>NC_138773.1:154833243-155433243 GCF_965119305.1 Pelophylax lessonae
AATATTCTATTGACGAATGGTACATCCAGGCATCACTTCCTGTTTACAAAATAAACTTTATTATTACACACAATGTTAACATTAAGAATGAATGGTATTTAAAACATATTATTTCATTAGCTGATGTGTTAAATTAAATTGTTATATAGTTAATTACGTGCAAGAATTACATTTTGATATATGGTGAAGAAATTGTTTTGGTGAAATAAATAGTGTCGGGTTTTTTACCCATGGGGTAACATGTTTAAATAAATTTTTATTTTGTGATATATTGGTGATAATTTTGTTAAATAATACTTAAATTATATAACTATTTTTGATGGTTAATAAATAAATTATGTTCATGATTTGTGATGATTAGGATGATGAATAGCTGTAATTAATTCTATTTTTATTTCCAATAGTAAATATGAGGTGAGTGTTACATTTAAAATATTTATTTTAATATAAAAAAATATTAATAAAAAAATGTATTAATAATAAAAAAGATATATACATAAATGGACTGAAAATAGATGTAGTGATTCTTATTTAAAATGGAGTTTAATGGTTATTAGGGACTAAAAAGAAAAAAATATATGAGTGAGATGCTGACTTATGGTTGATTATTAGATAATTTGAATTATTTGAGAAGGTATATATAAATTACATTTAAAATATTACTGTAAGTTTTACAAACATGATATATGTGGCAACTATTAGGGAAGGAGATGTTAGATATATAATTAGATGCATAAATATACGATTAAAGGTCATAGGTTAAAAACAAGGAGGATGGATATATATATTAAATGTTAAAATATTGAATATTTTTACCAATAAATATTAAAACATTAAATATTTTACCTATTAGATAAAAAACAATTGAGATCTAGATCCACGTTTAAGCCTTTGGGCTTTAAAGTGTCCAAACGGTGGATCCACTGGGTTTCATTTTGGGAGATGGCTTTTTTGAGATTGCCTCCTCTCCAGTGTGGCTCCACTCTATCTATACCACAAAATGTTAAAAGACTCGGATCCTGCTGGTGTGCTACTTTAAAATGGTGGGATAAGCTGTGGTTTTTGAACCCTTTCTTTATATTCAAAACGTGTTCCCTCAGCCTTACTCTTAACTCTCTAGTAGTCCTCCCTACATATTGGATCCCACAAGGGCATGAGAGTAGGTAGGTCACATGTGTTGAGGTACATGTGATGAATTTTTGTATTTGATAGGTTTTCCCATTAGAATAGGATCTGAAGTTTTTCTTTTCCTGTATTTGGATGTTTTACACATCATGCATCTCCCACAACTGAAATACCCTACTTGGTCAACGAAGGTGCAGGTTTTTACAGGTGGATTGACCACATTATGAGCTAGTTTTAATCTCAATGTTTTTTGTTTGGTATAAATACATTTTGGCCTTGACCGCAAAAAGGTTTTTAAAACACTATCTTTGAGGAGTAAATGCCAATGCTTTTTAAAAAAAAATTCCATTTGTGAATGCTGCCTGGAGAAACTCGTTAAAAAAGATGTACTACTAGGGGGCGTGGCCGGGATGTGAAGCTGAGAAGACGTGCGGCGCCTGAGCTCCAATCCTGACTTTAACATTTTCATATATCCGGGCTACCTCTTACCTCCTCGGCACCCCCTTTTCCACCCTGGGTCTCCCTAAGAAGGCAAGCGGCAAGCAGCGGGCTCCTCCGCTGTCTCCTGGGAAGTTCCGTTCCTCGGCTACACCAGTGTCTTCTCCCTGTCCTCCGGGACGGCCGGCGGCCATCTTGCCCACGAGATCCTCCATCCTCATCATGTCTGTCAGCACACAGATGGAGGCCGGCCCGAGCGGTAAACAGGATCCCTCGCCATCCGATATCCTGGAAGCTATCAAAGCCTGTAAGGACACCCTGACAGTCAAGATAGACTACCTGGCCACGGACATCAGTCTAATCCGCCATGATTTAGACAAATTCCGGTCGTGGGTGTCTGAGGCGGAAGATCGTATCTCCCAGCTAGAAGATTCCACCAGAGCGGATTCCCGGGATCTCCGTGCCTTGCAGCAGCAGGTTAAAGCGCTCCAGGACAGGGCGATCGATACTGAAAATCGCCTGCGACGTAACAATATCCGCATCCTGGGGCTGCCGGAGCGGGCGGAGGGCCCCAGGCCAGCTGAATTTGTAGAATCCTTCTTGCCGGCATTATTGGATCTCCCAGCCATGCCGCCTACCTTCGTGGTGGAGAGGGCCCATAGGGTCCCACCGGCCCCTCCGATCCCTGGGGCACCTCCCAGACCTTTCCTCCTGAGACTCCTCAACTACAGGGACCAGGATCGTCTCCTGTCAGCTGCTCGGGCTAAGAAGGAGCTCCGCTATGAGGACGCCTGCATCATGCTTTTCCCTGATTACTCGCAAGAAGTACAACAGAAACGCCGCCAATTCACGGAGATCCGACAGCGCCTCCGTGAGCAAGGCATCAAATACAGCCTTCTCTACCCTAGCAGGCTCCGAGTCATTGATGGAGACCGTACCCGCTTCTTTGACACACTTGAGCTGGCGGCATCCTGGCTCGATGTTCGCATGACCCTTGGATGTTAGCTGACCCCTGGTTCCTGCTGCGGACTGGTATGGTGGATAGACCCTCTCTTCATGTTGCCTTCTTCTGGGGCCTGCTGATCCCTGGATCCCCTCTGTCCCCCCTTTAATCTGCCTGCCACCTTTGACTTTGCTTGGTCCATCTTACCCCCCCACCTCCCCTTTTCGCCCCCCCCCCCTCCCCCCCCTCTCTCTCTTTTAGTTGCCATGTGCCATCTTTGCCACACATCAAGGTAGCCCACCATCGTGGAGCTGTTACTGGCGCCTGACTGTACTGTTGCATTTACAGTTCTCCTTGATTCCTCCAGCCTTCCCCCGGACTTCCTGGCTGCTCTTCCTCTTCCTAGTGGAACGGTAGCCCCCCCCCCTTCCACCCTGAGGTCCATGCTCTAGACCTAATGGGAAGTTCTGTGTTTCCCCTGTTTGGGAAGATGTTTTTTGGGGTACAGGCCATCCCCACCTCCCCCCGGGGGGTCCCTGTTCCCCCCCGGTTCCTTTTTTCCTTTTGCGGTGGATGCTGGTGCCTGGGCATTTTTTCTGTTGTTGTATGTTCATTTGTATGCTTAATTGTGTTCACTGTTTCAAGGTTGTGTGTGCGATGCTTGGGTTCGACTGGTCTTGCTGCTCCCCAGAGGCTAAGGCTGTTCCCCGTGGGGTTCCCCCCCCCCATCTACACCCTATGTAGTTGTCATGGCCTCACGTGACCCTCAGTCATTCTCCGTCATCTCCTGGAACGTCCGCGGCCTTAACTCCAAATTTAAAAGAGCACTTATGTTTCAATATCTGTCCACCCATAAACCCTCTATTGTGATCCTTCAGGAAACGCATCTGGTGGGGAGCAAGCTGCAGTCTCTCAAAAAGCCGTGGGTTCATAGATTATTCCACACCTCTTACTCTGTCTATGCCAGGGGGGTCTCGGTATTGATCCATAAATCCCTGCCTTGCGAGGTGGAGGCAGTAGACAGTAGGATATGTAGTCTTAGTCCTCACCCTGTGGCAACGTAGATATGTGTTTTGCTGGGCTTGTACATTCCCCCTCCGTTTAAGTCTGAAGTTCTCTATTCTGTATTAGACAAGGTGGCCCCCTATTGCCCGGCTGCTGCTCTTGGGGGATTTTAACGCCATCCCCTCCCCTACCTTGGATAGACCTTCACCCCCTAAATCCTTTTCAGCGGATTTGTTGCAATGGGCGGAGGCTGCCGGGGTGCAGGAGGTTTGGCGTTGGAAGCACCCTGACCAGAGAGGTTATTCCTGTTTCTCCTCTTCTTACAAGACGTCCTCCAGAATTGACCTGGCGTTTGCCAACTCACTGGCGCTGTCTGATGTGGTGACGGCGCGGTACCTACCGGCAGGTTTGTCGGATCACTGCCCCTTGGAGCTTACCTTGCACTCTCACGTGGCTCGTTCGGTCTCCATGTGGCGTCTGGGCGCTCAATGGGTGGATCACCCCGAGGTCGCCTCTCAGACTCCGCCGGTTCTGGAGGAGTTTTGGAAACATAATGCCGATTCGGCCTCGCCTGGGATGTTATGGGACGCCTTTAAGGCTTACACCAGGGCTCACTATATGTCTACCATTAAGGCGGTCAGGCGGCAACAGGCCTCTGAATTGACCCGCCTGGAGGGGGACTCTGCTGCTTACGGCCTGGACCCTTCAGTCTCCAACTTCGAGGCGCTGCAGGCGGTAAAGAGGGATCTCCATCTGCACGTGTCTGAAGTCACGAGGTTGACTTTGTATAGTGCCTGACAATCCCTTTTCGAACAGGGGGATAAAAATGGTAGATTTCTTGCGTTGATATCCCAACATGATACACCCCTGACGGTGGTCCCTGAGCTTACTTCTCCGACAGGGGGGGCCCTCACCTCCCCCGAGGATATCTTAGCTGCCTTTCGTTCCTACTACAGTTCCCTCTACACTACTACCCTCTCCCCGGACTTTCAACTGACTTTCAACTAACTTGAACTCCCTTCTGGACCCGGTGGCCCTGGGCTGACTATCTGACCGTGAGAGGGAATGGCTGGTGAGGCCCATTACCTCTGAGGAGGTTTTGGCTATTCTCTCAACCATCCCGGGGGGCAAGGCCCCGGGTCTGGACAGTCTCCCTGTTGACTTCTATAAGACCCATTCCGGACTTATGGCTCCTCTGCTGGCCTTGACATTCACCAGGTGTCTCAAGGAGGGGTCTCTCCCTCCCTCGATGGCTGAAGCGCATGTTATCCTTATCTATAAACCCCCTAAAGACCCTAAGTTATGCGCCTCCTACTGGCCTATTGCGCTGCTCAATACAGACCTAAAATCCTGACTAAGTTACTGGCTACCCGTCTCCAGCCCTTGCTGCCCTCTGTGGTTGACCAGGATCAGACCGATTTTATGCCCCATAGGTCCACTGACATTAACCTACGCAGATTGTACACTAACCTTCAGGCGCACCACCTTAATGTAGGCACCAGAGTGGTTGCCTCCCTCGACATAGAAAAGGCTTTCGACTCGGTCGAGTGGCCCTTCCTGTGGGAGACCCTCAGGAGGATGGGATTCCCCCTGCTTTTCATAGAGTGGTTAAAAATCATCTACCGTTCACTGGTATCGGCTATCCGTTTGGGTGGACAGTTGTCGTCTTGGTTTGCCCTGTCCAGGGGCACGCGGCAGGGTTGCCCTCTCTCCCCGGCCCTGTTTGCCATTGCCATGGAGCCAGTGGCGGAGGCCCTCCGCATTTCCCCGCTGGTTCGGGGTCTGCAGATTGCCGGGCTGGAGGAGAGTGTGGCCCTGTACGCCGACTACCTCCTGTTGTTCCTTAACGACGCCGACTCTTCGCTTAAGGGGGCACTGCAGGTTTTGGAGACTTTCTCTCGGGTGACCGGGTTGAGGGTCAACTGGTCCAAGTCGCAGCTGTTGGCGATTGACCAGGGTAATTTACTTACCTTTTCCGCCATTCCCTGCGGTGGATACCAAAGTCCTTCTTTCACTCCCTGAATAAATTGTTTTCCTCCTTTTTATGGGGGCCTTGCCCCCCGAGATATAAATTTTCCACCCTGATGCGCCCCCTCTCCCAGGGGGGGCTTGCCTTCCCTGATTGCCACAAATATTTCCTTGCGTCCCAATTGGTCATCTGCTTGGTGGCTGAACCCAGATCTGTATAACTCGGCGGTTGCGGTGGAGGCAGCGGTGCTCGGGTCCGTGCAAGCTCTCTCACACTTGCTATTTAGGGGACCTAAAACCCCGCATGGGCTTACGTCTTCCATGGCTACAGTCCTACGGGCCTGGAAGATTGGCTTGCAGCTCGAGGGCTACCCGGACACTGCTGTCTCCCCCAACGCGCCGTTGTGGCATAATCCCACCCTTCCTCATCTTTACTCCCTCCCGGACCCGGTGGTGTGGACGAAACACAATGTCAAGCGGATCTCGGGTATCTCCTCTGATCTTTCTCTCTCCCCCTTTCGTTTCTTCACTGACACCTTCCAGGTCCCGTCGTCTTTGGTTTTCAGATACCTACAACTCTCCCATGCTTTCAAGTCCCAGTTTCCGCCCGGTGGCTCCCAGGTGGTACAGCCGGACCTGGAGAGGGTTTTGAGACATGATTGCTCGGAGAGGGCGGTGTCGACCCTCTACGCGCATCTTCTTCGGGTCCATTCTTCGGAGCTCTCTGGCCTTCTTGCCCGTTGGACCAGGGACGTTCCGGACTTGGACCAGGAAGACTGGATTAATAAGTGGGAGCTTCCGTTTAAAATACTGGTTTCTCTCAGGGATAAACTCATCCAATTTAAAATTGCCCACAGAGCCTATCTCACCCTGCACCGGATGCACAAAATACATGTCTCCCACTCACCGGAGTGCTGGTGGTGTGGCCAGGCCCCGGGGGATTTCCTCCATATTTTTTGGACCTGCCCCCACCTTTCAGCCTTCTGGTCCAGGGGGGGTTCCATATGATTGGCGGGGTCTCCTCCATTTCGCTGGCTCCTTCCCCGAGAATATGTCTTTTGGGTTTGCTGGATGATCTGGTGCCCCGGGTGGCAGAATGAACTTTGCTCGGTCTTTTACTTTTTTATGCCAGGAAATCTATAGCAATGGCAGGTCCTAGTGAATTTGTTTCTCCCCCTTTATAAAGACACTTATGCTCACAGAGGCTGCCCAAAAAAGTTTGACAGAGTGTGGTCCAGATGGATTGCCGACTCCTTCACGGCCATGAGTGATTGAGACGGGTCTCGCCTTCCACCCTAGGGTGCCTTGCGACTCTTGTCTCTGTGCATGGTTGGGCTCCGGGGTGTTGAGGGCGGACTCTACGCTTGCTAAGGGGCCTCGACGGCGGGTCTCGTGGGGCCTTCTACACTAGTTTTATGTGATGACTGTTGTGTTCACATGGCTTTTGCTAATGGTTCTTATGTTGCTGATTCTACCATACACTGTATTAGACCCCTGCGTGGGTATCATGCCTTACATGAATGTATGACTGATCGGCTCGTTTCTGGTCTGAGCCTATGCACCGCTGTTTGTTGATGTTGTTTTTCTACTGTTTATATCTCAATAAAAAGATTTTCAAAAAAAAAAAAAGATGTACTAAAATCATTGTTTTCCCTGCTTTTTTTAGTAAACAAATCTTTTCTTTTGATATTTTTTACCTTATTTTTGGTATTAATAAGGTCTTTATTTTTATATCCTTTTTCTTTAAACTTTTCGATAAACACATCAGCTTGTTCATCATAATCATTATCATTATTGCAGTTCCTCTCTATTCTCATCATTTGGCTTTTCAGAATTGTATTCAGCCATCTGGGGTGATGGCAACTTCCCAAGGGTATATACCCATTTGCATCAACATCTTTAAAAAAGGGTTTTAGTAAAAAGTCTATTCCCATTTTTAAAAATAAATAAATCTAAAAAGTTTAAGCCTTCACTATTTATAGTGTGTGAAAAAGAGATTCCATATTGGTTTTCGCCAATATGGGTTAAAAACTTCATTAGTGAATCCTGTGTGCCTCTCCGTACAATAAAAACATCATCAATATACCTTTTGTAAGTGATGAGCTCTTCTGGCCTATTATGAAAAATCGATTTGTTTTCCCATTTGCGCATAAAAATATTTGCTATGGAGGGAGCATATTTGGCTCTCATAGCCACTCTTTTCTTTTGTCTATAAAATCTCTTCTCATGCCAAAAGAAATTGTGGCTCATAGCGAGATCTAATCCTTGTAGGAGAAATTATTTTTGTTTAGTTTTAATTTCCATCTGATCAAGGGCTCACTTTGCTGCTTGCAGGGCATATTCCTGTCTTATATTGGTATAGAGGGAGTTGACATCTGCACTCACCAGAATGTCACTCTGCTCTATTTCTAAATCCATTAGGATTTCCATCAAATGTTTGCTATCTTTAAGATAAGCCAGTCCCTCTTGTGCCAATGGCTGAAAGAAGCAATCTAGATACTCTGCTAAAGGAGATAAAAGGGAGTCCACTCCACTTACTATTGGCCTCCCAGGTGGATGTTCTTTATTTTTATGTATTTTGGGCAGTTGGTAGATAACTGGTACTCTGGGTGCATCTGGTACCAGGTATCTACTTTCCTTTTTGTTTATAATACCTTCTTTGCTGGCCCATTTTACTAGTTTAGTTAGTTTTGCTTTATATTTATTTGTGGGGTTCCCTTTCAATTCCTCATATGTTTCTGTATCGTTCACTAATCTGTTAAGCTCATCGAGGTAGTCTTTTTTGTTGAGGATTACTAGACCTCCTCCTTTAACGGCAGATCGGATTACTACATTTTTCCTTTTTTCCAGGGATTTTAGTCCTCTTTCTACATCATCTTTTTTTCTTGATGTTTTTATTCTTAAACTTTCTAGATAATTTTCAACCATTGTTTTAAAAACATCTAAAAACTGATTATCTGTACCTTTCGGATTAAAAATAGACTTGTTTCTTAATTGGGTATACATAAAATCTGCTGTGGGTAATACATTTTCTGATGACCTTCCTGAATAACGGAAAATTGATATCAAATACTTACCGTAATTTTCCTTTCCTGATGGACTCCATGGCAGCATACGTTCGGGTAGGCTCCGCCTCCTCTCCTACCTCATAGGACCCCACTCCCATAAATCTTTGCTCCCTTTCAGCATCAGTGTTCTGTAACTAGCCTACTCAGGAATTGGGAGGGGACTCCTGCTGCCATGGAGTCCATCAGGAAAGGAAAATTACGATAAGTATTTGATATCAATTTTCCGTTTTCCTGACAGACTCCATGGCAGCATACGTTCGGGAAATAACTCGCTATACACTCCCGGGTGGGAAGATGCTGAACAAAGAAAAAAACTTTAATTGGCACTGTCAATTGACAAAACTTGAACGCCAAAGTTAACTGAAGATAAAGCAGCAGGTTCTACACAGTAATGTGTAAGAAAGGTATTCACAGACGACCAGGCGGCTGCTTTGCAGATTACGTCAGGCGCGACATGTTTAGAAACAGCCCAGGACGTAGCGATGCTTCTGGTAGAATGAGCTGTAATCGCCTCTGGAGGAGCCAAGCCTTTTGCTCTATATGCCCATTGTACAGCCTGAACAATCCATGCAGCCACTGCTCTTGAAGAAGCACGCCTTCCTTTCTTATTTCCATGGAGAAGAACGAACAGGAAATCTGATTGACGGAAGGAGGATGTGGCTTCTAAGTATCGACTCAGAGTGTCGCCCACGTCCAGAGGATGGACTAAGGACTGCTCATCTGTTCTGAAGGTGGGAAGAACTATCTCAGAATTTTCATGGAAGACAGATGTTACTTTAGGGTTTGACCCCAGCATAGGGATTAGGACCACTCTATCTTGAAAGAAGGTCAGAAAAGGCTCTTTGCAGCCCAGATTGTGTATCTCTGAAACCCTCTTAGCAGAGGTGATAGCCACCAGAAATACCGTCTTCAGCGTAAGCTCCTTGATGGACATGGAAGCAACATCTTTTGAAGTAAAGAAGTCCAAAACCAACGGAAGATCCCATTTCGGGAATCTTGGCTTTCTCTGCGGCCTTAGCCTGACTGCACCCTTAAAAAACTGTTGGATCAGTTGATGTCTTGCCCACTGAATCCCGGTGAAAGCAGAGATGGCAGAAACTTGTACCCGGAGAGAACTAACCGAGAGGGATAAATCCAACCCGGACTGTAGGAAACTCAAGATTTGCTGAATAGTAGGGGCGCCTGCTGAACCCAAGCTCCGAGCTTGATGACTCATAAACCTTGCCCAGATCCTCTCATAAACTCTGTTGGTACTGGCTCTTCTAGAACTCATAAGAGTGGGAATCACCTCTTCTGGACATCCGAGAGCCTCCAACCTCCCCCTCTCAAGAACCAGGCCTTGAGGTGTAGCCGCGCAGGGCATGGATGAAGAGTAGGACCCTGCGATAGAAGGTCTGGCCTGAGAGGAAGAGGGATCGGATCCCTGAAGCTGAGAAGGGACAGCAGAGGAAACCAAGGCCTGTTGGGCCAGAAGGGAATTATTGCTATGACCTCCACTTCCTCCATCTTCAGTCTCCGAAGGAATTGGAGTACTATTGGCACCGGAGGAAAGGCATAGGCAGACTGGAAGTTCCATCTGTCTGTGAGGGCATCCACTCCGAAGGCTCGGGGATCCCTGAACCTCGTATAATACTTCTGGAGTTTCTTGTTGCGTGGCCTCGCAAAGAGATCCACCTCCGGTGAGATTCCCAGAGACAGAACCCAATTGAACACCTCCTGATGGAGGGACCATTCGTTGTTGTCCAACTGAAATCTGGACAGGAAGTCTGCTTCCGTATTCAACACTCCTGGTACAAAGACCGCCGAGAGATTGGCCAGATGTTGCTGGGCCCAGGACATAATTGGTTCTGTTTCGTGGAGTAGAGACATGCTGCGAGTTCCACCTTGCCTCTTGACGTATGCCACTGCCGTGGTGTTGTCCATCCTGAGTAACACTGAGGCTCCCTGAGTCAGATGGTGAAAAGCCTGAAGGGCTTTGAAGGCGGCTCGTAACTCTAGGATGTTGGATACTACTCCGTGACTGGAGAAATTCCACCTGCCTTGTGCCACTTCCGCCAGGCAATGGGCTCCCCAACCGGTACTGCTGGCATCGGAGGTTATCGTCACCCAGGAAATTGGAGCAATTGAGTGGCAGTTGGTCAGATTCGCACGGCGTAACCACCATGGAAGGCACCCCTTCATGAATGGTGTTAGGTAAATGACTTGTGATAAGTTCTCTGTCGTCCATTGATGTAGAAACCCTTTCTGGAAGGGTCTCAACTTCCACAGAGCCCACTTCACCATGGGCGAGGTAGCTACTAGAGTCCCTACCACCTTTAGACACTGACGAGCAGTGAGATGGGAGGCAGCAAGAGCGAAAGCCACCCTGCTCTGGACTACTGGGATTTTCTCCTCTGGTAGAGATATGGTGCAATTCAACGTGTTGAACAGTGCTCCGAGAAATACCAGGGACTGTGTGGGTACCAGATGGCTCTTCTCCAAATTGAGAATCCAACCGAACTCTCGAAGAGTAAGGATCACCTGCTCCAGATGTATCAGTAGCTGGGACCTGTCCTGGGACAGAAGAAGAAGATCGTCCAGGTAGTGATGTAATCTGATACCTCTGGTTCTGATGAGGGCCACAATTGCCAACAGCGTCTTGGAGAAGGTGCGAGGCGAAGTCTAGAGCCCGAAGGGAAGACATGTAAATTGCATGTGGACATGATTGACAGCAAACCTGAGGAACTGATGGTATTCTCTTGCCACAAGAACGTGGAAATATGCATCCTTTAGGTCTATTGATGCCAACCAATCCCCTGGAAGGACCGAATGTTGTATTGTGACCAGAGATTCCATTTTGAATCTCTCCCGATGGATAGATCTGTTGAGATATGTAAGATCTATTACCGGGCGCCATGTGCCATTCTTTTTCTGGACGAGGAAGAGGGGTGAATAGACTCCCTGACCTCTTTCCGCTTCGGGAACTGGTACGACAGCTCGCTGATCCAGTAGGGTATCCACATAACTGAGAAGAACCTTCTTCTTTTCTGCTGCAGGAGGGAGGGAAGTTGCAACGAACCTGGGTTTGGGGACGTTGTCGAACGCCCAAGAGTGCCCTTGGGACACAATATTTAAAACCCAGGGATCCTGGATCGAGGCTGCCCAGACGTCCCGAAATTGGAGCAACCTGGCCCCTACCGGAACAGACTGGACGGGCCCAACCTCAAAAGCATTTGGTGGCCTCCCGGTCACCGGACGAAGAGCCTTTGGAATTTTTCTGAAAGGAGGTTTGTCTTGACTTCCAGCTTCTACCATAAGATTTTCCTGGTCTGTAGCTGCGCGCTTCCCTCGAACGATTAGTATTCTGTCTTCTTGGGAAGGAACGCTTCTGAGCGCCTGGGCGTTTATCCTGAGGGAGGAACCCAGATTTTCCACCCGTGGCCCGAGTTATGGCTGCATCCAAATAATTCCCAAAGAGGGAAGAACCCTCAAAGGGAATTCGGCATCAAGCCTGTTTGGAGGCAGCATCGGCTACCCAAGGACGAAGCCAAAGGGCACGTTTTGCCGTAACAGAGGACAGCATAACTCGGGCCAAGAGGCGAATGGTGTCCAGAGACGCCTCCCCCAAGAAGCCCGCGGCCATCTTCAGCTCCTGAATCGGGGAGCTCCGAAGAGCTTCTTCCGAAACTCCTCCAAGAGTATCCTCAAGGGCGTTGATCCAAACTTCCATTGCTTTGGAAATTGTAGCCGAGGCCAAAGCTGGCTTACAGGCCATACCGGCTGAAAGATATGCCCGTTTAAGGTCAGCATCAATCCTCCTATCCAAAGGATCCCTAAAAGATGCTGTATCTTCCATTGGAAGAGTGACATGCTTCGCAAGACGCATCACTGCGGCATCCACACTGGGGGAAGACTCCAGATACTTCACCTCTTCCTGTTTAAAAGGATACATTTTTGTCATTTTTGTGGTCATGGAATTTTTCCTCTCCACCTTGTTCCACTCCTCAGAGATTATGTCTCCCAGCTCTCCTAAAAATGGAAAGTTTAACCGCTCCTTACACAGCTGCTTGAAATATTTCTTCTGCTTAGGCGAAGAAACAGCAGGATCTTCCCAGTCAAGGGCCTCTCTAACCGCCTTCACTAACGGGGAAACGAGGCTGAACTCAAATCCAGAACCGGAGTCATCTGAATCGGATTCGGAATCTGACGGAAGAATAGAAGGATGGCTGGGCTGGGAAGACTCAAACGGATCCTGAAGCAAAAGATCTCCATCAGGGGAGTGGGACGGCCCTGCAGGAGCATTTGTCTTGTGAAAATCAGCGAGAGAGTCCTTGAGAACCCTGCGCACCACCTCCTCAATATGTTGGTCTGATTTTTCTCTTTCGCCCGTAGCTTGGGCATAACAGGTTTTACATAGGGAGGAACCTTCCGGTATCACAGTGCGACATCCCCAGCATTTTTTCCCCTGCTGGTGTTCCACTTGGCCATAATGTGTGGAAGAGTGGCCATCGCGTCCCCTACTATGGGGGGAGCTGCGTTTAGATTTGGATGAGGAGCGCCGGTGCTGCGATTTTGTATGTCTGTCTTCGCTGCGTGCACGTGGCTGTTGATCAGGCCTAAAAGAGCTGGAGACAGACACATACAGCAGAGCATAAGAGACACTAAAAAGACACTCAGATCAATCTAGCTACAGGATCCAGCACATACCTTGAAAGAGCTGGCTGGCCACTAGGGGGCGGTGATGAGGTATCCATAGTATAAGCAGACTTTGTACTGAAGCTAGCTGGAGGGAGGACAGAAGACTATCAGTATCAGTGCTATACAAACAGACCCCAGAAAAGGAAGAATCTTACCTCAATAAAGTATACCAGAGACTGGGGGAGGCTATCGATCTGCCGACCTTCCCACCAGCTCTGGTCAATTACCCTGTTTAAATATGCCGCCCCGAGGTGATCCCGAGGTACTGCGCATGCGCACGCGACGTCAGACATCGCGTCTGCGCATGCGCGACGAAAGACCTATCCGGAGCACACTGCGCATGCGCAGAGGCGCCGGACAACCCGGAAGCGGCGGACACGATCGCGGCCATGACAAGGAAAGAAGAAACCGGTATGTTAACAGGCGAGAGACCAACTAGACCCTATAATAATGGCACTACTGTATACTACAGGAAGGAAACATAGACATGCATTTTGGCAGTACAAAAGACACACAATAAATAAAAAAGGATAAGAAACTTGGTCCCATATCAGGGCTTACCACCCTGCCGACGGCATAATCGAGTCCAGGAGACGCAGCACCAGCTTATATCTTCAGGCAAAAAAGGGCCACCCGCAGCAGCAAGGCTCTCTCGGCCAGACCACAGAGCTCCTGCTAAGGGTCTCTTCCATTGCCCCCTCCATACCCCACTAAGAGCCAGGGCTTATCGGAGACTCCATGACTCAATCTGCCACCGTTTTTCATATAGGACCGAAGAAAGTAGGAACATAAAACTATATGTATGAGGAGGACGGAAAAAGAACACTGATGCTGAAAGGGAGCAAAGATTTATGGGAGTGGGGTCCTATGAGGTAGGAGAGGAGGCGGAGCCTACCCGAACGTATGCTGCCATGGAGTCTGTCAGGAAAGTATTTTTTTACATTTAATTTTCTGATAACTGTTTGTAAATCTATATAAGTATCAAACTTATTTAGATTTTTTTCAGGTGCAAATTTCAATCCCAAACTTAATACCTTAAGTTCATCCTCAGTAAAAGTGACACTGCTCAAATTAAAAATACCTTCCATTAAGTTTCTCTTTTTCTTTTTCTGCCCTCCTCTACACCCTCTTGTTCTTCTTCTCTTGTTTCTCTGAAAGTTTGTGCTGGTTCCATGAATGGCCATTGTCTCCATTCGTCCCTCCTGTCCAATTGGTATTGATTCCCTCCCCTCCCTCTGGGATTGGGTCCTCCTCTCCCTCTCCAGGGGGGTCTGCCTGATCCTCTCCTCTGAAAATCCCCTCTGTAATTATTATAACCAGAGTTGTTACCATGTCCATCTCTAAACCCACCATTTTGTTGGGGTCGTCGTGTTCCCCGGTGGCTCCTAAAATTGTTAGCATTGTTATAATACCCATATTGTTGGGGATACTGCTCTTGGAGGGAATCATCTCTAAGTGCAGAAAACCTATTGTTGGTGGAAACATTATACTGGGGAGTATTGGGTTCAGATCTAGCATATGGGGTGTTGTTGGGATATGGGCCTCTCTCCCCGGAGTAGGTTCCATTGCCATTTCCCGTTACTCTTGGCGTAGTGGCCATGGGATAAGGATGGCCTATCTCCAAAGAAGATGCCCTAGAAGTTCCTTCCTGTACATTAATGTCCTCTTGCCACTTATAAATTTTATTTGACTTGTAGTCATTAGAATCTCTCATATATTTTTTCATCTTTTTCTTTTGTGTCTCTCTATCTACTTTTTCCACAAACTCCTGTAAATTTTTCATTCTTTCAGTAACAGCTGGCCTTTGGTGTTGGTATAACCTCCCCAGGAGGTCTTATCTGATTCTCCTCTACCCCGATACCTCACAACAGGAGGCCTATGCGAGAATATCCTGTTAGGATATGAATTCCCATTTATGATTTGTCACGAAACACCCTGCTCGGTAAACTTGCTCTGCTGGTATTCCAAGCCAGGTGTAATCAGGTTTCAACCATCCAGAAACATCTGATAATAAAACATGTTGCCTTCCAACAGGCGGGTATGCTTTTTTTTTTTTTTTTTTTTTTTTATTATTGCTAAAGCATGTGCTTCAGCAAAAATGACATTAGCATTAAAAAAACGAAACAATTTAAATTGGCAGTACATGACATTCATTGCAATTTAAAAAAAAAAAAAAAAAAAGCACACAAACCCTCCAAAAGTCACCCAAAAGCCCGCCTGTGTGTTGTTGAAGATGGCAATGACGATTGTCAAAGTAATTTGTTGGCAACTTTTTTCATTTGTATTTTTTGCATTTTCCCTGGGTAGTGATCCCCCCTCCCCCCCCCCCCCCAGTGTTAATTTTGGCAGCAAATTTCAATTTAGTTTTAGTCTTAGTCTTAGGACTAAAATGGCATTTTAGTTTTAGTCCCATTTTAGTCTTCTGCAAGTGTTTTAGTTTTAGTCGTATTTAGTCGACTAAAACTCCAGTACATTTTAGTCGACTAAAACTAATTTTAGTCATCTATAATCGAATGGGTGTAGTTCAATTGTAATTTGTAATGCATTATTTAGGCATTTCTCTACAATTTCCAAACTCATTATATACTACTGCTGGTCCTGGAGTGTAAAATCGAATATGTTATTATTTATTTATGGTATTAAGCTTTGAGCATGCACAATGTTAATTTTGGCAGCAAATTTGGATTTAGTTTTAGTTATAGTTTTTGACTAAAATACCATTTTAGTTTTAGTTGTATTTTAGTCTTAAGACTAAAATGCCATTTTAGTTTTAGTCGTATTTCAGTCATCTGAATTGTTTTAGTTTTAGTCATATTTTAGTCAACTAAAATTGTGTTAATTTAGTCGACAAAAACGTTTTAGTCAATTTTAGTTGACTAAATTAACACTGCCCCCCCCCATACTATGTTTTGACAACCCTTTGCATATAAGCCGAGAAAATGGGCATTTTTCATTTGACATATTCAGCTCCCATTGATTTCAGTGGGGTTCAGATTCTTTGAAGTCTGGGTGAACCCCTGTCGAAGTCAGGGCTGTTCATCTCATCACTACTAGGGATTAGATAGTCTGTTCTCTTTGCAAAGGAAGTTGTGCTAATGATAAAGATACAGAATAAAACAAGGTCAATATTAGAGCTATTAGAACGCATATAAGATAAATTACATAGGAGATAAAATCATTTTTTGCAGGACAATACTGCAAAGAAAACCTTGTTTGTCCTTAAATACAGAGATATATATTAGTTTGGTGCCATATGACATTTTTGATGACAAGATGACTGGTTTGGTAATGACAAGTCATTACCAAAAAAGTCATTACCAAACCAGGCTCATAGAAAAAACGTGAATTTATTTTTGCCCAGAAAGGATATACAGGTGTGATAGGTGAAATGGGTAGTTTTTCACTATAAAAAGCGTATTGAAAAGAATATTTCAAACCTGACAAAAGTCGCATTTGGCTTAAAGATTTTTCAGATACTGCTAACGCTTTTTGTTTTTCATATACAGAAGAAGTTTGGCTATGGAATTTTAGTTAAAGAAATCACAAACAATGGATATTGTTAATATTTGATTTTAGATCAAGAGCTATGCATTTCATAATGGGAACATAGGCTTTGCAATGATACAAGCTGTAATTTGATCCATTATTCTTTCATTACAGAAGTGCTGTGTCAAACGATTTTCATTATCCTCTCAGCATGTTATTTGCTATGGACCACATGATATCTCTAAAATTCCATTACATTTGTCTAATGAAAGCACTTAAGAGGTCACAATTACTGGTATAAATTAAGCCCAGATAAGATAGTGCGTGCATAATTAGGAAGCATTTTTGACATTAGAAGAGAACTTTTTAGAATTAACTTAATTAAGTAAAAAAAAAGAGCAATATAAAAAAATGCCACATTAAATAATTTGTAGATACATTGGCACATTTACATGGCTGCAATAAAG
Organism: Pelophylax lessonae; assembly: GCF_965119305.1. Lineage (NCBI taxonomy): Eukaryota > Metazoa > Chordata > Amphibia > Anura > Ranidae > Pelophylax > Pelophylax lessonae. The sequence continues at coordinate 154,850,421 of NC_138773.1, forward strand.
ACAGACAGCATCTCATTGTGTCTACTAAATCTCTTAACTGTAGGTTGCAACCTATGGCAAACAATAAACATACAATTTACTGGAATACCTTTGGATGGTAGCATCTTCCTGGATAAGACCCCTCCTGTGACCTCCTACTACAAGGTTTTCTCATTAGAGCATTAGGAACAACTGAATTCCAACTGCATGGGTGTCACTTGCACCCTTCCTTTTGGATATCCCATAGGTCCCTCTTTCCCCCTCCTTCTGTAAGGGCACATGTGGGCATGAGGTACTATTCCCACCTTATATGTTGTTAAAGTGGTTGTAAAATTCTAAAATGAAAAATGAACAATGCATAGCCATATACTGTTTAGTGTGTACTTGCCTCAACCCAAAGCATTTAGTGTCATTTCCATCTACTGTCTCCTTTCTCAGATATCTGCATGAGTCACTGCTGACAGGTAATCCCGACTTCAAGTAATCATGGGTGACAAGGGAAGTAAACTCCAGTACACAGACTTTAATTTAATACCTCAGCTGGGCATGCTTCCCTGTGAGACTGTATAAGGGGTTGTGTCCATTCCCATTACTCAGGTAACAGATTACACTCTCCTCTTTGAGCTGTGCACTGTGTGACATCAGATCCTCACCCGATGCCTCTGGAAGCTTAGAAATGCTATGTCACTAAAGCATTTCTGTCTTACGCCATTGTGGTGCATTTGAAAAACCATCTTTATACTGCTCATCAGCACAACCATGCTCCTTTTAATACACAGAGCTAAAAATATATTTATCAGGTTTGACCTTGTTTTTTTTTAACCAATTCCGCCCTGCCCACCGTACGTTTACTGCGGCACTCTGCCGCTTACAGGCAAAGCGATGTAGACCTACATCGCTCGCCCACGAGACTGTAGGGGGCGAGCGCGCGCGGCCGGCGGCACGCTCCCGCCCCCGCTAGTTCCCTGGGGAGCCAGTGCGCATGACCGTGTGAGCCGCCGGCCACTCGCGATCTCCCGCAGCAGAGGGAGAAAGACAGACAGCTGATGTAAACACAGCCGTCTGTCATTCTCCCTGAAGCAAGCACAGAGGCTATGCAATCCTGCTATATATGATCGCATTTCTCTGTGGTTACTTCACTAGCCATGCCCCTTGACAGTTAGAATCATGCAATGACAGTTAGAAACACTTAACCCCTTGATCACCAGTAATGTTAACCCCTTCTATGCCAGTGTCATTTTTACAGTAACAGTGCATATTTATAGCACTGATTACTGTAGTAATGTCATTGGTACCCCCAAAAGTGTCTAAAATGTCAGTCAGGGGTCCGATCTGTCCGTCGCAATGTCCAGCAAAAAAAAAATCGCAGATCGCCACCATTACTAGTTAAAAAAAAAAAAAAGACATAAATCTTTCCCGTAGTTAGTAAACGCAATAACTTTTGCGCAAACCAATCAAAATACACTTATTGCGATTTTTTTTACCAAAAATAAATATGTAGCAGAAAACAAATTGGCCTAAAATGTTAAAAAATAATAATTTTTACATTTTTAAAAAAAAATTCATAAAAAAAATGTGAAAAATATTGTTATTTTTTCAAAATTGTCGCTATTTTTTTGTTTATAGCGCAAAAAATAAAAATCGCACAGGTGATCAAATACCACCAAAAAGAAAGCTCTGTATGTGGGAAAAAAAGGACGTCAATTTCATTTGGGTACAGCGTTGCACGAGTGCGCAATTGTCAGTAAAGTAACGCACTGCCGAATCGCAAAATAGGGCCTGGTCATTGAGCAGCCAAATTCTCTGGGTCTAAAGTGGTTAAATATTAATATATTTAAAGATTACCTGTGAAGAGAAAACAGGAGTTTGGGCACACTGATCCACTTTTCCACCAACTAGTCACTCACCTGGCCAATATGAGAGTTGTATTTTTACACATATAACCATATAAGGAATTCTTCTCCTCTAGGAGTAGGATTTTTACAGCAATTATACAATTACATATATATGTATAAAAAAAAAATCTATTTTATTTTATTATTCACAAAGATAAAATGGTTAAAACCACAAAAATGACATATTGTACATATGCCAATGCATCACTTATAAAGACACCTCTTAGGTACTACAATATTGATTGAGAAGTAGTATTTCCCAACTACTGTTGAATACATTCCATGGTAAAGAATTAGGGCTGGATAGCCCAAACAAAGGCTGGAAATGGGAAAAATGGAGGGGAAAAAAGGGGGGGGGAGGGAAAAGGGGGCTGGAGGGATTTTTATGGTTCCGTACAAATCACTGTAAATATTAATTTATTGAAAAAATATGAAACATAATAAAATAGCAATAGACATTGCACATACAAATACAACTATTGTATAAAAAAGCTCTTCACAAGTGGGCCAGAACAAACAGAAGGCTGTATTAAAGCCTTGCTCGACATGTTTCACGGTCCAAATAACGCTTCTTCAGGAGCATGAGTTGGAGAAGAGATTGGAATCATCCTGTTAGGGACATATATATAAAGCAGACAAGTCATCAAGCATATACAGTATATTCTGCATTGCACGTTTTTTGATGGCACACATCATAATAGGAAAGCACCAGGATAGCACCCACACCAAGTGTGACTATACAAGAGGGCGTGGAAAAAGATAATCCCCCGGGGACGAATGCGGGAGTGAAACAAGAGTAAGATACCTGAAAAGATGTTATAAATCATACCCAAAAAATATGTAGAGTGCCCAATATTATGGTCCTATAGTGGGACTAAACATATTATTAAATATGTACCAAAAATGCAAAAGGTCAAACAATACAAGCCAGAGGTTCAATATGAAACCTCAGCACTGTATGTGGATGATTCAGTAATTTAAACAACAACTCGAAGATTGAGCTGTTCTTGGGTTTCAAAAATATGGAAAAATATAACTATATAATTTATGGTAGAAAGAGAGAAATCTTAGCTGTATTGGTACAGCTTGTGATTAATACAGGGATAGCCCAAATTGAAAAGCCAGCTAAAAAAGGCATAATTTTGTGTAGGAGATTCCCTTATCTATTTCCCATACACAATGAATTATAATTGAGACAGGGAGGTATTTGGGCTTTATTGTCCTAAAGGATTTTTAAGGCTGTAATCCATTTTCCATCCCTAAAAAATCTATACCGTATAGCCAATTCCTGCATTTAAAAGTAACTGCACCACTCTGAAGGTTTTTACACTGAGGCAGATAACCTGACAGAGAGGTTATATTGGTTATATTGGCCAGGGATATGCGGGAGAACAGCAGACCAAACAGAAATAAACAAAACCGCCAATCACGTTTAACTTCCGTAAAACTAAGAGGGGTATATGCTAATGCCAGGAGCCTAGCTAATAAGATGGATGAGTTGGAAATGTTAGTACATGAGGAAGACATAGACCTTGTGGGAATAACGGAGACTTGGTTTGACCCCTCACATGACTGGCTGGCCAATATCCAAGGGTATTCGGTGTACCGGAAGGACAGGGTTGGTAAAAGAGGGGGAGGGGTATGTCTCTATGTCAAGAACAATATAAAGGTGCTAGAAAGGAGTGACATTACGGATGGGATGAGCATGGATTTAGAATCTGTGTGGGTTGAACTCGATAGGGAAGAAGATAAGGGAAAAGTAGTTGTGGGGGTTTGCTATAGGCCACCTAACCAAGGGGAGGAGGTAGAGCTGGAATTTTTAGCACTAATAGGTAAAGCGGCAAAACTAGGATCAGTCATCATATTGGGGGACTTCAATTATCCCGACATTGACTGGGAAGAGGGGACTGCACACTCGCATAAGGCCCGGCTATTCACGGAAACCTTACAGGATAACTACATGTCGCAGTTGGTGGATTCCCCCACTAGAGAGAATGCTATCCTGGATCTATTGATCACTAATGACCCAGACATAATCTCGGAGGTAGGAGTCCAGGACAACCTGGGCTCTAGCGATCACAGGATGATCACATTTAGTATAAATAACAATATAAAAAGGCAAGTGGGGAACATAAGAACCCTAAACTTCAGAAGGGCAGACTTTCCAAAATTGTACTCATTGATGGAAAGGGTAAACTGGGACCAAACCCTGGGATCACTGACCACAGAGGAAAAATGGGAATGCTTTAGAACAATATTAAGCAAAGGCATCTTGCAGTGCATTCCTATGGGGAATAAATTTAGAAGAGACAAAGCCAAACCTGGCTGGCTAAACCATAGCGTTAAAAAACTTATTAGGGGAAAAAAATTGGCCTTCAAGAAATATAAATCAGAGGGCACAGTATCGGCCTTCCAGCAATACAAGGAGGAAAATAAGAAGTGTAAACACGAAATCAAGATGGCTAAAATCAACTTTGAGATACAAATAGCAGAGGATAGTAAAAAAAAACCAAAGAAATTCTTTAAATATATCAACAGCAAAAAAACTAGGGCAGAGCATATTGCACACATAATTAACGATGATGGGAGGATGGTTACAGAGGACACTGAAAAAGCAACCGTGCTGAATTCTTTTTTCTCGTCAGTCTTTACGCAGGAAAAGGAAGGGTACACTGACCATGACTGTATGGTTAGTAGTAATACACAGGACTTGCCACTATGGCTAACAGAGGGGGAAATCAGGGAAAGACTGGATAAACTTAACACAAACAAATCACCAGGCCCGGATGGCGTACATCCGAGAGTGCTCAAGGAACTCAGTAAGGTTATATCCAGACCACTGTTCCTGATCTTTGCTGACAGTATTAGGACAGGAGATGTACCAGGGGATTGGAGGAAGGCTAACGTGATTCCGATATTCAAAAAGGGCCAGAGACATATCCCGGGAAATTATAGGCCTGTCAGTCTGACATCAATAATATGTAAACTTTTGGAGGGGATGATAAGGGACTATATCGTAGAGTATGCTAAAGACAACAACATCATCAGTAGTAACCAGCACGGGTTTACAAATGGGCGTTCTTGTCAAACCAATCTCTTAGCATTCTACGAGGAAGTGAGCTGTGAGCTAGATAGGGGGAGACCAGTGGATGTGGTGTACTTGGATTTCGCTAAGGCGTTTGATACAGTTCCCCACAAGCGCTTAATTTATAAAATAAGGTCTGCAGGTATCGACAGCAGGGTTTGCTCTTGGATACGGAATTGGCTAAAAGGCCGTGTCCAAAGGGTAGTAATAAACAGCGCATACTCAGACTGGTCTGAGGTAGTAAGCGGGGTGCCCCAGGGCTCAGTCCTGGGACCAACCTTGTTCAATTTATTCATAAACAGCATTGAGGAAGGGATCAGTAGTTCGTTATCAGTTTTTGCAGATGACACAAAATTGGCCAGGGCAATAACTGCACAGCATGAAGCAGATATCCTACAGAATGACCTGGACAAAATTACGGAGTGGGCAACGACATGGCAAATGAGGTTTAATGTGGAGAAGTGTAAGGTTTTGCACTTGGGGACCAAAAACATAAAAACACAATACACGTTAGGAGGGGAACCCTTGGGGGAATCAAAAATGGAGAAAGATCTGGGAGTCTTAGTTGATGATAGATTAGGCAACAGCATGCAATGCCAAGCGGCAGCTTCCAAAGCCAACAGAATATTAGCATGCATAAAGAAAGGGATGTATTCCAGAGATAAGACTATAATCCTTCCACTTTATAAAACTCTGGTCCGACCGCATCTGGAGTATTCTGTCCAGTTCTGGTCGCCAGTCCTCAGGAGGGATGTGTTGGAGCTGGAGAAAGTCCAGAGAAGGGCAACTAAACTGATTAGGGGGTTGGAGGACCTTACCTATGAAGAGCGGCTGCAATCGCTCGATTTATTTTCCCTGGAGAAAAGACGTCTGAGAGGGGACATGATAGCAATTTATAAATATCTTAATGGGGATCTCAGCTTAGAAGAAAAGCTGTTCATTCGAAGGAATTGCATGAGGACTCGAGGACATACAATGCGATTAGAGGAGAAGCGTTTTAACCTCAGGCAACGTGGGGGGTTCTTTACTGTTAGGGCTACAAGATTGTGGAATTGTCTACCACAAGAGGTGGTTTCTGCGGGTAGTATGGTGACTTTCAAAAGACTCTTAGACTTACATCTCAAGGATCAGGAGATTGAGGGCTATGTTAGATGATTACAGTCACACACACCTACACAGGTTGAACTGGATGGACTATTGTCTTTATTCAACCTCACCTACTATGTAACTATGTAACTATGTAACAAAGTCATCATTGAAAAAGGCCTTCAATATAGTCAAATGGAAAAGGAAAACATGGAAAGGAAAAACCTCATTTTTAAACCTACTGAAAGAAAACAAGACAATGCGACTAGAGTGATCATGCAATATTCAAGTGATCATAAAAAGATCAGGGGCATTTTTGAATAGTATTGGTTTATTCTCACCGAGGACCCAATTCTTGGAGACGGGGTGACAAAAAACCATTAATAATTTGCAAAAAGGCAGGATCCATTAGGGAAATATTGCTTTAAAGTGAGTATAAAGGGGAGTTCAGAAAGGATCCCTGTAAAACATGGGGAAATTTCCCCTGAGGATCACAGTGTGCCGTAACACAAAAAAGAACCAAGGTAATTCTCCCCAATGGCGATACGTTTTGTCTAAAACATTTCGCCAATTGCAGAATGAAGGGCATGGAATACCTCATGCAATGTCAATGTGGCTCCTTTTACGTAGGTAAAACGAAGGACTACGTATCAGCAAGCACATGCAAGGCATGAGGATTGGCAATTTGTACCTGCCCTTAGGATGACATTTTGCCAAAAATCATGGATATAAAATACCCAAGGTACACTTCACAGTACTGGTTTGAAATCACATTCCCAAGAGGGGGGGGGGGGGGGATTGGAATAAGACCCTACTCCAGTGTGAAGCGTGCTAGATTAGGCACCTAGACACTGAAATGGAAAGATTCTGACCCTTTTTGGAGGGCTACAATTCATGCAAAACTGACTATGCAAAACCGGATTCCTTCTTTCACACCAATATTCTCTCCTTCTCCCCTTCCCTTTTTTTTTTTTTAATTTTGGGGGGGGGGGGGGATATAAATGGAATACCTTTTGGGTCATAATTTATTTGTTTATTAATTTGTTTTTTATTCATTGTTTTTGATGGAATCTTCTGTGGGGCTGTTTTGACCCTCTGTTTTTCTCCCTTTTTTCTTTGTTCTTTTTCCTAATCTCCATCACTTGGATACCAGGTCAATATAACTGAGTTAGGTGCCCAATTCTCTTCCCATATGGCAACAGCCATTAGCTTTTTTCACCATGTCCGGCACAGAAAGCCTCCTTTGTGTGAGGGCTAAGTATACCTCCATGTCGGCTTGCGGGTTGCACTCGCGTCCAATAGAGGTCATCTGTGTTGGCAGTTCTTTGTCCCCAGACTGGATGTGGAATGATCTCCAGATGTTTTCATACGGAGACTTGGGACATTGCGGCGGTTGCTGCCTCCCACAGTCATTGCGCATGACGTCACCCTGTCGCTCATGCTTCTTATGTTGAGGACACCGGAGACCGCAGCCGACGCCATCTGGAGATCATAGTCAGAATTTACATATATTACACGATTTAACAGTGAAATGTCCTCCTTTGTGCACTGGGAGATTGGCCCTTGAGGACACACATAATAGTTTTTTATGTAAGTAACCATGGATATCTCCTGCATCAGTATGTCCTCTTTAGGATAAAGTGGGCCAGTATTACTAATATCCCTTTATATCTCTTTCTATTCATATATCTATATATATTTTTTTTTCCAGTGACGGGGTCAGTTTCTTTTTGTTTGGACGAATTCTCCAGCAGTCTTACATGGGGAGATGCTTTGCTTTTGGGAAGACTATGATATAATATCCCTGAGGAAGAATTTATTGATACTTATTTTGAAACACGTTGGATATAGTTATATAATTGCCGTAAAAATCCCATTCCAAGGGGAGAATTTTTTTTTATATATGGTTCTATGTGTATAAGAGGTATGGATTTTGGGGGGTCCTATGCCGTTTTTTTTTTTTTTTTTTTACTAGCCCTTTTTTTTTTTATTCAGCTGTCAGCGGGAAAACCCATTGACAGCTGAAGACTCCGGGGTTGTTAAGGACGCAGCAGCCAGCTTCTTGGCCCCACTCATTAACAACCAGCTTACACTGCACCCTGATTGGGCAAAGCTTTGCCCAATCAGGGTGCAGAATGCACTGTGCATTGCAGGGTGTTCATCTGGGCGAACTCCCTGCAAATTTGCATTTTCGACAATTGGCCGAATAGGCAAATGTTCAGCCCGAAATCACACTCAGCCCGAATCCTTCGCCCATCCCTAGTGCTAATGTCTGAACACAGATCTGTAGTCCAGCAGGGAGATCTCATACAGGGTTCACAATGCTTCCTGGAATTTTAGTGCTGCATCTGTGTGAATTACTATTTTTTTCTTTAAAAAGTTAGAGGTGTGGATGATTGTTGTTTAAGATTTCTATTAGTTACCTTAGGGCTCCTTTCACACGGGTCTGATCAGGGCTGCCTTTCAGTTTTTCAGGCGGACCTGATCAGATGGCCCATTTACCCCTATGGACCAGCGGGTGTAAACTTATGTCCGTTTACACCTGTTACCCCTGATCCCATCTGCTAAAAAATAAATAAATAAAGGGATCCATCCTACTCCATCTAGGCAGATTGGAGGGCAATCTGTGATAAATGGGTTATAAAATATAAAAATGCATTTGCTGTATGGGCGACTAGGTGTAAATGGACTCTGTTGTCTGTTTAAACCCGGCTGCCCATAGAGCAGAGCAGGCTCTGTCCGTGTCCGTTCTGCAGAAACCTGTCTTCTGCCTGCTATGCTCTCATTAACAGGGGATTAGTAAATAGTTCACCTGCTGATCATAACAAAATCTGCCCTGTGTAAAGGGGGCTTAAAATTGATTTTGGTCCTATTCTGCACCCATTAGCACCAGTAGTTCTCCATGAGTTCTAGGAGCCCGGAACAAAGAAAAAAGAACTCCATCAAGGGTTATTTGACCCAGCTACAATTTACAGACATTAAATGAATTTAAATAAACTTGACAGTTGTGTTATGAAGGTTAACTATTTAGCACTTTTACACCAGCAGATTAAATAATTAAATTTATAATGACCAGTTTCTTCCTGTAAAAATGTCTATATACCACTGCTGGAAACAAAGATCTAGTTATTCGCCTTTAAAAGTATGACTCGGGTTCTTTTAAACTCACAATTACCCAAAGAGGTAATTATCAGGGATGTTCATTTGTACAAAGAAAAAAAAGCTTGAGATGAAAATGAAAGTGCATAGAGAAGCACAGAGACACAGTGAAATGTAATGAAAACAAGTTGTATTTAAAAATAAATTAGCATGCTGGTGAGGGAGGCTGGAGGAACCAGGGAATGTAAAGTATTAGCAATTAGCATATTAAACTTCAGGTTTAACACAATTTATGAACCTCATTTGCACAACCCCCTGAAAATGATACAGGTGCAAGTGAATGCAATATATGTATAATAATCTAAATATGCTTGAAAACAAAACTAAATTCCATGGGGTGTTTAACCCCCTATCTCTGTGTAAAGTGGTGCTAAAAAGAAAGAGGCTGCAAAACCAAAGAAACAAAATCACTTTGCCAGGAACAAATCTATAACTATATGTAACAATTATATTAGAGCAAAAAAATAGCAAAAAAGGCAGAACACATTAAAGAAATATGCAGCATTGTTATACAATCTTGTCAATCTCTTTGGTATCATAACACAAAACAAATAGGGATAAGCTTTAGGTTCAAGTCCATCATGAAAGAGAAAAGGAGGAGCAAACACCTAGTGCATTACCCTTGGACACCTTTAAAACATTTATTAAAATGCCAAAAACATACTCACAGACATGAAAAGCAAAAATAGCATAGAATGAGTTCACCACATGTGGAAATTAACCGCATAAGGGGTGCGGGTGCACCGTGCAGGGACCAGCAACTGAGCGGAGGTGGAGGACGGGAGCCGAGGCAGAGAGCGGCGGCAGAGGTCAGAACCCGCCTTCCTTAGTGCCTGGAAGAAGAGGAGGAGGACCGTCCGTGCCCAGTGAGGAGGAGGAGACATCCGTCCCAGTGTGTGTGTGTGTGTGTGTGTGTGTGGCAGCAGCTGTGAGTAAGGCAGCAGCTGCAAACAGGGGGAAAGCTGTGTGACTGTACTCTGTAAGAAATCAATAGCTGTTTGTCTGTACTGCGACTGACTGCTGTGTGACTGTCTCTGCAACTGAGTACCTGGGAAGTCTGGTAAGTATCCTTGCGACTGGTGAGTATCCTTGCGACTGGTAAGTATCCTTGCGACTGGTGAGTGTCCTTGTGACTGGTGAGTATCCTTGCGACTGGTGAGTATCCTTGCGACAGGTGAGTATCCCTGCGACTGGTGAGTATCCTTGCGACTGGTGAGTATCTTGCGACTGGTGAGGATCCTTGCGACGGGTGAGTATCCTTGCGACTGGTGAGTATCCTTGCGACTGGTGAAGTAGCTTGCGACTGGTGAGTATCTTTGCGACTGGTGAGTATCCTTGCGACTGGTGAGTATCCTTGCGACTGGTGAGTATCTTGCGACTGGTGAGTATCTTGCGACTGGTGAGTATCTTGCGACTGGTGAGGATCCTTGCGACTAGTGAGGATCCTTGCGACTGGTGAGTATCTAGTGACTGGTGAGGGTATTAGCGACTGGTGGGTACCCCAGGTTTTGTACCAGGGAAGTTAGAGGTAGTGTAGGTAAGGAAGAGCAGGTCGTTAATATTATCCCCATAGAGTAGAGGGTAATAATGTCCGACAGGATTGGGGATGCCACTCAGTGCACTTCTTGCGGCATGTATGCGTTCCTTGATGAAACAATCGAGGACGAATACTGCTGTGCAAGATGTGAGCGACTTGTTGCTCTGGAAGCCCACATCGTGGATCTAGAGAACACAGTGACAAGACTGCGTGGCATCTACAACCTGGAAAGGAGCTTGGACTTTACCCATCAGGCGCTGGCAGGGGTCAGCATAGAGGAGGAAGGAATAGAGGAGACGCAAGCAGCAGAGGTACGCAGCTGGGTGACTGTTAGGAATGTTAGGGGGAGGAGAGTCAGGGAGGCCAGTCCTGAGTTGGTACACCCTAACATGTTTGCCGAGTTGCAGGTTGAGGGGGATATCAACTCAGGGGTGGCAGTGCTGGAGCATGCGCCCTCCCCCAGCTGCCAGGGGAGGGACGGCTCCAGGAAGAAGGGGGGCCGTAACGCAGGAAAGGTTAGACAGGTTGTGGTAGTTGGGGACTCAATTATCAAGAGGACAGAGAGGGAAATCTGTAAAAAAGATCGCGTGAACCGAACAGTTTGTTGTTTACCGGGCGCCCGAGTTCGGCACATCGCAGATCTGGCAGACAGATTGTTGGGCGGGGCTGGGGATGACCCAGCGGTCATGGTGCATGTGGGCACTAATGACAAAGTTAAAGGTAGGTGGAGGATCCTTAAGAACGATTTCAGGGACTTAGGTAATAGATTGAGGAAAAGGACCTCCAAGGTGGTTTTCTCTGAAATACTGCCTGTACCTCGAGCCACACAGGAGAGGCAGAAGGAGCTTAGGGAAGTTAACAAGTGGCTGAGGAATTGGTGTAGGAATGAGGGGTTTGGGTTCCTGGAGAACTGGGCTGACTTCTCAGTCGGCTACCGGCTCTTTAGTAAGGATGGGCTGCACCTTAATGGGGACGGTACAGCTCTTTTGGGGAGAAAGATGGCCACCGAGTTGGAGGGGCTTTTAAACTAGGAGACGGGGGGGAGGGCTCAGAAATAGAATCAGTCAGGAGGGAGCAGAGGACTGAAGGCAGTTGTAGGGTCAATAGCGACAGTAGGTCAACAACATCAATTGGCGGGTCTGTGCGGGAGAACAGCAGACCAAACAGAAATAACCAATCACGTTTAACTTCCGTAAAACTAAGAGGGGTATATGCTAATGCCAGGAGCCTAGCTAATAAGATGGATGAGTTGGACATGTTAGTACATGAGGAGGACATAGACCTTGTGGGAATAACGGAGACTTGGTTCGACCCCTCACATGACTGGCTGGCCAATATCCAAGGGTATTCGGTGTACCGGAAGGACAGGGTTGGTAAAAGAGGGGGAGGGGTATGTCTCTATGTCAAGAACAATATAAAGGTGCTAGAAAGGAGTGACATTACGGATGGGATGAGCATGGATTTAGAATCTGTGTGGGTTGAACTCGATAGGGAAGAAGATAAGGGAAAAGTAGTTGTGGGGGTTTGCTATAGGCCACCTAACCAAGGGGAGGAGGTAGAGCTGGAATTTTTAGCACTAATAGGTAAAGCGGCAAAACTAGGATCAGTCATCATATTGGGGGACTTCAATTATCCCGACATTGACTGGGAAGAGGGGACTGCACACTCGCATAAGGCCCGGCTATTCACGGAAACCTTACAGGATAACTACATGTCGCAGTTGGTGGATTCCCCTACTAGAAAGAATGCTATCCTGGATCTATTGATCACTAATGACCCAGACATAATCTCGGAGGTAGGAGTCCAGGACAACCTGGGCTCTAGCGATCACAGGATGATCACATTTAGTCTAAATAACAATATAAAAAGGCAAGTGGGGAACATAAGAACCCTAAACTTCAGAAGGGCAGACTTTCCAAAATTGTACTCATTGATGGAAAGGGTAAACTGGGACCAAACCCTGGGATCACTGACCACAGAGGAAAAATGGGAATGCTTTAGAACAATATTAAGCAAAGGCATCTTGCAGTGCATTCCTATGGGGAATAAATTTAGAAGAGACAAAGCCAAACCTGGCTGGCTAAACCGTAGCGTTAAAAAACTTATTAGGGGAAAAAAATTGGCCTTCAAGAAATATAAATCAGAGGGCACCGTATCGGCCTTCCAGCAATACAAGGAGGAAAATAAGAAGTGTAAACACGAAATCAAGATGGCTAAAATCAACTTTGAGAGACAAATAGCGGAGAATAGTAAAAAAAACCCAAAGAAATTCTTTAAATATATCAACAGCAAAAAAACTAGGGCAGAGCATATTGCACACATAATTAACGATGATGGGAGGATAGTTACAGAGGACACTGAAAAAGCAACCGTGCTGAATTCTTTTTTCTCGTCAGTCTTTACGCAGGAAAAGGAAGGGTACACTGACCATGACTGTATGGTTAGTAGTAATACACAGGACTTGCCACTATGGCTAACAGAGGGGGAAATCAGGGAAAGACTGGATAAACTTAACACAAACAAATCACCAGGCCCGGATGGCGTACATCCGAGAGTGCTCAAGGAACTCAGTATGGTTATATCTAGACCACTGTTCCTGATCTTTGCTGACAGTATTAGGACAGGAGATGTACCAGGGGATTGGAGGAAGGCTAACGTGATTCCGATATTCAAAAAGGGCCAGAGACATATCCCGGGAAATTATAGGCCTGTCAGTCTGACATCAATAATATGTAAACTTTTGGAGGGGATGATAAGGGACTATATCGTAGAGTATGCTAAAGACAACAACATCATCAGTAGTAACCAGCACAGGTTTACAAATGGGCGATCTTGTCAAACCAATCTCTTAGCATTCTACGAGGAAGTGAGCTGTGAGCTAGATAGGGGGAGACCAGTGGATGTGGTGTACTTGGATTTCGCTAAGGCGTTTGATACAGTTCCCCACAAGCGCTTAATTTATAAAATAAGGTCTGCAGGTATCGACAGCAGGGTTTGCTCTTGGATACGGAATTGGCTAAAAGGCCGTGTCCAAAGGGTAGTAATAAACAGCGCATACTCAGACTGGTCTGAGGTAGTAAGCGGGGTGCCCCAGGGCTCAGTCCTGGGACCAACCTTGTTCAATTTATTCATAAACAGCATTGAGGAAGGGATCAGTAGTTCGTTATCAGTTTTTGCAGATGACACAAAATTGGCCAGGGCAATAACTGCACAGCATGAAGCAGATATCCTACAGAATGACCTGGACAAAATTACGGAGTGGGCAACGACATGGCAAATGAGGTTTAATGTGGAGAAGTGTAAGGTTTTGCACTTGGGGACCAAAAACATAAAAACACAATACACGTTAGGAGGGGAACCCTTGGGGGAATCAAAAATGGAGAAAGATCTGGGAGTCTTAGTTGATGATAGATTAGGCAACAGCATGCAATGCCAAGCGGCAGCTTCCAAAGCCAACAGAATATTAGCATGCATAAAGAAAGGGATGTATTCCAGAGATAAGACTATAATCCTTCCACTTTATAAAACTCTGGTCCGACCGCATCTGGAGTATTCTGTCCAGTTCTGGTCGCCAGTCCTCAGGAGGGATGTGTTGGAGCTGGAGAAAGTCCAGAGAAGGGCAACTAAACTGATTAGGGGGTTGGAGGACCTTACCTATGAAGAGCGGCTGCAATCGCTCGATTTATTTTCCCTGGAGAAAAGATGTCTGAGAGGGGACATGATAGCAATTTATAAATATCTTAATGGGGATCTCAGCTTAGAAGAAAAGCTGTTCATTCGAAGGAATTGCATGAGGACTCGAGGACATACAATGCGATTAGAGGAGAAGCGTTTTAACCTCAGGCAACGTGGGGGGTTCTTTACTGTTAGGGCTACAAGATTGTGGAATTGTCTACCACAAGAGGTGGTTTCTGCGGGTAGTATGGTGACTTTCAAAAGACTCTTAGACTTACATCTCAAGGATCAGGAGATTGAGGGCTATGTTAGATGATTACAGTCACACACACCTACACAGGTTGAACTGGATGGACTATTGTCTTTATTCAACCTCACCTACTATGTAACTATGTAACTATGTAACATGTCCCTGTGATTGGACCACTGACGCGTTTCAGGAGGCACGCTCCCTTCCTCAGAGCTGGTCTTTTTTTCAGCAGGCCCACATTTATACTAAATGCACTTACACAAGTTCCTCCCCTTTCTCCGTGTGCACCGGGTGGGCCGAATCGGTTTCTATGCCAATCGACAGCATACATGAAAAACAACTAGTACACGTGCTGCCTAACAATGCGTGGCATGTTGTCTGATACGAATTAAAAATAAATTAAAAATATTAATGATGAAAACTCAAATCACAATGCAATGATTGTCACTGGGATTTCCTGTTCCATAGTCCTACTTACCCAGTGATGCCTCCCAAATCCTTAAGATTTCATCTGTGTCCCATCTCTGGGAGCCATCCCCACACTATACCACTCCTTTTTAGCTCAGTATTAATTCCCCTCTCGGATTATCCCCCCCCCCCAATCCTCCAAAGAGCCCCCACATCTGCTGTCTCCTGCTGTGCCATCTCCTCTTCTGCGACTCGGAACGCACATCACTCTCTCTGCGCTCCGGACCCGCCAAATGTCATATTCGGGAGCGGGGTGATCTCTCTGCTCAGATGGTTCCACCCCTCTCGACACTCGGCTCACGAGGGACAGGGGGTCAGCTCATGCTATGGGGAAGGAAAATAGCCACCCACATACAGGAAATAAACATAGGCGGAGCGGCGGAGCGGCGGAGCGGCGGAGAGGCGTAGCGGCGGAGCGGCGGAGAGGCGTAGCGGCGGAGAGGCGGAGCGGAAGAACATGCCAAACGGCAGATGAGCTGAGATACACTATATCCACTGTATACGTCCAAACATTCACTATATATAAAAACAGATGTAATTAATAAATTATTATTAAATAATTGAATGAGTTAAGATCAGCTTAAAATTAAATTAAATTAGAATTGAACGTATAGGTATATAGAAGAATAAATATGATGAGGATGCTATAAAGGAAATATGCAGATATGTGTATACATGTGTAAAGATATACATGTATATACTCTGTACACACATATATATATATATATATATATATACCTAAAATCATAAGTTCAACACAAAATAAAGTATTTTTGCAGTTCTGGAAAATGGCAAACTAGTAAGATTGTTCACTGCCATGGCATTCAATTACCAGTAATGCACATCCTGGCCTTTGAACTGTGGCCAAGTAGTTTAGAAGGGCCAATAAGGGAGGGTTTTCTCATGTGCCAGCCCCCTCTCTAAAAACAAATCATAAATGTAAACCCAATCATAAAATTCCAAGCATGTATATGTAATTTCAAAAGTAAGGTTCAATCATTTTAAATCTGCAGCTTTAAATAAAATGTACTTCCTGTTATAGAGTAACAGTGCTCTGAATCTGTGCCTAAATGTACCCCTACATTGTCACCTTGTTATGTGGACTTTTGATGCAGGAAAGTGGCTGTTTCAAAACAACTTATGCAGTCATGGTCCACTGTTATCATCATCAAGAAACCCACAGGAAGGGGATGCAGAAGATCACTAGCCCTGGGCTCCAAATAAAGAATGAAAAAGGTGAAAACAAGAATCCTAATTAACAAAGAATGTAAATTTTCTATGATGTGCGCTGCTTGAAAAAAAATAAAAAATGAAACGTCTTTCAGTTACAGTTTACATCTATTTTACTTTATAACACAAAATTACTATGTGTGTCAGAACCAATAATCTTTATGCTGTACTATTTTCTTTATTGATGTCTTTTCTTACGTTTCCAAGTTTTCTAATCTAATTCTATGGTGAGCATCTTTGCGACTGGTGAGCATCCTTGCGACTGGTGAGCATCTTTACGACTGGTGAGTATCCTTGCAACTGGTGAGCATCTTTGCGACTGGTGAGTAACTTGCGACTGGTGAGTATCTTGCGACTGGTGAGCATCTTTGCAACTGGTGAGCATCTTTGCGACTGGTGAGTATCTTTGCGACTGGTGAGTATCTTGCGACTGGGAGTATCTTGCGACTGGTGAGTATCTTTGCGTCTGTTGGATCTTTGCGACTGGTGAGTATCTTAGTGACTGGTTAGTATATTAACGACTGGTGAGGACCCCAGGTTTAGTACCAGGGGAGACAGAGGTAGTGTAGGTAAGGAAGAGCAGGTCGTTAATGTATCCCCATAGAGTAGTGGGTAATAATGTCCGACAGGATTGGGGATGCCACTCAGTGCACTTCTTGCTGCATGTATGCATTCCTTGATGAACCAATCGAGGGCGAATACTGCTGTGCAAGATGTGAGCGACTTGTTGCTCTGTTAGACCAGATCCTGGACCTACAGAACACAGTGGCAACACTGCGTGGCATCAACAACCTGGAAAGGAGCTTGGACATTACCTATCAGGCACTGGCAGGGGCCAGCATAGAAGAGGGAGGAATAGAGGAGACGCAAGCAGCAGAGGTATGCAGTTGGGTGACCGTTAGGAAGGGTAGAGGGATGAGTGCCAGGGAGGCCAGTCCTGAGTTGGTACACCCTAACAAATTTGCCGAGTTGCAGGTTGAGGGGGATATCAGCTCAGGGGTGGCAGAGCTGGAGCATCCATCCTCCCCCAGCTGCCAGGGGAGGGGCGGCTCCAGGAAGAAGGGGGGCCGTAACTCAGGAAAGGTTAGAAAGGTTGTGGTAGTGGGGGACTCAATTATCAAGAGGACAGAGAGGGCAATCTGTAAAAAAGATCTTGTGAACCGAACAGTTTGTTGTTTACCGGGCGCCCGGGTTCGGCATATCGCAGATCTGGCAGACAGATTGTTGTGTGGGGCTGGGGATGACCCAGCGGTCATGGTGCATGTGGGCACTAATGAAAAAGTAAAAGGAAGGTGGAGGATCCTTAAGAACGATTTCAGGGACTTAGGTAATAGATTGAGGAAAAGGACCTCCAAGGTGGTTTTCTCTGAAATACTGCCTGTACCTCGAGCCACACAGGAGAGGCAGAAGGAGATTAGGGAACTTAACAAGTGGCTGAGGAACTGGTGTAGGAAGGAGGGGTTTGGGTTCCTGGAGAACTGGGCTGACTTCTCAGTCGGCTACCGGCTCTTTAGTAAGGATGGACTGCACCTTAATAGGGACGGTACAGCTCTTTTGGGGAGAAAGATGGCCACCAAGTTGGAGGGGCTTTTAAACTAGGAGACGGGGGGGGGGGAGGGCTCAGAAGTAGAATCAGTCAGGAGGGAGCAGAGGACTGAAGGCAGTTGTAGGGTCAGCAGTGACAGTAGGTCCACAATGTCAATTGGCAGGTCTGTGCGGGAAATTCTCAGACCAAACAGGAATAAACATAACCTCCAATTGCGCTTAACTTCCGTAAAACTAAGAGGGGTATATGCTAATGCCAGGAGCCTAGCTAATAAAATGGATGAGTTGGAAATGTTAGTACATGAGGAGGACATAGACCTAGTGGGAATAACGGAGACTTGGTTCGACCCCTCACATGACTGACTGGCCAATATCCAAGGGTATTCAGTGTACCGGAAGGACAGGGTAGGAAAAAGAGGGGGAGGGGTATGTCTCTACGTCAAGAACAATATAAAGGTGATAGAGAGAAGTGACATTACGGATGGGATGAGCATGGATTTAGAATCTGTGTGGGTTGAACTCCATAGGGAAGGAGAAAAGGGGAAAGTAATTGTAGGGGTTTGCTATAGGCCACCTAAACAAGGGGAGGAGGTAGAGCTGGAATTCTTAGCACTAATGGGTAAAGTGGCAAAATTGGGATCAGTCATCATATTGGGGGACTTCAATTATCCCGACATTGACCGGGATGAGGGGACTACACACTCACAGAAGGCCCGCCTATTCACGGAAACCTTACTGGATAATTACATGTCACAGTTGGTGGATTCCCCTACTAGAGAAAATGCAGTCCTGGATCTATTGATCACTAATGACCCAGACATAATTTTGGAGGTAGGAGTCCAGGACAACCTGGGCTCTAGCAATCACAGGATGATCACATTTAGTATAAATAACAATATAACAAGGCAAGTGGGGAACATAAGAACCCTAAACTTCAGAAGGGCAAACTTTCCAAAATTGTACTCATTGATGGAAAGGGTAAACTGGGACCAAACCCTGGGATCACTGACCACAGAGGATAAATGGGAATGCTTTAGGAACATATTAAGCAAAGGCATCTTGCAGTGCATTCCTATGGGAAATAAATTTAGAAGAGACAAAGCCAAACCTGGCTGGCTAAAAACCGTAGCGTCAAAAAACTTATTAGGGGAAAAAAATTGGCCTTTAAGAAGTATAAATCAGAGGGCACAGTATCGGCTTTCGAGCAATACAAGGAGGCAAATAAGAAAAGTAAACAAGAAATCAAGATGGCTAAAATCAACTTTGAGAGACAAATAGCGGAGGATAGTAAAAAAAACCCAAAGAAATTATTTAAATATATCAACAGCAAAAAAACTAAGGCAGAGCATATTGCACACATAATTAACAATGATGGGAGGATGGTTACAGAGGACACTGAAAAAGCAACCATGCTGAATGCTTTTTTCTCGTCAGTCTTTACACAGGAAAAGGAGGGGTACACTGACCATGACTGTATGGTTAGTAGTAATACACAGGACTTGCCACTATGGCTAACAGAGGGTGAAATCAGGGAAAGGCTGGATAAACTGAACACAAACAAATCACCAGGCCCGGATGGCATACATCCGAGAGTACTCAAGGAACTCAGTAAGGTTATATCCAGACCACTGTTCCTGATCTTTGCTGACAGTATTAGGACAGGAGATGTACCAGGGGATTGGAAGAAAGCTAACGTGATTCCGATATTCAAAAAGGGTCAGAGGCATGTCCCGGGAAATTATAGGCCTGTCAGTTTGACATCAATAGTATGTAAACTTCTGGAGGGGATGATAAGGGACTATATCGTAGAGTTTGCTAAAGACAACAACATCATCAGCAGTAATCAGCACGGGTTTACAAATGGGTGTTCTTGTCAAACCAATCTCTTAACATTCTACGAGGAGGTGAGCTGTGAGCTAGATAGGGGGAGACCAGTGGATGTGGTTTACTTGGATTTCGCTAAGGCGTTTGATACAGTTCCCCACAAGCGCTTAATTTATAAAATAAGGTCTGCAGGTATCGACAGCAGGGTTTGCTCTTGGATACGGAACTGGCTTAAAGGCCGTGTCCAAAGGGTGGTAATAAACAGCGCATACTCAGAATGGTCTGAGGTTGTAAGCGGGGTGCCCCAGGGCTCAGTCCTGGGACCAACCTTGTTTAATTTATTCATAAACAACATTGAGGACGGGATCAGTAGTGCGTTATCAGTTTTTGCAGATGACACAAAATTGGCCAGGGCAATAACTGCACAGCATGAAGCAGATATCCTACAGAATGACCTGGACAAAATAACAGAGTGGGCAACGACATGGCAAATGAGGTTTAACGTGGAGAAATGTAAGGTTTTGCACTTGGGGACTAAAAACATAAAAACACAATACACGTTAGGGGGGGAACCCTTGGGGGAATCAAAAATGGAGAAGGATCTGGGAGTCTTGGTTGATGATAGATTAGGCAACAGCATGCAGGGTCAAGCGGCAGCTGCCAAGGCCAGCAGAATATTAGCATGCATAAAGAAAGGGATGTATTCCAGAGATAAGACTATAATCCTTCCACTTTATAAACTCTGGTCCGACCGCATCTGGAGTATTCTGTCCAGTTCTGGTCGCCAGTCCTCAGAAGAGATGTGTTGGAGCTGGAGAGAGTCCAGAGAAGGGCAACTAAACTAATTAGGGGATTGGAGGACCTTGACTATGAAGAGCGTCTGCAATCGCTCGATTTATTCTCCCTGGAGAAGAGACGTCTGAGGGGGGACATGATAGCAATTTATAAATATCTTAATGGGGATCCCAGCTTAGAAAAAAAGCTGTTCATTCGAAGGGATTGCATGAGGACTCGAGAGCATACAATGCGATTAGAGGAGAAGCGTTTTAACCTCAGGCAACGTGGGGGGTTCTTTACTGTTAGGGCTACAGGATTGTGGAATTCTCTACCACAAGAGGTGGTTTCTGCGGGAAGAATGGTGGCTTTCAAAAGACTCTTAGACTTACATATCAAGGATCAGAACATTCAGGGGTATGTGAGATGATTACAGCCATACACACCTACACAGGTTGAACTGGATGGACTATTGTCTTTATTCAACCTCACCTACTATGTAACTATATGTATGGTATTCTAAAGAATGTGGTGTAATTTACAATCTGCAGAAAGTCTAATCTAACAAAAGAAAAAGTTATACTTTATGTTTGTGCACATATGTTTTATGAACTCTGAGCTTTTGAGTTCAATTTGCCCTGCAGATATCTATTCATAAAAAAATGTTACACAACTTATAAAATTATTATGCTGAACTTCCATGTGGTTTCGGAGCACAGTAATAAAGATAGGGGAAAAAAACCCAAAAAAGAAAAAAGTTTTTAAAAGTCAGCAAACTGAGCTCTCGTAGATACAAACCATATCAGGGAAAAGATGGTGTTATGCACCAACAGAACCACGCAATGGAGGGTGAATAAATAAATAAACAAATAAATAGTGATATAATAAAGCAGTGTAGGAAATTACTCCTCTTTGGGGTCGCAATAGACAGTGTAAAAACGTAGGGTGATATAAAAGAAATATTTCTAGATATAGAGTTGCGCTCGACCAAAGTACACTTGAATGAAATCAGAAAAATCTATAATAAATATAAAGTGCATAGATGAATACGCAGAATATTAAATTGCAGATATAGGTGCAAAAATGCAAGTAAATAAGTGACCATGCAAAAAATTGGACTATGCAAAAAAGAGAAATATATGAAATATAAGTGACAGTCCACAGTGCGTATTAATAATTCAATAGGTTACAGTCCATTAAATAAAGTCCAATATAGAATGTTGTAAGGGATTGATAGTAGCAACAAAACCAGTAGAGATGGCCTTGCGGTTCGACCGGCGGTCGGTTTGCGGCAAATTTTGCTTGTTTGCTACCCGCCAATTTTGCAAACACATGGCGTTGTTCGCGGCGGCCATATTAGTTTACATTGGGGAGAACTTTGACACCTGACACAGTCATCAGGTGGAACTGGACAGCCAATTGAAACATTTCAGCACATGGACATACCCTATAAATAGACCTGAGCTGTTGGCAATTTCACATTCTGCTTTTTGTCAGCGTAGGGAAAGGTCTGCTGTGTTCATGAGGGAGAGATTGCCAGACACAAATAGCTCTGTTAAGATCCATAAAAGTCCTTTTCAGGGCTGGTATTTCGGTATAGGTCTACTACAGTCTCTTTTGAGTTTAGGGACAGGTATCCAGTCTGTGCTTTAGGGGCAGTTATAGATCGGCAGCAGTGACACAAATCACTCTGTTAATTTCCACAAAGGTCCTTTTCAGGGCTGGTAATTTGGTATAGGTCTACTACAGTCTCTTTTCAGTTTAAGGACAGGTATCCAGTCTGGGCTTTAGGGGCAGTTAGAGATCGGCAGCAGTGACACAAATATCTCTGTTAATGTCCACAAAAGTAATTTAAAGGGTTGCAATTCTTTTGATACTGGTGTGCAGTGCACTATATAGGGGGGGAGGGGGGGATAATCCACGGTATAATATACTTTGTAGAAAGCATATTATAGTGGATTAGTGTTGTGCACTGTGCAGCATTGTGACAGGTGTGGTGACTGAACGTTGCTGCAGCAATATTACAAACAGTGACAAAAGCACATTTAATGTTGTAACCACATATGGAACTGGGGTGTTATTTAACAGTATACTTTTCTAAGAGTGTATTTTAGTCCTGCAAAAATTTGGCCTCTTTTGCTGTGTTAACTCTGCTACACACAATGACAACAGTTACTGGCCAATTATTTGTAGAACTGGTGTAATAAACCTGTGGCCCCCCAATACCACAGATTGAAGCGGGGTGTTATTTGAGTATACTTTCATAAGTGTATTTGTGTCCTGAAACAATATTGCCTCTTTTGCTGCGTTAACTCTGATACACACAGTGCCAAACTCCCTGGCCAATTTTTTTGAACAACTGGTGTGATAGACCAGTGGCCCCCCAATTCCACATATTGAAGTGGGGTGTTATCTGAGTATACTTTTACAAGTGTATTTGTGTCCTGCAACAATATTGCCTCTTTTGCTGTGTTAAGTCTGATACACACAGTGCCAAACTCACTGGCCAATTTTTTTAACAACTGGTGTGATAGACCAGTGCCCCCCCTCCCCAATACCAAATATTGAAGTGGGGTGTTATTTAACAGTATACTTTTCGAAGAGTGTATTTTAGTCCTGCATAAATGTGGCCTCTTTTGCTGCGTTAACTCTGCTACACACAGTGACAACAGTTACTGGCCAATTATTTGTATAACTGGTATAATAAACCTGTGGCCCCCCGATACCACAGATTGAAGCGGGGTGTTATCTGAGTATACTTTCATAAGTGTATTTGTGTCCTGTAACAATATTGCCTCTTTTGCTGCGTTAACTCTGATACACACAGTGGCAAACTCCCTGGCAAATTTTTTTGAACAACTGGTGTGATAGACCAGTGGCCACCCAATACCACATATTGAAGTGGGGTGTTATCTGAGTATACTTTTACAAGTGTATTTGTGTCCTGCAACAATATTGCCTCTTTTGCTGAGTTAAGTCTGATACACACAGTGCCAAACTCACTGGCCAATTTTTTGAACAACTGGTGTGATAGACCAGTGGCCCCCCAATACCACATATTGAAGTGGGGTGTTATCTGAGTATACTTTCATAAGTGTATTTGTGTCATCAAACAATTTTGCCTCTTTTGCTGTGTTAAGTCTGATACACACAGTGCCAAACTCACTGGCCAATTTTTTGAACAACTGGTGTGATAGACCAGTGGCCATCCAATACCACATATTGAAGTGGGGTGTTATCTGAGTATACTTTTACAAGTGTATTTGTGTCCTGCAACAATATTGCCTCTTTTGCTGTGTTAAGTCTGATACACACAGTGCCAAACTCACTGGCCATTTTTTGGGAAAAATTGGTGTGATAGACTAGTGGCCCCCCAATACCACATATTGAAGTGGGGTGTTATCTGAGTATACTTTACAAGTGTATTTGTGTCCTGCAACAATATTGCCTCTTTTGCTGAGTTAAGTCTGATACACACAGTGCCAAACTCACTGGCCAATTTTTTGAACAACTGGTGTGATAGACCAGTGGCCCCCCAATACCACATATTGAAGTGGGGTGTTATCTGAGTATACTTTCATAAGTGTATTTGTGTCATCAAACAATTTTGCCTCTTTTGCTGTGTTAAGTCTGATACACACAGTGCCAAACTCACTGGCCAATTTTTTGAACAACTGGTGTGATAGACCAGTGGCCATCCAATACCACATATTGAAGTGGGGTGTTATCTGAGTATACTTTTACAAGTGTATTTGTGTCCTGCAACAATATTTCCTCTTTTGCTGTGTTAAGTCTGATACACACAGTGCCAAACTCACTGGCCATTTTTTGGGAAAAATTGGTGTGATAGACTAGTGGCCCCCCAATACCACATATTGAAGTGGGGTGTTA
The DNA here is from genome assembly GCF_965119305.1 of Pelophylax lessonae. Taxonomy (NCBI): domain Eukaryota; kingdom Metazoa; phylum Chordata; class Amphibia; order Anura; family Ranidae; genus Pelophylax; species Pelophylax lessonae. The sequence continues at coordinate 154,874,819 of NC_138773.1, forward strand.
TCTGAGTATACTTTACAAGTGTATTTGTGTCCTGCAACAATATTGCCTCTTTTGCTGAGTTAAGTCTGATACACACAGTGCCAAACTCACTGGCCAATTTTTTGAACAACTGGTGTGATAGACCAGTGGCCCCCCAATACCACATATTGAAGTGGGGTGTTATCTGAGTATACGTTCATAAGTGTATTTGTGTTGACCCGATGTCCGCCGGTCACTCGCGATCGTTGGGTGGAGAGGGAGAAAGGCAGGCGGCTAATGTAAACACAGCCACCTGTCATTCTCCCCTGTGTAAAAACACAGATCATACGGTCCTGCTATGTAAGACCGTTGATGTCTGCTGTTACACACACAGCCACATCCAATCACAGTTAGAAGCACGCCCCTGGGGACACACTTAACCCCCCCCCCTCTCCAATAAAGGAAACCCCTTCCCTCCCAGTGTCATTTTTACAGTAACAGTGCATATGTATAGCACTGATTACTGTAGTAATGTCACTGGTACCCCCAAAAGTGTCAAAAATGTCAGTCAAGGGTCTGATCTGTCCGCTGCAATGTCGCAGTCCCGCAAACAAATCACAGATCGCCGCCATTACTCGTTAAAAAAAAACAATAAAAATGACAAAAATCTTTCTCTTAGTTAGTAAACGCAATAACTTTTGCGCAAACCAATCAAAATATGCTTTTTGCGATTTTTTTTACCAAACATATGTAGCAGAAAACAAATTGGCCTAAAATGTTAAAAAAATTAGATTTTTACATTTTTGGGGGGAATTTCATATAAAAAATTTGAAAAATATTGTTATTTTTTCAAAATTGTCGCTTTTTTTTGTTTATAGCGCATGATCAAAAAATCGCACAGGTGATCAAATACCAACAAAAGAAAGCTCTGTTTGTGGGAAAAAAAGTACGTCAATTTCATTTGGGTACAGCATTGCACGACCGCGCAATTGTCCGTTAAAGTCACACAAAGTCGAATCGCAAAATAGGCCCTGGTCAGGAAGGGGGTAAAATCCTCCGGGGCTTAAGTGGTTAAGTCTGATACACAGAGTGACAAACTCATTGGCCAATTTTTTGAACAACTGGTGTGATAGACCAGTGGCCACCCAATACCACATATTGAAGTGGGGTGTTATCTGAGTATACTTTCATAAGTGTATTTGTGTCCTGCAACAATATTGCCTCTTTTGCTGAGTTAAGTCTGATACACACAGTGCCAAACTCACTGGCCAATTTTTGGAAAAACTGGTTTGATAGACTAGTGGTCCCCCAGTACCACATATTGAAGAGGGGTGTTATCTAAGTATACTTTTACAAGTGTATTTGTGTCCTTCAACAATATTGCCTCTTTTGCTGAGTTAAGTCTGATACACACAGTGCCAAACTCACTGGCCAATGTTTTGAACAACTGGTGTGATAGACCAGTGGCCCCCCAATACCACATATTGAAGTGGGGTGATATCTGAGTATACTTTCATAAGTGTATTTGTGTCCTGCAACAATATTGCCTCTTTTGCTGAGTTAAGTCTGATACACACAGTGCCAAACTCACTGGCCAATTTTTGGAAAAACTGGTGTGATAGACTAGTGGCCCCCCAATACCACATATTGAAGTGGGGTGTTATCTGAGTATACTTTTACAAGTGTATTTGTGTCCTGCAACAATATTGCCTCTTTTGCTGCGTTAAGTCTGATACACACAGTGCCAAACTCACTGGCCAATTTTTTGAACAACTGGTGTGATAGACCAGTGGCCCCCCCAATACCACATATTGAAGTGGGGTGTTATCTGAGTATACTTTTACAAGTGTATTTGTGTCCTGCAACAATATTGCCTCTTTTGCTGAGTTAAGTCTGATATGCACAGTGCCAAACTCACTGGCCAATTTTTTGAACAACTGGTGTGATAGACCAGTGGCCCCCCAATTCCACATATTGAAGTGGGGCGTTATCTGAGTATACTTTCATAAGTGTATTTGTGTCCTGCAACAATATTGCCTCTTTTGCTGAGTTAAGTCTGATACACACAGTGCCAAACTCACTGGCCATTTTTTTGAACAACTGGTGTGATAGACCAGTGGCCCCCCAATACCACACATTGAAGTGGGGTGTTATCTGAGTATACTTTTGCAAGTGTATTTGTGTCCTGCAACAATATTGCCTCTTTTGCTGCATTAAGTCTGATACACACAGTGCCAAACTCACTGGCCAATTTTTTGAACAACTGGTGTGATAAACCAGTGGCCCCCCAATACCACATATTTAAGTGGGGTGTTATTTAACAGTGTACTTTTATAAGAGTGTATTTTAGTACTGCAAATCTTTGGCCTCTTTTGCTGTGTTAACTGTGCTACACACAGTGATCACAGTTACTGGCCAATTATTTGTAGAACTGGTGTGATAAAACTGTGGCCCCCCAAAACCAGTAATTTAAAAACATGACAGGCAAAGGAAGAGGCAGACACTTACGCAGGGGTGGTAGGGGTAGAGCAGGAGCAGTAGGCCGGAGCCAAAGTGTGAAGTTTCAGAAGGAGCGTTCAATTACGTCAAAGGACGCACCAGACTTGGTTGAGTGGCTCACTCAGCCTTCCTCTTCTGCACCCTCCTCATCCTCTCTATCTGCACCCTCTTCACTCTCTGCTTTGTGCACCCCCAAAGACACCACCACAAACACCACCACCACCACATACCCTCCGCTTGAGTCACTGGAATTATTTTCTGATCCATCACAAGATGTTTGCGATGCGCAGCCATTGTTGGCATCGGATCGGGAAGAGGAGGTAGCAACAGCTGCCACTCAGCAGTCTGACAACAGTACCCAGGTCAGCCCAAGGAGGTTGGTCCCCGCTGTTGCTGCCTACTCCGAGATCTCGAATGTTCGTGGTGAGGAAGGTGACGTGGATGATGACGTGTCTATTGAAGTCACGTAGGTGCCCACAAGAGAGGAAGAGGAGGGGAGTTCAGAGGGAGAGACCGGCAGAGAGCGAGGAGAGGCAGGCAGAACTTGCATTGCACAAGAGGTACAAAGCACACTGCAAATGTATCAGGAGCGAGCCATTTACCATGTACAGTCACATCTGGCGCTCCCAGGACCCTGGCACATGGCTCCGCAGTGTGGGCATTTTTTTTTTTTTGGAAATTATATTTTTATTTGCACAAAAAATAAGCACATTACAGAAACATTATAGTGGCAGAAAAAAAAACAGAGTAGGGAATGGTGCACCCATAAAAAACAAAGAAGTAAATACCAGTGTAGCTACAAAAGTAGGTAATCAAACAGTACAGAGCTGCAAAAACTGTGAGTAACCAGCAAAAATACAATAGCATACAAATATACATATATTATATGACTCTGAGAAACAGTAGGATCAGGTGGAATTCAAGGCATATGAGTCCCAGTCATCTCAGACAGCATTGAACTTAGTGAGCTCATCATGTACCCTTGCCGTCCAACTTGCTGCAACCAACATAGTGGTACTGCCCTCTTAGCTGCCAAGAGGAGGAAAGATATCAGCTTGGCTGCCGGCTTAGAGACCCTAGGAAATGGTAGACCTAGTAGAACATGTCCAAAAAATATGATAAAGAGAGCCCCTCTCCTCCCTGCACCATCAACACAGGGCTTCATCCTGTGAAGGCGGACCGGGGTCCTATACCAAAACGGAAGAATCTTTAGAGCGGTCTCTCTCTGCGCCACACAACAAGATGATTTAAAGGTGGACGTCCAAATTCTATTCCACATAGGCAATGTAATTGGTCGATCCAGTATCCCAGACCACTTGCACATGTAAAAGTGGGAGTCCTCAGTAAATGGAGCAGCATCATGTAAAATATTATAAATTGAGGATACCAAATGACCACGGTGAGGACCACAACCACACAACATTTCAAAGGCCGTGGGCCTCTCCAGGGCAAGTGATGGCATCAACATCCTAAAGAAATTGCGTATTTAGAGATAAACATAAAAAGAGTGTTTTGGAAGAGAGAATTTCTCTCGAAGCTTATCAAAGGTAAAGAGTAAGCGGGACACCGGATGAACCAGATTGCGTAGCTGGAATAGTGGAGGCTGAGTCCAGGCCCATAAACGGTTCACCCGAAGTCCATCAATAAGCAATGGATTAAACAAGATCGTGTTGAGAGGGGGGCATGGCGAAGAGAGAGAGTATTGGCCAGATTCCCATAGTAACCAGCATTGAATCCAGACACATGTCCCTCAGAATACCTCAGAACACCGTCCGTATGCAAGGCCGGTGACCAAAGCATCGAGCAAGGATGCACCGGATAAATCGCCCCTCTCTCTATCTCCGACCACCAGTTGGGGGCCAACCAAGAAGATCAGGAGGCCACCACCCTGAGGTGGGAAGCATAGTAGTACTTCACAATATCCGGAGCACCCAATCCCCCCCCCCCCCCGTCTTCGGGGAGTAAACACCACAGAGGAAGCCACCCTATGCGCCTTATTGTTCCAAATAAACTGTAAAAAGGAGCATTGTAACATTTTAAGTTGGGGCATAGGAATCGCTACTGGAAAAACAAATAGAGCAATTTGGGTAGAATAGACATTTTAAAACATTAATACGGCCTAACAATGACAGAGGCAGGGCAGTCCATTGCTGGAGGGATATAGAAATCTCACGAAATAAGGTGACAAAATTAGCGGTGTAAAGCTGTGAGTGGGAAGGAGTCAGGTGAACCCCCAGATATTTGAGCGACTTCAAGCACCATCTATAGGGATATGTATGTTGCAACTGAAACAGGAGATCCGGGGAAACGTGAAGGGGCATGGCCTCCATTTTAGAAGTATTTATCTTATAGCCAGAAATTGCACTAAAAGATTCTAGTAAAGCATGCAGCAATGGCAAAGAAACTAAAGGATTTGTTAGGGTCAGTAATACGTCATCTGCAAATAAGGAGAGCTTATATTCCCTATGTCGCATGGTAACCCCAGCAATATCGGGATGGGAGCGTATCGCTTTGTCCAACGGCTCTAGGCACAGTATAAATAATTAAGGGGAGAGGGGGCAGCCCTGCCGAGTGCCGTTGGACATGGGGAACACAGGCGACATAAAGGCAGACGACATTCGGACCTGGGCTGTGGCTGGGGAGTATAGGGCTTCTAATGCCTTATAAAAAGGACCCTTGAATCCAAACCTCTGTAGTGTGGAAAAAAGATAGGGCCAACTCAGCCTATCAAAAGCTTTCTGGGCGTCCAAACTGAGAACAAGTGAAGGGCGAGGGAACCTATTCAGGAGAGCAACTAGATCTATAGCCCGTATGGTGTTATCCCTTGCATGCCAAGAAATAACAAACCCCACCTGATCTCTATCTATCAATTTAGGCAAAAGACCGGCCAGTCGATTGGCCAATATTTTGGTAAATATTTTGTAATCAGAGTTAAGAAGAGCTATTGGTCTGTAATTATCCAGGAGTGAAGTATCCTTATCAGGTTTGGGGATAACAGAGATATATGAGTGGAGGAAGTGAGAGTGAGGTGTCCTGCCCGCCAGCATGGAAGCGTAGAGATCCAGGAGACGGGGGGCCAGAGTCGATAAAAAGGTTTTGTAATATATATATATATATACGGAAGCCCGTCTGGACCTGGGGCCTTCCGAGAGGGCAAAACCTTAATCGTAGCGGCCAACTCATCCATTGAAATATCAGCATTTAGTTTGTCAAGATCAACCCTGGAGAGACTGGAGATGTCCAAGTCCCAAAAAAAGCTCTCAAATTTTTCAGCAGAGAAATGAAAGCGGTTTTCAGGAGTCAGACAATTATACAGGCTACTATAAAATTTGCCAAAAACTTCAGCCATTGTATAGGGGCAGTGGGTGGGGCTACCATCCGACTGCAGCAGGAGATCCAGAACAGATTGAAAAGGCTTGGGTTTAAGCTTGTTGACTAACATTCTATGAGGTTTATTAGAGTACTCATAAAACCTTTGCCGAGCCCACATCAAGGACTTAACCATCTTGGACATGTCCAGAGCCTTGATGCGGTCTCGGAGACCTATCACCTTCCGAAGTCCTGCCACCGACAGAGAGGCCTGCAAACGCGTCTCAGGCGCCCGGAGGTCGGCCAGAAGCAAACTGCACATGCTCTCTGTGTCCTTCTTCAGCCGAGAGCCCTCTGCAATGCAGATCCCCCTGAAGAAAGCTTTGTGGGCCTCCCACATCATAGACACCTCAGACACAGAACCCTCATTAAGCAGAAAATACTCCTTCAGGCCCTCCTCCAACTGATCCCGGACTGCCGGAATCTGAATTAGTCGGTCATTTAGACTCCAATGGCAGGCCCTAGAAGGTGCCCCTGCCATGGAGACATCAAAAATAATGGGAGCATGATCAGATCAGGAGATGGGAAGGATCTCCGACTGAACCATGCATGAAATGAGTGGAGCCGAGATGAAAAAATTATCTAATCTCGAATGCATCTTATGAGCAGCTGAATAAAAGGAATATTGTCTATGGGAAGGATGCTTAATTCGCCAGGAGTCAAAAACCGAAATGAACGAATGCATTTGCGAAAAGATTTAGCCTGGTTCAGCTGCCTACGAGAAGGGGTGTATTGACTTATGGACTGCCTATCCCTATAAGGTGACATAATAAGATTAAAATCACCCCCGACTATCATAAAGGGTTGAGAAAAATGGAAAATAGCCGCAAGTGTCTTATCCAGGAAATCTAATTGACCATCATTGGGAACATACAGATTATTACTTTACAAGTAATGTACGTAAAGGATGAGGACAGATAATCACAGACCAAAGCTATATATCGCCCATGAGGATCCAACAGCGACTCACGGACCCTAATGGGACATGACTTCCGAATCAGGACAGCAACCCCCGCTTTACCTGACCGCTCAGAGGCAACGTATGCTGCGGGAAAGTATCGTGCTGCAAACTTAAACGATCCGCCAGGACGGAGGTGCGTCTCTTGCACTAAAATCACATCCGCCCCAGAGGACCGGAAAGCCTTAAGTGCCAGCCACCGTTTTTGCACCGAATTCAGGCCCTTAGCGTTATAAGACATGAACCTTAAAGCCATGTTATCCCAGGACAAAGACATAAAGCATAAGCAGTGATAACACAACCTCTCACTATGTCACGTACCACAATAGCAACAGCATGAAACAGCGTTATTGCAGTCTGCACTCTATCCGAAGACAGAACACAGAGGCACCAATCCACAAGTGCGACATGAGAATGTCGGACCAGGGACAAAAAAGGTCCAACATAAAAATAAAACATATAAAAAAACAATAAAAAAAGAGCAATCGAATAGGATAGCAATGTTCATTCAGTATCGTCAGAAGAAACCCCGTAGGATTGTAGAATCCCAGGGAGCCCAGGCGCGAAGCCCGCGGGCAATACGGGTGTCACAGGAGCCTCCAGGGAACTGTATTCCAACGGGAATGTGTCACCCATCAACTCTCCAGCTGAAGAAACAACAAAAACCAACTAAGCAACAGAAACTTGAAAAACAAATGCCCCATGGGGGGGGGGGGGGCTGAGCCAGTTCAGCCGGACCAGCCAAAGAAAGCTCCGGTAAGGCAGCCATCGCAGTCCAGTCCAACCACAGGAGACCGGAGGGACAAGGAAAAAGCATAATACCATGTAGAGCCTTCAGAGGAATCAGGGTGGGAATCTTGAGGGCCTTTGGCATTGAGGAATGACATGGGATCTACGTTGTGGGGTCTTGGCAGGGGTCCAAATACGACCTGGAGTTGCAGGAAGCGGACGGCTCGGTGGTTGCTGTTGAGCAAGCAAGTCCTCTTCAGGAAGGGATGAAAGGCAGAGGCCCCTAATAAAAGACTCCGCTTCATGCATTTCCCGCATGGCATGCTGAGTGCCATCCTTGGTGATCACCAGGCGGAATGGGAATCCCCAGTAGTAGGGAACCCTGTGTTTCTGCAAATGCAAAGTCACTGCGCGGAGGGCCCTCCGCTTGTTAAGGGTGATGGGTGAAAGATCATTAAAGATTTGGATTTTAGCACCTTTATAGTCCACTTGAGATTTGTTACGGGTCGCCAGGTCGAGGGCCTCCTTGCTGTCATAGTAGTGGAATTGGACTATAATGTCTCGGGGTCTCCCTCCAGAAGGCGGCTTGGGGCCCAGAGATCTGTGAGCCCTATCCAGTCTCCAGTCAATATTCACAATATTAGGTGCCAGATGGTTAAAAAGACCCAATAAATAGGAACGCAGATTGTTGTCACCCACAGTTTCAGGGATGCCCCTAATGCGCAGGTTTTGGCGCCTTTCCCGGTTCTCCAGATCCTCTTGCTGCAGCTGCAGTTGGGAGACTGAGTGTTTCAAATAGGAATGTTCCTCCTCCAAAACATGCACATAATCCACTAATTCGTCAAATTTTGTTTCAAGGGTGTCCGTGCATTCCCCTATGTGTGCAATTTCCCCCCTTAACTCCACTGATAATTTGCCCACCTCAGCAGCTATGTTGCGGGTGATCTGTATCAGAAGAACCTGGAGTTTAGCATCCAAAATGTCTGGAGTTAATATCTGCTGTGAGGCAGGAGGGGTCGGGGCTGAGCGATCCGGTACCTGTGCTGGTGGAGGGTCAGCATCGTTCTCAGCTTCCAAAAGCGGGTCCATCATGGAGAACGTGTCCGCCTGCGAAATTGAGGCCGGGGATTGCGGCCTATTGAGGAAGTGATCCATGACAGACTGGGTCCGGGACTCCTGCGGAGGGGGGGGGGGACGCCAAAGGGTTCAGGAACACTGGCAGCCTGCTCCCAGCTGAAGATGAGCACAAAGAAGCTTGTATGGCGCGGCGGAGTGTAGGCGATGCCCGGAGCTCACTTAAGGTGCGTCCTCCATGTCCGGAAGCCGCGCATGCGCCCTTGTGTGGGCTTTTTTTTAATGTGTCCGTTGCTGACAACAGTGTTCTCATCTGCAGCCTTTGCAGTCAATGCATAAGTCACAGTAAGCCCAACACTCACCTAGGGACAACCGCCTTAAGAAGGCACCTGAACTCCTATCACTGAGCCCAGTGGGAGCAACACCGTCAGAACCCACAAAGCCACATTCCAAGCTCTCTCCGTCCTGCCACTTCTCCTTCTCCTCTCACCTCACATTTGTCCTCAACTCCACCTTCCATGCTGCCGTTGTCACGTTGTTCTGGAAAAAGGCAGTCTTCTGTGGCCCAAATGTTGGAGCATAAAAAAATTATGCCGCCGGATAACCCTCTTGCCCAACGTTTGACTGCTGGCTTGTCGGAACTGATAGCCCGCCAACTACTGCCATATCAACTGGTGGACTCGGAGGCCTTTCATAAATTTGTGGCCATTGGAACACCACAATGGAAGGTCCCAGGCAGGAAATATTTCTCGCAGAAGGGCATTCCAGAGCTGTATGGCCATGTTCAGCGGCAAGTGAATATATCTCTGGCACACAGTGTTGGTGCCAAGATACATCTGACCACAGACACATGGTCTAGCAAACACGGGCAGGGAAGGTATATCACTTTTACAGCCCACTGGGTGAACCTTCTGACGGCCGTCAAGCATGTAACCTGTGGCACCCTTGTAGATTTAGTTGTACCGCCACAGATTGCATGCAGGCCTGCCTCTTCTTCTCCTCCTCCTCCATCCTCCCTCTCCTCCTTGGTTCACTCCTCCTTTTCTGCTGCTACCGTCTCTTCCGCATGTGCCGCCCAAGATCCCCAGAACCTATTCCACATGCCAGGTGAGACGTTGCCATGCTGTGCTGCGTCTGTTGTGCCTGGAAGCCAAGAGCCACACTGGTCCTGCACTCCTTTCAGCTTTGCGTTCACAGGCAGATCAGTGGCTGACACCGCTGAATTTGACATTTGGTAAAGGGGTGTGCGACAACGGTGCCAATCTGCTGAGCGTGCTGAAACAGGGCAAAATAACACACGTGCCATGCATGGCACACGTCCTGAACTTGGAGGTGCAGCGATTCATTACCAAATACCCTGGGGTCCTATACGTCTTTCGGCAGGCCAGGAAAATCTCGGACCATTTCAGAAGATCTTACACAGCCATGGTTTGCCTTGCTGACATTCAGCGGCGACACAACCTGCCCGTCAGGCGTCTTATTTGTGACTGCCCGACGCGATGGAACTCAACATTGCATATGCTTGATAGGCTGCTCCAGCAGAAACATGCATTTAACGACTACCTGTACAAACTCTGCGGCAGGACAGGTTCTGGGGAGCTTGGGTTTTTTTCACCTCGCCAGTGGCTGCTTATGCGTGACGCATGCAGACTTCTACGGCCATTCGATGAGATCACCAAACTGGTCAGTCATGGCCAGGTCGCTATCAGTGACATTGTACCTTACGCCTTCTTTCTGGAGCATGCATTGCGTTGTGTCATTGATCAAGCCGTCGAGGAGCAGGAAGATGAGGAAGTTGCATTGTTGGATGAATTCCCAGTGGGTGCTACTCCATCTGAGACAAGTCAACAGCAGGAGTCTGAAGAGGAGTCAGAGGAGGATGGTGTCGGGGGGGATGAGGAGGAGCAAGAAGAGCATGCTTTAAACCTTTCTGGGATCCCTGGTGTTATCCGTGGTTGGGGGGAGGAGAAAGAGGACGACATTATCCAGGATGATGAGCTGGAAGCAGGCCACTACACCGCTTCCAGTTTAGTTAGAATGGGGGCCTTCATGCTCCAGTGTTTTATACCCCCGTATAAAAAGCATAAAGGCCAAGGACCAGTACTGGATGGCAACATATTTAGACCCCCGGTAAAAACAAAAAATGGTGGAAATGTTACCACAATCACAGAGGACGGTCAGAATGCAGCACTTCCAGGCCTTGCTGCGGGAAATGCTGCATTCTGCTTTTGCGTGCGCCGGCAGAGGAATTTCCAGTCACAGAGAGACAGTTGCGGGTAGCAATCCAACAGCGCCTGCAAGAAGAGGGTGGTTTGAAGATGTCTTGGTCACTTCAGATATGAGATCCTTCTTTCAGCCGACCCATCGACAACTGTACTCCGGATCCAGCATCAGGGAACGCCTAGACCAACAGGTGCCCGACTACATCGGGTTAACGGCCGATGTGGACACTCTGAGGAGTGATGAACCCCTGGGCTACTGGGTGGGCAGGCTTGACCTCTGGCCAGAGCTTGCACAATTTGCAATGGAAATGTTGACTTGCCCCCCGTCCAGTGTCCTGTCCGAAAGGACGTTCAGTGCAGCAGGGGGGATCGTGACCGATAAGCGCAATCGTCTAGCTCATGACAGTGTAGACTACCTCACATTTATAAAAATAAATGAGACATGGATCTCTGAGGAATTCAACACATGTGACCAGTAGACCATGTTTCATTGAATATCTTCATGCCAGGCCACAAATATCCGCCAGACCACCATCCACCCACAGCAATTCCTGGTCCTTGGCTTCACTACATACAGCAGCATAAAAGGCATTTCATGTCCTTTGAATGGCACATTTTTGGGGCCTTTCAGGGCTGACAACTATTTTTACTTTGAATGCCTAATGTACCTCCAGCAACAGAATACAACTTTCTTTGCTGTCAGGTAAACCCATGTGGGCTAATTTTTGGGGCCTAGACAGGCCGACACTTACTTCTGTATCCTGTGAATGCCTAATGTACCTCCAGGCACCAAATACTACGTTCTTAGCTGTCAGGTAAACGCATGTGGGCTAATTTTTGGGGCCTGGAATGGCCGACACTTACTTCTTTATCCTGTGAATGCCTAATGTCCTTCAGCCACAGAATACTACATTCTTAGCTGTCAGGTAAACCCATGTGGGCTAATTTTTGGGGCCTGGAATGGCCGACACTTACTTCCTTATCCTGTGAATGCCTAATGTACCTTCAGCCACAGAACACTATGTTCTTAGCTGTCAGGTAAACGCATATGGGCTAATTTCTGGGGCCAATACTGGCCAACACTTACTTCTGTATCCTGTGAATGCCTAATGTACCTTCAGCCACAGAATGCAATGTTCTTAGCTGTCAGGTAAACACATGTGGGCTAATTTTTGGGGCCTGGAATGGCCGACACTTACTTCTTTATCCTGTGAATGCCTAATGTACCTTCAGCCACAGAATACTACGTTCTTAGCTGTCAGGTAAACCCATGTGGGCTAATTTTTGGGGCCAATACTGACCAACACTTACTTCTGTATCCTGTGAATGCCTAATGTACCTTCAGCCACAGAATGCAATGTTCTTAGCTGTCAGGTAAACACATGTGGGCTAATTTTTGGGGCCTGGAATGGCCGACACTTACTTCTTTATCCTGTGAATGCCTAATGTACCTTCAGCCACAGAATACTACGTTCTTAGCTGTCAGGTAAACGCATGTGGGCTAATTTTTGGGGCCAATACTGGCCGACATTTACTTCTGTATCCTGTGAATGCCTAATGTACCTTCAGCCACAGAATACAATGTTCTTAGCTGTCAGGTAAAGACATGTGGGCTAATTTTTGGGGCCTGGAATGGCCGACACTTACTTCTTTATCCTTTGAATGCCTAATTTTTCAGACTGGAATTTAAAATCAATGGGTCTGTAAAGGTTCCGCCAAATTGTGGAATGGATGCGGACCCATTTTACAGATGTGTGAATGGACCCTATATGTATTTGACATGTATTTCCTGGCTGCTGTCAGTTCTGGCTGATTTATCAAAAAAAAAAAAAAATAATTTAGGGCAACTTTTCCAATTGCAATACTTCTGTTATGACATTGTCCATGTGCTGGGACTATTTGTGCACAGGTATAACGTCTTTTGTGGCTGCAAATATGACCTAAATTTTTTAAAGTCCGCCTCCCATTAAAGTCAATGGGGCCGGCAGCGAACTTGCCCCAGTCGATGTTCATCCACCACTAAAACCAGCACTTGATATTGCTCTCCAACACCTCCACCAGAAAAGGTCACCCGGTGTGCACTAAAGGCTAACCAGATGGGGCAGGCCCCTTGATTATAGCGGGTCAGTTCAGGCAGGGAATCACAAACAATCAATACCAGGTATTCAATTGGCACCATATTAAAAGTATACCAAAATTGACAGTTCCAAAATTATTTAATTCAAATATATAATATAGAGTAAGAGCAAGTTAATTTCATAATTAAATTAATTAAATAAAATATTATATTTTTTAGATAAACATACGATTAAGATAATTTCATATTTATATTAAAAAAGGTGATAAAATCTAATAACGCAAAGGCAGTGGTATCAATATAAGGCGGTACTCCAGTAAAACATAAAACATAAAACCATAAAAATGTTTCACCCGGAGTACCTTTTAAAAAATCAATAGTTTTTATATAAAGAGCAATGCCTTAAACTGGAGATCTTGTTTTTTATATATATATATATTAAATGTTTAAAATTGTAAAAAGATTTTAAATATTGATTATTAATATTAAAAATTAGATATAAAACAATTTAAATCTATATCAATATATAACCCTAAGGGATGCAAAGTTTTTAAATGGTAAATCCACTCAGTTTCATTCATGGATATTTTTTTCGTCAGATTACCCCCTCTCCAATGGGGCTCCACCTTATCAATGCCACACACAGATAGGTTGGACAGACTGTGTTTAGGATATTCCTTTTTGATGTTATTACTATGCTCATTAATCCTGATGCTAAGATTACGGGTAGTTCTACCAGTGTACTGGAGACCGCATGGGCAGAATAAGAGATATGTGACATGTGTGGAGTGACATGATATAAATTTACTGATGGTATAGGAAAGGCCAGTGCTATTGGATTTGAAAGATGTTATTTTCTTATAGTTTTTTGATGTTCTACATGTATTGCACCTTTTGCATGGATAAAACCCTTTTTGATCCAAAAAGGTAACCACCTTCTTAGGAGGATCTGTGTCTTATGTCTTAGATTGGGGGCTTTACGATAAATGAAGAGGAGTCTATTGGGAAGAATGGAATTTAAAATGTTATCTTTTTTTAGAATAGGCCAATGTTTACGTATGACTGCCTTTACTTTCTTATAGTCTCGATTAAAATGAGTGAGGAAAGCCATTTCACCTTCTATTGTCATTTTTCTTATTCTTATCAGCCAACAAATCCTTCCTTGGAATCTTTTTCCCATTGTCTCTTGTTTTTTGGATCTCACACTTATTGTAACCTTTTTCAACGAATCTGTCAATTAATAAATTGGACTGTGCCTCATATCTTCATCTTTCTTACAATTCTGGCGGATCCACATAAATTGCCCTTTGGGGATCCCTCCCAACCACCGTGGGTGATGGCAACTTTTGGTAGGTATATAACTGTTTTTGTCAGTTTCCTTGAAAAAGGTTTTTGTGGTGATCATATTGTTACATTTTCCCAAAGTTAGGTCTAAAAAGTGTACTTGTTGTTTACTCCATGTGGCAGTAAAAGTTAATCCATATGTATTTTGATTCAACCTCCTAATAAAATCCTTCAGTTAGTCTTTTCCGAACCACACCAAAGAATCAGGAGGTCATCAATATACCTCTTATATAATTTGAGAGAGGAGTCTGGCATAGAAAAATGGCCTCCTTTTCCCATTCTCCCAATAGGATATTTGCCACACTGGGCGCATACTTTGCGCCCATGGCTACCCCTTTAATTTGGTTATAACATGATCCTTGGTGCCAAAAGTAGTTGTTACTCATTGCTAGGTCTAATGCCTCACAGATGAATTTCTTTTGGACACTTTTGATATTGGTTTTTGTATTCAAAGCAGAGGTAGTAGTGGAGAGTGCATCTTAAACTGGTGTACAAGGATTCCACGTCTGTGGTGAGAGTCCTCCTTGTTTTCCCTGGTCATGGTATCTGAGAGATCTATCACCGGCGATAAGGAGACATATAGGTGGACATCTGGAGGTGTATGGGAGGTGCCAATTGAATACCTGGTATTGATTGTTTGTGATTCCCTGCCTGAACTGACCCCCTATAATCAAGGGGTCTGCCCCATCTGGTTAGCCTTTAGTGCACACCGGGTGACCTTTTCTGGTGGAGGTGTTAGTGATCAATATTAAGTGCTGGTTTTGTTGCTACTAACAAACCCTTACAACATTCTATATTGGACTTTATTTAATGGACTGTCACCTATTGAATTATTAATATATTAATACGCACTGTGGACTGCCACTTATATTTCATATATTTATCTTTTTTGCATAGTCCAGTTTTTTGCATAGTCACTTATTTATTTGCATTTGCATTTTTGCACTTATATTTGCAATCTAATATTTTTTGCATAGTCACTTATTTTTTTTTTTGAACCAAACAAACGTTTATTGAGTTAAGCACAACATAGAAATATACAAAAAAAAAATATCGTCAGACATATGCACAAGTATAGGATTACATAGTCAAAAAAACGTAAGCAGCACACTGGGCAAGCAATACAAGATATGAGATGCAAACAATAAGATAACAATGCACAGGACTTGTTGTGAGCAGAACCGGACTACCCATCTCAGTCCAACTCATAGTAGAGGCCATGGGTGCAGGCCCAGAAACCAGACTCGGTGCCAGGGCATAAACATACAGTAACCACTGTTTCCTAATTTTCACATGTATCAGGGGCCTCCAGCCACCTATCCCAGATTTTGTTATACCTTTTGGGGCAGCCCCTATTAGCATACATGACTTTCTTGAAAGGGAGAGTAGCGCTCACCGCTGCCTTCCATGCCGAAAGGGTAGGGGACACAGGTTGCATCCATTTCAAGGCTATAACTTTCCTGGCAGTAAACAGGGTCTCCCGGGAGAAATTGAACCATATGTTTGTCCGCGTCAGACTCAGGAAATATCCCAAGTAGGCACAACTTGGGGTCCAGGGTAGTCGGGCATCCCATGCGGTCATGCAGGAACCGGACAACTTGCGTCCAAAATCCCTGCACGCCCGAGCAGGACCAAATCATGTGCCTGAATGTACCCGGGGAATGAGAACACCTAGGGCACGCCGGGGAGCGGGAGGAGTCAAAGCGAGCCAGTCGCACGGGAGTAAGGTACGATCTGTGGACAATGTAGATTTGAGTCAGCCGGTCCGACAATTTGGGAGAGACCAAGGTACATGCCTCCAGGGCTTCGTCCCACTCCTCATCCCCCAGCTCCCCAGCATCGCCCACCCAGGATCCCCGCACCCCATAAGCTAGATCAGTCACCCGCTTGGTGCCTAACAGTTCATAGAGTAACGAAATGAGTTTGCGGTGTTCCTGGCCCCTGATCACTTCAAGTATGTCAACTGACGGTAAGTCTGGGATTGCACGGGCAAATTGTCCTCTCAAAGCGTGGGACAACTGCAGGTAATAAAAGTGCATGGATGCCGGGAGATAAAATTCCTCCTGGAGCAGGCCAAAAGACTTAACAGACCCAGCAGAAACAACATGAGATAACAAATAAATACCCTTACGGATCCATACCCCAGGGTCAGGGATATGGAGGAGCTCCGGCAGCTGACGGTTGAAGCATAAGGGGGTCATGGAATGCAAAGTCGCATCCCCGGTTCTGGACAATGCCAGGTCCCAGACCCGTCTATGATGGAACGAGAGACTACCCCGAGGAGCCACAGACGTAGACCCGGCAACACCTCTAAGGACATCACAGAACGGGTGGGGGAGCCGCGACTCTGCATTTCTACAGACCAGCGCCATATACCTGTTCGAATCCTGTTTATCCAGATGAAAGAAATGCGACAATTGGGCAGCTAGGTAATACCGTGCTAATTCTGGAACCGCCAAGCCCCCCAACTTAGTGGGTTTCTGGGTGTGCCTCCAGGACAGCTTGTGTCTGAAGGAGCCCCAAATAAACGATCGTAGCAAGCTCTCTAGAGTCATAAAATATTTATACGGAACATAAACTGGAGAGTGCCACAGCAGGTATAGGATTTTTGGGAGCAGGATCATCTTCACCAGGCCCATCCTGCCCATAACACCCAAAGGTAACCGAGCCCAAACTTGCGTTTTGTTCTTGACCAAGGCAGAGAGGGGTTCAATATTGAGCGGGATGTAGTCAGTAAGGGATCTAGTCACCCGAACGCCAAGATGTTTGAATTCCGACACCCGCGACAGGGGGAGCGACGCTTGGTCAGCTGCTGGGGGGAAACTGTCTATAGGAAGGACGAGGGACTTGTCCCAATTGACCGTCAGTCGAGAAAATCTCCCGAACCACTGTATAATCTCCAGGGCGCACCTCAAAGAGGGTCCGGAGTCTGCCAGGTATAGGATCATGTCGTCCGCGTACAGCCCAACACGTTCCTCAAGGTCCCCACGGCGGAGACCAGTAATGCCTGGGTCCGCCCTGAGGGCCATCGCAAGTGGCTCGACCGCCAGAGCATACAGCAGTGGGGAGATGGGACATCCCTGACGCGTGCCACGAGAAAGAGGAAAGGACCTAGAAGTCCAGCCATTGGCTACCACCCGGGCCCGAGGTTGGCTGTATAATACTGTAAGCCATTTAATGAACTTCGGGCCGAACCCAAATTTGCAGAGACACTGCCACAGGTAAGACCACTCGACCGAGTCGAAGGCCTTGGCGGCATCCAAAGTCACAACCACCCTGGTACCGATGCAGTCATGGGGGGCCTGCATGTTCATGAACAAGCGCCTGGTGTTGAAGGCCGTATTCTTAGCTGGCATGAATCCTGTCTGATCTGGATGTACCAAGGAGAGGATCACCACGTTGAGTCTGAGGGCAAGCACCTTAGCCAGGATTTTAACATCGCACTGTAACAGTGAGATGGGCCTGAAGGATTCCGGATACCGGGGATCCTTGCCAGGCTTGGGGAGCAAAATGATCAGTGCCTCACGCATCGAGGCGGGTAGAGAGCCCAACTCAAAAGCCGCCTCAAACACCGCGAGCAGACGGGAGGTCAATGACTCTGAATACTGCAAGTAAAACTCGATGGGAAGGCCATCAGATCCAGGCGCCTTAGCTCTAGCAAAACAAGAAATGGCAGATACTATTTCAGTTCGAGAAATCGGGGCCTCAAGTACCGCGACCTGTTCAGGTGTCAGTGTGGGGAACTCCAGGGTATCCAGCAAGCCCGCCAGATCCAACGGGTCATAATTCACCTTAGAGGAATAAACCTCGCTAAAGTACGAAGCAAACAGCTCCGCCACAGCCGCGGGATCCGAGGAGTCCCCCAACACCGAAGGGTGAAGTGTAATCACCACGGGCGGTCTATCGTCCATATGCGCCAAATAGGCAAGCAATTTGCCCGAGCGCTCACCATGTTCATAAATACGTTGTCGGCTGAAAAATAATTTATGATCAGCCCGTTCCTGAAACATATGGTCCAGGGCCCTAGACCTCAGTTAAAGTTGAGAAAGTGCGTCCGGCGTCGGAGAACTGGCATACTCAGCCTCCAGTTCAGTCAATTGACGTTCAGCAGTAAGGAGGTCGGTCCGCGACGCCCTCCGATGTCGAGCTATACGGGACGTCAAAAGTAGACGGGCATGGCCCTTGAAGGCCTCCCACACCGTCAGCACAGAAGCAGTGTCAGAGTTAGAGGTGAAAAAGAAGTCCCATTCCGTCGTCAAGGAGTCAAGGTCCGGAACAGTCTTAAGCCAGAAAGGATTTAAGCGCCAGTGCCTCTGAGGAGGGGCAGTAAATGGGGACAGAACAGTCATATATGGGGCATGATCCGAGAGCAGTCGCGGGCCAAAGCGGGCACTCAGGAGCCTGGGCAGGAGGGCCTGGGAGATCCATATACCATCAATCCTAGACATAGTGGAGTGGGAGGCTGAGAAACACGAGTAGGCCCGTGCAGTGGGATGCAGACACCTCCACGAGTCAAGGAGGTAACAGCTGGATAGCATTCTATGGAAACGGGTGGCCCTATCTGGGTAGGGCGGGGAGCCCGGTGCACCCACCCTATCCAGAGAAGGATTGGCGACTGTATTAAAATCTCCCAACCAGACTGCAGGGACCGAGGGAAACCTCGCCATAAACAGCATGCCCTCAGTCAGAAGGGTAGCACTAAAAGGGGGAGGAAAGTACCATGCCAGGATAAGTATGTCATGCCCCCCTACAGCTCCAGCTACAAAGACATATCTACCTAAGGGGTCCGTCACTACCTCCTTCACCGCAAAGGCCACAGACCTAGAGACCAGCAGCGACACACCCCTCGAGTGAGAGGAGTGGGACGCATGAAAGGCCCAGCCAACCCACGGTCTGCGGAGGGCCCCAAGCAGGTTACCCTCAGCATGCGTTTCTACTAGTGCAATGACATCCGCCCTCTGCTCCTTGAGATAGGACATGATAACTGTGCGCTTGACCATGTCCCGGATGCCCCGCACGTTCCACGTAAGAAAGGTCAGCCCTGCCATATCATCAGAGAGGAGAGAACATGTCGTGGCACAGGATGGGGGCAGCACCCTGGGTCAAACGTGACCCGCACCCGCCGCCCATGACCCAAAGCCCAGGAGTCCAAACATATAGTGTGAGAAGATAGGGCAGTGCAGACACACACCACAGTCCATGACCCGGAGTCCATAAACTTAACCAAACAAAATATAAAAAAGAATGCAGTGCAATCATAAGGCTGTACATAGGATACATAGCAAAACTCAATAAACAAAAACCCCCACCCAGCCCAACACACACCCCAACTTGTGTGAGCATCAATCCCAAAACCAAACAGTTCACGGGCAGCCATGCCCAGCGGCCCCGGGCAGCACCCCCATATAGGGAGGCCCCCCAGAACCAGCCAGCACACCGCACACCCATGAGGGTGAACAATCTCCGAAGAGGAGCCCCATTGCTGGGGCACAACAGTGAGCACAATTCGTGTGTCCAAAGGTGCATAGTACCCAAGGTGGGCGTAGAGGCCTCCCGGCTAGAAGGCAAAAGAAAAGAAAAATGGGTCCATATCGGTAAAACAAACGTGGAGAGCAAATAGTACAGGGCAGTCTTCTCAGGGGGTGAGGAGAGGGGAGAAATGTGGGGGAGGACATCAAATGGCTAGAGAGGGACAATAGGACTGGGAAGGGCATCCAGGCAACTCGAGGTGGGTTGCAAGCCAAAGTCACCAATGGAACAGGAGGCAGTCCGAGTGCCAGCGTGAGTGTCCGTGGTATGAGAGGCAGGGGAGGAAGGAGGGGGGAGAAGGGGCTTGAGGGAAGCAACCAGCAGGATAATGCAGGCTAAAGAAAGTACAGTCATCCTAGGCACAAAAGGGGGGTAGGCAGTGGGTAGACAACCAACACTTACCGCAGACGATCCAGCCAGGCAATCGCGGTGTCGGGTTCCTCAAAAAAGTGTACCCTGTCCTCTCCAACTACTCGAAGCCTAGCAGGGTAGAGCATGGCATATTTGAGGTTGCGGGTCCGAAGGCGCCGTTTAACTTCACCAAACTGGCTGCGCTGTTTCTGGACCTCCGCCGAGAAATCAGGGAACGCCATAACCTGATGATTATCCAGCGGGATATTCCCACGTTCCCTGGACAAACCTGAGGACCGCATCCCTGTCCCGAAAGTTCATAAATCGGGCGATAAAGACCCGGGGAGGGGCGCCTGGTGGTGGCTTCTTCACAGGCATGCAATGCGCCCTCTCTACGACAAAAGCCTGAGAGAATGCCTCCCTGCCATAGGACTTAACCAGGAGGTCCTCCAGATACGTAGCAGGGGATGTCCCTTCCACAGCCTCAGGCAGTCCAACAAAACGGATGTTATTACGCCTGGCTCTATTCTCCATATCGTCCTGTTTGTGGAGCAAGTATTGAATGTCTCTGGCAGCTTGCTCAGCAGCATTTTGCATGGGGGGTAAATCATCTTCCACCCTAGAGATCCGTCCCTCTGCCTCCGTCATCCTACCCCGCAGCTTTTGGAAATCCTGCCTCAGCAGGGAAATGTCCACCTTGATTTCTTCAATCTTGGTGGTCAGGGATGCCTTACAGTCCGTTATGGCGGCCAGGATGACCGCTTGGTCCGCGGTCTGCGAGGCTGCAATGCGAGCAGGCTGGGACGATCCGCCATTTTGGGCCACTCCGCTCCCCTCCTGGCGCCGAAACTTGTCCAGCTTAGCTGCAGCCGCAGACGGCCGGCTCGGCGGGGACATGTCCAGATCCGGATGGCGGGAGTAGTCGGCTGCGGGGGGTGAAGACAGCACTCGATTTCGGGGCCACAGGATGGTTTAATCGGATGTTTGCCGGGAGAGCCTCACGAGCACACGTCTGCTCACATCGGTCTTCAGGCCACGCCCCCCGCATAGTCACTTATTTACCTGCATTTGCATTTTTGCACCTATATCTGCAATTTAATATTCTACGTATTCACCCATGCACTTTATATTTATTATAGATTTTTCTGATTTGTACTTTGGTCGAGCGCAACTCTATATCTAGAAATATTTCTTTTATATCACCCTACATTTTTACACGGTCTGTTGCGACCCCAAAGAGAAGTAATTTTCTACACTGCTTTATTATATCACTATTTATTTGTTTATTTATTTATTTATTCACCCTCCATTGCGCGGTTCTGTTGGTGCATAACACCATCTTTTCCCTCATATCTTGCAAATTAATTTGCGTTTACCTGCAGCAATGGATATTTTCAATTACCTCAATAATAGAGACACCAATGATCTTTTTTCAGCACAGAATTTGGCTTCCAAAGATATGGGACATAATGTAAAAACTCTCAAAAAAGGATTAGACAAAAAAATTAGAGTCTGGTGGGATCTAGCAACCCTGGAACACTATTACAAAATGAAAATGACCCCTAGAAGGCTTAGGTGGGATCTAGGTCCAAATGATGGGCTTTTTGATCCAGACTGGAATAAAGACTTGTATAACTTTTTTAACTCGTGTGAGTCACGGCTAGTCTAATTATCTCCAGGAGAAAGGCCAAAATGATTAAACTAGAAACTAAAATTGCCCTAGAGCCTTTCAAAGATACACCGGAATTTTTGGAAAAAAACGCACAGACACAAAAGTTTTTAGAGAAAGTTGACAGGGACACCAGGAATAAAAAAATCAAGAAATACCAGAGAGACCTTAAGGATTACAATGAATCCAAGGTATATAAGTGGCAAGACATCCCTGAAGAGCAAGCTAAAGATTCCACCCAGTCATCCCCTATTAGGGTGAGTGGGTTGGAAAGATTTATGAATCCCGATTACACACCTATTAGGGGTTCCCCAGGGTTTGACCTGGACAGATCACAAGTCACTAGCGTGTCTAGGCCTAACACTAACCAAAGAAACCCATATCGGAATAGACATAATTCAGAAATCTATTATGATGTACCTACGCACAATAGATATTCTTCCCTAGCACAATCTCCCTATGGTTACCAACAACCAGAGGTTTTTCAGAGGAGGGGGCGGGGTGGCCCCCCGGGTCCAAGAGGAAGAGGTTCAGGCTACCCATACAGGGCACAAAGAGGACACAGGGGAGGAAGGAGAGGCCAACAAGGTCATCGTGGCAGAGGCTCTCAGAATTGGTGGAGACCCCCCTATTATCCTCAAGACCCCCCAACGACAACAATGGGAAGGGAATTCTTACCCATACCCACCAACATGGGAGACTCTGCAAATGAATGGACCACCTTAAAGAAATCCAGAAAATCAAGAAGGGGGTGCGGGGGGAGAAAGAACAAAAAGAAAAGGAGAATATTAGGTAGTGGTATTTTCAATTTAAGCGATGCCACTTTTTCAACTAATGAATTAAAAGTTTTGGAGCTTGGCTTAAAATTTGCACCTGATAAAGGAGTGAACAAGTTTCACACCTTTATCGACATTGAAAAATATATTAGGAAATTAAAAATAAAGAAATTTTTTACAGAAAAACCATCTTCTGGTGCGAGTTCAGAAAGACCATATGAAGACAGTGGTCTGAGAAACCACTTGACTTTTAAGAATATGGTTGAGAATGACATTCAGAAACTTAAACCTAGACACCAATTTACTAAAAAATATTTTGAGAAAGGCGTGGAAGAGCTGGAAAAAAGGAAAGACATTGTAATACGACCAGCAGATAAAGGAGGGGGAATAGTTATTTTAAAGAAAATGGACTATTTAAAAGAGCTGGACAGATTGGTGGGAGATGCTGTCACATACAAAAAGCTCAAACCCAATCCAACCTCTAGGCTAAAATTCAAATTGGAACAATTAGGTAAGAAGGCTAAGGAAAATGGAATTTTGTCCAAAAAAGAAGCTCAATATTTGGTACCGGAAGCCCCACGTTTACCAACGATATACCAGCTACCAAAAATCCACAAGAGGAAGATCAATCCCCCTGGTAGGCCCATTATCAGTGGGATCGGATCTATTTTTTCTAGAATTGGTGAATATGTGGATTTTTTCTTACAGCCTTTGGTACCCACATATCCTTCCCATTTAAGAGATAACAATCATCTCATCTCATCTCACGTTTATGGTCACCGTAGACGTGGAATCCTTGTACACCAGTTTAAGGCAACAAGATGTACTCTCCACTACTACCTCTGCTTTGAATACAAAAACCAATATCAAAAGTGTCCAAAAGAAATTCATCTGTGAGGCATTAGACCTAGCAATGAGTAACAACTACTTTTGGCACCAAGGATCATATTATAACCAAATTAAAGGGGTAGCCATGGGCGCAAAGTATGCGCCCAGTGTGGCAAATATCCTATTGGGAGAGTGGGAAAAGGAGGCCATTTTTTTATAGGCCAGACCCCTATCTCAAATTATATAAAAGGTATATTGATGACCTCCTGATTCTTTGGTGTGGTTCAGAAGACTCACTGAAGGTTTTTATTAGGAGGTTGAATCAGAATATATATGGATTAACTTTTACTGCCACATGGAGTAAACAACAAGTACACTTTTTAGACCTAACTTTGGAAAAATGTAACAATATGATCACCACAAAAACCTTTTTCAAGGAAACTGACAAAAACAGTTATATGCCTACCATTAGTTGCCATCACCCTCAGTGGTTGGGAGGGATCCCCAAAGGGCAATTTATGCGGATCCACCAAAATTGTAAGAAAGATGAAGATTATGAGGCACAGTCCAATTTATTAATTGACAGATTTGTTGAAAAAGGTTACAATAGGCGTGAGATCCAAAAAACAAGAGACAATGTGAAAAAGATTCCAAGGAAGGATTTGTTGGCTGATAAGAATAAGAAAAATTACAATAAAGGTGAAATGGCTTTCCTCACTAATTTTAATCGAGACTATAAGAAAGTAGAGGGAGTCATACGTAAACATTGGCCTATTCTTAAAAAATATAACATTTTAAATTCCATTCTTCCTGATAGACCCCTCTTCATTTATCGTAAAGCCCCCAATCTAAGTTATAATCTAGCTCCGAATGTCCCAGATCCTCCTAAGAAGGTGGTTACCTTTTTGGAACAAAAAGGGTTTTATCCATGCAAAAGGTGCAATACATGTAGAACCACAAACAATTATAAGAAAATAACATCTTTCAAATTCAACAGCACTGGCCTTTCCTATACCATCAATAAATTTATATCATGTCACTCCACACATGTCACATATCTCTTATCCTTCCCATGCAGTCTCCAGTACACTGGTAGAACTACCCGTAAACTTAGCATCAGGATTAATGAGCATATTAATAACATCAAAAAGGGATATCCTATCCAATGTCCAACCATTTTCGGTTATGCCACAATAAAGATCCCGGTGGTCTATCTGTGTGTGGCATTGATAAGGTGGAGCCCCATTGGAGAGGGAGTAATCTGACGAAAAAAATATCCATGAATGAGTGGATTTATGGTTTAAAAACTTTGCATCCCTTAGGGTTAAATATTGATATAGATTTAAATTGTTTTATATTTACCAGTAATTATTAATATTATTAATCAATATTTATAACCTTTTACAATTTTAAACATTTAATATATGTATATATATATATATATATATATATATATATATATATTTAACAAGATCTCCAGTTTAAGGCCTTGCTCTTTATATAAAAATTGATTTTTTAATAGGTACTCCAGGTGAAACATTTTTATGGTTTTTTTATGTTTTTTTTTTTTTTTCCACAATAATAAACTTTATTTAGAAAATTACAAGGGGCATACATAGTGCAATACAATGAATAAAGTGCTACATGCACTCAACATAAGATAGAAAAATAAAATCTCTGTCAGTAACAAATGTTATGGAGCATTACATCATTGCGAATACAAGGTATGAATTCTTATAAATATTATAGAAGAAGATATTTGGCACAATCCCATTTGCTCCTTAACTTAGATTTACTTATATATAAGTTTTGCTTCTCAAAGTTACTGTTTTCCAAAGGTACATCATAGATGGGCCTAAGTGCCGGTTCACACTTATGCGATTGTACTGCGAATGCGATGCGTTCTAAATAGTCTCCAATCGCATGCATTTACAAAATACATTGAATTCGTGACGGTCGTTCACATCTATGCGTTGCGATCCAGATGCGAATGTGATGCGATGATAAAAAGGGTCTTGTGCGAGTTTACAGTGCTGCGTTGCGAATTTAGTCTCCATTGACATCAATGTAAATCGGTCTGGACTCGCATTATCAGTTCAGATATGTGCGAATTCTTATGTGCGAATTCTTATTTTTTGCTTGATTTTCCCCTCAGCTCCACCCCTCCTGAGCTTAATTAACATAATCAACGCAATCAGATTTTCATTACAATCGCGCTGGTACTATTGAAAAACATAAGGTAAACTCGCACTGCAAATTCGCATTGCAAGCGCAAGCGCATAAGTGTGAACCGGCACTAAAGCAGAGGTCCATCTAAAATATATAGAAGTATTGGAAAGTATAGAAAAGACTAGAAAGAAGAGAAGGGGAGGAGGGGGAGGAAAGAGGGGAGGGATGGGGGAAAAGCTCTGATGTTTTGACAGCATATGACTTTCAATTTCAACCTTACATTCAGCTTTTCTTGAGATCTAAGTATTCCTGTGATACGGTAAAAGTTCTCCAGGGGTACCATTGTTTATGAAACAAATCATTCCTTTCATTTTTAATGGCAAGTGTTTCTTCCATTTCGTGAATATGTCCTACTTTAACAAGCCAGTCATTAAGTGTGGGTACATTTTTCGAGTTCCATGATAATGGAATTAAGGATTTATCTGCATTTAGGAGGTGTCGTGTCAACGACTTTTTATATTTTTTGTATGGGTATGAATTTATGTGTAAGAGGCAGCATGCTGCATCTAGTGTCAACTTTGTCTCGGTGATATGTTTCACCCATTTCTGAATTTCCTTCCAGAATTTCTGTAGTGCTATACAGTCCCACCATAAATGAAGAAAGGTGCCAGGTTCTAGGCCACATCTCCAACAAATTTCTGAGGTATGTTTGGACCATTGATGTAATTTAATTGGAGTGTGGTACCACTGCGTCCTAATCTTATAGGATGTCTCCTGTAGCTTAGTGCTCAGTGAGCATTTATGGGAAAAATAACATGCTTTCTCCCATTGGGCCGAGGTAAAGGAGCATCCCAAATCTTTTTCCCATAGCGCTTTATATGGGTCCCTGAAATCAGGAGGCGTAGCAATTAGTCTTTTATAGGATTGAGATGTTGCTCCCTCAACTCGTTCCCCTTTGATGCAAAGCTCTTCAAAATCAGTCAGTGGTCTGGATGCTGCATCGTTGAGCTTTTTACGCGTGATATAATCACGTAGTTGCAAATATGTCCAGAATTTTAAGGGCACATTTGCAGAACATTCTTGTTTCAATTCGTGGAAAGATTTAAGTGTTGTATCACGGAGACAATGTTTAATCCTGATAGGTCCCGACCCATTTTCTTGTTGCGTGGTCAGGGATTGGTTTTTAACACCAGGTTGGAAGTCAGGGTTGTTTAATAAAGGCATGATTGGGCTTGGACTTGGCGATATATTGTGTTTAGTCGCAATTTTCTGAAAATTTTTTAAAGTGTTAGCTATTAGGGGATGTGACTTAATTTCCAACGGCATATTGCTGAAGCTTGTCCAGAGGAGATGATGTGGTGGAGTAGTGCTCCATCCCAATTCCATACCCACCCAGTCCTTGCTCCCAGCATGGCAATGCCAGTCCAGAACTCTTGTCAGATGTGTGGCTTGATAGTATCTGTGGAAATCCGGGAGGCCAATCCCTACGGATATTTTTGATAGGTGTAGGAATTTGAGTCTAATCCGTGGCTTTTTGTTAGCCCAGACAAATGTTCTTTGAAGGTTAGCTAGTTTGCGGAAATAAAAGGCTGGAATCTGGACCGGGAGGGCGTGGAAAACGTAGAGGAGCCTAGGCAGTACCGTCATTTTAATTATTGAGGCTCTACCAAACCATGAGAAGGTCTTAATGTTCCATCTCTTAAGGTCGTTAGCAATTAGTTTTATGAGGGGGTTAAGATTTTCTTCAACCAGGTTTTCTAGATTGGGGGTTAGTTTGATGCCCAGATATTTTAGAGCCTGCGACTCCCATCTATAGGGGCAATTGTCTCTTGTGAGTTTTAGTGAGTCAGGAGAAAGGGTCAAGTTTAGTGCCTCGGATTTACTATGATTGATTTTGAAATTGGATAGAAATCGGTAGAGTTTGAATTGATTGTTCAGGTTAGGAATGGATATATGTGGTTGGGAGATGAAAAATAAGAGGTCATCGGCATAGGCTGATAATTTAAACTCTCTTGTTCCCCTATGGAAACCATTAATGTCTGGTGTCAAATTAATGGTTCTAATAAGTGGTTCTAATGTGATTATAAACAGGAGGGGTGAAAGTGGGCAGCCCTGTCTAGTGCCATTTTGTAATGAAAACGGGGTAGATAGCACATTATTAACCTTTACCCTGGCTGTAGGTTTAGAGTATAGCATTTGGATCCACTGCAGCACATTGGTTCCCAATCCAATATGTCTACAGGTATGCAATAAAAAGTCCCACGCCACCCTATCAAATGCTTTTTCTGCATCTGTTGAGAGCAAAAGTCCCTCAACCGAGGAGCCCTTAATGCTGTGGATCAAATTTAGTGCTTTGGTTATACTGTCTTTTGCCTCCCTACCTTGCATGAATCCCACTTGTTCAGGGCCTATGATGTGGTGAAGAAGTGGACCCAATCTTTTTGCCAGTATTTTAGTTAGGATTTTTAAATCAATGTTTAGTAAAGATATGGGTCTATAGCTTGCACATTGTGCAGGGTCCTTATCTGGTTTTGGAATTACTGATATATGGGCTCTGAGAAAGTCATTAGATGGTGTCTGGTTTCGGAGAATGGAATTTAATGCGTTGGTAAGATACGGGGCAAGTGTATCGGCATAAAGTTTGAAATATTGGGAACTAAACCCATCTGGACCAGGACTTTTACCGGTTTTTAAGTCTTTGATGGCAGCTAGGGTTTCATTCAGGGAGATTTCACACTCTAAGTCTGTTATTGCAGATTCCGGCAATGAAGGTAAGCTGCTTTTATCAAGGTAATCTATTATTAATTGTTCCCGGGTATCTTCCAATCCCTCTGGTTTATTTTGCGGTGGTATGTGGTAAAGCTTGGAGTAGAAGTGACCAAAGCTGTCGGCCATTTTGTGTGGGTCCCGTAATAGTTCGCCCTGCTGTCCTTTAATGTAATGTATGTTGTTGTCAAATTATGGTTTTATGTTTTACCGGAGTTCCCCCTTATATTGATACCACTACCTTTGCGTTATTAGATTTTATCCCCTTTTATATTATAAGTATGAAATTATCTTAATCTTATCTTTATCTAATAAGTATAATATTTTATTTAATTAATTTAATTAAGAAATTATAAAAAGAAGAAAGGAGGTAAATGGCGCTGCCTCAAGATCAGTATATATAATGAATGTGATGACAAATTAAAGTGCACTAGTGCTAAATTAAAGGGTAAATCCCCAAAGGTGTCTCCAGTGATGAGTATAGTGATTGTCTAGGGAAATCAGCCTACCCCCAAAAACTGTGCACAAAAATCACTCTATTATGATAAATTATACTCTAACACTCTAGTGCCAAATTGATTAAATAAATATATGATAAAATGTTGGAAAAATCATGAACTTAAAATCCTAAACCTTATATGTGCTCAAGTGAAAAAATGTGAATCAAGTAAAACAAATATAAATATATAAATGTATATATATGTAGTGCGATTCACCAAAATCGCACATACGTAAAAATCCACTCAAATTGGTGCTCCAATGTATAAATAGTGTGACGTCATAAAAAATCTTAAAAATAAACTGCAAATATATAAATGTGAGACCAGTAGTTAAAATAAAACACTGTTAAATATAAACCACAGATGTGTAAACCATATATACACTAGACTCCAAAGTGCATGTGCCAATCGGTAAAAGACAATCAATAGAAACAGATAAAAACCAGCATAAAAATCAGCAGGCGGCATATATTAAAATATATATGAGACTGTGGACCTAAACGCAAAGTCCATCAAGATAAAAAATTGTCCCATATACATATATATATATATATATATATATATATATATATATATATATATATATATATATATATAACTTTTCGATGAATATCCTTAGGGTATATGTAAATCCTAACACAGTTCTTTACAAAGTGCTAATAGTGCAAATTCAAGGTGAATTCAGTGCAGGTGCCTTCAAAAACCCGTGCGGGTGCTTAATGAAGTGATCACTCTGTGCTCCCCGCACTCCCAGGACCGCACTTACCAGAGATGACTACCCCTACAGGGCTAACGGGCCTTGGTATGATATTGGCTCTCTCTCTCCTCAGATCTATGCCCTTGATCTCCCTGCATGGTCTCTTCAGCTCTGGGTGGTATTCCCTGGGTATGCACGCTGCACTCTGCCGGGTATGATCCCTCTAAGCTTGTTTGTCTCATACGATCAAGAGCATTCTTACATACTTAATTATGAAATTAACTTGCTCTTATTCTATATTTGAATAAAATAATTTTAGAACTGTCAATTATGGTATACTTTTAATATGAACGTAATACCGATTAATTATGTTATTTTATGTTGTGATGTTTTAAGCCTCTAATTTTAAACCTGTCCTTTGCCCCGTTACCGCTATCATACATTTGGGTTTGAGCCACATATATAAATCTAAATTATGCCAGGAGTATACATATAAATACCATATTTCTTGATTACGTGATTACAGTCACATGACCCTGATGACGTCAGCTACGCGATGACGAAACACGTCGGGACGTTTGGACTGTAATCACGCTACCTCGTCACTTCCGGGTCCCGGTGGAACGCAGGTGGAATGCGGAAGAGGCGTTCTCATCCGGAAACCGCGGCTTTGTATCCCTTATGCTTGAAACAAGTCTTCCATATGTAAGTGCATCTGATTTTAAATAAATCTGTTTCCTACTACATACTTCACTATGAGAGTCCTCCTTGTTTTCCCTGGTCACAGTATCTGAGAGATCTATCACCCACGATAAGGAGACATATAGGTGGACATCTGGAGGTGTATGGGAGGTGCCAATTGAATACCTGGTATCGATTGTTTGTGATTCCCTGCCTGAACTGACCCCCTATAATCAAGGGGTCTGCCCCATCTGGTAAACCTTTAGTGCACACCGGGTGACCTTTTCTGGTGGAGGTGTTGGAGATCAATATCAAGTGCTGGTTTTGTTGCTACTATCAATCCCTTACAACGTTCTATATTGGACTTTATTTAATGGACTGTCACCTATTGAATTATTAATACGCACTGTGGACTGTCACTTATATTTCATATATTTATCTTTTTTGCATAGTCCAATTTTTTGCATAGTCACTTATTTATTTGCATTTGCATTTTTGCACTTATATTTGCAATCTAATATTATTTTTTGCATAGACACTATAGAGCGCAACTCTATATCAATAAATATTTATTTTATAATACCATATATCCAACCTGTTATCACTGCTAGGCAAATAAAATATACAGGGGTAGGACAAAGTTATGGAAACAAGCATGGTAAAAGAACAAAATCGTTACCTAATATGGTGTCGGATCGTCGCATTCCAAGATGGCCTGAATTCTCCTGGGAATTGCCAAATATAAGTTTTGGATGGTTGATAATGGAATCTGATACCACTTTTCATGCAAAAATCCGAGTCACAATCCTGCGTAAAATCCTTTTGTCTCTTTCGGTCAGTTGACCATGTTCACCACGCTTATGATTTTTAGATTACGTTTTCCCGGAAACTGTATATGCCCTCATAACCTTTGATACTATACCTCGCGACACTGCAATTAAATTGCTAACTTTAATCACAGAGCCACCAGCTAAGCAGGCACCAACTATTTTCCCTCTTTGAAACTCAGTAAGCTCTTACGTATTACCAGCAGCGCACGCAGTGAATAATGACTGAGTCTTCCCCCTGTTAGCTAGGTGTCTTATTTCTCCAGGCTGCAATTGCATTTTACAAATACCCTTTTGGGAGAGCGCAGTTTTGGATCAAACTTTGCCTGTTTGGGTGTGTGCCTGATCGTTGGCACTTTTTCTCATGTATAGTAGTAGTATTTCTACTGCTACTATATATGACAGCTTCTGGAAAAAGGTTAATAAGGAAGCAGCAATCAATGACATCACATGGTCCCACTCATTTACTTGCTGGGATTCCACGGCCATGTAAACAAAGGGGCAGCGATAGTGCTGACATCACTAACCAAATTAGGCCACATGGGCATTAATAAATTTGGGCATGACCATATTTGGTAATTGACATCACTTGGAAGACCCCGGCCCTTGTTAATATTTAGCAGGAACCAGAAGAGATTGCACAGGTTGCGAATGTAGCATTGAGATCAGTTTGGTTAGCGGCTGGTAGGATTTACTTCTTTTGGGGAGTCAGCAGCCATTTATTATCATGATTGACAAAAGTCTGCATCACAAGACTACAGGATTTATGATACATTTACATTGTGAGACATTTTTTTTTTTTTATCTTTTAATTGGTTCTCGCTTGGCCAAAATAGATAAACAGTCCGGCAGGTGCTCCCTAGTTCCTGGGAGATCATGCCCATATGTCCTACCAGAACTGAGCTTTGTGCTCATCCCCTGAGGTGCGCAGAGGCGATATCAGTAACTGGCTGTGTCCAGTCAGAGTGGCCCTGGTACCATGTAATCACCGTGACCAATCACAATTACAATAGTAAGCAAGGCTTACTGATGCCTTTCTTACAATTGTGTTGATCTCTGTGAGCGCATCGTACTTGGGCCAATCACAGGCCCTGTACCATGTGATTGCTGAAACCAATCACAGCATCACAGTAGTAAGAAAAGGTTGCACAGTGTTAGAGATTGCTTATTACAGTGAACATCACATAATAAGCAATCAGAACTAAAAAAAAAAAAAATCCCTGCTCACCCCCCCCCCCCCCCCCCACACACACCCTAGTAGTACAGTACAGTACAGTCCACACACAGGGGTTGATTTACTAAAGGCAAATAGACTGTGCACTTTGCAAAGTGCAGTTGCACTCTGAAAGTGCAGCTGTTTCAGAGCTTAGTAAATTAGGTAAAGATTCACTTTGCAAAGAATACCAAATCACGTGCAAGGAAAATAAGAAAAAAAAAATAGGATTTTTGCTTGCACATGATTATGTGATGGAAATCAGCAGAGTTCAGAGTGCAACAGCACTTTATAAAGTGCTCGATCTATTTGCCTTTAGTAAATCAACCCCACAGTTTCCCAAATCACCGCCATCCACTCACATCATCCCTAATCACCGCCACACTAGTCAGTGTCCCTAATTACAGCAGCCCACTCAGTGTCCCTAATCACCTCCACACCAGTCATATTGTCCCTCCGTCACACCAGTTACAGTATACCTGATCACCACCACACCAATTACAGTGTCCCTGATCACCTCCACACCAGTCATATTGTCCCTAATTAAGGTCACACCAGGTACTGTGTCCCTGATCACTGCCATACCAGTTACTGTGTCCCTGATCACCTTCACACCAGTCATATTGTCCCTAATCACTGCCACAACAGTCATCTTGTTCCTGATCACCACCAGAGCAGTCACATTGTCCCAAATCACCCCCACACCAGTCATATTGTTCCTGATCGCTGCCACACCAGTTACAGTGTTCTTGATCACTGCCACAACAGTTACAGTGTCTCTAATCACCACCACACCAATTACTGTGTTCCTGATCACCACAACACCAGTAAGTGTGATTAGTAATCCAGTGGGTGGCGCTTCTTTTTGGTGCACACTTCTAAGGGCCCTTGCAAAAGTATTGTCAGAGGGGTGGAGAAGGAGTGATGGCAGAGGAGAGCTCAGCAGAAGAGAAACCAAACATTCTGGATTTGGTGGAGCACATGGTAAGTCTTGCAACAGCCTCATTTGCAGTGGCAGCTGGTGCTCAAAATTTTTGGGGGGGCGCAAACAGAAAAATGTAATAGGCATTGCTTTGCGGCAAAAAACGCTGTAAAAAATTGCATGACTTTGAGGTCACAAAAATGTGAAAGGGGCCTTCAGTAATTAAGGTATAGCGTGCCCCCTTCAATGCAGAGAGACCAGTGTGCCCCCTTCAATGCAGAGATCATCGTGACCCCTTTCAATGCAGAGATGCCATTGTGCCCCCTTTCAATGCAGAGATGCCAGCATGCCCCCTTTAAATGCAGAGATGCCAGCGTAAGCGTGCCCCCCCCCCTCCCCCGCGTGAGACCAATGCACTTACCGTCCCAGGAATAAATCACAGGCATTGCTGTTTAAACTGGTCTGGTATGGAGGACTGATTTGCATAGGTGTGCAATGGGGGAGTAGGGGCAACACATGACATTTGACTAGTAAGTATTCACTTAGATATATATATATATATATATATATATATATATATACATATAAAAAAAGATTCCAATTACCTCAATTTGACAGCTGTTGAGGGATGCCTGGAGCCATCTGAGGTTTATGAAATGATCATCCAGCCCTAGAACTGATGCCATGATCATTATTAGAGAGGTGATCTCAATAAGCAAACCTTTTTATTTTCTAAACCATAGGAAGGAGCAGAGCTGACATGGGAGCCATGGTCACAAGGTGCGCATTAAAATGCTGGTCACAGCTGATGAATGTGAGAGCTCCTCTACTCCTCTATACAGGGCAAAGACAGCACTGATCTCCTCCATCACACACACACACCCGATCCTACATCTTCTGCCATAATGCTGCTCATCTGCCCTTGGAGAAATGAACGGTGTCCCCCCCCCCCCCCCCCCCCACATACCACGATCCCCATCATCATAATCATCACTATAGGTGTAACATGACTGAAGATACTTTGCATTAAAAAAAAAATCTACCTTCCTGATGCAGCAGTGGACCGTGACTTGAGCTCGGAACACCTGGGAACACCTGGGAACCCCCTCCCCCTGCTCCGCTCCGCTTTGCCTGCAGTCCCAGCCCGGCCAGTCCTCTCTGCAGCTCGCCCCCCTCCCAGTGAAAGTGGAAGGATCAGAACATGTCCACACCTCCTGATAGAACAGGAAGATAAAGCCAGGGGCTCCAGTACCCAGGTGTGTCCCCCTGTGGCACTCCAGATAAAAGAAGCCCGATCCTTGGTGTCTCTTTAATTTAAAATGTGTAGAGAGAAGCAGGCTGGGTGAAGCAATCATGGAGCCTGCTGACAAAGCACACACAGCTCCCCTCCTCTCCATGATAAAACACAGAGGACTGACTCTACACCGTCAGCCTAACCCCCTGAGCGCTGTGTGTGAGAGGAGTCACCTGGGGGCACACATAGAGACAAGCAGCACATACAGGGTATGAGGGAAAGGGAAGATAGCAGGAAAAGTGCCTGGGTACTCACTGGCATGTGTGTAGTCTGCAGCCAGCAGGGTGAGGAGCAGGGCGGCTGTCAGGGTGCCCAGCATGTTGGGTGAGGGAGAGCCGGGCAGAGGCTGAGTTGTATGGTCCCTCTTGTATAAATTTTTTTTTTTTCTCTTTTTTTTTCTCATTTCTCCTTCCCTTTTGTCCCATTTCGGTCTCTGCATCTTTTTTTTTTTTTTTTTGGAATGCATGTGTTCTTCGATATATATGCATGTTGTTCCGTTCGGCTTGCCTCCATGGCTATATATTTATGCAATGTGTGGCTGATTCCTTTATGGATATTGATTGTGCTATATGCACGGTGGTTCACACATGTGCATGCTATACTCTGTGTTCAGTATGATCTAAGTCGACATGTACACGTAAGCATATATATATATATTTTTTTTTTTTTGTTAGATCGATGTGGGATATGCCTGAGACGTTACCAATGTCTTGGGTATATATCCATTTAAATGTCCCTATTTTTATATCTTTATAGGGGATAATAATACCATTATGCTGATAAAGACACACAGGACTTCTATGTTTATGCATTTATGTATTTATTATTATTTTTATGGTAATGTTTAGTGTTCTTACATATCTCATTGGTTATTTTTATATTCTTTCAATTGGGTGGATTGTCCTATGTATGTGAACACAGTTGCAGATATACCACTCAATGGATGGGGTTATACGTTTTTGGGGGTTGTGCTCATACCTATTACATATGTGTACAATTCCCCCCCCCCCCCCCCATTTATCTATTTGTTTCATATGCTATATGGACATGATGTATGTGTTTGTGGTTACACATTTATTATTTTTATGTGTACCACTTATATATTTACACATATATGCTCTTCATGACTATATTATACACCATTTCTTTTTATACCATAGTACCATATGGGTATGAACACATCTATATGCTTCCGTTTTACTGTTTTCTTTTTCTTGTTTTTTTTCTTTTTTCCCCCTTTTTTTTTTTTTCCCTTCGTTTTTCTTTTTTCTTTTCTCCCTTTACTTTGTTTTTGTTCGTTTTTTGGCTTCTACCAGCTGTCTTTTTATATTATCACTACTGTTTTTTCCTTATTTTTATTAAAAGCTTTTTCGCATATGCATTTATAGAACTTTTTTGCTATGCGTTTTTGGACAAAAGGTGAAGCAAAAACAAACATACAATTCCTGCTGGGCTGTTTGTGTGCCCTTAATTGGGATTTAGTATTTGCAGCTGTGTGGGCTCAATCAAGCACATTCTGGGAGGTACATGTTATTTGAAATGCCTTTTCCTCTATATATAGCAGTGTCTCGTATTGTACAGCATGGTTACTACTAAGCGGAAGACTCCGTGAAACGCGTCAACCGCCGTGTTCCCCTTTTCCCCCCCATGTCTCCGACTGTTTTGGTTTCATCTTGGATGATTTTATCTTTTTGCCTGCAAAATAAATTTGGATTTTAACTTTTTGCATCTTCAACCGGTTGTGCGGCTTTTTGTGTTCTTCCATTTCCCTCTTGTATAGGGACCAGTGGCGGCTCGCAGCTTCTCCGGTGTGGCGGTGAGTCCTCAGTCCTCCCGGCTCCCGCCTCCTCCTCAGCCAAAGGCATGGGGTTTGCCTTTCGGCCAATCAGGAAGCGCATAACGGATGTGCTTCCTGATTGGCCAGGAGGAGGATCCGTGTGACAATGGCGAATTTTCATTCGCTATTGTCACACAATGGGTGGGCTCGGGGCGCACTGCTCTGCGCCCCGGGTCCTCCCTTTGCTGAAGCCTATTAGAGCCCCTGGCTCTAATCAGGTGATGTAAAAAAAAAAAAAGCCCCATTGAACTCCATGCGTCCGGCGCCCCGCATGTAGATTAGGGGGCTGGATGCATGGATAGGGGGGGCGGCGTCCCTGTGCCCCCAACACACCGGCCACCACTGCTCATTTGTCTTAGCAGTTAATGCCCTCTCATGTTTGGCTTGTGGCATACGTTTTTATCTGGATTTACTGCCTCATTTTTGGTGCATAACTTGCTTGTGGCACATGTTTATTCTGTATTGGATGGCTAATTTCTGCATGCTTATACCCCTTTTTAGCTGTACAATTCTGCTGTGTTCCACACTGCCTGCTTCACACATTTTCTTCTTGTTTACCCAGAAATGTGCAGTGTGAATGTTTGGCCTTTCTTTTGTTTGGACTTGTGGAGCATGTCCCAACATGTTTGATGTGCACTTGTTATATATGGTTTAGAATAGAAAAATGGGATGATCACATATTACATGTAATCATAACAAGAAATTTTCTTTATTTCCAGCTCAGAACATCCAACTTTGGAGGCGTGGCTAAGCTATAGTGGCGTGAATGGGACTTTTAGCACCCGATGCTTCCTTTGGGGCATGTTGCTTCCCTCTAGCAGCTGCTATCCTCATGCCAAAGCAAGCTACACAAAAGGGGATCAGATATGGCTAATATCCAAGGGTTCTTCTCTCCGGCTGCAACAGACAGTGCAACACATTCAGGTGAAGCACCCAAGGTATGCCAATCCCCCTCCTACCTCCATCAGACTTCCTTCCCCATCAGGCTCCATTCTTTCTGAGACACCACTCCTGGTAGGGGATGAGCTGCCCTTCAGCTCTGCACAGCCCAGCCTGTCAACTGTGCATTCTGCATTGCTTGCTGCCCATACTTCAAGCTCAGTGTTATCTGCTGCTAAGATGTCAGCTATCCTGCTCTCTATCCCCACAGGGAGAGGAGAGCATAGCACTTTTACATACTCTAAATCCAGAGGTAAATCTATTGCTTTTCATAAATCAGTGAACTATAACCTACTGGAGGTATGTAAGGACCATGAGGGTGGGTACCTATTTCTGAAAATCACCTTAAGCAGCAAAACATACTAGCTAATGTATATTTCTCCAACCAAGATCAAATCTCACAAATTATCCAATTTATCAACAAGTTACTAGGTTTTGCAGAAGGCATAATTCTCCTGCCTGGAGACTCCAATTATGTTCTCAACCCAACTCTAGATACCACTTCCGGCAGGAGCTCTGTTTACTACACTCAGATTAAAAGACTTTAAAAGCTCCTTCTACAACAAAATCTGATGGATATTTGGAGATCTCATTCCTTGGACAGGGACTATACTTTGTTTCTAAAGCCCACAATTCATATTCAGAGATTGCATTATTTCTTGTCAGTCAATTTGTTCTAACATTCTGCCCCCCAGTGTACTATTGGCAATATTGTATGGTCAGACCATGCCCCTTTGTACTTGTCCCTCTCCTTGCCATCCTAACTAATCAAGAATAAACTTGGAAACTTAAAGACTCTTTACTTCAATATTACCTTTGCTACACTGAGATCCAAGAAACCATAACTTACTTCCTATCCAGCCATAATGCTGACAATACCCCCCTACCTGTTCAATGGGAGGCACTGAAATGCATATTGTGGGGTGTATTTATTAAACACAGCTTGGGACTCAAAAGAAAGAAAGGCTCACTTAAATTGCGTATATCTCTGGAACCCCACACCTGCCATAATGCTTGACCTATCAGATGCCCGACACAGACTGTTACATCTTTTTGACCTAAAAACCCTATCTATTTGAGACAAAATACATAAACTGTTATACACGGAGGGGAATAAAGCTGGTAGAATATTAGCTCCAGCTCTTCGTAGTAAGAATAGCCTTACTTCAATCCCGAAGCTCAAATGCACTAACAGCCGAAAAACTCACCCCCCAAGAACATAAATGGACTACTTAACTCATTTTATCATGACAATTTACAATCTTCCCGCCAGCCCCCCTGGTATATCCCCACCAACTCTCTCCTCTAAAATGGCAG
This sequence comes from Pelophylax lessonae, assembly GCF_965119305.1. Lineage (NCBI taxonomy): Eukaryota > Metazoa > Chordata > Amphibia > Anura > Ranidae > Pelophylax > Pelophylax lessonae. The sequence continues at coordinate 154,913,364 of NC_138773.1, forward strand.
ACTCAATTTTGAAAACAGCCTTCCCCACCCTTTCCCCATCCCAGGTACAGGACTTAGAATGGCCTTTCTCTGAGGAGGACCTTTCCTCAGCTATATCATCTTTTGAGAACAACAAAAGCCCAGGCCCAGATGGCTACAGTGCTTGTTTTTATACATTTTTTCATGCCTCCCCTCCCTTATCCCAATTCTAACAAATATATTTAATGCAGTATATTCAAACTATCACTTCTCAAATCATTCCCTTGAAGCACACATTTCCTCTATACCCAAACAGGGCAAAAACCCCACCGTATGTGGGAGCTATTGTCCTGTTTCGCTCACTAATGTTGACATCTGCATTTTTTTCTTTTTAAATAAAATTGTATTATTTTTTGGGGGAAACCACAAGCTTTATACATTATCCTGAAAAGTGGAAGATTAATGTTAACTAATTTCTTCCACATCCCCAAGGTTAAAGATTGTTCATAAAGCCACTTCCTAGCAATGGGCTTGCTGACATAGAAAAAGAGTCTGAGAAACAATTTTGTAGCACTACTCATCTCCTCATCCTCAACTCCCAAAAGACCTAAAAGGGGTTACAGACATTAGAGAAGTCAAAATTGTCAGCTATGTACTCACGTCTGTCACCTGAGACCTGAGGCCACACTTTGGAACACTCCCCGACCATGTGCAAAAAGGTACCCTCAAACAACTGGCATTTATGGCTTATGTTATAAACGTGCAGGGGTATAAAATGTCTGGAGTAGATATCGTAGTTGGATCATCTCAGATCAGTTTAATCAACAAATGCAGGTATATACCTGGAGAGCACCTCATCCTATTGATCATCTGACAACTCCAGTACAATAGCAGACCAATGAGCCTTTGGTTCTCTCAACCAGGTGAGAAGTACATGGATCATACATAATGAAAAAGATAAAAATCATCACCTCAGCTGGTAATATAGAGGGGAGTATCCTATAAGGAATCAGATTCCACAAACTCTATCTCGTGCACTATCGCCCCATACAAAGTCTAATCACTCCCATGCAATTATTTCAGGGAGTGGATGGTAGCATGATCCATATAAGCATATATTTAAGGAGGACTAAAGGTCCACAAAGAAATCTTCAGAGGGGATCAACCGGTCAATTATAAAAAGCTTTATTAAAGTATATTTAGTAAAAATAGAACATGAAAAATTGCAAAAAACCTCCAACATAAAAAAAAGTTAAAATGATGACGTTGTAAAAAACCAGACAAGAAAGCAGCTGTAGGCACCCACAGAAACCATAGGTCAAAGAAAAGAAAAAGCGGCACCTCCAACGATAAAAGAAACTATATTTTATTGAAAAATCACAGTTCCAAAAATCTACATAGCACAGGAGCACACAGTTCAGCAGATGCGTTTCACACAAAGTGCTTAGTCACACAAAGTGCTTAACTCACACAAACCACACATCCACTACAGAGGCATAACTAGAACCTTCAGGGCCCCGCTGCAAGAAACCATGAAGGGCTCCCCAGATCCCTGGTCGGGGCCCTTCCCTTCAAGCCTGGGGGTCTTCCCACTGACCCTGGGGCCCTTTACTCTCGTTGTGGGGACCTTTATTACAGGCCAGCAGCGGGACCCTTTCACAAGTTCTGCAGTGGGCCCCCTTCCTGCCGTCATGGGGCCTCCCCACGGTGGTGGAATGCCAGGGTCCGGTGGCAAGTGTGACCTTTGCAATCCTGGAAGTTCACACATTGGTGTCAGTAATTTTAATTTTTTGGTATTTTAATTGTATTATTTTTTATCATTTTATTTTATTTTTTGTAAACTAAATTTTTTATTAAAGAGGAAGAGGCATACAATATCTTCAAGAGCAATGATATCTGTCCAAACATCAGTAAGTGAGAAGAAAAACAAAAAACATGAGGACATTAGAACATGCGTTTAAAAAAAAAAAAAAACACAAAGGATATCAGTAGAAACCTGTGGGGTGCCATTCTCCCGGGGCGGTCTCCATCCCCACTGGCATCTATTACATGGCCGGTATGCGGGAACGGAGAGGAACAACCCAGGCGGCCGACTACCACAACAGGCACAAGAGGAAGCAACAGCTGTACTTATGCCCAGGGGGAATGGGTGAAATTTTTATCCCAGAAGTCGGGCATAACTGTCAAGAGAAGAGGAGTAGAGGGAACAGAGCAAAGGAGGAGGGGAGGGGAGCGGGGGGGAAAAAAAAAAAGGGGGGGGAGGGCCACCTGGTCCAACCGAGTCAATCTAGGCGACCAGATCTTTGTATTCTGTGGAAAAACTGAACTCATGCAAATAGTACCATTGTTTGAGGAACCCATCTCTTGTGCCCCGTTCGGCAGCCACAAGGCCCTCCATCTCATTGATATATGCTTATTTACGTAGCCGCATTGCTACCGTGGGAGGCTGGGACTTCTTCCAGAGAAGAGGAATATCAACTTCCGATAGGACGTCCTCAGAAAGCTATTATGGTGGAGGAAGAAGAGGGCAGGGCTCAAAGTGAGGGTATGATCCGTGAATTTTTGGGTTATGCGAAGTACCTCTGCCCAGAAAGGTTGCAATCGGCTGCATGACCAGAAGATGTGGAGAAGGGATCCCACCTCCTCCCCACAGCGACAGCAGAGATCAGAACAGGAGGGGAACATCCTGTGTAGCCTGACCGGAGTATAGTACCATCTGGTCAGGAACTTATATACCGCCTATTGGTACTTAGAACATGTGGAGGTTTTATATGCGAAGAAGAAGAGGCAATCCACCTGGTGGTCTGAGAAGGAAACACCTAAATCGCGTTCCCAGTGAGTTAGGTACAAAGGTCTGAAGGAAGGTCCAGGCGCAGTCAAAAGATGATTAAGTAAAGATATAGCATGGCGCAACAGAGAATCTGATGCACATAGATCCTCGAAGGGCGTGAGGCATCTCTCAAAAGAGGCCGCTGGCGGCAAGGATTGCAGGAAGTGAGCAATTTGTACCTTTTGCCAGAACAACAGAGCAGCAAAGGAACTATTAGAGAACAGAGTCTGCCTGGAGACCCATTGACCTCTACAAAGAAAGTGTCTGGCCTGATAGAAACCCTTGGCCTTCAGGGTGCGAAAACCTGGGTCATGTAAGCCCGGTGCAAATTCCGGATTCTCAATCACTGGGAGCAGAGGAGAGGGTAAGGTAGCAAGCTGGCCATCCTTGCACAACCGGCGACCAAGAGACAGGATGGCCCCATTTTGTTGGGTGGGCTGTCGCCATTGTTTCAGGGGCCCATGTCTATGCCAGTCCAGAATCCTGGCTAGGTGACATGCTGCATAATACAACGCTGCGTCCGATAAGGCCATGCCCCCACTCAGTTTGGGCATGTGCAGGATCTTTAGTGCCAGGCGGGGGGGGGGGCCTTAGCCAAAGGAACTTGCGGAAGGTCCCATTTATCTTCCAAAGGAAGGCAGGGGGAACGGCGACTGGAAGGGCTTGGAGCACATATAGAAGACGGGGCATGACATTCATTTTGATAATGTTACAACGCCCAAACCACGAAAACATACCTTTCTGCCACCCTTCTAAGTCCTTTCCGGACATGAGCCAGAAGAGGAGGGAAGTTGCAATCGAAGATGCGCTCAGGACAATTGGGGAGGGATATGCCCATATACTTGATATGAGAGGAGCTCCACTTGAATGGAAAATCAGTCCTAAGAAGATTAGACAAAGCAGGCGGCATCGCGACTGATTTTTGTTGGTTGATTTTGTATGAGGACAGGGCCTCTTAAACACGAAACTCCCTCATAAGATTAGGTAGAGAGATAAGTGGTTTGGAAAGGAAGAAAAGGAGGTTGTCCGCGTATGCCGCTACCTTTGGAGCGAGCAGCAGGGAGACCGACAACCCCACGATATCAGCATTGGCCCTGACCGACCGCAAAAAGGGCTCCAGGGTCAAGATGAAAATCAGATGAGATAAAGGGCATGCCTGACGCATCCCATTGGTAATCTCCAGAGGGCTGGATAGCAAGCCGTTAAAATCTTGACGCTTGCAGATGGTCGGGAATAGATCGCACAAATCCATGACATCATACGATGACCCAAGCCAATATGTCCCAGGGTCTCAAGAAGGAAGTGCCAATTCACTCAATCAAACACCTTTTAGACGTCTGTCGAGAGCAGCAGCATAGGAATCTTCTGTGTGCATGCCAGATGGAGCAGGTCGATTGCCTTCGTGGTGTTGTCTCTTGCTTCTCGGGAAGTTACGAAACCCACCTGATCGTCGAGTACCAACTGCAGAATCAAGGGGGCCAGGCGTGATGCCAAGATTTTGGTAAAGAGCTTTAAATCAACATTGAGGAGCAAAACAGGTCGATAATTCTGGCATAGGAGAGGGTCCTTTCCTTCTTTCGCTATTACTGTGATGTGTGCTCGAAAGGAGGCCACCGGGAAATCCACTCCGGCACCTGCCGCATTATAGGCGGCGAGGAAGTGCGGAGAGAGAGAACATCCTCGAAGCGCTTGTAGTAAGAGAGAGAGTAGCCATCAGAGCCTGGGGCCTTACCCCGTTAAGTCCCAGACAAAGCTCTAGAGCGTTTGGCTGGTTGAAGCAGCTCATCCAGCTGCTCCAGTGCATCTAGTGGGAGGCTGGGAAGGCCCAAAGCATGAATATACTCTTGTATAGCAGTACGGGAAGCACCGCGGGTGGACGACGATGTGTCAGAAGCTAGGTTATGCAAGGAAGTGTAATAACGGCGGAAAACCTCCACAATATGCTCCGTGGCCTGAACCTTCTGTTGCGATGACGTAAGTATTTCTGGGATAAACGTCTGCGGTCTCTGTTGACGAAGCGCGTGCGCCAGGATCCTGCCGCATTTGTCCCCATGTTCATAGAAGACACGCCTGCACTTAGCAAGCAAGGCTTTCGCTCTGAAAAGAGTCAAGAAGCGCAGCTGCTCACGAAGGACAGTCAGCTCCTGAAGGGCAGCCTGTGCCAAGGACCTTTTGTGAGTGGCCTCCAACGAGCTAATATGCGAAAGAAGGTCATGCATCTGACGAGACCTCTCTTTTTTATGTCTTGAACCAATTTTGATCAAAATCCCTCGCATGTAGCTTTTATGAGCCTCCCACACCATCAGTGGAGGACTGTCCGGGAGGGCATTGGAGGCAAAGAGCAGCCTCAATTCTAATTGCAGCTCTTCCAAGATTTTAGGGTCCTGAAGAAGACCATCATTGAGCCGTCACTGCCACTGTCGCGCCTCTGGGGTTCTCAAGTCCAACTCGTGAACCACCAATGCATGGTCAGAAACCGTGATGAAGTCTATGGACGCAGAGACCACGTGGCTCAGCAAGGCCTGAGGTATCAGCAAATAATCAATGCGCGTATAGGAATCATGAGGAGAAGAGTAGAAGGTATAGTCTCTGGTCGTAGGATTTAGAACACGCCATACATCTACAAGACGAAAGGCATGGAAGTTCTTCTTGAGGCGTTTTAGTACTGCGTGCGAAATGTGGGAGGCACCTCGGGAGGCATCCAAGACAGAACCAAATTAAAGTCCCCTCCAAGGAGGACCTGACCCTCCACAAAGTCATTCAGCTTTGAGAATAGTGTTTCAAGGAACTTCACCTGATCCGAGTTAGGTAAGTAGAGATTCGCCATAGTAACCTGTACGGAGCCCAAAGGCCCCTTCACGAACAGAGCGCGACCCGGATCATCACTCCACGAGTCTGAGAACGTCCAGGGAGATTGGTTACTGAGCAATATGCTAACTCCTCTAGAATCTCAGCTGTGGTAGACAGTGGGGAACTGTCTATTGCTTGTCAAGTTTAAAATGGGTCTCCTGTAGAAAGCCATGTTGGGCCCGAAGGCGATGAAGATCAGTCAGAACAATGAAACGTTTTTCCGGGGTGTTAAGCCCCTTTATATTGAGTGAAACCAAGCAAATCGGATCTACCCGGTGGGCAGCCATCTCCACCCAGGGTGCAGGGAGAGAGAAAAAAAATGGGGGGGAGGGAGAGAGGGGAAGAGAAGGCAGAAAGGAAGAGAAGGTGATAAGGAGGCAGAAAAGCCCGATGAGGGCGGGGAAGGGAGAAGCAAGGAAGGAACAAGAAAGAAGGAAGAGCTGGAGAGAATCAGAAGCAGTGCCTCCCGTCCAGTGCACTAAAGTCAGCAGTATTAATTGTCAGCTTAACAAATAATATGACAGGGCACATTGCAATGTGAGAGAAAGCAGGGCCTAATACATTGCGGGGTATAGCAGAAGATATGAGTCAATATAAGCAGTACAGTGCCCAGCAATGTTATCCTTACAGAGCATTAAAATCAGCAATAATAATAGGCAGCTCAAAAGAAACCATTACAGATCACGTTAATATGATCAGAGCATAAAACAGGGCGGAGTCAAGCACCGGGTAGGAGTCAAGTAAACGCCTCGGCATCCACCCCAGGAACAACCCTTGAGGAATGATCAGCCACGGGAGTAGGGGGAACCAGGGAGACCTCCCCCCCTCCCCCACAGACTCCACACCGAGCACTGCACAGAGGCCCCCATCAGGTACAGGAAAGGAAAAAAAAAAAAAAAAGGAAAGGCGGGAGGTGGCAGAAGCAAAACATTTGTGAAGGGGAAGTAGAGGAAGGAGGGAAGAGCAATAAAGTATGAGCGATAAGGGGGAAGGGAGAAAGGACCATGAAAGAACCTAACAAGGGGGGAATAGAGGAAGAAGTCAGGGACATCCATACCTGGTGGGAACCCGAACCCAGCATTATGCCTGCGTAAGAAAGTGGTGGCTCAAACCAGGCAGCGTGGCGTGGCCATGACAGCAGGTGCCAAGCCACCCCCCAGCCACATGTCCCCAGAGCCATGTAAGACCCAGTAGAGAACACATTCCCGCACCCTCCCCAAACCACTTAACCAAAAGTAACATGAATTCCCAGCCCCCAGCGGCAGTAAGCAGACAAGGTGAAGGAAATGAGCAAGGCAGCCAAGCAGCACGGGTGGGTGGGAGGCAAACAGAGGCTGACTGGGTCCGTGGGTGCCCTGGCGAGGGTCGCATTCCATGCCAAAGAAATCAAACAAGGTCGGCAGGTCAGCTCCGTAGGACAAAGGACAATCCGTTCTTCCGTACAGTCAGCTGCAGGGGGAACCCCCATCTGTAGGAAATCTCCGGGGATCAGAGCCTTTCCAATAAGGGCTTCAGCATCGCCCTGCGTTGCAAGGGCCCCCGAGCCACATCGGGAAAGATCTGGATAGTAACGCCATCAAAGTAAATGGGGCCCTAAGACCATGCCTCCCATAGCACCCTCTTCTTCAGAGTGTTTCTATGGAGGGGGCATATGACATCCCTGGGCCTAGCTGGATGGGTCGGTCTGGCCCCCAAGGCCCCATGGACCCGGTCAAACTCAAAATTGACTGGAGGTTCCGGCGGCAGAATACGCGATAGAACAGCCGGTACAGTCTCCATCAGGTCTTCCCGCCTGGTCGCCTCAGGGATGCCCCGGAGCCGCAGGTTATTCCGGCAGCTCCGGTTCTCTATGTCTTCCATCCGAAGTTGGTGGTTAGTGAGGGCTTCACTATGAGCAGTCTGGGTCTGCTCGAGGAAGGCAAACCGCTTGTTAGGCGTCTGTCAGGGAAATGGCCGTAGGAGAACTGGCAACATTGCCAGTAATAGCAATGGACATTCCTGACTCAACTGACAGTAGCCCTCTGCTGGCCTGTCAGGGAAATGGCCTATAAAAGGATGCCATAGGATCAGACTCATTGCTGGATTATCTCTCAGCTTCCTGTGTTCTGTGCTTCCTGTTTCCTGTTTGGATTTCCTGTTGTGATCTCGGCTTGTTCCTGATTCCGTTTGATCTCCTGCTCCTGGTTTGACCCTTGGCTTCTCCCACTGACCCTGCTTCCGTTACCTACCGTGTATAACCCCGGCTTGCTTCAAGACCTCGGATATTCTGGTTGTCTCCTGTGCATGACCTCGGCTTGTACCACGGTTCCCGCTGCCTGCTCCAGTCCCAGACCTCGGCCAGTACCTGTCTCCGCTACTAGAGACTATTCCTCGGCACAAGGTAGCCCGGCTGCTTCAGAGCCCTTGAAAGACATACTCTGCTGTGATTCCAGCCTGTTCCAGTTCGCTCTCAGATTGCTCCTGATTCTACCTACCTGCCTGCAGCTGGTAACCCGTGCCACTTGGAGCGCCACACCCTCTGTACCATCTCCAGGGGTGCGCCGCACTGAGCCGCAAGGGGAGCCCTCTCAGCACTTCGGCCTCGGATCAGGTTACCCTGACAGTATAATCCAGCCATGTCAGAGGCCGACAGAGGTGCTTCCCCACTCGAGGCTCTGTGCCAGCAGGTCACTGCCCTCACCCAGGCAGTACAGCGTCTACAGGAGGGATACTTCCAACTGGAAGGTCGACTGCAACATCTGACAACTTCTCCTGCGGACCTCAGTCCTCCATCCACCAGCACAGTTTCTGCTCCACCCCTTACAGGACAGCCGGTTTCCTCCCACACTATGGTTCCTCCTCCAGAGCCACGGGTGCCAATACCGGAACGCTTCTCCGGTGATCGGAAGAAATTCAGGGCCTTCAGAAACGCCTGCCAACTATACCTGGCCCTCCAGCCTAGGACTTTTACTTCAGAGACTGTAAAGGTTGGGTTTGTGATTTCATTACTGTTGGAGGAGCCCCAGGCCTGGGCCCATGGCCTGCTGGAGCAAAAGAACCCTGCTCTCAATTCTATGGACACCTTCTTTGATCTAATGGCCCAACTGTATGATGATCCTCAGCGTGTGGCTACGGCTGAGGCTACCTTGCATTCCCTCCAGCAGGGAAAACGCCCCGCCGAAGATTACACAGTAGAGTTCCGCAAGTGGTCTGCTGATACGTGCTGGAATGAGGCGGCCCTTAGGTACCAATACCGTCTGGGACAATCCGAATCTCTTAAGGACGAGCTGGCCAGGGTAGATACTCCCACTACCCTGGAGGAACTGATTCAACTTACTATCCAGCTCGATAGGTGCCTCTGGGAGCGTCGGTCTGAGCGCTCACAGACTTCTCGCCCAACCTGGATGTTGCCTAGGGCCCCTTACCACTTCACTCCAACTCCAGCACCTTTCCCCGCTATCCATGCAGAGGATGAACCAATGCAGATTGGCCTGGTGCGTTCTTCACTGAGTGCAGATGAAAGACAACGCCGCCGACAAGCCAATCTTTGTCTCTACTGTGGAGGGTCCGGACACTTCCTACGAAACTGCCCTGTGAGACCCCGTAAGTTCCTCCCACAAAGTTCTTACTTCCAAGTATCCGGATCTTCTCCGTCTCATCTCGTTCTTCCTGTCTCACTACAGGTGGCGGAAGAGGAGGTCCGACTCCTAGCCATAGTTGATTCGGGGGCTTGCAGCTGTTTTATGGACTTGACTTTGGCAAGAAGACTCCGTGTACCCCTCTGCAATAAACGTCAGCGACTTGAGGTGCATCTGGCCAATGGTTCCTTGCCCAGTTCTGGACTTGTCACCCAGGAAACCAAGCCCATCCTCACAATAACAGACTCTGGGCACCAGGAATTCATTTGTTTTTACATCCTTTGCTCTCCCATGTTCCCCATCATCCTGGGAATTCCCTGGTTGCAGGCCCATAATCCTCAGATCAACTGGGCCAAGAAGGAGATTTCCTTTCCCTCTTCCTACTGCCTGCAACACTGCTTCGTTCCCGGGGTTAGCAGTCCCTTTAGTTGTTCAACCATCCAATCAATTCCAGATGTCAGTCAGGCTATACCTACAGTTTATCACGAGTTTTTGGATGTTTTTGATGAGAAGAAGGCTAATGTTCTCCCACCTCATCGGCCTTACGACTGTCCCATTGAACTGCTTCCCGGTGCCGAGATCCCCTTCGGGCGTATATTTCCGTTATCTGAGGTTGAGCTAGAGACTTTACGACTGTATATTGATGAGAACCTTGAAAAGGGATTCATCCGCCCTTCTTCCTCCCCTGCTGGAGCTGGAATTTTTTTTGTCGGGAAGAAGGATGGTTCACTAAGGCCATGTGTGGATTACAGGGAACTTAACAAAATTACTATTAAAAACCGGTACCCACTTCCCCTCATTCCTGAACTTTTCCAAAGGTTCCGAACTGCCCAGCTCTTTACTAAACTTGACCTACGGGGAGCTTACAATCTGGTTCGTATCCGGGAGGGGGACGAATGGAAAACAGCTTTCAGGACCCGGTTCGGACATTTTGAATATTTAGTTATGCCATTCGGATTATGTAACGCCCCAGCCACGTTCCAGCACTTCGTAAACGATATTTTCCGGGAATTTCTGGACTATTTCGTAATCGTTTACCTAGATGACATCCTCATCTTCTCTGCTACCCTGGATCTCCACAGAGCTCACGTGAAAAAAGTCCTTGCAACTCTAAGGAAGCATGGTTTATACATTAAAGCAGAAAAGTGCGAATTTGAAAAGACTTCCATCCAATTCCTGGGTCTTATCATCTCTACTGAGGGAATCGCAATGGACCCACAAAAGGTTAAGGCTATCCTTGAATGGCCAGCCCCTTCAGATAAGAAGGGTGTTCAGCGATTTATAGGATTTGCTAATTTTTACAGAAGATTTGTAAAAGACTTTTCAGATATCATTTCACCAATTACTCAGCTGACTCGTCAGCAGACCAGATTCAAATGGTCCCCAGAAGCTCAGGCAGCATTTGACAAACTCAAAGGACTGTTCACCTCTGCACCAGTCTTACAGCACCCAGATCCAGCTTTACCCTTTGTATTAGAGGTAGACGCCTCAGAAATAGCCACAGGGGCCATCTTGTCTCAGCGCCAAGGACCTAAGGCCTTACTCCACCCTATTGCCTTTTTCTCTCAAAAGATGAGCCCCTCAGAGAGAAATTACGACGTGGGTGACCGGGAACTGTTGGCCATTAAAACTGCCTTGGAGGAGTGGAGATATTTATTGGAAGGTGCCGCCCACCCAATTATGATCTTCACGGATCATAAAAATTTAGAATACCTGAGGGCCGCTAAACGTCTGAGACCACGACAGGCCCGGTGGGCTTTATTTTTCTCAAGATTTAATTTCCACATAACTTACCGACCAGGCTCCAAGAATGGGAAAGCAGACGCCCTCTCCCGAATGTTCCCTGATACCCCTGAGTCTGTGGAACCAAGTACCATTCTGTCAGCACAACATTTTTTCCTGATCCAGCCAGAATTAAAATCCTCAATTAAACAGGCATCCACCCAGTATGCGGACACAGAAGTACCCGCCTTGGAGAGTCGAGATGGGTTTCTTTGGCACCAGGACAAAGTTTTCGTTCCCCAACCAGTCAGGCTCCAAGTTCTAAAGACTTTCCATGACCATCAGCTGGCCGGACATTTTGGTGTACGAAAGACCCTTGAGCTTATCCAACGCTCCTTCTGGTGGCCCAATTTAAGGAAGGATTGCCAGTCTTACGTTAGCTCCTGTGTGGTCTGTCAGCGCTACAAGGGGTCCAACACCAAGTCCTGGGGTCTGTTAAGGCCTCTACCCATCCCTGAGCAACCCTGGAAGATGATTTCATTGGACTTTATTGTTGACTTACCTTCCTCTGGGGGTTTTACTACCATCTTGGTGGTAGTGGATCGTCTGACCAAAATGGCCCACTTCTTGCCCATGACCGGCACTCCATCAGCCCCGGAAACAGCAAAAATGTTCATCAAGGAAGTAATCAGACTACATGGGCTTCCGGATGATATTGTTTCCGATAGAGGAGTACAGTTCACCTCCAGATTCTGGAAGGATCTTTGTAAGACCTTGTCCATTAAAATATGTCTTTCTTCCGCTTACCATCCCCAAAGCAATGGCCAGACAGAAAGAACAAACCAGACTCTAGAACAGTATCTTCGTTGTTTCTGTACTTTTGCCCAAAATGACTGGATATCCCTTCTCCCATGTGCGGAGTTTGCATACAATAATTCAGTACATTCCGCCACTAACCAGTCCCCATTTTGGGCGAATTATGGGTTCCATCCCTCCTTTTTGCCCAATACCCTTCCTGAGGCATCTGTCCCTGCAGTCCAAGACCGGATTGATTCTATCCGGACGAACTACTTATTCCTTCAGGAGGCCATCCAGAAAGCACAAACAGATTACAAGAGGTTCTATGATAAAAAGAAAAGAAACGAACCTACCTTTAAAAAAGGGGACAAAGTGTGGCTTTCCTCAGCTAATCTGAAACTTTCCTGCCCATCCCGGAAACTGGGTCCAAGATTCGTTGGACCCTTTGAGATCAAAAGGGAGGTCAACCCTGTGGCCTTCGAACTGGTTTTACCCAGCTCTTACAAAATTCACCCAGTATTTCACGTATCTCTGTTAAAACCAGTTGTACCCAGTCCTTTTTCTGGTAGGGATGAATTGCCTCCTCCTCCAGTCCTGGTGGAAGGCGAAGCAGAGTATGAAGTGGAGGCCATAATGGATTGCAGAAAGAGGGGTAGAAAAACCCAGTACCTCATCAAGTGGAAGGGATATTCTGCAGAGGAAAATTCCTGGGAGCCTGCAGATAATGTTCACGCTCCTAGACTGATCCGGGAGTTCCACAACAGACACTCAGAGAGACTGGCCCGTCTGGGCATCCGGAGGCTGCCCCTTGGGGGGGGCACTGTCAGGGAAATGGCCGTAGGAGAACTGGCAACATTGCCAGTAATAGCAATGGACATTCCTGACTCAACTGACAGTAGCCCTCTGCTGGCCTGTCAGGGAAATGGCCTATAAAAGGATGCCATAGGATCAGACTCATTGCTGGATTATCTCTCAGCTTCCTGTGTTCTGTGCTTCCTGTTTCCTGTTTGGATTTCCTGTTGTGATCTCGGCTTGTTCCTGATTCCGTTTGATCTCCTGCTCCTGGTTTGACCCTTGGCTTCTCCCACTGACCCTGCTTCCGTTACCTACCGTGTATGACCCCGGCTTGCTTCAAGACCTCGGATATTCTGGTTGTCTCCTGTGCATGACCTCGGCTTGTACCACGGTTCCCGCTGCCTGCTCCAGTCCCAGACCTCGGCCAGTACCTGTCTCCGCTACTAGAGACTATTCCTCGGCACAAGGTAGCCCGGCTGCTTCAGAGCCCTTGAAAGACATACTCTGCTGTGATTCCAGCCTGTTCCAGTTCGCTCTCAGATTGCTCCTGATTCTACCTACCTGCCTGCAGCTGGTAACCCGTGCCACTTGGGGCGCCACACCCTCTGTACCATCTCCAGGGGTGCGCCGCACTGAGCCGCAAGGGGAGCCCTCTCAGCACTTCGGCCTCGGATCAGGTAACCCTGACAGCGTCCTTCGAGTTGGGCCACCTCACTGCCAAGTTGGTGGAAGTCCCGGCGGTGCTGTTCTGCAACCTGGACCACGATGGCCTCCATGTCAGCCTTGGTGAGGAGTGCCCGGAGGAGAGCCCAAATATCTTGGTTATCCCCAAGCTGCACAGCAGGAGAGGGCTGGGATGCAGCAAGAGAGCTCGTTGTGGCCATGGTGCGTGGGGCTTGAAGCGGTGAGGAGCCCCGAGGAGTCAGCTGCCGGTCCGAGTCCACCACGCGGCGTCAGGGATAGGGTCCTCGGCGTGGGACTCGAGGAATCCGGGAAGAAGGCACGGATGGGAGCCACTGAGGCGGCCTTAGAGGAAGGTGCAGAGGAAGGCCTAATCCGTCTTCATTTTTGGACGCTCATATCAGCGAAAATAGTCAGGTAATGGTGGAGTAGGGAGGCTAGGGAGCGGGGGCACCGAGAAGAAGCGTCCTCACACCGCCATGTCCAAGCCACGCCCCCTTATTTTAATTTTTTACAATTTCTCTAACTCTGTCCATTCAGAAAAGGAAGGAGCTGGTAAATTACATATTTACCAAACCCCTTGCTGGTTCTTTATTGTAACACATCCCCTGCAGCAGCCAACAGGAGAGGGGAGGCAGCGCTGTGGGGGACCTGGGGAGCACACAGGGGGAGCACTTAAACCAATTAGGAAGCAAAATAATAGGCCCTTAAATCCGGCTACGCCAGACGCCCCCCCCCCCCCCCAAAGACAGAGGCAACTGCAGGGTAGTCAAAAACAAATGGGAAGTACGAGAACTCCAAAGAAAAGTCATTACTACCGGATCTAAGGCCTGAAAAATCCATTAAGGTATATACATAGAGGCTTTGAATAATATCTAGAGGAATTTAGGAAGAAATATAATTTAAATACGTTTATTCACCCCGTACAGGTGGTGTATATATACACATACACATATATAGGTGTGAAAGTAGCAGAAACATATGCTTGCGCTAATTAAATAATTAACAGGCATATGTCTCGGCTCCTATAACACCTATATATGTGTATGTGTATAAATACATACAAGTGTGTGTGTATATATACCCCTATACAGAAGTTCAGATGTTTTGCCTGCCTCCAAAGACTCCAAGAAAATGCCCAAAAAAAACGCCAGCTGCAAAAACACACCTGGGTGTTTTTGTAGCTGGCATTTTTTTGGGCATTTTTTGGGCATCTTTGGAGGCAGGCAAAACATCTGAACTTCTGTGTAGGGGCATATATACATACACCCATGTCTGTATATATACACATACACATATATAGGTGCGAAAATAGCAGAAATCTATGCTTGCGCTAATTAACACCAATATAGCTTCTCTCCTATAACACCTATATATGTGTATGTGTATAAATACATACAAGTGTGTGTGTGTATATATAACCCTATACAGAAGTTCTTACAGGCTTTTTTTTTTGGGCATTTTTTTGGGGTCTTTGGAGGCAGGCAAAACATCTGAACTTCTGTATAGGGTTATATATACACACACACTTATATGTATTTATACACATACACATATATAGGTGTTATAGGAGAGAAGCTATATTGGTGTAATTAGCGCAATCATAGATTTCTGCTATTTTCACACCTATATATGTGTATGTGTATATATACAGACATGGGTGTATGTATATATACCCCTACACAGAAGTTCAGATGTTTTGCCAAAAAAACGCTTGCTACCAAACCGGCAAGGTGTGAAAATAGTGGAGCCATATCCCTGTTCTATAAGTGACATAATACAAATGATCTTTTTTTTTATGGTTCTGGACATGCTACAGAGCTGAAACTTCACAGGTACACTTTTTAGACCCCCAGACACTAAATCCAAAGAATTTTTAATTTTTTTATTTTTTTTTTATTTTTTCAATAATTGGCTCTCTATCAAAAATGACAATTTTTAAGAACTTTTTTTTTGTGTGATTAATAGTCTCTGGGGCATTACCCAGAACCCTAGGCACTTTTTAGGGGCATTTATTGGGTTTTAGGGCTTCAAAATGGTGTTTTTTGATTACCGAAGTTCGGGTCCCATTGATTTCAATGGGGTTCTGAAATCCGGGCCGAACTTTCGGGAAGTTTGGATGTTCTGGCCGAACCGAACTTTTGAAAAGTTCGATCATCCCTAGTAGAGAATATAAATTCACAAAAAAACCTTCTAATATTCATTTGAGCACATCTGCCCAGCATAAAGGTGGTTTGGTCAGCATTGATGAGTTATAAAAAAAAGAAAAACAATCTACAGGCCAAGAGGTTTTTTTTGAAAATTATTTTTATTGCTGTTTTTAACACAATACAAAAGCAAAAAAAAACACTTAAACAAAAAAGACAGCCTAAGCATCAGGCGACAATTGACAAACAAAGCTTCAGTACAAGGAACACAGTATAGCTCAGAGGTTAAAATATTTATACAGGAAACATACAACACATCTTTTTCAAGCTTGACATGTCAAAAAAATTACTCTGTGATCCTATCTCTCAATGTTAGTGACCTTCTACCGGGCCACAGTACCAAAGAATCTACACCAGAGCTGGTACATGTTCATAACACCAGGGCCAATTGACATGTCTTTTATAGAGCCCCAGAGTATCAGTGTCCAGCCTTATCAATATATAGCATGGAAGCTCTTAAGGGTCATTGAAATACACCCAATTTAGTCAGACACTGTAGAGACACTCTTTGTCCATCCACCTCACAGCTTCTAGAATTTTTTGGGTATTCCCCTGCTGGCATAAGTGACTTTATAGAAGGGAAGTGCTTTATTTACAAGTGCTTTCCATGCCTGAATGGCGGGGGGGAGTGTAGGTTTTTCTCCAGGAGAGTACTATCATTTTTCTAGCATAGTAAAATAATCAGGGTGACCAGCAGGTGGTGCTGTGGAGCAGAGGAGCAGAGCGCAGGATCAGTGGTTGCATGCAAGTGAGAGGAGTGGGTGTGTGACGACCGCGTGTGAGTGCGTGAGTAACCCCCCCCCCCCAGTAGAGCAGCGGTGAGCGGTGCTAGACCCCCCCCCAGAAGAAAAAGTGGGTGGGCGGGGAGCGTGTCGGTAACCCCCCCTCCCTTGTTGTTTGCAGTAACCCCCCCACCCCCGGAGAGAGAGAGGGAGAAGAGGAGACTAGCAGAACAAAGGCTGACCAGAAAGTGACCGAGGTAGGCGGGAGCAGAGAGGAAGACTGACCGATTGAGGAAGGAGGGAGGAATCGCAGTCAGGATCTGCAAGTGACAAGCTTAAATGGACACATACTGGGTAAGTAAGACTGGTGACTGGTGACTGAGATTAAACACTGACTGAGGGTGTAGTGTAGTACCTGAGTATCTGTGAGTACCTATTACTACCTAAATGCCTGTGAGTACCTATTACTACTGTGAGTGTTGTGTGACTGATTGGGCTGTGCGTCTGTGAGTGTTGAGCGGCTGTGAGTGTTGTGTGACTGACCGGGCTGTGCGTCTGTGAGCGTTGTGTGACTGTGAGTGTTGTGCAACTGTGAGTGCTGTGCGACTGACCAGGCTGTGCGTCTGTGAGCGTTATGCGACTGTGAGTGTTGTGCGACTGTGAGTGCTGTGTGACTGACCGGGCGGTGCGACCGTGAGTGTTGTGCGACTGTGAGTGTGGTGCGACTGTGAGTGTGGTGCGACTGTGAGTGTTGTGCGACCGTGAGTGTTGTGCAACCGTGAGTGTTGTGCGACTGCGAGTGTTGTGCGACTGCGAGTGTTGTGCGACTGTGAGTGTTGTGCGACTGTGAGTGTTGTGCTACCGTGAGTGTTGTGCTACTGAGTGTCAAGTGAGTGTAGCGGAGTGCCAGAGGGTGAGTAGGTAGAGTTAGGAAGCCAGGAAACAGCTACACAGGATATGCAAGAGATGTATAAATAAAACCCAATCCGTATGTCTCAGTCCAATAATTCATACATTCAGCAGCGCTTATACACAAACTCCCAGTATGTGCAAGTAAAGCAATCAGCTTCTGCAGCAGATCCACACCCGCAGAGATTGTTAAGTTCACTTTCATATGGTAACAAATCACAGCCTGTTAGATCTTGCTCAGATGTCAATCACCAGTGTTTTAACAACCAGGACACAAAAGCCTCCACCACACCGTCTGTGCTCCCCTATGCAGTGGAAACTCACCAAACGGTTAATAAAGCCAAGCCTTTATGCATAAGCTGCATGAGCCCTTGCTTCAAACTGGTATGTCTTCTCCAGAGTTAAATCCGTGCCCCAGGGATCATCACCAGGTTATGTGTCTCCTTAGTTGGATTTGTAAGCAAAATAGGAAGCAGGAGATAGCTTAATACTGTCACAACTTTATTAGATATACCATGTTCCCTCACCCTTCAATAAATATGCTTACATTAAAATCACCCTTTGCACGCATGTAGTATACAATGTTTAGAGACTGGGAAGGTACCGCTGCTCGCCGTCCACGAGCTGTGGCGTCTCCCTGCAGCGGGATGTATCGCTTCAGCGGTCTGCCGGTGGGTACAGCAAACTCCGATTGGCTCCTCCCTCCGTCTCCAAGGTAGCAACGTCTGTGCATCCTGACGCGTTTCGTCACGTGGGACTTCAACCGAGGACTCACGTACGTTGCTATGTCGGAGCTAATGTATGCAGCCGGATGTCCTCCCCTTCACACCGATAGGTCAGTATTGAAGCCGAACCCATTACACGCCCCCTCAGCTCTACGAGCTTAATACAATTTATCCTTAAACCATACATATCGGGGATGGAACTAATCCGATCTATTACCAGGCATATCGCAAAAGAACGCTCCTTTACGGTTATTTTGATTTAAGCCTGTGCCTCTGCTGGAGCCCTAACCCCAGACATGGTCTTATAGATAGTTAAATCTGATCGTCCTCGCACGTCGATCTAATAATGTATGGCCAGGTTAAAACCCGCTTTCCATATAACGATGTTTTAAGGATGGAATCCGAAAATCCCTTTTATGGCTGCCATACTCTGTCAAATCCGGATGCATACATAATCTTGGTACCATTAAACTCCACTTTATATCATATTAGCAATCCAAATGCCATTACAATAATGAAGTGCTTAGTGGTCCAAAAAAGCTATTATATCATATATACCTTTCTGAATCCACTCTAATGTAAACATCACTCTACAATAACATGACTATCATCAATATATAAAATTATTACATCAGTAGTACCATTCAAATATAAAATCAATAAGGAGTACATATCATATTTAAAACTAAATACGAAAATAGTAATAACACACCCAATATTATTGGATAAAATTTTATAATAATCAATCAGGTCTAAAAAGATAATATTGCCACTAAGGACCATAAAATACAATCTAAAAGAATCAAATGTCGTTTAAAGAGGCCATAAAATCGCAGATATTGTATCTTATAAAAGTGTACTTCTGCTTGCTTGCAGTATACACAAGTCCAACATAAATGTGAGGTCTATAATATCAGACCAGAATATATACAACCGGAGGTCAATAATTACTTAAAAAACAGTTCACATCAAGCTCGATGTTTAATCCATTCGGCGTCAAAGAATTCGTCTTATAAATCCATTCAGTTTCTTTTTTGGACAATTTTCTCACTCTGTTGCACCCTCTCTAGTTGGTCGGTATTTTTTCAATTCCCCAGAATTTTAATCCTGATGGATCTTTGCCATGTTTTTCCCTGAAATGCAGTGGAACACTATGTTCTTTAAAACCAGTGGAGATTTTGTAGATGTGTTCAGAAATTCTGATACCTAATTTCCTCTTGGTTCTCCCAATATAGAGCATCCCACATGGACATTCCATTCCATACACTATGTGTGTTGAAATACATGTGATGAACTCCTTTATCTCGAACGTTCTCCCATTTGCCCTAGAAGTGAATTCAGTCAGACCCCGGAAATGCGTGTTAACCTGTCTGCAGGATTTACATCTCCTACACGCATGAAACCCAGACATATTCCAGAACATTTTAGGTGCTCTGGGTAGGTCCAATACTTTTCTCACAACTCTGTCCCCGATAGTGGGTGCTTTCCTATAAATAAAAATCGGGTGGTCGGGAATTACCGGGCCTAAAACCTTATCGAGCTTGAGTATACCCCAATGCTTCCTCATGATGGCTTTGAATTCTCTGAACTGTATATTATAGTTAGTTATGAAGCCCCATTGGTGTGAGTCATCCGGTGGCCTGTTGGTAGGTTGCAGGCAAGATTCATGGGAAATGGCCAACACTTCTCTCCTGGTTTCCTCAAGTATTTCAGGCCTATATCCCTTTTCCACAAATGTATTTGTTATTATCTGTGATTGAACAAAGAAATCTTCTTCAAGGGTACAGTTCCTCTGAATCCTCAATAGTTGGCCTTTAGGGATATTTCTTAGCCAACATGGGTGGTGGCCACTATGCACCGGGAGGTACCCATTTCTGTCTGCTGTATAATCGTATAGAGAGATGCGACATCTGCCTTTACGAGGTATATTTCAGGGGCATCTGGTAAAACAATATTGTCCAACAAAGTTAAAAACTCTTTCGTGTCCTTCAAATATGCTTTTAGTTCAATTACACTTTTTTGGAGGAAAACATCCAAATATTCCCCAATTCTTGAGGTCACAGATCCTATACTGTTTACGATCGGTCTTGCTGGAGGGCAAGACTGATTCTTATGGACCTTCGGAAGTGTGTATATGGTGGGCACACGATTAAAACTGGGAAATAAATATTTTTTCTCTTTAGGCGTTAAAATACGTTCATTAAAACCAAATTCCACCAAATTGCACAAATCCCGTCTGTACATCAATGTGGGGTCCTTAGGTAAAATATTATAAGTGGCAGTATCATTCAACATATTCATAAGTTGTCCATGATAGAACTCCTTCTTTAGAATCACCACTCCTCCCCCTTTATCCGCTGGGCGGATCACTACCTCTTTTCTATTTTCAAGAGATTCAATGCCCTCTTTAATGTATTTGGGATTGGCATTACTTACTGGCTTAATTCCTTCCAAATCTGTTGTTATCAGCTCCTTGAAAACCTCAATATTGTGGTTTGCCGTCTGTGGGGGGTTGAACAATGAGGTATTCTTGAGACCACTATTCACACTTGTAATTACTGGCGGGATCAAATTTTCCCGATTTTTGCTCGGATTTACATTTAGAAAGTATTTTTTCATATTTAACTTTCTCGTGTACTTCTGGATGTCCATGTAAACATCAAATTTGTTTATTGGTTTCTTAATACCACATTTGAGTCCCGCATTCAGTACGTTAATTTCTTTCTGGTTTAATTCTATTTCCGCCAGGTTGTATATTCCTATTAATCCCGCTCCAGCCTTCTTTTTTTGGATCTTTCGTCCAGCTCTGCACCCTCTGCTTGCTGGTAATTTGTTGGCGGGTTTCGATCCCCTGGTAGTGGGTCGTAATTCCTCACATCTCTGGATACATTCCTGCTCCATGATCGTCCCCTCCAGGGTCTCCCTCCTCGTCCCCGACCCCTTCCTCTCCCTCCCCTCCCTCCTCTCCCTAAAAAAGGACGAAAACTGTTATTTTGCTGGTCATCTTGTCTCCAGAGCGGTTCAAATCTGTTTGTTAGTGGCAGTCGTTGTGGGGTTTGATATTGCACCCCTCCCTTTATATTTCTGGCATTCCCATCATTCATCTGTTGTGATGTTGAGGTAACTACTTTAGGGACATCCCTCATAGGTGCCGTCTTGGGTTTCTTCCATGCATTTTTTACTTGTTGCCAGTTATTTTTCCTGGGATTATTGGTTATAGGGGTTTCATTCCGCTGGCCGGAACCAGTTGATTTATACATCTCTTGCATGGACTTTGTTTAACAGCGGCAGCTAGTGTAATAAAAGGATACACATGTTTATAAGTTTTATGAGAATTTTATATATTATATATCCACTTGAATTTTAAAATATAGATTTTAGTGGAGTTCTACATTTTATCATATCCAGTCAAACACTGTTTTATATATCCTGAGGCGCCGGGCGGGTGGTTGGGGTTTTAACCTTGGTTTTAGCTACAGACACCTTTTTTCTATAGGGATTATTATTCACCTGGCAGCTATGGATGCAGTGCAATATCTGAAAAACAGGCAACTGGATCTTAAGACAGTGTTTGGCGGGCAAGAGCCCATCCAAATGGATAATGATATTTCCAGTACCCTAAATGGCCTAGCCAATGTCCTGGAAAAACAAATCAGGACTTGGTGGGACATTTGCACCTTTGAGCAGTATAGTAAGGATAAGATTATAATGAGGAGCCTGAGGTGGGAAGTGGCACCTCAGGATGGATTAGACGACAACGATTCAATGGTTGAATGGTTGGAGTTTTTTTAATCAATCAGGTTTAAAGTTGCAAGAATTGGTACTTAAGAGGAAACGCAAGAAAATGTTGGGTTTAGAGGCGAAAATTGCAGATTTTCAGAAAAAATTAGAGGCACATAAAGATACACCAGCAGTGGTGAAATTTACTGCAGATATTAAAAAAACGAATGGAAAAATTGGACAGTGATACTCAGAAGAAAAAAGTCAAGAAGTATCAAAGGGATATCAATGACTTCAAGACAAAGTAGGTTTACTTGTGGCAGATTCCATTACAGGAAGAGAGCAGTACTATTGAAGCAGGATGGAATACCTATGAGGAGAGACCATCAACTAGTTCTGGCCAGCGGAATGAAACCCCTATAACCAATAATTCCAGGAAAAATAACTGGCAACAAGTAAAAAATGCATGGAAGAAACCCAAGACGGCACCTATGAGGGATGCCCCTAAAGTAGTTACCTCAACATCACAACAGATGAATGATGGGAATGCCAGAAATATAAAGGGAGGGGTGCAATATCAAACCCCACAACGACTGCCACTAACAAACAGATTTGAACCGCTCTGGCGACAAGATGACCAGCAAAATAACAGTTTTCGTCCTTTTTTAGGGAGAGGAGGGAGGGGAGGGAGAGGGAGGGGTCGGGGACGAGGAGGGAGACCCTGGAGGGGACGATCATGGAGCAGGAATGTATCCAGAGATGTGAGGAATTACGACCCACTACCAGGGGATCGAAACCCGCCATCAAATTACCAGCAAGCAGAGGGTGCAGAGCTGGACGAAAAATCCAAAAAAAGAAGGCTGGAGCGGGATTAATAGGAATATACAACCTGGCGGAAATAGAATTAAACCAGAAAGAAATTAACGTACTGAATGC
The DNA here is from genome assembly GCF_965119305.1 of Pelophylax lessonae. Taxonomy (NCBI): domain Eukaryota; kingdom Metazoa; phylum Chordata; class Amphibia; order Anura; family Ranidae; genus Pelophylax; species Pelophylax lessonae. Next base: position 154,935,834 of record NC_138773.1, read on the forward strand.
GGGACTCAAATGTGGTATTAAGAAACCAATAAACAAATTTGATGTTTACATGGACATCCAGAAGTACACGAGAAAGTTAAATATGAAAAAATACTTTCTAAATGTAAATCCGAGCAAAAATCGGGAAAATTTGATCCCGCCAGTAATTACAAGTGTGAATAGTGGTCTCAAGAATACCTCATTGTTCACCCCCCCACAGATGGCAAACCACAATATTGAGGTTTTCAAGCAGCTGATAACAACAGATTTGGAAGGAATTAAGCCAGTAAGGAATGCCAATCCCAAATACATTAAAGAGGGCATTGAATCTCTTGAAAATAGAAAAGAGGTAGTGATCCGCCCAGCGGATAAAGGGGGAGGAGTGGTGATTCTAAAGAAGGAGTTCTAGCATGGACAACTTATGAATATGTTGAATGATACTGCCACTTATAATATTTTACCTAAGGACCCCACATTGATGTACAGACAGGATTTGTGCAATTTGGTGGAATTTGGTTTTAATGAACGTATTTTAACTCCTAAAGAGAAAAAATATTTATTTCCCAGTTTTAATCATGTGCCCACCATATACACACTTCCGAAGGTCCATAAGAATCAGTCTTGCCCTCCAGCAAGACCGATCGTAAACAGTATAGGATCTGTGACCTCAAGAATTGGGGAATATTTGGATGTTTTCCTCCAAAAAAGTGTAATTGAACTAAAAGCATATTTGAAGGACACGAAAGAGTTTTTAACTTTGTTGGACAATATTGTTTTACCAGATGCCCCTGAAATATACCTCGTAACGGCAGATGTCGCATCTCTCTATACGATTATACAGCACGAGGATGCACTTCTGGCCCTGAATTGGGCACTGAGTAAAAGGGATGACATACCCCATACCCAAAAAAAGTTCCTAGGAATAGTTATGGATTTCTGCCTGACCCATAACTATTTCTGGTATGGAGGGCAATTCTTTACACAGCGGAAGGGAGTTGCAATGGGCGCGAAGTACGCACCAAGTCTTGCCAACCTTTTTATGGGGGAGTGGGAAGATAAGAGCATCTACGTTCTATAAAAGATATATTGATGATCTATTTTTTATTTGGGCTGGTACCGAATCATCTCTAGTGGAATTTACGGAACACCTGAACGCAAATGTCCAAAATATAAAACTGGAGTGTGCATGGAGCACAAAGGAAATTCATTATTTGGATGTATCTGTGAGGATTGAGAACAAGCAAATCATCACTAAGGCCTATTTCAAGCCCACAGACAGAAATGGGTACCTCCCGGTGCATAGTGGCCACCACCCATGTTGGCTAAGAAATATCCCGAAAGGCCAACTATTGAGGATTTGGAGGAACTGTACCCTTGAAGAAGATTTCTTGGTTCAATCACAGATAATAAGAAATACATTTGTGGAAAAGGGATATAGGCCTGAAATACTTGAGGAAACCAGGAGAGAAGTGTTGGCCATCTCCCATGAATCTTGCCTGCAACCTACCAACAGACCACCGGATGACTCACACCAATGGGGCTTCATAACTAACTATAATATACTGTGACAGGAAGTCAGGTAAATCTGGGAATGTAGTCACTGAGAGGAGACACATTCCCACCTGCTTTGAAAGTTCACTGATACTATAGGGTGTTGGCTGCAGAGAGAGCCAGCAGGAAGTTGAAAACCATTCAGCTGTTCAGAATGAGGAGATCAAGGACTCTATAATTTGTCCAGAGAAAATCTATTGAGTGCTGCCTCCTGTCGCTGTGTGAGCTGGGAAGAGGAGGACAGACATATGTGTACCTCCCGACGCCGTGTGGGCATGGGAGAAGGACTGCTGCCGCCTGTCGCCGTGTGGGCTGGGAGAGGGGGACAGTCGGATGTGTGCCTCCCGACAAGCTGGTGAGCATGGGAGAAGACCCCCTACAGCGATGTGAAGCTAAGGAGGGTAACCACGAGTGAAGACGTCTCAAAGGTGAGAAGACAAAGTGTTCCATGTGAAGAGTGTGAAGAGTAAAGGGACCTGTTAAATGAACTATGTTCAATGTGAAGAATCTGAAGAGTAAAGGATCCTGTTATAAATGAACATGTGCTGTGTGAAAGAAAACAAAGGGACATGTTCAATGGACAATGTTTGTGCTGTGTGAAAAGCAAACAAATGGACATTTGAGTGTCCGCTGTAGGACAAGGAAGTCTGCCCGACGGTAGGTTGGAGACAGACACTTAGGCAGGTTCCAGTTGTGAGAAGGTAGCCGCCCACAGAGGCAAGGATTTATTTTCTGTTTTATTTTATTTTGGATGTTTTGCTGCATACAGCCTGGTGAAGAAAACACCATTTAATAAACCACACTGTTTGTTTGCAAGCACTTGTCGGCTATCTCTCTGGGAAAACGCACCCCCAAAGGGGTCATCCACGCCTACCACCGAGCTAATCCCTTACATATGGTGGAGGTATGCAGTGGGCATAAGCAGAGATTCCTGCAAGGAAGTGCAAATGTTTGATGAACTTTATCTGGTGCATGAGATTGCACAATCTATGTGTGCAGGAGAGAAGATCCTGACAGAAAAAAAAAAAAGTGTTTTAAAGAGACAGCGGTCTCAAAATTATTTGATGAACTTTGTTGTGTCTGGTGCAAGTGACTGCACAAACTGTGTGTGCAGGAAAAGAGATCTTGCAAGAGAGAGAAAAACTACATGTGTTAAAGAGACAGTGGTCTGAAAATTTTTTGCTGGACTGTGAAAAAATTTGTTTGTGGAGTTATTGAAGATGGGGCGTTCAAAACGCCTGAAGAATGCAAAGATAGATGAAATGAGAGACCGGATTCTATGGATGGAGGGGATGTTACCGTCTGAACCAGCCCCATCCATGCCTAAAGAGAGTCTACTAAAGAGGAAGGTTGTTGTCCCTAGCAACACTGATGAAACTGCTATGGAGACGCAGTGTGCTCAGATGAAAAGTAAACTCAAAATGGAGGAGATGTTGAAACATCTGATTATATCAAATGCAGCTCAACAGCAAGCAAATGCAGCTCAACAGCAGGCAAATGCGGATTTTCAGCAGAGCTTTGCAGCTCAACAAAAGGCTCATCAAGAGAGCATGGCAGGCTGGAAACAGAGATGCCAGCAGCCAATGGAGGCCATCGGTTTGGAGGAAACCGAGTATGTGTGCAGGGCTGAGTTGGATGCCTTGCAACGGAAAATGGAAGAAAAGGAACAAGCCTTGGAATTGCTTAAAATGGAGCATAGAAACTTGCAGGAAACGAATGAACTACTCAAGTCTCATGTGTCACAGTGGGAAGAATCCACTGCTCTTCTTTTGGTCGAGTTGCAAAAACGCAGAGAGACTATAATGGAGAAAGATACCATCCTCATGGAAAAGGAAAGTGAAATTCAGACTTTGCAGAAGCAAAGTATGGCTGATATGTTGGAGTTGCGTAATCAGCTGGAAAAAAGTCTTCAGTCTTTGGGAGCTACAAAAATAGACCTGCAGGAGTCGCAGGAACAGAATGTTGCTCTGAAAGCGACATTGTCTCTCAGCGACAAAGAGAAAAGTGAAAGAGAGGCTAAATTACTGAGTACTGTGTATGAGCTCACTACTTTAAGCAATGTGGTAGATGAATGGCGTGCGGACTGTGAAAGTTGGAAAGGGGAAGCCCAACGTGTCCAGCAGCAGTTAAAGGAGAAAGAAGCCTGTGTGGCAGAATTACATTCTTATTCCCAGATGCTAGCCAATGAGGTGAAGGCTCTTATGCAGGGAAAAGAAGATTGTGAACATAAGAGGGAAAAAGTAGAGGCACAGCTTCTGGAATCGCAAGTCAAGGTGTCAGAAGGTGACCGATTGTGTGCTAAGCTGTCAGAGAAGGCAAACCGACTGCAGGTTGAGTTGGACAATGTTACAAATCAGCTTTCTCAAGCAGACAGCAAATCTAGAGAAATTGCGGAAGATTTTTCTATCTTGGAATCGCAGCTGCAAGACACGCAGGAACTCTTACAGGAAGAGAGGTGTCAAAGGCTGAGTTTTAGCACAAAGCTCAAACAAATGGAAGATGAGAAAAATGGCTTCCTGGAACAATTAAAAGAGGAGGCGGAAGCAAAGAAAAACCTATCAGAGCAAGTCGCAACATTGCAAGCTCAGATAGCGGATATGAAAAAACGCATGGAAGAAAGCGTTGGTTCATTACAGTGTGTTGAAGATGTGAAAAAGAAGTTTGATCAGATGCTTGGTGAAGAGAAGACTGTGTCTGCAAAATATGCAGAAGAACGCGCACGTGCAGAAACGGAGGTGCGTGATAACGAGAGCAAAGCCCTGTTCTTGGCTCGCTCTTTGGAGGAAGCTCTAGAGTGTAAGGCTGAACTAGAAAGTGTTAAACAGCTGCGTACAGAAATGGAAGAATTGGTCAGCTCCAAGGATGATGTTGTGAAAAGCGTTCAGGAGCTAGAAAAGTCTAAGCGAGCCTTAGAACAGCAAGTAGAAGAGATGAAGATTCCGTTGCAGGAACTGGAAGAGGAATTCCAGGCAACAGAGGATCTGTCCCAAAGAGGGGATAGTGTGCCTGATGCAGTTTTTAAAAGGATCAGTGTTTTGGGGTCTGTCCTGAGTGAGCCTCAGAAATGTGACGACATGTGGCTTGAATCACCCCTTTGGAATAAACCGTTCCTTCAAAAACTTCAAGCATTGGAAAATGTATCATTAGAACTTCAGCAAACAAAGGAGCTGAGTAAGAAATGTGATGATTTCTCAGTTCAGGCTGAAAACCTAGTGGAGAAAACGAAGGCTGTTGGTGAAAACGTGAAGCAAATGAATAAGTGCCTTTCAGGGAGTGTTTCCAAAATGGAACTGGTGAAAGATGGGTGGCAGAAGTTTGATCGTGATCTTGAGATGCATTCCATGTGGAATTCAGATAGAGAAAAGGAACTAGGTGACCTTGAGCGGTCAAATAGTTCAGCAGAAAGTGCATTGAAGAAACCTGTAAAAGAATGTGTTGCAGTTCCATGCTTCTTCACTGATGCAGAGAGGAGGTCTATAATGGATACCACCCAGATCGCTGGGTTCAACTGTGTTGTTGCCTTTGACCCCTATGTTGGTGGAAGGAAAGTTGATGATGTTCTGGTTGGCTACTTCTGTGAAGAGTTTGGCAAGAAATATAAACTGAATATCAAATCAAATAGTAGGCCTTTACTGCGACTCGCTCAGGAGGGCGAAAAGTTTAAGAAGTTGATGAGTGCAAATGCTTCAGATCTGCCTATGAATATGAAATGTTTGAATGATATTGATATCTCTGGGAAAAGGAACAGGGGTCACTTTGAAGAAATGTGTGACAGCCTGTTGTCTCAATTGGAAAATCCTCTGCACAGCATCTTAGAGCAAGCAAAGCTCAAGAAGGAAGATCATTCCCTTTTACAACAAAAAGTCAATGCTTGTGTACAGCTGTATGGAGAGGCAACTCAAGTCACAGAGGGATGTCAAGAGTCCCTACTTGGAACAAAGCTTAGTGAAGCAAAGGTTCTCAAAGTTTTGTGGAAAACATTTATGGATTGCAGAGAGAGGCGTCTTAAGAATGTTGAAGACATTAAGACTAGCCCAATTGAGTTGCCTATGGATCACGGTCCTCCATGGTGGATTGGACAGACGGTTATGAGGGACAAGCTGTCTGACATTTATGAGAAAGCTGTCAATGAAGATGACAGAAACGAGAAGGAGCAAAATGATGCCAAAAATGCAGTTGAAGAATGTGTATATGAGATGAGAGACAAACTGTGTGGCATTTATGAGAAATCTGTCAATGAAGATGACAAAACAGTTTCATCCGGAAGCTTGAGGATAATAGGAGGCTTATCAGTGAGTCAGCAGTGCCTGACACATGCGTGCCTGGAAATATGTGTCCCAACCCTAGGGTTGAAACAAGAGGGGGGGGGTATGTGACAGGAAGTCAGGTAAATCTGGGAATGTAGTCACTGAGAGGAGACACATTCCCACCTGCTTTGAAAGTTCACTGATACTATAGGGTGTTGGCTGCAGAGAGAGCCAGCAGGAAGTTGAAAACCATTCAGCTGTTCAGAATGAGGAGATCAAGGACTCTATAATTTGTCCAGAGAAAATCTATTGAGTGCTGCCTCCTGTCGCTGTGTGAGCTGGGAAGAGGAGGACAGACATATGTGTACCTCCCGACGCCGTGTGGGCATGGGAGAAGGACTGCTGCCGCCTGTCGCCGTGTGGGCTGGGAGAGGGGGACAGTCGGATGTGTGCCTCCCGACAAGCTGGTGAGCATGGGAGAAGACCCCCTACAGCGATGTGAAGCTAAGGAGGGTAACCACGAGTGAAGACGTCTCAAAGGTGAGAAGACAAAGTGTTCCATGTGAAGAGTGTGAAGAGTAAAGGGACCTGTTAAATGAACTATGTTCAATGTGAAGAATCTGAAGAGTAAAGGATCCTGTTATAAATGAACATGTGCTGTGTGAAAGAAAACAAAGGGACATGTTCAATGGACAATGTTTGTGCTGTGTGAAAAGCAAACAAATGGACATTTGAGTGTCCGCTGTAGGACAAGGAAGTCTGCCCGACGGTAGGTTGGAGACAGACACTTAGGCAGGTTCCAGTTGTGAGAAGGTAGCCGCCCACAGAGGCAAGGATTTATTTTCTGTTTTATTTTATTTTGGATGTTTTGCTGCATACAGCCTGGTGAAGAAAACACCATTTAATAAACCACACTGTTTGTTTGCAAGCACTTGTCGGCTATCTCTCTGGGAAAACGCACCCCCAAAGGGGTCATCCACGCCTACCACCGAGCTAATCCCTTACAATACAGTTCAGAGAATTCGAAGCCATCATGAGGAAGCATTGGGGTATACTCAAGCTCGATAAGGTTTTAGGCCCGGTAATTCCCGACCACCCGATTTTTATTTATAGGAAAGCACCCACTATCGGGGACAGAGTTGTGAGAAAAGTATTGGACCTACCCAGAGCACCTAAAATGTTCTGGAATATGTCTGGGTTTCATGCGTGTAGGAGATGTAAATCCTGCAGACAGGTTAACACGCATTTCCGGGGTCTGACTGAATTCACTTCTAGGGCAAATGGGAGAACGTTCGAGATAAAGGAGTTCATCACATGTATTTCAACACACATAGTGTATGGAATGGAATGTCCATGTGGGATGCTCTATATTGGGAGAACCAAGAGGAAATTAGGTATCAGAATTTCTGAACACATCTACAAAATCTCCACTGGTTTTAAAGAACATAGTGTTCCACTGCATTTCAGGGAAAAACATGGCAAAGATCCATCAGGATTAAAATTCTGGCTAATTGAAAAAATACCGACCAACTGGAGAGGGTGCAACAGAGTGAGAGAATTGTCCAAAAAAGAAACTGAATGGATTTATAAGACTAATTCTTTGACGCTGAATGGATTAAACATCGAGCTTGATGTGAACTGTTTTTAGTAATTAAGTAATTATTGACCTCCGGTTGTATATATTCTGGTCTGATATTATGGACCTCACATTTATGTTGGACTTGTGTATACTGCAAGCAAGCAAAAGTACACTTTTATAAGATACAATATCTGCGATTTTATGGCCTCTTTAAACGACATTTGATTCTTTTAGATTGTATTTTATGGTCCTTAGTGGCAATATTATCTTTTTAGACCTGATTGATTATTATAAAATTTTATCCAATAATATTGGGTGTGTTATTACTATTTTCGTATTTAGTTTTAAATATGATATGTACTCCTTATTGATTTTATATTTGAATGGTACTACTGATGTAATAATTTTATATATTGATGATAGTCATGTTATTGTAGAGTGATGTTTACATTAGAGTGGATTCAGAAAGGTATATATGATATAATAGCTTTTTTGGACCACTATACACTTCATTATTGTAATGGCATTTGGATTGCTAATATGGTATAAAGTGGAGTTTAATGGTACCAAGATTATGTATGCATCCGGATTTGACAGAGTATGGCAGCCATAAAAGGGATTTTCGGATTCCATCCTTAAAACATTGTTATATGGAAAGCGGGTTTTAACCTGGCCATACATTATTAGATCGACGTGCAAGGACGATCAGATTTAACTATCTATAAGACCTTGTCTGGGGTTAGGGCTCCAGCAGAGGCACAGGCTTAAATCCAAATAACCGTAAAGGAGCGTTCTTTTGCGATATGCCTGGTAATAGATCGGATTAGTTCCATCCCCGATATGTATGGTTTAAGGATAAATTGTATTAAGCTATACTCACGCTACTAACGCCGCTCGTAGAGCTGAGGGGGCGTGTAATGGGTTCGGCTTCAATACTGACCTATCGGTGTGAAGGGGAGGACATCCGGCTGCATACATTAGCTCCGACATAGCAACGTACGTGAGTCCTCGGTTGAAGTCCCACGTGACGAAACGCGTCAGGACGCACGGACGTTGCTACCCTTGAGATGGAGGGAGGAGCCGATCAGAGTTTGCTGTACCCACCGGCAGACCGCTGAAGCGATACATCCCGCTGCAGGGAGACGCCACAGCTCGTGGACGGCGAGCAGCGGTACCTTCCCAGTCTCTAAACATTGTATACTACATGCGTGCAAAGGGTGATTTTAATGTAAGCATATTTATTGAAGGGTGAGGGAACATGGTATATCTAATAAAGTTGTGACAGTATTAAGCTATGTCCTGCTTCCTATTTTGCTTACAAATCCAACTAAGGAGACACATAACCTGGTGATGATCCCTGGGGCACGGATTTAACTCTGGAGAAGACATACCAGTTTGAAGCAAGGGCTCATGCAGCTTATGCATAAAGGCTTGGCTTTATTAACCGTTTGGTGAGTTTCCATTGCATAGGGGAGCACAGACGGTGTGGTGGAGGCTTTTGTGTCCTGGTTGTTAAAACACTGGTGATTGACATCTGAGCAAGATCTAACAGGCTGTGATTTGTTACCATATGAAAGTGAACTTAACAATCTCTGCGGGTGTGGATCTGCTGCAGAAGCTGATTGCTTTACTTGCACATACTGGGAGTTTGTGTATAAGCGCTGCTGAATGTATGAATTATTGGACTGAGACATACGGATTGGGTTTTATTTATACATCTCTTGCATGGACTTTTTTTAACAGCGGCAGCTAGTGTAATAAAAGGATACACATGTTTATAAGTTTTATGAAAATGTTATATATTATATATCCACTTGAATTTTAAAATATAGATTTTAGTGGAGTTCTACATTTTATCATATCCAGTCAAACACTGTTTTATATATCCTGAAGCGCCGGGCGGGTGGTTGGGGTTTTAACCTTGGTTTTAGCTACAGACACCTTTTTTCTATAGCTACACAGGATAGACTTAAATTACTAAATCCCCATTAGATTAGATTAGTGGGTACAATGCCCGGCGGGTGTGGAGATGCGACTCGGTGTACATCTTGTCATATGTATGCATTCCTCGATCATGCGATCGAGGGCGAATACAAATGTGCAAAATGTAAGCACGTTGCTTCCCTGGAAGCTCAGGTCCTGAATCTAGGGAAGCAGCTGGCAACACTGAGCCAAATGTCCATACCGAGGGAGAGCTGGGATCGTACCCGTCAGGTGCAGGCAGGGGCCTGCACAGAGGTGGGCGGAATAATGGAGGTGCAGGCATCAGAGCAGAGTAGAGGGGTGACAGTTAGGAGGGGTAGAAGGGGACAAGGCAAGGAGGCCAGTCCTGGGCTGGAGCACCCCAATAGATACGCCCCGTTGCGTGATGTTGGGGAAATCAGTCAGGGACCAGAATTGCTGGAGCAGAGTGACGCCCCTAGCTGCCAGGGGAAGAACTCCTCCAGTGAGGCCGGGAGAAAGGGAAAGGAAAGACAGGTGCTGGTGGTAGGGGACTCAATCATTAGAAGGACAGATAGTGCAATCTGTCACAAAGACCGTGGGGGCTGAACAGTCTCTTGTTTACCGGACGCTCGGGGTTCAGCACATCATGGATCGGTTGGACAGATTATTGGGTGGGGCTGGGGAAGACCCAGCTGTCATGGTACACGTGGGTACCAATGACATAGGCAGAGGAAGATGGAGAGTCCTAAATGATTTCAGGGACTTAGGCGCTAAGTTGAGGAGTAGGACCTCCAAGGTAGTATTTTCAAAAATACTACCTGTACCTCGAGCCGCACCAGAGAGGCAGCGGGAGATTAGGGAAGTTAAAAAGCTTGTGTAGTAAGGAGGGTTTTGGGTTCCTGGAGAACTGGGCCGACTTCTCAGTCGGCCACCAGCTCTATGGTAGGGACGGATTGCACCTAAATGGGGAGGGTGCAGCCGTACTGGGTGAGAAGATGGCCGAAAAGTTAGAGGGGCTTTTAAACTAGGTGATGGGGGGGAGGGTACAGATGTAGAATTAGCCAGTGGAAAGCAAGATTCAGAGGGCACAAATGGGGACATTAGCGGTAGGGTGTTCGGAGCTCCTAAACCAAGGGTGGGTATGGGGAAAAATCACAAGAGCAGCCTAAAAACATCAAATGAGGATATATGTAAACGGCCAAAATAACGAGGTTTGTATACCAATGCCAGAAGCCTGGCCAACAAGATGGGAGAGCAGGAGCTGCTGATGTTTGAGGAGGACTTAGATTTTGTGTGTATAACAGAGACTTGGTTCGACAACTCTCATGATTGGATGGCGACCATTCAGGGGTATTTCCTTTATCGCAGAGATAGAGAAGGTAAAAAAGGGGGAGTGGCATGTCTGTATATTAAGAACAGTGTACAGGTAAATATGAGAGATGATATTAATAATGGAGCTATGGACAAGGCAGAATCCCTATGGGTAGAACTTCAAAGGGAAGGCACTGTGGGGAAGGTAATATTTGGAGTATGCTATAGGCCCCCCAACCTGAAGGAGGAGGGGGAGACGGACCTCCTTTTACAGATAGGATTGGCAGCAAGGATGGGAAATGTCATTATAATGGGGGACTTTAATTATCCAGATATAGACTGGACAGAAGGAACTGCACACTCAGCCAAGGCTCGGCAGTTCCTAAATGTTTTGCAGGACAATTTCATGGGTCAGATGGTGAATGCACCGACAAGAAACAATGCGGTACTTGACCTAATGATTACCAACAATACAGACCTGCTCAAGGATATACAAATACGGGGCAACTTAGGAAACAGGTCAATTCGTTTCAGTATTAGACAATTTCCCAAAACTGCGCTCTCTGCTAGAAAATATCAAATGGGATAGAACCCTGGGAACAAAGAACACGGAGGAAAATGGGAGTGTTTCAAGAGCATACTAAACAAAGGGATTGACCAGTGCATTCCAAATAAATTTTAAAAGAGCAAAACTAAACCCTGGGTGGCTAAACTCCAACTTAAAAATGCATATTAATGCTAAAGAAATGGCCTTCAAAAAATACAAGACTGATGGGTCATTGGCAGCATTCAGGCATTACAAAGAGTGTAATAAGAAATGTAAAGACGAAATCAGGGCGGCTAAAATAGAACACGAGAGACATATAGTGGAAGAGAGTAAAAAGAACCCCAAAAAATTCTTTATGTATATAAATAGTAAGAAAGCGAGGCCAGAACACATTGACCCCATAAAAGACGACAAGGGAGATTTGGCCACAGAGGACAGGGAAAAGGCGGTAGTGTTAAATAATTTCTTCTCTTCAGTCTTCACAAAAGAATCGGGGGGCTACACTAACCCAGCTTGTAAGGCCAAACTATATAATACACCTCAGGAAGTACCGCCATGGCTGACAGAAGATAGACTAAAGCCCCGTACACACGTACCGATCGTCGGCCAAACGATGCCAAACAATCGGCCGTCTTTTGTCCAGGGCTGTCGTGTCTGTTGAAAACTGCAAAAGACTGCACACAAATTTTGTCGGCCAACAACAGCCGACTGCAGAAGTGATGTCATGTGATGGTTAACTTTCCGTGTGTTTTTTCTTTTCTGAGTATGCCCAGTCTTGCAAATCTGCTGATTGTCGGCCGAATTCTGTACTGACTGGCGAACAATCGGCCGTTCTGGTGTCGGCCTACAAAAATTTTAATGCTTGCACGACAGATTCTGTTCGGCCGAAAGTGCGCTGTCGGCTGTCGGAAGCATCATACTAACAAGCCTACAATCGGCCGATCGGTCGTCGGCCGAATCTTTACGGCCGACTAAAGGTACGTGTGTACGGGCCTTTAGAACTAAACTAGAGAAACTTTACATGAATAAATCTCCGGGACCGCATGGCTTGCACCCGAGGGTTGTTAAAGAGCTCAGCCAGGTGATTGCCAGACCTTTATTTATGATTTTTAAGGATAGTTTACAGACGGGTATGGTGCCAGCTGATTGGAAAAAAGCCAACATGGTACCAATATTTAAAAAAGGGCCGAGATATATCCCAGGTAACTATAGGCCGGTCAGGCTAACATCAGTAGTCTGCAAGATTTTGGAGGGGATGTTAAGGGACCACATACAAGACTTTAGTAATGAAAATTGTATTATTAGTAGTAATGAGCATGGATTCATGAAAAATCCTTATTGCCAAACCAATCTTTTAACCTTCTACGATCAAGTGAGCTGCCATCTAGATAAAGGTAAGCCTGTGGATGTGGTGTATCTGGACCTTGCAAAGGCCTTTGACACCGTTCCCCACAAACGCTTACTGTTCAACTTAAGGAAGGTAGGTATAGACCATAAGGTGAGTACCTGGATAGAGAACTGGCTCCAGGGGAGAGTGCAAAGGGTGGTGATTAATGGGGAGTACTCTGATTGGACGGGTGTGGAAAGTGGAGTCCACCAAGGTTCTGTCCTGGGGCCAATCCTGTTTAATTTATTCATAAACAATCTAGAGGAGGGGATATCTAGTACAATCTCAGTAGTTGCGGATGATACTAAACTAAGCATGCCAATGTCTTCTGTGCAGGATGTGGAAACCTTACAAGCGGACCTGAACAAAATAATGGGGTGGGCAACTACATGGCAGATGAGGTTTAATGTTGAAAAATGTAAAGTAATGCACTTGGGTGCCAGAAACCAGAAAGCAAGCTACTCACTAGGGGGGAACCTCTGGGTGAATCTAAGATGGAAAAGGACCTGGGGGTACTAGTGGACAACAGGCTTGGAAGTGGCATGCAATGCCAAGCCGCTGCAAGCAAAGCCAACAGAATACTGGGATGTATATAAAAAAGGGGATTCACTCCAGGAATAAAGAGATTATTCTCCCACTCTACAAGACTGTGGTCCGGCCACATCTGGAGTATGCTGTCCAGTTCTGGAAGGATGTGCTGGAACTGGAAAGAGTCCAGAGAAGGGCATCAAAAATAATTAGGGGAATGGAGGACATTAGCTATGAGGAAAGACTACAAGCACTGAACTTATTCTCTCTGGAGAAGAGACGCTTGAGGGGGGATATGCTATCAATGTACAAAAACTGTACTGGCAACCCTAGCATAAGGAACAAACTATTCAGAGAAAGGGAATACAATAAGACACGTGGCCACTCACTAAAACTAGAGGAAAGGCGGTTTAACCTTAAAGTACGTAGGGGGTTCTTTACTGTCAGAGCAGTAAGGATGTGGAATTCTCTTCCGAAAACAGTCGAATCAGCAGGGAGCATCGATAGTTTCAAAAAACTATTAGATGGGCACCTTAAAGACCACAACATACAGGGGTATACAATGTACGGTTAACAGCTAACACACACACACATCATAGGTTGAACTGGATAGACTGATGTCTTTTTTCAACCTCACTAACTATGTAAAGTCAGTAGTGTACGTATTACTCTTTGCCTCCTCTATGCATTCAATAACTTCAAACCAGAACCTCTGTATTGCCACACATTCCCAAAATGCATGCATGAAATATGCTTCGAATGAGGTGCACCACCAACAGCAGGACGACTGGGAAGGAAAAATTCTAGACAATTTGTATTGTATGAGATGGTCTCTAGTAGAAACCAATCTAGAAAAATGTATATCCCACAGATCATCCCAGTCATCTCCATCCTTCTAAGGAAACACCCTTTCCCATGCTATTCTGCAAGGTGCAAAGACTCTATTGATATTCACAAAAAGTTGCTTGTAAATATTAGACAAGGCTTTGTCTAGGGAGCCATCTCTGAGAATTGTTTCCATATCACTCTCTTGCAATGTAATTGGTGAGGTACCAAATTGAGAGCTGCATGCATAACGCAATTGCAAGTAACGAAACAGATGAGAGTTGGATAGATTAAACTTGAATTTCATAGCGTCAAATTGTAGAAGTTTTCATTCTTAACTACATCTGCCACCGTTTTAATGCCAAATTTAGTCCATATACTGTAATGGGATCTGGGAACATATACAAGTGTGGAAATTGAGGATTTTTCCACAGTGGAGAGTGTGGTGATATTACCTGGCTGTTTCCGAATTCTGTCTTGCCGGCCACCACCCATGCTCTAATAGTTACTCATATAGATGTAGTGATGGGGTATGGAGATTCATTGCCCCTGAACAGGAGACATGTCAGAGCCTCATAGGAGTTTACTATCGCAGCCTCCAGAGCGACTGCCGCATCATTCTCTGGGAGGTTCAACCACCTATGAGCAAACACCAATTGTCCCACCAGATTGTAATGAAGAAAGCCTGGTAGCGCTAGCCCCCCTTGTTTCCATGGTTGCTGGAGTACCTATAATTTAATCCTAGGGTTTCACCCATTACACAAGAAAGCAGAAACTAGACTGTCAATGTTCCGGAATGAATATTTTGTTATCCACATGGGTGAATTACGGAATGCATACGTAGTGACAGAAACTTAATCTTTAGTAGATTGACTTTCCCAATGAGTGTCAAGGGTAGATTTTGCCAAGCTTGCATTCTACAGATCAGTGCCTGTGATAGCAGTGTAACATTTAAAGTAATGAAGTCTGAGACTGAATTAGAAATATTTGACTCACCTATCTACCTGCTGCAAGGGGCAAATAGCCCCAACCCTACAAGATGGAGAAGGTATTTTTAGTGAAAGAATTTGAGATTATCTAAATGTAGCAGGATTGCCAGCCATTTTGCTGGATATGGGCCCCCTGGGCCACCGGGTGCAACAAAAGTACCCCTGTGCATGTTCCTCCAATTGTGAGTGCTGAGACAATGACCAGTCCAGTATCTTTGGGTTTTTTTGTATTTATTGAGAACTTGGATGGGAGAAGGGAATGAATGGGATACTCCTTTGGCTCAACTATGCACAATTTGCTAGGGACAACTGAAAATGCTTCTTGGCGCTGGCTTGACTCTGGCTAAATGCCGGTCCACACCGGTTGACGCTGGTTAACGCTGGCTGCCCAACTGACCTTGGACTGCTTTCTTACATAAAGAAGTCCTTTCTTCAGCTCCCTTAAGCACTCCTTGCTGAGGTAGCTACTTGTGCTGCTGCTGCTGCGCTGCTAAACCCTTCAGGGCCCACACCCTCTGCCAGTCCTCAAGTTGTAGGTTTACAGATATATGCAGCTTCAGCTAAAAAAAAAACACTCTACTCCTGCTCTGATACAGAGGGGGCAAGCTGATGCTTAACATTACGCACTTCTGTAATAAACACTCCTCACAGAGTAGCTTTTAAAGTCTCCCATTGAAGCAACTGTGACCCACTGTTACTATTCTCAGCTCAATAAAGCTGTAAAGCTTACATGCATGCAATCTTAACATACTTTTCCTGCAACCAATCAGCCTCCATTCTCCAGTGACAGATACCTTGCAGAACTCCCAAATGAAGGTTCAGTGATATGGGAAAGTGATCCGAAATTGCCTTGGGTAAGGGCTGAGTTGAATCCACAAAGCCCAATACTGTCCACTCAGCAAGTACAGTATCTATCTAGATAAGGATTTGTGAGTCTCTGAGTAACAGGAATACTCTGATGTATGGATGTTTGTACATCCAGACATTCTAAAAACCATAGGTAGACATCCATACCACAAAAGGAGCAGGGGAACTTGAGGAACCCACCCTCCTGACCAGAGAGGGATCTGCCACTGCATTAAAATCTCCCCAAAGCAATATCCTACCCTCAGCAAATGCTAGTGTTGCCGTGAACATTTCATACAGATGAGTTACTAGAAAAGGAGGAGGCACATATACATTGACCAGCGTTAAGAGTACATTCCAAACTTTAAACCTAAAAAAACAAACCCCCCATAAGGGGCTGTTTTAATAGTTTGCACAGAAATGGGCAATGTCACTAAGCTGGATAACCCTCTGGCATAGGGGGAAAACGTGGCATGACAAGTGCCATATATATGCGCTGCTTTAAAGAAAGAACTCTGGAACCCTGTAAATTAGTCTGATGAAACAAAATATTTTATGAGATAATCAAACACTAGAGAATGTTTAAATTTACAGTTAAGGTCCTGGACATTCCAGGACACCAATTGAAGAGTTAATGTCATCTTGTAAAAAGGAAAAAATATAGAAAAAGTATCTCTCACAGGTAACCAGGGTTCATAAGCACCACCAGCCACAGAGTAACTCACATTCAAAGGTGAAGTCTGAATAGCCGGAAGAGGGGACCTCAAAAATAGCACAAAAACTCAAAGAACCACGACAATAAAACCATAACAGTAAACACAACTCAACCCAAGACCCACTCCCCTGCACCCAGCCTTGCACCCAGCCCCAACCTGCCAAGAGCTTCATACCCATGACTTGAAAAGAGTACACAGGGAATGGAGGTGAGAACTCCTATGAGATCCCACAGGCCGAAAAAACCTACTACAAACGAGTCCAACGGTCCACATTTAAAGGGAACAAGGAAGTAATAGTGAAACATAAAAAAGAAAAATAAATGATGATGTTAGGAGGGAAAATGCAAGCAATAATCACAAGAACTGTGTAAAGGAAGCAAACACTTTGAGATTCAATGAGAGAGTCAGGCAATAATCCAGTGGTAGTGTCAGAGAAAAGAAAAAGGGAAAAAAACAGATAGAAAATAGGGTTCCAACCTCATGGAGGCTAAGGAGAGCTTCCATTCCTCAGGCTACCTTGGGCATCCAGCCATCTGGAAGTCTCAGAAGGGGTGGTAAAGAAATGCGGCTTACCCTAATCACAATCCACAATCTAGCCAGGTATAACATGCTAATAATCATATTTAGATCCCAGACATGTTTCCTCATGTGCTGAAAGCTGGCTCTTTGTTTCTGAGTTGCAACAGAAAAATCTGAATATAAGGAAATGCCGTTGCTCACACAGATTGCAGAATATTCTCTCGATCTCTAAAATGCAGGATTCTAGCAATCATGGGAAGAGGTATCCCCACAGCTACCAGGGCCCTAGCTGGGATATGGTGGGATATATTCTCTCTCTGCCACCTCTCCAGGAAATCTTCAGGGTATTTCCCTTCAGCATCCTCCAGAAAGCCCATGATATTATTTCTATGCATCCGATCCTCCATTTCCACCGAGTGCTTGGATAGGGCCTTCCAGGAGATCTGGGCTTCAGACTCCAAGGGTCGGACAAAGTCTTCCAAAGAGATGATGTGCTGTTCAGCAGCAATTGTCTGCTCTTTCACCTTTTGCAAATCTTGTTTCACAAAAGAGAACTCCAGCTTTAACTCTTCGATTTGACCTGTCAGCGTGGTCTGGCAAAGATGTATAGTGGCCATGATCTGTTTAAGCGAGGGTTCAGGATCCCCATCTCCCTTCTGCTCACTCTGCCTGGGAACTTAGCCAATCCAATGATTTCTCTCTTGACAGCGAGCCCTCCTTTGTAGGCGGTGGACTCACCTTGGCTGAGGTAGTGCCTCCATCCTTCCTTTCACCATGTTGCTGCAAGCTATTTTATCCCCAGTCCGCATGGCAGCAACCACCATCTTGGGATCCCCACGCAAACCACGCCAGTCAGTCTCTTAGAGGTTTAGCAGCCGCCTGACTGATCTTCACCATCCTGGAGTCCGCCAAGAGGGTCAGGGAGGTTAACCGAGAATGTAGCTAAGATCTAGGCAGGATAACTGAATCTCAGAGGGAGCTCTCTCTCCATGCTGCTTTCATGTTCGGCACCGTCTCTGCCCCCGCTGATATCAGCATTTTTTCCAAACTTCTAGCTAATTGTCTCAAACCTTTGATTCCAAATCGGATCCACCTTGACCAAGTTGGTTTTACGCCCAGGAGGGAGGACCGGGATAACACTCTTAACTCTCTTGCTGATGGAATACGCCCAAAAATCCCATGTACCACATGATCTTGGTTAATGCTAAAAAGGCTTTTGACTGTGTTCATTGGAATTTTCTTAAACTCTCATTCCAACAAGTAGGAATTGGACCCAACCTCCTACATAAAATATTAGCGCTTTACAGTCCATCTGTGAGAATTCCATCTAATTGCCTTCTTTCAGACCGAATTTGGATCGACAATTGCACACCTCAGGGGTGCCCCCTCTCTCCGTTATTATACATACTCACTATGGAACATCTTGCCAATATAAATTGTCACCTTACACTGACCATCTTTTACTGTTTGTTACAAATCTCCACATTTCCCTCCCCTCTATTATTAAGGAATATGGTATAATGAGCAATTTAAAAGTAAACTATGACAAAACCCAAACTTTTGAATATCTCTTTACCCCTATCAACTTTGGCCTGTGTGAAGTAGATTTTTGCATTTAAGTGTAAGCAAAATGCCATTAAATACCTGAGTATACAAATCCCACAATCTTTATCGATGTTGGCTGACCTTGTGCCTTAACTCTTATGACAAACCACATATCTCCTGTTTTCTTCATATGAATGTCATCAAAATGGATTCCTTACCTAAGTTACTGTATACTTGACAGGCTATCCCTGTGGCACCTCCGCTGGGTTTATTTCCTTCCATAAACAAGGCTATACATGATTTTATCTGGAGATGTAAGAGACCCAGGATTAGACAAATTTTCTTATCCTTATCGAAACAAGAACGAAGTAGCCCTATCTCAAATATCCTTATACTTCCATGCTGCCTCTATGATCAGGATGCTAGATTGGTACCACAGTAGATCCGCTAAATTATTGACTTCAAGAGAAATAGACCTTATCCCTGTAGATCTTATCTCCATACCATGGATAGACCCTACTGACCGATTTTCTAATGACCATCCACCCTTTTCATGGCCACTTTACAGGTATAGGACACTGACCTACGCAAAGGTCTTCTTTCTTCTAGGCCGAGTCCTATGACCCCATTATTCAATACTACATCCTTCCCTCCAGCGCTTGAATGCTTGCACTTTTTGTCTTGAAAAATATGTGACAACCCCCCTCTGTGTCTTTCCCTACACAGAGGAAAACTGATCCCTCTTTCCCAGATATTTGCACCTTGTTACATTCCTGCAAAAGCCACGCTTGAACATACTCAACTTACACACCATTTGGGAACCCAGGGCCTCCTTGACTAGATCGTACACTGACTGAGTCATTGCTTTCCCAGTCCACTAGAACTGTGGTCCTCAACCCTGGTCCTCAGGGCCCACTAACAGGCCAGGTTTGCAAGATAACTGAAATACATCCCAGGTGATATAATTTGCTGCTCGGTAATTGCAGTACTCTAGTCTGCATCTCCCCAAGGTAATACTTAAAATCTGGCCTGTTAGTGGGCCATGAGGACCGGAGTTGAGGACCACTGCACTAGAACAAAACATCCGCTTTCTCTGATCTACCAAAATCCATTGAAAGAAACCTACCCAAATCCCCCTCCCTTTTTATCGAAATGGGAACAGGAACTGGGTGTTAGCTGACTCAATGGATCAAAACAAGATACTAGATTTAGCTTATAAGACTTTTATATCATCACATGACCAAGAACAAAATTATTGGATATTGGGCTCTATTCCCAAAAGCATCTCGCATGATGTATTTAAGTGTCCAGACATATTTTCCTGAAATATCGCATGTAATCCCGCAACTGTCAATTCACTATACCGTTAAACACAAAATGCTAATAACACTGCAATAGTCAATACTGCAGTCAAGTCAATACTGCATAAAAAAGGGTTAAACTCAATTCACACATGAAAATAAATATAAATAAATGCATGCAGTAATGAAGTAGTGGTCCAGGCATGTGGTAATGATGGAAGTGATGACTGTGGTCATCACATGTGAATAAGCAGAGCATAAAAATGTTTAAAAAATGGTGCTGAATCATAATCTAATAAGCATCGTTTGGCAGCTGGACATTGCATTGTTCTCCCCTACATCCCTAATGGAGCTATTTGATGCCAGCCTGTTGGAGTTCCAGGCTATTCTAAGGAGGACGAGAAGAAGAAGAAGGATGGCTGTCATTCATCCACGTTCCTTTAAGCTGCACACTTTTTTGGATGACTTCCCTGAAGCAGAAGTGCTCTCTAAATTTGACCTATCCAAGGACCTCATTATGCTTGTCTTTGGGGAATTCAGACCTTCTAGTCCACCATACTGTGTAGTCATGCCATACTACCCATGACCAAGTTGTTGGCTGTCCTGCTTTTTCTGGGCAAGGCCTCCTATCAGGTGGTAGCAGGAGGGGTGGTGGGGGTATCACTGCCATCTTTCTCACGTTTGCTTGCTAAGGCCCTGCAGGGTTTCAGGCAAATTGCCCCCCCTGCCTAACACACCTCAGGAGTGGGATCAGATTAGGAATGATTTCTATGCTGGGATTCCCAATGTCATGGATGTCATAGACTGTACCCATGTGCCTTTTTTTGCCCCCTCTGATAAAGAACACATCTACCATATCAGGAAAGGTACTGTACCACTCACTAAACATCCAGGTTGTCTGTGATGCAAATATGTACATCAGAAATGTGGTCACCAGCTTCCCAGGATCTGTCCACGATACCTGCGTACAATTTTTTTAAAGTGGCCCACACTACTTGTGTACCTACGTCTACTGCTTTTGTTATTTTTCCAACCTAAGACTTCTCAAAACTACTTATTATGGAGGCGGACTCTAAGCCCATGTGATTTAAAAAATTAAGACATACAAATAAAAAGATAAATACAACAATTTGGAGCAAACCACCCTATAATATCCCAAAAAGCACCCATAGGGACCCTTCTGGGTATGTATACAGCAGTTACATCTGCTCTGTGCCAGTGTATATTATCTTGACCTCTGGAAGATTTAACCCCCCTTCATAACCAGGCCATTTTTTTAAATACGGCACCTTATCTTAACTGACAATTGCACGTGTCATGCAACACTGTACCCAAATAAAATGTATTTAATTTTTTTCCTAAAAATAGAGCTTTCTTTGGTGGTATTAGATCACCACTGCATTTTTTTTTTTTTTTTTTTTGCACTATAAACAAAAAACTAAAATTTTGAAAAAAAAAAATTGTTTACTTTCTGCTATAAAACACACACACACACACACACACACACACACACATATATATATATATATATATATATATATATATATATATATAAAATAAACATTTCTTCATAAATGTAGGCCAATATGTATTTTGCTACATGTTTTTGGTAAAAAAAAATCCCAATAAGTGTATATTGATTGGTATATATAAAAGTCACAGTGTCTGCAAACTATGGTATATACTGTATTTATGTAATTTTTATGTATTAATAATTTTATACTAGTAATGGGGGCGATCAGCAACCTATCGCAGGACTGCGATATGACACTTTGCAGAAACCAGTGACACTAATACAGTGATCAGTGCAAAAAATATGCTCTGTCACTGTACTGATGACACTGGATGTGAAGGGGTTAAACATCTAAGGCGATCAAAGGGTTAATTGTGTGCCTAGCCAGTGTTTTTGTGTACTGTGTTAGGTGATTTTACTAAAGGAAGAGATCGATTTCGTGCCCTGCTTTGCAGGAACTCAAAATCCATCCCTTCCCCCCTGTCAGAATGGAGATCTGCCTTGTTTACATAGTTCTTAATTTGTGTTTTTTTGTGTGCTACAACATTAATCAGTATTAAATGTGATGTACAGCCAAAGCTCATTTGGCTGTACATCTCCTATGGAACACAGGAGTGCAATTTGTTCTTCACTCCTGTGACCCATTTTCAGCAGAGAGCGGGCTGAAGTCCGCTTTCTGCTGGCATCACACAAGTGGGTCCAGACACCGTGTCATCGCAAGCAGGGAGTCAGGATCCACCAGATGCCTGGACCAACACCCAGCTCAGCCTTTCAGCGAGCCGCTGAGAGCCTGAGCCGCTCCCCGCCCCTCCAAAGCCAAGCACTTCAGTGAGCGAGGAGGGGTCAGAGCAGAGAGCTGCTGACTGACAGTCAGCAGCTCTCTGCTCGGAGGAGCTGTCAGAACCCAAACTCTCCTAACTTAATTGTTTATGGGCTTCTAGGAGGTTTTTGCCATGAAGTGCTAGTATAGAGTGCATATTAGCAGTTGGCAGATTTACCTGTCAAATGCAGCCCTCCAGCGCTGCACAGTTGTTTCTCAATTTGCCATTCACGGTTTAATCATTTTTTTTTTTTCCAAAAAGTTTATTGAAGGAACATGGTATAACAATAGCATAACATTACAATGTGATCATTGTGGTAAGTACAATAAACATAGATCATGGAAGTACAGGTAGTAACATATCTCGCAGGTTGATAACAGTAATATTGCAAATGACTGAATCCAAGATGAGATAAAATAGGGGGGGGGGGGAGTAGAATTACATCCCTGTTACCAGCACAAGGAGGGGGAGAGGGGGTGAGGGGGATGGGAGAGGGTGGGGGGGGGAACAATTCAAAAATCTGACATTCTTCATATTGAATATTTCAGTTAATAAGAAGTGAAAAAGGATATACAGAATATAGAGCATCTGTTAATGAAAAATTGTTTGGCAGAAAACTAATCAATGCAGTGTGACCTCAATCAGTTTTTGAAAATCAGAAGAATTACGAAAAGAGATCCAATGTTTCCAGATATCAGAGTAGCGGGTAGGGTTATCGTGCACGGTGGTGATCAATTCTTCCATTTCTGAAATCCGCTCAATTTGGAGTAGCCAGGTTTGCAAAGAGGGTATTTTGGAAGTAGCCCATAATCTGGGGATACATAACTTAGCTGCATTAATCATTATCATAGGTAATGATCTAAAGTATTTAGGTGGTGGAGTAGAAAAGTGATGCAAGAGAAAATGAGCAGATAATAGTTCTATGGTTTGATTCATTATTTTTGCAATGTGTTGACGGACCACGTTCCAAAATGGTTTAATGGATGGACACTCCCACCAAATGTGGAGCATATTTGCAGAATGTGTTTTACAACGCCAGCAAAGATCAGGAATCTTGTTATCAAACTTATTTAATAATTATGGGGTGCGGTACCACTTTGTAAGAATTTTGTAATTATTTTCCTGTATGGAAATGTTAATTGAGCCTCTGAGGACATTCCTATAAATTTTTTCCCAATGATGTTCTTGGATCTCTACATTTAGAGCTTTATTCCAATCATCACTTAGTTTGCCGAGGTGTGTAGGACACGTGTCCCAAAGAAGAGCGAGAATTTTGGAGAGTAAGTGTTGTTGTGGAGAAGCTGCAATACATAGTTTTTCAAACTTCGTGAAGATTGATGGAAGGGAATTTGATTTGTTAATTATAGGGGAGATGAAGTGATTTAGTTGGGCATATTCCCAAAACGATAAGGAATTGTTTTGGAGCTTTTCTTTTAATTCAGGATGTGATAATAATTTCCCATTGTGTATTAAATGGAAAATTCTTAAACCCATTTCACAAGAAGTTTTGTGTAGAGAGTGACGTGTTTGGCCTGGAGGAAATAGAGGGTTATGTAGAATCGGGGTCAAGGGACCAAGCTGTCTTGTAAGAGAGTGATTGGGGTTGGAGGAATGGAAGCAGCGTATGGTAGGACCAATGAGGGGATGAAGTTTTAACGAGTTTGTTAATTTGGAGTATGGAAACCATGGGATACTTTGGATCGGGAGTTTGGTGAAGGTATTTTCCAATGCAACCCAGTCTTTTTTTTGTGTTTGTGTATGCCAGTCAATGATTCGTAGGAGGTGCAATGCTTTGTAATAGAGTAGGAAGTCAGGGATTCCCATTCCTCCTTTTGCTTTTGGTCTGGTTAGAGTGGAAAATTTTATGCGTGGAGATTTATGTTGCCAAATGAATGTTCTAGTTGCTTTCTTGATGGATGAGAAGAAACTAGAGGGAAGTTGGATAGGGATTGTTTGAAAAAGATATAGTATGCAGGGAAGTATATTCATTTTTACTATGGCAGCCCTGCCAAACCACGAAAAATGTGCTTGATGCCACTTTTTGAGATCTTGAAAGATCGTTTGTAATTTGACTGTATGATTCATTTTATATAGGTCTTGTAGTTTGTGTGGGATTTCTATTCCTAAATAGGTGATGGAGTTTGGTTTCCATGTGAAAGGGAATGATTTTTTGCATTGTTTAACTAGAGAGTCAGAGAGAGAGATATTAAGTGCTTCACATTTCGACTTGTTAACCTTGAAGTTAGCATTAGCAATGTACTGGAAGAGTTGAAGTTCTTTTTGCAAATTTGGGAGGGATATAACTGGATTAGAAAGAAATACTAGAATATCATCAGCATATGCCGCTACCTTGTAGTGATGTGAAGAGGTTTTGATGCCAGAAATGTCAGGGTTTTTCCTAATGCAATTTAGTAGTGGTTCGAGTGTGAGGATAAATAGAAGGGGTGAAAGGGGGCATCCTTGGCGAGTGCCATTACTAATTGTGAAGGGTTTGGAGTGTGAACCATTAATCAGAACCTTAGCTGAGGGGCGGGAGTACAGAGACAACACAAGGCCAATCAATCTGGGTCCCAATCCTATGGATTCAAGGATCGCCCCCAAGTGTCCCAGGCTAGCCTGTCAAAGGCTTTCTCAGCATCAAGAGAAAGCATAAAGCCTTTCTGTTTTGTTGACGAGATTAGATGGTGTATATTCAAAGCTTTAATTGTGTTGTCCCTGGCCTCCCGCCCCGGTACGAAGCCCACCTGGTCCTTGTTAACCACTTGCCGACTGCCTAACGCAGATCTACGTCGGCAGTCAGCCCCTCACAGGCAAAGCGACGTAGGTCTACGTCGCTAGCCTGTGAGGGTCTAGGGAGCGAGCGCGCGCGCTCCCGGAGGCGCGCTCCCGCTCCCGCGCGGTCACGCACCCCCCCGCGCGTGTGACCAGGGGACCTGATGTCCGCCGGTCACTCGGCGATCGGCGGGGGAGAGGGAGAAAGTCAGACGGCTTGTGTAAACAAGCCGCCTGTCATTCTCCCCGGTGTATGAAGGATGATCATACGGTTCTACTATGTAGAACCGTCGATCACTCTTCATACATCTGAAGCCACAGCCAATCACAGTAGAAAGCACGCCCCTAGGGACACACACAGCCCCTCCCTCTCAAACAAAGTTAACCCCTTCACTACCAGTGTATTTTTACAGTAACAGTGCATATGTATAGCACTGATTACTGTAGAAATGTCACTGGTAACCCCAAAAGTGTCAAAAATGTGAGTCAAGGGTCCGATCTGTCCGCCGCAATGTCGCAGTACCGCAAAGAAAATCGCAGATCGCCGCCATTACGAGTTAAAAAAAAACAACAAAAATGACAAAAATCTTTCCCTTTGTTAGTAAACGCGATAACTTTTGTGCAAACCAATCAAAATACGCTTTTTGCGATTTTTTTTACCAAACATAGGTAGCATAAAACAAATTGGCTGAAAATGTTAAAAAATTTTGATTTTTACATTTTTTTGGGGGGGGATTTCATATAAAAAAATGTGAAAAATATTGCTATTTTTGCAAAATTTACGCTCTTTTTTTGTTTATAGCGCGTGATCAAAAAATCGCACAGGTGATCAAATACCACCAAAAGAAAGCTCTGTTTGTGGAAAAAAAAGGCAAGTATTTTTGCAAAAATCTTTAGGTCGACATTTAGTAATGATATAGGGCGATAATCATTTTTTAATATGACTTTTTTTGCGAAAAAGCAGGTATGTTTGAGTCTGTATTGTTGGGCTATTTTTGACTGTGTTCACCCTAAGATTTCTGCAATCTAATTGGCCCTTAGTATTCTTGACAGTGCATATACATTAAAAATTTCAAGCAAAAAATTTTAAGGTGAAAAAATACATACAACTGCAATAAAGTGTAAGGCTCCGTTCACACATATTCTAATTGGATGCGGGTTTCCTTGCATACAATTTGCATGGCAGAGAGTGTGACCAGCTTGCAATAGAGCTGGTTCACATAGCGCCTGCGTCCGCATTAAAAAGGGTCCTGTGCGTCTTTGATTCTCATTCAGGTGTGAGTTCAGGCAAAAAATAGTCCATCTTGAATATTGGAAATATTGCTGATTTAGGCACCCTCGCAATTATTTGTTCACTACACACAACAATCCTGATATTTATGTGTCTCCTGTGGTCACACCATGTCCTCCTTCCCCTAGTGGTGCAGGTGGTTGAATTGGTGTTCTTTGGTGTTGGCTCGGTACTCTGTTAATTAGTGGTGGTCTCCAAATCCCTGAAGAAGCTAGTATTGCCGAAACATATTGGGATCAGACACTATACTAAAAGCATCTATTCAGCACATGTGTTTTAAACTGTGAATTGTATTTTCTTCAAATTCTTGGCACCATTAAAATCCCATAAAATACCCATTGTTCTATATACAAATTATAAAATGTCTCTAATAATGTGTAAACAAATAAAGCACCTCACTGAGCCACTTTTAACACACAAATCTCCAATACTTTGCAAAATAATGTTTCTATTATGTAGAAACATACATAATGTGCTTCCAAAAGTCAATTTTGTGAGATGCTGTTTTTTCTTTAAATCTTCTCTTAGGCTGGGTTCACATACACTATATTACCAAAAGTATTGGGATGTCTGCCTTTACACCCACATTAACTTTAATGGCATCCCAGTCATAGTCCATTAAGGCAACGGGAGCACGATGGGTGTTTGCAGCGCATTTCTGAAGCAGGAAGCAAAGCGCACATTTTCTGTGCAAGATGCCATGTGCTTGGAAACCTGTAGAGGTGAATGCATGGCAAAGCAAGCGCGATGTGCATTTGTAGTTCATTTCCAAAATGTACTGCAAAGCACACATTCTGTGGATTGCGATGCATTTGGAAATGCACAGATTTGAATGTAGCCTAGTTGTTAATGACACCCCAATAATTGTCAACAGACACATGTTTTGATGTGCTACAAACGTGGCAAAACATGCACTAAAATAATGTGTAATGCTCCATGATCAAAAAGGTTCTTGAGCTACTTTGGGTTGTTGCATATAGTGAATGGACTGCCTCACAACATGCGTTTACTCATTAAAACATGCAAAAAAAAGCAAGCAGGAATGTGCATTTCAACTATGCTCAAATGGAATGAAATATGCTTGGAAGGAGAATTTTTAGGCAACAAAGATGAACTAGGAGGAGAGGTGAGAGAGACAAAAAAAACCTTACTGATCTCATCAAAGTTGCACAGGAATCGCTTCTCATCTAATGCTGATGCGACTTCTGTGACTTAAGATAGAAGCCTATTGGGCTGAAATCCTACTGGAGTTGCACCAAAGTAGTGCAGTAACCTTTTCCAAAATCGCACCATGCTAAGTCACATTAATTGAGATGGGCAACCCCTTGATTCCCCCCCCCCCCGTCAACCCTTTCACTCTCTGTCACATCGTCATTAGGTACAGCGTGCAGATTATTTGCTACCCACTGTATGAGTGTCACTGGTGACGCTAGATAGTGTTAGTGTCAATCCCAGATAGTGTCAGTTTGCCGCAACATACTCCCTAATAACAATTAGCCCCCTGATCATACCCCAGTCAACCCTTTCACTGCCCAGTCACAGTGTCATTAGTACAGTGTACAGATCTTTTTTCTGATCACTGTATTAGTGTCACAGATGATGCCAGGTAGCATTAGCGTCAGTCAGCGTCAATCCCAGATAGCATAAGATTGCCTGCCACATATTCCCTAATAAGTTTTAACCCTTTGATTACCAGTAACACTAAAACACACACACAATACACCACCATTACTAGTATAGTGTCTGTAGTCTGCAACACCCACCATTTTATTCTATAGGGTCTCTGTTGTGTTTTAGAATCTTCTTTAGAGATTAGTAATGCTCTCCACACTTTAATTGTGGCTTGGACTGTAATTGGAAAGTTGCTCAGTTGGAGTGGCTTCTAACAACCGGCAATAAGTAAGCTGGAGAGTGGAGAGATTTTTGTTAATGCTGCTTCTACCTGAACTCATTGGACATCTGGAGAGAGAAAAAAAAACAGTGTTTTATGTGTGAAAGTTGTGTCGCAAGGTAGTAGTCCTTGAAGTCCACCATACCAAAGCCACCATTCCTTTTGTGTTTTATTAGATGAGTCCAAGAGCATCACTCTTACCTTGGCAGATATATTGCCAAAGAAGGTTATGTAAGGATGATAGGTGTGAAGATGGGAGTGGTATGGGCAAAGGGTTTGGAAAAGGAATAATATCTGTGGGAGTATCCTCTTTATAGGAAGGTTGTAGTAATTCTTGGTGTATTTTAGATATTAAAGGCTTAAAGTTACCTTCTGCAAATGATAAAGTAGAGGGAGTTAAGGTAATGCCGAGGTAAGGGATACCCTCTGTCACCCAGGTGTATGGTAGTGTGGTCTTCAGATAAATTTTGGTATGTCTTTGTATCCCGAAGTCTAATATTATAAACTTAGGGACTTGATTAAATTGACTATGTAGTAGGACACCATACTAAAGGTTGTCAGAACTTGGTGTGTAAAGGGGAACAAGATTAATGGGTTAGTTAAGGATAGGATCACATCATCTGCGAAGAGGCTTAATGTTTGTGATTCTCTCCATAGTCTAAAGCCTGTAATATGAGGGTGTGGGTGAATAATTTTGGCAAGGGGCTCAATCTTAAGATTGAAGATGGAAGGTGAATGTGAGCAGCCCTGTCTAGTGTCGTTCCAGATAGAGAAGGGTTTGGATAGTAATCCAGAGTTAAATACGTGTGCAGATGGAGTGAAGTATAGGCTCAGATTTGCCTTTAATATGAGCCCTTGGAAGCCAAATTTTTGCAGCACTAGTGACCTGTAATGCCAATGTACTCTGTCAAATGCCTGCTCTGCATCAATGGACAGGAGCAGGGAAGCTGTTTTAGATAATTTGGCGTGGTGACCCTCCTGGTGGCGTCTGACTCTTGTCTACCATTCATAAATCCCATTTGATCCGATTAAATAAGGGATGGTTACACTATGGATAGACGTTTGGCTTGCAGTTTAGCATAAATTTTGATATCTGCATTAAGTAATTAAATGGGATGAAAATGGGCCAGAGTGTCTGGACTTTTGCTTGGTATTTGGAGGGTTACTATGTGTGCTCTCAACATTTTCCTTGGAATAGATGCAGAGAAGGAGGTATCTTGGAATAAGTTCAGGAGATAGGGAGATAGAGTGTGCTTAAAGGTTTTAAAATACTCATTTGTAAAACCATCTGGGCCAGGTGATTTTTAATTGGGTAGGGAATTTATCGTGATAATAATTTCCTCAGTTGTAAATGGAGAATAAGGTAGTTGTTGTGAGGTTAATAGTGTGGGCAGGTCTAGTTTTCCTAGAAATGTGCTGATGTCTAGGTCTGTGGGTTGAGGGGTAGAGGTGCCTTATTTTACCCACTTCAGCTCTGGAAGGTTTTACCCCCTTAATGACCATTTTTTGCGATTCGGCACTGCGTTACTTTAACTAACAATTGCGCGGTCATGTGATGCTGTACCCAAATACAATTGATGTCCTTTTTTCTCACAAATAGAGATTTATTTTGGTGGTATTTGATCACCTCTGTGGTTTTTAGCTTTTGCGCTATAAACAAAAAAAGAGCGACAATTTTGAAAAAAAAACACAATATTTTTTTACTTTCTGCTATAAAACATTCCCAATAAAAAAAAAAAAAAAATCGATTTTTTTATCAGTTTAGGCCAATTTGTATTCTGCTACATATTTTTGGTAAAAAAATCCCAAAAAGCATATTTTAATTGGTTTGCGCAAAAGTTTATGGTTAGGGGCATAGTATGAAACAAAGGAAAAAAGGTTATCATTTATAGTTCCCTTAACTAGAAGGTATCTGCCAAAAGGGTCCCTATATTCGTCCTGCAGCAAAAATTTGCGCTTGCGGGAGAATAGGATGGCAACACCTTTAGTCTCATTTTCAGCATTGGCTAAATAGAAGGTGGGGAATTTGGAGTGAATAAAGGTAGGCCTATACTGGGAAGGGAAGTGAGTCTCCTGGAGAAACACTATATTTACCCCCTGAGCCTGAAAGTAGTTTAGAACTTTTTTTCCTCTTCACAGGGGAGTTTAGCCCTTGTGTATTCTGGGTTGCTAATTTCAGGTGCGGTCCAGGTGAAACAGGTGGAGCCATGAGGAGTCGAGGAGATGTGGGGCATTAGAAAAAGGCACTTACCAATCAGCAGACCAGTCTGCCATCCCTGGGAGGCTTTGAGCAGGGCGCTGCAAGTGTGAGAGAGTTCACAACCTTCAGGATCTAAATGCAAAGGTATACCATCAGAACAAAAAGAAATCTAAAGGATGAATAGAAGATAGAATAAAAAGGGCAACAGAGAAAAAGAGGCTCCAAATGGTGTAATACGGTTTAAAGAAATCCTTTATTGCCCATAAATCGGGTGTAATGGTTTAAAAAGTAATATCGCATCACTGGTGGTCTAGCGGTACGGGCTGCTCGTCCTCCTCACAGAGAGACAGGCTACTTCCAGCTTGCGCTCCACCTCGATGTGACGCAATGACGCTGTGCGGTCCAAGCTGACGCGTTTCGTCACTTCCGGTGACGTCCTCAGAGCTCAGCAGCCCGTACCGCTAGACCCCCAGTGATGCGATATTACTTTTTAAACCATTACACCCGATTTATGGGCAATAAAGGATTTATTTAAACCGTATTACACCATTTGGAGCCTCTTTTTCTCTCCCATATACCATCATTGATACCCCGGCATACAGCGGAACCATCTGCAAAGTGTGAGATCGCTCCAAGGGGAATACCTATTAAGCCCAGGGGGCTTTTCAAGCGTGAATGGTTCTAATGCCATACGGTATGTAGAACCCACTCAATCTGGTAAGTGATCCAGCTTATTTATCCACAAAGGGATTGATGTCCCAGCAAATTATGCTAAAGCACGTGCACTTTTCAATTGAAGATCCATATATTTTTGCCATCAAGGACATTCACCATGTTTTGAGCACTAAAGTCACTTTTACATATTAATTTTTTTGAGACTATATATATATTTTTTCGTTGATTATTCACGGATATTGTTTTAGAATTTTACACTACCCCACCTATATTTGATTTTTATACTCTTTTATATATATTTACAGGTTTTAGCCACCATTAATCTGCACATGATTTATCAGACGGAAATTTTTTTTTGATCACATGTTCTATTAATTTGTAATAATTATACTGGTATTATACTTACCATAGTAACAATATATAGATATTGGTAGTTACTGGCTTGAGCAATTTGTTTTATGCTACATATTTTTGGTAAGAAAAATCGCAAAAAGCGTATTTTGATTGATTTGCGCAAAAGTTATTGCGTTTACTAACTAAGGGAAAGATTTTTGTCATTTTTGTTTGTTTTTTTTTAACGCGTAATGGCGGCGATCTGCAAATTTTTTTGCGGGACTGCGACATTGCGGCGGACAGATCGGACCCTTGACTGACATTTTTGACACTTTTTGGGTTACCAGTGACATTACTACTTTAATCAGTGCTATACATATGCACTGTTACTGTAAAAAGACACTGGCAGTGAAGTGGTTAACTTTTTTTGAGAGGGAGGGGCTAAGTGTGTCCCTAGGGGTGTGCTTCTAACTGTGATTGGCTGTGGCTTGAGGTGTAGGAACAGTGATCAACAGTCCTACATAGTAGAACCGTATGATCACTATTCTTACACAGGGGAGAATGACAGGCGGCTTGTTTACATTAGCCGCCTGCCTTTCTCCTGCTCTAACAGACGATCGCGACTGCCCGGCGGACATCGGGTCCACCGGGCACATGGGGGGGGTCTGTGACCAAGCGGGAGCGCGCTCCCCAGAGCCTCATAGGCTAGTGACGTACCCATACGTCACTTTGCCTGTGAGGGGCTGACCGCCGCAGTATATGTACTTGCGGCGGTCGGCAAGTGGTTAATGTGACAAACAGCGTTTAGACACTGCTGTTCTAATCTGCTATTCAAAAAGCACCAATTTAAGGGTAAAATTATTTTTCAGTTTTTCATTAATACTTTACTGCGACATACAGCATTTAGACACTGCTGTTCTAATCTACTATTCAAAAAGCACCAATATAAGGGAAAAATTATTATTTTTCAGTTTTTAGGAAAAAATCATTATTCATTCAAATTGGTTATTATTGAATAGCATAATAGAACAACAACAGTATCCAACCTGTTAGGTGGGTGGTGTGCGGCGTGTAGCGGCCATTTAAATGCAAGCTCAGTGCATATGTGTCTGCTTAATCAGGATTAAAAAAAAAACTTTTTTCCTTCATATTTTACTGTGACATGCAGCATTTAGACACTGCTGTTCTAATCTGCTATTCAAAAATCACCAATTTAAGGGAAAAAAATAATTTTTCATTTTTTTATTAATACTTTACTGTGACATACAGCGTTTAGACACTGCTGTGTTCTAATCTGCTATTCAAAAATCACCAATTTAAGGGAAAAATAATTATTTTTCAGTTTTTCATTCATACGTTACTGTGACATACAGCCTTTACACACAGTGCTGTTCTAATCTGCTATTCAAAAATCACCAATTTAAAGGGAAATATATTTTTTTCATTTTTTCCTTTATATGTTACTGTGAGATAAAGCCTTTAGACACTGCTGTGTTCTAATCTGCTCTTCAAAAATCACCAATTAAAGGGAAAAATAAAAAATTTTCATTCATACGTTACTGTGAGATACACCCTTTGGATACTGTTGTTCTATTCCTCTATTCAATAAACACCCATTTAGGGGAAAAAAATTAAATTGCAGCCTAATCTGCATATGTTACTGTGAAATACACCCTTTGTATACTGTTGTTCTATGCCGCTATTCAATAAACACCCATTTAGGGAAAAAATATTAAATTGCGGCCTAGTCTGTATCTGTACGTGTGAGATACACCCTTTGGATACTGTTGTTCTATTCTGTTATCCAATAAACACCGATTTAAGGGAAAGGAAGATATTAAATTGCGGCCTAGTCTGTATCTGTACGTGTGAGATACACCCTTTTAGATACTGTTGTTCTATTCTGTTATTCAATAAACACCCATTTAGGGGAAAATTAATAATTTTGCAGCATTTGCTGATTATGTTACTGTGAGATACACCCTTTAAATTTGTTTGGCGCATCTCCTTCCACCACAGAGGATTGCAGGGAGCTTCAGTTTGCCTCCTGTTGCTAACTCCTCCTACTCCGCTTTCTCATCCTCATCCTCTACCACCTCCGCATCCGGAGCAGTGATCTTCTCCAAAGCTTTCAGGGCAGTCATTCACAAGTGGCTCCGAGGGTGGGTTCCTGTACCCACAAACGCTAGGTACACAATTGTCCAGCAAGGGCACAGTTCTGGAGGATGAGGAGATGGAGGAGGAGGAATCATGTTAACAGCAGGGTGGCACCCAGATAACTGATAACAACAGATACTACACTTGATCTTAGCCAAAAGGTCGAGAAGCGATGCTAGTGGCATTCCCACCTGACAGCGGAGGCACAGTGGAAGCACAAGGCGAAGGCAGAAGAGGAGGAGGTCGCCAACGCAGCCATGGCACCGCCAGCACCTCAGAAGGCAGGGTTAGCATGTATGAAATGTGGAAAAGCTTTGTCGGCACACCACAACAACCAGGACCACCAGCTGTTTTATTTTTTTAAGCCCGTGGTGTGTGAACACACTCAGACTATCACCCGGTGGGTGCATAAAAAGGTGCACACCAAAAAAGTGAAACACAAAAAGTGCACAGGGTGTACACATGGTCTCTGACCCTGCTCCCCCGAGGGGGGGGGAGGCTCCTGACTAGGGATGATTGAACTTTTGAAAAGTTTGGTTCGGCCAGAACACCTGAACTTCCCGTAAGTTAGGGTCCGGATTCCAGAACCCCATTAAAATCAATGGGACTCGAACTTTGGTAATAAAAAAAAAAACATTTTGAAGCCCTAAAACCCAATAAATGCCCCTAAAAAGTCCCTAGGGTTTTGGGTCATGCCCCATGGACTATTAATCACACAAAAAAAGTTCTTAAAAATTGTCGTTTTTGATAGAGAGCCAATTATTGAAAAAAGTATTGAAAAAAAAATGGGATTTCTTGTCCAGAACCAGAAAAAAAAGATAACTTTTCTTAGAATTTCAATAGCGCAGGGATGGGGCTATGTTCCTTTTACACCTGGGCGTTTTTGTTTCAGGTGTTTATTGGGAATTTTTTGGGCGTCTTTGGAGGCAGGCATGACATCTGAACATCTGTATAGGGGTATATATATATATATATATATATGTCTGTTTGTGTGTGTGTATATATATATATATATATATATATATATATATATACACATATATATGGAATCAAAAAACACAATTTTTAAGCCCTAAAACCCAATAAACGCCCTTAAAAGTGCTTAGGGTTCTGGGTCATGCCCCAGGGACTATAAATCACACAAAAAAAAGTTCTTAAAAATTGTTGTTTTTGATAGAGAGCCAATTATTGAAAAAAATATTGAAAAAAGAAAAAAAAAAAGATTTCTTTGGATTTAGTGTCTGGGGGGTCTAAAAAGTGTACCTGTGAAGTTTAAGCTCTGTTGCATGTCCAGAACCAGAAAAAAAAAGATAATTTTTCTTAGAATTTTTATTAGCGCAGGGATGGGGTTCCGCTCCTTTCACACCTGGGCATTTTTGTTTCAGGCGTTTATTGGGTATTTTTTGGGAGTCTTTGGAGGCAGGCATGACATCTGAACTTCTGTATAGGGGTATATATACACACACACATATATATATATATACATATACACATACACACATATAGGTGTGAAAGGAGCGGAACCCTATCCCTGCGCTACTGAAATTATTTGCAGGGATGGTGTTACCCTCCTTTCACACCTACTGTATATGTGTGTATGTGTGTATATATACCCCTATACAGAAGTTCAGATGTCATGCCTGCCTCCAAAAACGCCCAAAAAATGCCCAATAACGCCCAGGTGTGTTGTTTCAGGCATTTATTGGGCATTTTTTGGGCATCTTTGGAGGCAGGCATGACATCTGAACTTCTGTATATGGGTATATACACACACACACACATATATATATATATATACACATACACACATATAGGTGTGAAAGGAGGGTAACACCATCCCTGCAAATAATTTCAGTAGCGCAGGGATAGGGTTCCGGTCCTTTCACACCTATAGGTGTGTATGTGTATGTGTATATATATATATATATATATATATATATATATATATATGTGTGTGTGTGTGTGTGTGTATATATACCCCTATACAGAAGTTCAGATGTCATGCCTGCCTCCAAAGACGTCCACAAAAAAGCCCAATAAACGCCTGAAACAAAAACGCCCAGGTGTTACATAGTTACATAGTTACATAGTTAGTGAGGCTGAAAAAAGACACAAGTCCATCCAGTTCAACCTATGTGTGTGTGTGTGTGTTTGCTTTTAACCGTACATTGTATACCCCTGTATGTTGTGGTCTTTAAGGTGTCCATCCAATAGTTTTTTGAAACTATCAATGCTCCCCGCTGATACGACTGCTTGCGGAAGAGAATTCCACATCCTTACCGCTCTTACAGTGAAGAACCCCTTACGCACTTTAAGGTTAAACCGCCTTTCCTCTAGTTTTAGTGAGTGGCCACGTGTCTTATTGTATTCCCTTACTCTAAATAGTTTGTTCCTTATGCTAGGGTCACCAGTACAGTATTTGTACATTGATATCATATCCCCCCTCAAGCTTCTCTTCTCCAGAGAGAATAGGTTCAGTGCTTGTAGTCTTTCCTCATAGCCGATGTCCTCCATTCCCCTAATTATTTTTGTTGCCCTTCTCTGGACTTTCTCCAGTTCCAGCACATCCTTCCTGAGGACCCGTGCCCAGAACTGGACAGCATACTCCAGATGTGGCCGGACCAGAGTCTTGTAGAGTGGAAGAATAATCTCTTTATTTCTGGAGTGAATCCCCTTTTTTATACAACCCAGTATTCTGTTGGCTTTGCTTGCAGCGGCTTGGCATTGCATGCCACTTCCAAGCCTGTTGTCTACCAGTACCCCCAGGTCCCTTTCCATCCTAGACTCACCCAGAGGTTCCCCCCCTAGTGAGTAGCTTTCTTTCTGGTTTCTGGCCCCCAAGTGCATTACTTTACATTTTTCTACATTAAATCTCATCTGCCATGTAGTTGCCCACCCCGTTATTTTGTTCAGGTCTGCTTGCAAGATTTCCACATCCTGCATAGAAGATATTGGCATGCCTAATTTAGTATCATCTGCAAATACTGAGATTGTACTAGATATCCCCTCCTCTAGATCATTTATGAATAAATTAAACAGGATTGGTCCCAGGACAGAACCCTGGGGGACCCCACTTTCCACACCCGCCCAATCCGAGTACTCCCCATTAATCACCACCCTCTGTACTCTCCCCTGGAGCCAGTTCTCTATCCAGGTACTCACCTTATGGTCCATACCTACCTTCCTTAGTTTGTACAGTAAGCGTTTGTGGGGAACGGTGTCAAAGGCCTTTGCAAAGTCCAGATACACCACATCCACAGGCTTTCCTTTATCTAAGTGGCAGCTCACTTCATCGTAGAAGGTTAATAGATTGGTTTGGCATGAACGATTTTTCATGAATCCATGCTGATTACTACTTATAATACCGTTTTCATTACTAAAGTCTTGTATGTGGTCCCTTATCATCCCCTCCAAAATTTTGCAGACTACTGATGTTAGGCTGACCGGCCTATAGTTACCCGGGATATATCTCGGCCCCTTTTTAAATATTGGTACCACGTTGGCTTTTTTCCAATCAGCTGGCACCATACCCGTCTGTAAACTATCCTTAAAGATCAAGAATAATGGTCTGGCAATCACCTGACTGAGCTCATTTAGAACCCTTGGGTGCAAGCCATCCGGTCCCGGGGATTTATTTATGTTAAGTTTCTCTAGTTTAGCTCTAAGTCTATCCTCTGTTAGCCATGGCGGCACTTCCTGAGGTGTATTATTTAGTTCGGCCTTACAAGCGGGGTTCGTGTAGCCCCCCGATTCCTTTGTGAAGACTGAAGAAAAGAAATTATTTAACACTTCCGCCTTTTCTCTGTCCTCTGTGGCCATTTTTCCTTTATCATCTTTTATGGGGCCAATGTGTTCTGGACTCGCTTTCTTACTGTTTATATACTTAAAGAATTTCTTGGGGTTCTTTTTACTCTCCTCCGTTATATGTCTCTCGTGTTCTATTTTAGCCGCCCTGATTTCATCTTTACATTTCTTATTACACTCTTTGTAGTGCTTAAATGCTGCCAATGACCCCTCAGTCTTGTATTTTTTGAAGGCCTTTTCTTTAGCTCTAATATACATTTTTATGTTGGAGTTTAGCCACCCAGGGTTTAGTTTTGCTCTTTTAAATTTATTTCCCTGTGGAATGCACTGGCCCACCCCCTTGTTAAGTATGCTCTTGAAGCACTCCCATTTTTCCTCCGTGTTCTTTGTTCCCAGGGTTCTATCCCATTTGATATTTTCTAGCAGCGAGCGCAGTTTAGGGAAATTGGCTCTTTTGAAATTCAGTGTCCTTATATTACCCTTGTGTTTCCTATTACTGTAATTAATACTGAAACCAATTGACCTATGGTCACTGTTCCCTAAGTTGTCCCGTATTTCTATATCCGTGAGCAGGTCTGTATTGGTAATCAGTAGGTCAAGTACCGCATTGTTTCTTGTCGGTGCATTCACCATCTGACCCATGAAATTGTCCTGCAAAACATTTAGGAACTGCCGAGCCTTGGCTGAATGCGCGGTTCCTTCTGCCCAGTCTATATCAGGATAATTAAAGTCCCCCATTATAATGACATTTCCCATCCTTGCTGCCAATCCTATCTGTAACATGAGGTCCACCTCACCCTCCTCCCTCTGGTTTGGGGGCCTATAGCAGGTGTGAAAGGAGCGGAACCCCATCCCTGCTCTACTAATAAGTCTAAGAAAAATGATCTTTTTCTTCTGGCGGTCACCCTGACATGGATGAGTTCGGTCACCCTGGCATAGCAGTCAGAGTCAGTTCACCCTAAACTACACTACGGTAACCCTGACACTTAACACTTTCCCTACAGAAACTAGATTATTGAATCTAACTATAGTGGTATATAGTACCCTAATTACACTGCATATCCCTTTCCTCACACTAATAATTGCTAAATGACACTGGAGCAGCAGGAGTAACAGAACTGCTTCCACTCTCTTCCACAGCCTCTCTATTACAGTGCTAGAGATTTGGCGGGGCAATGTTATATACTGGGGGGCGTATTCACTACTGATTGGCCTCTGGACCCCCTAGTCACTCCAATCACATTCCTAGCAGACTCCTGCCCCCTCAATTGGCTTTTACTCCCGTTTCTGGTCCAATCACGGGCCTTTAAAGCCCAGTTCCTGTCCCATTGCATTTTGGGCAGTTCTGGTGCCGAATTCCAAACTTTTTCCGCAAAAAGTTCGTAATTCGGCCAAATTTCGAACAGTCAATGTTCGGGTCGAACAGATGGTCGACCCGAACCGTTCGATCATCCCTACTCCTGACAGGGACTGG
This sequence comes from Pelophylax lessonae, assembly GCF_965119305.1. Classification (NCBI taxonomy): domain Eukaryota; kingdom Metazoa; phylum Chordata; class Amphibia; order Anura; family Ranidae; genus Pelophylax; species Pelophylax lessonae. The sequence continues at coordinate 154,974,579 of NC_138773.1, forward strand.
GGTACTTACACTGGCTAACCTGGCCGAAACCAGGCAGCCCCGTTCTTTAGGAGGTCTGCTGAAACAGACCACCCCAAGTACTAGGTGGGGCTCTCCCGAAGAGAGACCCCATGAGAGAGGGCAAACCAAACCAGAAGGCCATATCCACCCCCTCCCAAGACTTTCAGGGACAGGCCCAAGGACCTACACCCTACTAATCATGCTGTGTAAAATAAAGTGTACCCGCCACAATAAAAAACACAAAACGTGAGACACACAACACATAAAAGTGGGGAAAGGGATAGTGGAGAAGTGCAAGGTTAGTGCCACGTTGCAATACTATGCCAGGCCCTTCGGCCAGGAATAAAAAATTCCTCTGGTCCTGACTCCTGACCAAAAGGCCCGGCCCTAGAGGCAAGTGTGCCAAACCTGTGTAGGAAGTGCAGTGTCCTTGGTGCCATACTCGTAGTGTTGCCATCCACCGTGAATTATGGCACCCCTGGACTGCCACTCCAGGGGCACATACACCACAGGCTTTTCAGAATCCCAGTCCCTGGCAAGACCAGTGCAGTCCCGTCCCTACCAGAAGGCCTCAGAACTTAGAAAGCTTTGGGAGAGCCCGGCCCACAACCAGGGACACATACCTTTTCCAAGGCCAGACTCAACCCAGAAGGGGGAAAAAAGCCCCCCCGCCGCCATCACCGTTCCTTACCATATACCATATACCATATACCTTATACAGTTCCCTACCGTTCCTTCCGTACTATACACGTACTGAATGACAGGTCTGCCCCTTCAACATCTGGGTCTCCAAATTGGGCACATGGCCTGAGCTTGCCCTTTACGCCTTGGAGGTGCTGGCCTGCCCTGCAGCCAGTGTATTACCTGAACGTGTATTAAGCACGGCTGGGGGCGTTATCACAGACAAGCGCAGCCGCCTGTCCAGAGCCAATGTGGACAAGCTCACGTTCATTAAAATGAACCAGGCATGGATCCCACAGGACTTGTCCGTACCTTGTGCAGAATAGACATGTATACCGGCCTTACCCAGCCATTGTTGTATTTTTGATCTTTCTCACTCTTTTGGGGTGTACCCTAATTTAAAAAGAAATAAAAATAAAACAAAACCACTGTTGGCTACCTCGTCCTCCTCCACCGCCACTTCCACCTATACCGCCACATCCACAGCCACCTCAACCTCCTACTCCATATGGGCCTCGTCCTCCTAGATCAAGATGATTATTTTTTATTTTTATGTTTTTTATGTTATTTTAAGTTATTTCCCTATTCACATTTGTTTGCAAAGCACTTGCCATGCTCTTAACAAGATTTTGCTGCCATTTACAGCCCTCTAGCCCTTTACATGTTTTTTTAGAGCCATTTTAGTGCTCAAAAGTTCGGGTCATATTGACTTCAATGGCTTTCGGGATCGGGGCTAAGTTCGGGTTAAGGCCGGGTCACGAACCCGGACTTTTTTTTCAAGTTCGGCCGGACCCGCCGAACCCGGACATCCAGGTGTTCGCTCAACTCTAATCCTGAGCCCATTGCCATGGCTGTGTTGTAATCTGAGGCTGCACTTTGAATAAACGGCACTCCATTCACTAGAGCCCCACCGGTGGGAGGAGCAGAGTGGGGGCGGCCACCATCTTGGCTAGGAAAACCCCAGTGAGTTTTTTGGGCTGCGGGAGATCTCAGCATCTCTGAGGCATACCAGATGATTAAGGGCTTGATCCGGCAGAGGGCTGTAGTCGTCAGAGGTCTCTTGATTGGCAGCAATCCCTGGTCCGGGCAGAGAGCTTTCAGCTCATGCGGCCAGTTAGCATCACACACCCTATAGGGTCTCTGCTTTAAACAAAATTTATAATGTTTTGGGGTTCAAAGTAATTTTCTAACATTATTTTTTTCATGTAAACCAAAAGGTGTCAGAAAAGGCTTGGTCTTCAAGTAGTTAGAAGAGTGGGTGATGTGTGGCATAAGGTTCTAATGTTGGGCAAAAAAGTTTAAACACACCCCAAACACCCCCCCCCCCCACCCCAATGACCCCTTTTTGAAAAGTAGACACTCAAAGGTTCTGGAAAATAACAAACATTTATTTATTTATTTATTTTCAAAATTGTCACTTAAATAATGGCCTCTGAAGCAGCCGGGACACCCGGCGAAACCGATCAGGCTCTTGCCAGTGTCCTTTCACCTGCTCCCCTCAGCCTCTTGGCACCCTTGGCGCATAGAAGACCAACTGGCAATATTCATTTGGAGGAACGGTTGCCAGTAGTGACTCCAAAGGATAAGTACCAAATACACAAATGTTTGCCCAAAAGCAAAAGGACTTGATCATGACATGTGTTGCTGAGTATCGTGCTCTTTCCAAGGAGGACTTGTAATTTGGGTCACTGGCACCTCAAAATTAAAGTTACCAAATAGCTTATGTGTATAAGATATTCATTATTGGAAGGTTACTCAAATGAAATATGCTTCTTGATTGGGGAACATTCATCTGTACATTTCTGGAACTGTTCATTCCATATACACTCGTGTCAGGGAGGTGAAGATTTCATCATCTGTTTCTGGAGAGGATAAATATTATATCATTAGTATACCTCCTCTAGACCATGCATGTAAGTGAACTTAATCTTCAGTATATAATTCACCAATTATGGACTTAAGGGGACAGAGCCACAAGTTTCATCTTTGAGATTTTTTGATCTCCAGAGGAACTCAAACCATCGAATATATTTACTTCCCAAGGGTTAATTGATATCCCGAAATAGGGAGCCTCATTTCTAGTCCCCTCATGCTTTAAAAGAAGCCAACACACAAAAACCCATGGGAGAACATGCACAAAGGGAGTTGTCCTTGGAGTCACAGCGTTTGAGTGATGAACTTTTACACAAATCATAAAGGCCATTGATCACCTATCTGCCACATGTATGAAATAATATGAAAAGTACAGCATGTAATTTAGATATATTACATACATGTATACATGCAGATATAGGCAGGGGCAGTAGGGAGCAGAGGAGTTAGGACTTATTTTTATGTGTCTTGTCATTCATATGTTATCTATGTGTATTTTATGCTTGTTTAAAATAAAGATGATTACTTTTTGTATGCAAATGGTAGTAGCCGCACATCATTAGCCATTCATTCTCCTTCAACTTCATTGTGAATTGGGTTTATGGTGCTTATAGGTATAATAGGAATTTTGAATTTATAGGGTGAGGTAGAGCTTGGATCCAACTGGGTTTGGGTGTATGTATTGTGTTTAAGATTAGTGGGGAAGTTCCCTTCTGCCTGTTTATGGGAAATTTGTTCTATACATTGTAGGACTTTTTGGTGCAGCTGTGTCTTTGTAAATTATATATTGCTCACACATGCCATTGGTATATGTGGAATCACACCCCAAAATACATTCTACTACTTCTTCTAAGTAAGAGAATACCACATGCGAGAGACTTTTTGGCAGTATAGCCACATACAGGACCCCAAAATCCAATAAGGACCTTCAGGCTTTTAACAGCTTCCCGATCACCCGCCGCCTTTTTACTACGGCAGGAAGGCTCTCCTGCACAAACCGACATAGACCTACATCAGTCGTGCGCGGGAAGCTACGGGGCAAGCGTGCGCCACCCCCGCTCGTCAGCGGGGAAGCCTGACACCCACGATCGCACCCCGCTGAAAGAGAAGAACGGTCAGTTGTTGTAAACACAGCTGACCGTTCTTCTCCCTGGAATGATCATAGAGCCCATCTGATCCTTCTGTATAGGATCACATGTCTCTATGGTCATTTCAGAAGCCTCGCCCCCCCCCCCAGAGTTAGAATCACTCCCCTAGGCTCACATTTAACCCCTTGATCACCCACAGGGTTAACCCTTTCCCTGCCAATGGCATTATTACAGTAACAGTGCGTGTTTTCAGCACTGATTACTGTAATAATGTCACTGGTGCCCCCAAAAGTGTCAAAAATGTTGGTTAGGAGTCTGATTTGTCTGCCGCAATGTCGCAGTCCCATAAAAAATTGCAGATCGCGTCCATTACTAGGAAAAAAAAAAAAACAATAAAAATTACATAATTCTTTCCCGTAGTTAGCAGATGCAATAACTTTTGCGCAAATCAATCAAAATACGCTTATTGCAATTTTTTTTACCAAAAATATGTAGCAGAACCCAAATTGGCCTAAAACGTTATAAAATTTTGATTTTTAATTTTTTTTTTTGAGAATGTTATATAGCAGAAAGTGAAAAATATAGTTTTTTTTTCTCAGAATTGTCGCTCTTTTTTTGTTAATAGCGCAGAAAAAAAAAATCGCACAGGTGATCAAATACCACCAAAAGAAAGCTCTATTTGTGGGAAAAAAAGGACATCAATTTTACTTGGGTACAGTGTTGCATGATCGCGCAAGTGTCCATTAAAATAACACAGTGACGAATCACAAAATATGGCCTGGTCATTACGGGGGAAAATCTTCCGGTCCAGAAGTGGTTAAAGGGCATTATTTCCTTATAACACTTCCTGACTACTTATCACAGTTTCAAAGGCCCTGAAATGCCAAGATAATATAACCCCCCCCCCCCCCCCAAATTAACCAGTTTGGGAAAGTAGACAACCCTAGCTATATGCTGAAAGACATGTTGAGCTCACAAAGTTGTCATCGAAATTATATATTGCTCACGCATGCCATGGGTATATGTGGAATTACACCCCAAAATACATTCTGCTGCTTCTCCTGAGTATGGGGATACCACACGTGTGACACTTTTTGGCAGTATAGCTGTGTACAGGACCCCAAAAATCAATCACTGCCTTCAGGCTTTCTAAGGACGTAAATTCCTTTTTTAACTTCCTCATTATCTATCACAGTTTTGGAGGCCCTGACATGCCAAGATAGCTCAAACCCACCCCCAAATGATCCATTTTTCAGAAAGTAGACACCTCAAAGGTATTTGCTAAGAGGCATGGTGAGTATTTTGCAGATCTCATTTGTTGCCACAATTTTGTTAAAAATAAAGAAAGTAAAATGAAAATGTTTTCTTTTATTTTCACAACCTTGTTACATATAGTTACATATAGTTACATATATATAGTTACATATAGTAGGTGAGGTTGAATAAAGACAATAGTCCATCCAGTTCAACCTGTGTAGGTGTGTGTGACTGTAATCATCTAACATAGCCCTCAATCTCCTGATCCTTGAGATGTAAGTCTAAGAGTCTTTTGAAAGTCACCATACTACCCGCAGAAACCACCTCTTGTGGTAGACAATTCCACAATCTTGTAGCCCTAACAGTAAAGAACCCCCCACGTTGCCTGAGGTTAAAACGCTTCTCCTCTAATCGCATTGTATGTCCTCGAGTCCTCATGCAATTCCTTCGAATGAACAGCTTTTCTTCTAAGCTGAGATCCCCATTAAGATATTTATAAATTGCTATCATGTCCCCTCTCAGACGTCTTTTCTCCAGGGAAAATAAATCGAGCGATTGCAGCCGCTCTTCATAGGTAAGGTCCTCCAACCCCCTAATCAGTTTAGTTGCCCTTCTCTGGACTTTCTCCAGCTCCAACACATCCCTCCTGAGGACTGGCGACCAGAACTGGACAGAATACTCCAGATGCGGTCGGACCAGAGTTTTATAAAGTGGAAGGATTATAGTCTTATCTCTGGAATACATCCCTTTCTTTATGCATGCTAATATTCTGTTGGCTTTGGAAGCTGCCGCTTGGCATTGCATGCTGTTGCCTAATCTATCATCAACTAAGACTCCCAGATCTTTCTCCATTTTTGATTCCCCCAAGGGTTCCCCTCCTAACGTGTATTGTGTTTTTATGTTTTTGGTCCCCAAGTGCAAAACCTTACACTTCTCCACATTAAACCTCATTTGCCATGTCGTTGCCCACTCCGTAATTTTGTCCAGGTCATTCTGTAGGATATCTGCTTCATGCTGTGCAGTTATTGCCCTGGCCAATTTTGTGTCATCTGCAAAAACTGATAACGAACTACTGATCCCTTCCTCAATGCTGTTTATGAATAAATTGAACAAGGTTGGTCCCAGGACTGAGCCCTGGGGCACCCCGCTTACTACCTCAGACCAGTCTGAGTATGCGCTGTTTATTACTACCCTTTGGACACGGCCTTTTAGCCAATTCCGTATCCAAGAGCAAACCCTGCTGTCGATACCTGCAGACCTTATTTTATAAATTAAGCGCTTGTGGGGAACTGTATCAAACGCCTTAGCGAAATCCAAGTACACCACATCCACTGGTCTCCCCCTATCTAGCTCACAGCTCACTTCCTCGTAGAATGCTAAGAGATTGGTTTGACAAGATCGCCCATTTGTAAACCCGTGCTGGTTACTACTGATGATGTTGTTGTCTTTAGCATACTCTACGATATAGTCCCTTATCATCCCCTCCAAAAGTTTACATATTATTGATGTCAGACTGACAGGCCTATAATTTCCCAGGATATGTCTCTGGCCCTTTTTGAATATCGGAATCACGTTAGCCTTCCTCCAATCCCCTGGTACATCTCCTGTCCTAATACTGTCAGCAAAGATCAGGAACAGTGGTCTAGATATAACCATACTGAGTTCCTTGAGCACTCTCGGATGTACGCCATCCGGGCCTGGTGATTTGTTTGTGGTAAGTTTATCCAGTCTTTCCCTGATTTCCCCCTCTGTTAGCCATAGTGGCAAGTCCTGTGTATTACTACTAACCATACAGTCATGGTCAGTGTACCCTTCCTTTTCCTGCGTAAAGACTGACGACAAAAAAGAATTCAGCACGGTTGCTTTTTCAGTGTCCTCTGTAACCATCCTCCCATCATCGCTAATTATGTGTGCAATATGCTCTGCCCTAGTTTTTTTGCTGTTGATATATTTAAAGAATTTCTTTGGGTTTTTTTTACTATCCTCCGCTATTTGTCTCTCAAAGTTGATTTTAGCCATCTTGATTTCGTGTTTACACTTCTTATTTTCCTCCTTGTATTGCTGGAAGGCCGATACGGTGCCCTCTGATTTATATTTCTTGAAGGCCAATTTTTTTCCCCTAATACGTTTTTTAACGCTACGGTTTAGCCAGCCAGGTTTGGCTTTGTCTCTTCTAAATTTATTCCCCATAGGAATGCACTGCAAGATGCCTTTGCTTAATATTGTTCTAAAGCATTCCCATTTTTCCTCTGTGGTCAGTGATCCCAGGGTTTGGTCCCAGTTTACCCTTTCCATCAATGAGTACAATTTTGGAAAGTCTGCCCTTCTGAAGTTTAGGGTTCTTATGTTCCCCACTTGCCTTGTTATATTGTTATTTATACTAAATGTGATCATCCTGTGATCGCTAGAGCCCAGGTTGTCCTGGACTCCTACCTCCGAGATTATGTCTGGGTCATTAGTGATCAATAGATCCAGGATAGCATTCTCTCTAGTAGGGGAATCCACCAACTGCGACATGTAGTTATCCTGTAAGGTTTCCGTGAATAGCCGGGCCTTATGCGAGTGTGCAGTCCCCTCTTCCCAGTCAATGTCGGGATAATTGAAGTCCCCCAATATGATGACTGATCCTAGTTTTGCCGTTTTACCTATTAGTGATAAAAATTCCAGCTCTACCTCCTCCCCTTGGTTAGGTGGCCTATAGCACACCCCTACAATTACTTTCCCCTTTTCTCCTTCCCTATGGAGTTCAACCCACACAGATTCTAAATCCATGCTCATCCCATCCGTAATGTCACTCCTTTCTAGCACCTTTATATTGTTCTTGACATAGAGACATACCCCTCCCCCTCTTTTACCAACCCTGTCCTTCCGGTACACCGAATACCCTTGGATATTGGCCAGCCAGTCATGTGAGGGGTCGAACCAAGTCTCCGTTATTCCCACAAGGTCTATGTCCTCCTCATGTACTAACATGTCCAACTCATCCATCTTATTAGCTAGGCTCCTGGCATTAGCATATACCCCTCTTAGTTTTACGGAAGTTAAACGTGATTGGCGGTTTTGTTTATTTCTGTTTGGTCTGCTGTTCTCCCGCACAGACCCGCCAATTGATGTTGTTGACCTACTGTCGCTATTGACCCTACAACTGCCTTCAGTCCTCTGCTCCCTCCTGACTGATTCTATTTCTGAGCCCTCCCCCCGTCTCCTAGTTTAACCGCCTTAGCGGTAAACCCGAGCGTGACTCGGGGTAGGAATTTTCTGCTATTAGCGGTATCCCCGAGTCACGCTCGGGGTCAATGGGCAGAGCGTGCAGACAGCGCAGCGGAGCTTCTCTTACCTTATCCTGGCGATCCAGCGATGAGCTCTCATTGCTGTGACCGCCAGCGAGATCTCCGCCGCTCGTCTGTCGGTAGGAGGACTTCCTAGTTCCGTTCCCTGCAGCAGCAATGCTGCATGGGAGCGGAACTAGGGAGGGAAATTCAAAAAAAAAAAAAAAAAAACGTTGCACAAAACACATAACACATTTTATATTATATATATATGCATATATATATATGCATATATATATATATATATATATATATATATATGCATATATATATATATATATGCAAATATATATATATATATATGCAAATATATATATATATATATATATATATATATATATATATATATATATATATATATATATATATATATATATATATACCTATATACACACACACATATATATATAATATATAGCGCATGAATTATAATCTAATCAATAATATAATTTTATTATATATACTATATATTAAATAATAAAATAATATTATTGATTCGATTATAATTCACTTGTTTGTGTTTCAAATTTATCACATCTGGGATGTCTACTAGAGACTTGTTTTGGTCAGGTTTAAGTCAGTAATTACTAAGAATTGTAGGCCTATAATACATAACGCCAAATTTCCATGAAAAGAATTGTACCGCTTTTGGAACAGAATTCCTGACAGAATCATACCGCCAGGGAGGTTAAAAGCCCCTCCAACTCGGTGGCCATCTTTCTCCCCAAAAGAGCTGTACCGTCCCCATTAAGGTGCAGCCCATCCTTACTAAAGAGCCGGTAGCCGACTGAGAAGTCAGCCCAGTTCTCCAGGAACCCAAACCCCTCCTTCCTACACCAATTCCTCAGCCACTTGTTAACTTCCCTAAGCTCCTTCTGCCTCTCCTGTGTGGCTCGAGGTACAGGCAGTATTTCAGAGAAAACCACCTTGGAGGTCCTTTTCCTCAATCTATTACCTAAGTCCCTGAAATCGTTCTTAAGGATCCTCCACCTACCTTTAACTTTGTCATTAGTGCCCACATGCACCATGACCGCTGGGTCATCCCCAGCCCCGCCCAACAATCTGTCTGCCAGATCTGCGATGTGCCGAACTCGGGCGCCCGGTAAACAACAAACTGTTCGGTTCACGCGATCTTTTTTACAGATTTCCCTCTCTGTCCTCTGTGACAAAAATGAGATCTGCAAAATACCCATGACGTCTCTTATCAAATTATTTGGGGTGTCAATTTTCCAAAAATAGGTAATGTTTGGGGGGTTTGTGCTATCTTGGCATTTCAGGGTCTCCAAAACTGTTGTGGCTAGGCTCCCGAAAAAGTCTCACACTTGTGGTATCCCCATACTCAGGAGAAGCAGCAGATTGTATTTTGGGGTGTAATTCCACATATGTCATCATGACATGTGTGAGCAATATATCATTTAAGTGACAACTTTGTGTAAAATAAAAAAAAAAAATAAACATTTTTTTTTTGTCATTGTCTAGAAACTTGTGGCAAAAAAAGAAAATATTCTATGGGTTCAACATTCCTCTTAGCAAATATATTGGGGTGTCTATGTTCCAAAAAGGGGTCATTGGGGGTTGGGGTTGTACTATCTTGGCATTTCAGGGCCTTCGAAGCTGTGATAGGTAGCGAGGAAGTGAAATGAGTTATTTGCGCCTTTTGAAATTGGGTCCCAAAACTCTCACACATGTGGTAACCCCATACTCAGGAGAAGCAGCAGAATGCATTGTGGGGTGTAATTCCACATAGGATGGACTATTGTCCATCCACATGGATGGACTATTGTCTTTATTCAACCTCACCTACTATGTAACCCATGGCATGCGTGAGCAATATATAATTTAAGTGACAACTTTGTGTAAAATTAATATATATTTTTTTCAATTTCCAGAAACATCCATGGGCTCTACATGCCTCTCAGCAAATAGCTTGGGGTGTCTACTTCCCAAAAAGGGGTAATTTGGGGAGGTTTTGTACTGCCCTGGCATTTTAGCACCTCAAGAAATGTGATAAGCACTCAGAAAGTAAAAGCTGCGTAAATTCCAGTATGTATACCATAGTTTGTAACCGCTATAACTTTTGCACAAACCAATCAATATACGCATGTTGGGATATTTTTTTTTACCAAAGACATGTAGCTGAATACAGTTTGGCCTACATTTATGACAAAATTTGAGTTTATTGGATATTTTTTTATAACAAAATGTAGAAAATATTGTTTTTTTTTCACAATTGTTTTTTTTTTTTCATGTGTATCTCAAAAAAAAAAAAATCCCAGTGGTGATCAAATACCACCAAAAGAAAGCTCTATTTGTGTGAAAAAAGGACATACATTTTGGTTGGGTTCAGCATTGCCTGACTGCTCAATTACAAGTTAAATTAGCGAATTGTCAAATAGAAAAAAATTATCTGGTTAAGAAGGGGGTGAAACCTTCTGGAGGGCAAGTGTTTCATGAAGTTCAAGTGTAGTGATTGTTATGTGCAGTTCCATATGTATATACAGTATAAATATATAAATATTGCCATTCCAAAAAAAAAAAAAAAGGAAAGCATGTTCCTAAAACAAGTAGGTTTCCTCTTTAACTTCATAAATCTTATCTAAGTTTGGGTTGAATGCAGGCATTCTACTTGAATGGAGCACTCATGGTTTTGTAACGTATTTATATAAAACAATATGAAACATGTGAAAATGAGACGTTAGGTTTTTAATTGTGCAGAGAAACTAAAAGTAGTCAGATTAAAATAGTGTGAGGCCAACTGCAGACAGCAAGTCATTTTAGCACTCTGTGTCCCAGCACTGTAATTCTTTTTCTCCTATAATACACTAAAAAAGGGTAAAAAGGGGTTGTGTCATGGTTGGAATAAAGGGGTAGATAGACAGAGGGCTCATATGCATTAAATTCATTATGGGGGTTCTCTTCGACTAACTAAAATACTAGTTTAGGGTCTGTGCTTAAATCCAATAAATCATTTATACATATCATTAATTGCATAATGTGTACAGTGGTAGAAAATTAACAAAAAACATTGTGTACTAAATATCTTTTTTTTTTTTTTTTCTTTTTTAAGAGTTTTGCAGCCAGATCATTAAAGTGGTTGTAAAGGGAGTTTTTTTTTTTACCTTACTGCAGAGATGTGCATGAGAGCCAAGGCTTTCTCGGCTCTCTCGCTCCTCATTGGCTCCAACTGCTGTCAATCAGAGGCAGTGATGAGAAGTCCCATTCTGTGTTTCTTATAGACATACAGAGCAATGCTTGGGAGCAAGCACACACGAGTTCCCCCCATAGCAAGTGGCTTGCTATAGGGACACTTGACAGGCATTGATGAGCCCAGAGCACCAGTGGGGGACCCCAGAAGAGGAGAATCAGGGCTGCTCTGTGCAAAACCATTGCACAGAGCAGGTATGTTTAACATGTTAATTATTTTATTTTTTTTAAAAAGCCAAGCTTCATAATAAATATTACTTCTAAAGCATTTTACACAACTCTAAAGCTTTGCTCATAGTTTTGTGGTGTTACATAGTTTCATGCTATAACCATACAGTCATTGCAAATTGACTTTCTTGAGTTATAAAAATGTAACAATCAGAGAACGAATATTGTGGTGTATTAACACAGTTCTAAAAGCTAAATGTATTCATTAAACGGTGTTGCAGTACGTACAATTATATAATATTACATGACAGTTGTTCCCAAAAGACTATCTTGTGTTTTAAAAGTATTGCTACCAAGAAAATATTTTTTTTCTGTGTCTATATACAGTTCTATAACCTAAATTATTAATTTACCAATGTCATAGTGTGTACAGTTGTACAACATTTCTAGTAAAATATTTAAAAGCACATTTCTAGCCAGTTTGTGAAGATGCACAGAAGTGGCACATATTGTTTCTTAAAATCCTTGTACATTAATTAGGTTCAAAATGAAGCCTATCATGCTCCTTTGCAGTTTAGGAGCTCAGGGGGGGGGGGGGGGGCATCACTGTGTGGCAGACTGGTCAGTGTGTTTTGACCAGCACAACCTTTGCTGTTTTTCCTCTCTCTTTCCAATTCTGTTTCTGATTGCAGGTCATTTACCACTGCTCTTAAGTCAGACATACAGTACATGGATTGGAATTCGGCCGGTTCAGCAGGGACCGGCCGAGATTCGATCCATTGTGGGCAGGCTTATTGTACCAAAGTTGATCCAACAAGTAAGCATTATTTAGTATTTTTATTCTTGCAACTAGCACTTTTTGACCCACCGTTTAGCACGACTAGCAGGTTTTTAATGGAGCAGAAGGCTGCAGTGTCCTTACTAACCAATGACTTATCAGCTGACAGCTGAATGTAAACAAAAAAACGCTGACATTAAAATATTTGTAAAAATACTGTGTGGGGGATCCCCCAATCCATACTAAGCCCTTTGGGTCTGGTACAGATTTTAAGGGGAACCCCATACCAATTTTCTTTTTTAAATAGCGTTCCCTCCCCCTTCAAAAATATATACCAGACCTTTATCTAAGCATTCAGCCCAGCATGCAATGAAAGAGGGGAGTGGCTCATACCATACCAGGCCACATGCCCTCAACATGTTGGAGTGCTTTTGGCCAGAGGGGATCCCCCCAAAGCACCTTGTTCCCATGTTGATGGGGACAAGGGCCTCTCCCCAAAACCCTTGCCGGTAGTTGTGAGGGTCTGCGGACAGGGGGTTTATCAGAATCTTCCAAGTTTTAACAAGGGGGCCCCCAGATCCCAGCCCCTCCCTGTGTGAATAACTATGGGGTACATAGTACTCCTACTCATTCACCAAAAAAGTGATAAAAGTGAGTAAAAACAAAGAGCCAGTTTTTGACAAGTCCTTTATTTAAAAAATTAAAATTTAAAAATTTGTCTCCCAGTGTAGATCCAATATCAATCACGATAAATGCCGGGAGCAAACCTGAAAAAAAAATAGGGATGGGCCACCTGATTACAACATCGGGTGGCCCCGTTTCTTAATTTATTTAGTGGCAGATATGAAGCAGAGCTGTCAGACAATAGAAGCCAGCATCGGGAGCGGACTGGTTTTTTTTCTGGGTCGGCTGCTGGCGTTTATCATGATTGACGTTGAACCTACACCCAGGGGACAATTTTTTTTATTTATTTTTTTAGTGAAGGATCCACTTCTTCCTGACGCTTTGTATAGCACATAAGCGTCCAGCAGAGCCAATTGGAATAAGTATACAGACACTTTTTTGTTTCCCTTCAATGGACTTATGGCAGAACATAATTTTTAACACCTCCAAAGTTAAGAAACACTTTAGTAGTTCGGCTGACTCTGTGGTTATTCATGTTGATTGGACAGTATCCACCCCACCCCCATTCATGCGAAGGAATGACCCCCCCCATTCATGCCCCTATCCGGATGCTCTACTCGAAGAAATTACTACATCTTTTACATGAAAATCCTTGTTGTTCTAAAGCCACACAGGAGGTCCTGGGTTGATTCCAGTAGCTTTGCCAAGCCATCCTCCTGGTATGACACGTCCCCACTCCTCATTGCTTAAGGTTAAAGGAGGACTTCTGCTAGCAAATGTTCCTGGGAAAGCCTAGAGGAAGAGCCATGATGCCAACCCAAGGCCTGAGAGTTCCAGTGAACACCATGAGAGAGAGAGATCTGAGGTACCGGCCCGGGTTTGGAGCATAGAAATTCACTCAGTGCTCTGAAAACTTTGCTGTGCTAAAAAGCGCACTTGCGAATACTAATACGCACCAAGCGCCATTAATCCCTTGTACTGAAAAGTACAATGTACAAATGTGAAACAGGTAATAAGCTGTATCATGCTGGATGTCCATAGAAGCAGTTCTGCCCAAGGCAGCACTCTTGTTTTTTAAAGTTAGAGAACAAAAGGGGTTTACAAGGGGAGGTGGCATCAACACAACCAATCACAGACATGTATACTTTCAAAAGTACAATAGGAAAGGGGAGTGTATGCTTATGGACAAACCCGACCATGTGCATGAGTTCCCAACTGTCAAGTGAAAGCGAAACAATGCACTATTACTAAACATGGCTGCCAAACACTATCATGGATTCTTACGGACTCGGCCACGCTAATTCATAAGCATGCACTCCCGATCATAATCTGTTAGAGTGAATCCTATATAATATAGTTCATACAAACCATATTTTATCGTGATGATGCTATTTTTCCAGTAAATGAGACTAGATCTGAAAAAGGAAATAGCAGAAGTATTTCAATCATGCGGCTCAAGTATAACAGAAAGCAACCAGCCATTATTCCAGTAAAAGGGCAGATCATTCTCAAAACGATAATAATTCCACATCACAAACATATCTCCACCAGTGAATACCGGGCCCCGGCTGTCTAATATACATTTGTGCAGTGGAGTTCACATAGCACTTCTATAGATCTGGACCAGCGTTCGCTCCTGCAGTCGCTGGTCAGAGCGCTCGCCGTTCAGGAGATCAGGCGAGTGGTATGTAGTCTCCATTTAATGGAAGGTTTCCACAACTAACAGTCTTTCCTCAAGGCCAGGTAAAGCAATATTCGCTGTGCATAGCAGATACCGGTAAACTGACACTGGGAGACATACTGGCAATTTAAATAAAACACTTTCTGAAAAATATCGACACAAATTAATGAAATTTCCACAACACTTTGCCAGTCTGTCTGTGAATGCCAAGTGCTGTCCTTACCCTTATCTGAGAGGCAAGTTTTGATGGGGTGGAAAACCTTCTAGTTGTATGGGTGGGTACAGATTCGAAGTTTGGAGGTATTGTAGAAGGTTTTTTTTATGGACATTTTCTATATAGTTGGGATAGAGGTTTGAGTGATCTTCATTTATGTATCATGGTCTTGTCATATGTTAATTTTAATGTGTCTATTCATTTTTTGCATTGATATATGCTTATAAAGATAGGACAATGCATTTAAGGGAAAGCAATCTAGAATAATACACATTGAAGATATTTACTGATAGTTGTCACTCTGTGACACTCCTTGACAAAAGGGGAGGATTGTGGGGATCCTGGTAAAGCCCCCCCCCCCTTAATATTTACACTGCTTTGTGCTTTTATTGAAACCTAAGGCTAGAGTATCCCCTAACTATATTATTTCTCAGAGTCAGAAAATAGGAAGCCAAGATTTCTATAGAAAAGAGGAAGTCTTGTTGCAGTTTTATGCTAACCGTAAGCTAGAGTTTGGGACAAAGTGATGTAATAACCTGTTTACTGTTAAAATATTGACTGTACATCAGACATGGGAGTAAGTCACACATGTGCAAGTCACAAGCAAGTCTCAAGTCTTAACCTTCAAGTCTCAAGCAAGTCCCAAGTTACTGTGGCGTAAAGCAAGCAAGTCAAGTCAAGTCATTTATTTTGGTCAAGTCACAAATCAAGTCAAAATACTGATCTACCCAAATTTTCACCTTTAAATTAGTTAAAAGTCAGTAGTCAGGAAAGGTTTTGTTTTATTTTCAACATTAACAAAACTGCTTTTTTCTTGGCATATTAAAGAAACACTTTGAATGCCCAAACAGCTCAAAATCCTTCATCCGGTCATGTTTAAACATCACAGTCACTAAAAACATGTTAACTATTTCCATTGTTAAACAGCCAGTGTCCTAAAAACCAGAACACACTGAGGTGACTTAAGTGACTGTGGTGTCAGAAACATAACAGGCACATTCATTTAACTTTAACACATCTTGAGAAAATGAAAATATTTAATAACTTAAAAAGGTAAAGTCATTTCGAGTCATATGTTTCAAGTCATGAATACCAAGTCAAAGTCAAGTCGAGTGTTTTATTATTTTAGTCAAGCAAGTCTACAGTCCTCAAACTGGTGACTGAAGTCTGACTTAAGTCAAGTCATGTGACTCGAGTCCCCCACCTCTGCTGTACATTGTCAGACAAGATATGTTATGAATAATATGTCTATACATGAGGAAGGTTTTTAGCCTGGCCATGATCGGAGGTAAACCATGAGTGGGCGGGCCCAGCTATATACTCAATATCTGTAATATATAAAGTGTGCACTCACAAAATGTATTCTTGTTGAAAGCAAATGGATTGTTTTTGAAAGCATGAAAAGTATACCGCAATGGCCGTGGTTTGCATTTGCGTTTCAATACCAAGATTTGATGTCAAATCCTGGTATTGGAATGCAAATGCAAACGACGGCCATTGCAGAATATTTTCAATGCTTTCAACAAGAATACATTTTGTGAGTGCGCATTTTATATTAATAAAAGCTTTTTAAATTTAAAATGGTATTATGCCATGATCTTTTAATCTTCCTCCTATGATAACGTACAAGCTGTGGAGATACGAGGAACAGTTGAGAAACCATCTGACAGAAACCCCTAGGATTCTTACTACAGGCGATATTCTTTATGGGAGTCGGTGAGTGAGGACACAAGAGGAAGGGGAGCAAGGTACCTTCACCATTCCCATTACATGTTATTATTTTCTATTCTTATATTCATACTATTGTGATTTCTTTGTTTATGAAAGCCTATTAATGTTGCTCTTGTTTAAAGTGGCATTTTTACTGACTGGGTAATGCATACAGTAAGTGCATTGCCAGGAGTAGTGAACTTTAACACCCAGTTGCTGCACATATGCATCCACTTAGTCTGTGGTTATGTCCTGAGACCGTGCTTTTAGCACACTGCCTTAGCTGTCTCTGACTACTCCACCTCCCAGCATTAAAGCCTGATTGAAGGACTGCTGGAAGCCGTTGGTAAGGGGTTAAAAAGTAAGAGCTCTTTTATAACACGGGGGCACTGCATATTAATGTGTATAGGAAGCTGTGATGCATATGGACATTTTGGCAAAAGTCATTACAAGTAAACTAATCCTTTAACAGGCAAATACTTCTACAAGATTCAATAATCCCTCTACTTTCCAGATTTACTTGAAAAGCCTTTCTTGCTTTTGTACAGTGCAGATCAGTGCCTTAGGGATTTAACTTTTGACCCATTCTGATCTTCCCCATATCGTTTTTTTGGCAGGTACACTTTTTTTTTAGACTGTGTTATAATGAGGTTTCAATACTGGATACTTTCATCCCCTTCCTTCCCAGGCCAATTTTCAAATTTCAGCACACTTTGAATGACATAACTCAGACATTCCCTATGTGTTTAATCACCAAGGACAACTTCTGGGGCACGGAATAAGTCCTTGGTGATGAAACACGTAGGGCGGAGCAATTTGCTTGCATCATCTTGTACAAGAAATGAGGGGAAACATCATTTCTACTAGCTGGCAAGTTTATCTGTTCATTGTGCAATCTGTTTTTTACTTATATGAGTAAAAATTTTAAATTGAATATACACTTTTAAAAGGTTTTACACTATTTGATTCCCATATTTCTTTCATGCTATTGTTGATGTTTAGGAGAATGGCATGGAGTATATAGTGTGCCGCCCATGCCTGTTAATGTCCCAGAGGATTATATCTTTTTCATGCCACTGTGGATGACTGGGAGAATGGCTTGGAGTACATAATATGTCGCCCATGCCTGTGAAATGAGGGGAAACATCATTTCTACTAGCTGGCAAGTTTATCTGTTCATTGTGCAATCTGTTTTTTACTTATATGAGTAAAAATTTTAAATTGAATATACACTTTTAAAAGGTTTTACACTATTTGATTCCCATATTTCTTTCATGCTATTGTTGATGTTTAGGAGAATGGCATGGAGTATATAGTGTGCCGCCCATGCCTGTTAATGTCCCAGAGGATTATATCTCTTTCATGCCACTGTGGATGACTGGGAGAATGGCTTGGAGTACATAATATGTCGCCCATGCCTGTGAATCACCTGGGGATTATCTGTTAACCTGACCTATCTCTAACGAGAAGGTCCTTGTGTTCTGGTAAGAGCATATCTTACTTTTCTTGGTGGTGGTCTACATCTCAGAAGGTGACAGTTGTCTCACAGATTTAATCACCGGTTTTGTGGGACTTTTCTTCACACACTGGAGGACCTGGTTTATTTTTCATGGATAGACTTCATGAACTTTACCGTTTTGTATCACTTTTTGTTACATTTATTTTTATTCATGGATGTTAGTGCAGCACTTTTTTCAATTTGAAATTTTGTACATACCGTGATATCTCACGATGTGTCTGCAGCTCATTTCTGTGAGTTTTTGTTAGTTATACAAGCATGGTTTTCCCTTCATTTTTTTATAGCAAATTGTGTTTGTTTACTCTGTGACAGCTGTAATTGATCAGCTGATCACATGGTAAAGGACCGCTGTGATTGGCCCTTTACCCCAATCTGTGATCCACTGTGTTCAAGTGGTTAATGTATGGCAACATTTTTGGGCACAGCATGCTTTGACAAATTGACGAGAGAAGGAAGAGGAGGTTTCCCAAAATAACAATGTATTTTGAAAGACCATTAAGGGACAATGTGAAGATGTAAAGCTTTTTTTTAATTATTTTATTCCTGAAAAAGTTATTTAGGAAATGCTGTAGATAGCAAGAGATAGCTGATGTGAATGGTTGCTTATCAAAAAGATGACAGAAGACACTTTTTTTTAATGTAAATGTTTTATTTAAAGTTTTATGGTATACAGAATAAAACAAAAATAATCAGCAGAGAGCCAGCAAAGACATATATATTTAGTATGAGAAAAAAAAAATATATAAAATGCAAATAGACAAGACAATGTCAGAGTGGGAATACATGGTTAGTTTTCTGGAAAGGTGAGCAACAGGTCAGAATTTAGGAACAGAATGTTATGTGTGGTTTCGTCTGAAACTGAGCTGCAGCAGTATATCAGAAATATCTTGTCTGGAGAAAAAAAAAAGGGGGATGGAAGAAAGGGAAGGTCCTCAATATTGACTGGATTGGTAAATCTCTACTAAGTATGCTTGCTATGTAGAGGAACTGAAATGAAGGTGTCCAACAATGCAATTCCAGTTTCAAAACTCTCTCATGGTGTGAGCCATATCCAATAGATAATAATTGGATGAAAAGATGTAATCAATTAAGTTACATCTTACACCTCGATAAAGTCACGTGTGTTAGTGACGCAATACAGGTGACGTCACTTCCAGTCTACGGCCGAGACCGGAAGTATCGGAGGTTACCGCATCGGCGGTCACTGAACTGTTTTTACCTCAAGTGTAAGTTTTGTATACTTGTTTTCAATAAATAATCCCTACATACTTCACAATGAGTGTTGTTCATTTTTTTGAGTGCACTGGAGGAGGATTGGAGGAGGACAGATAGGCATTTCCAAATGAGATGGACAATATCCACTTAAAGGAGACCCCTGAAATTTCATTAGAGATTTCCACCAGTGGAAGAAAAGCAGATATATTGGTCCAGAGATCTGCTATCACAAATGCCTTTAAAGGTGTTTGTGGAGGTGAGCGGCCACTGCACCCATATTAGGATGTAGCTCACTTCTAGTGGCACGGTTCACTTGCAGAAGTTCTACGAAAATCCCCAAACCTTTTTTGTTGTGAAGAGTCACGAGATTCACCCCTCTGTTTCAAGCATTAATTTTGCACTTTTTATACACATGGACTCATTTATCACCATCACTTCACGAGTATTACCATTATCTTTTCGTTCATTCATTTATTGATTGTTATTTTGTATGTGGATATCATATCATCAATTCACAAACCTATTTTTATTTGTTTTTTATGCACTTATGAATATCATTTGCTTTTTTATCACCCATCACTAAAAGTCACTATTGGATTTATTTATATATTTTTGTATTCACCTTATCTATATATTGAAATGTGTATTGTAGTACCGCTAGGATCTTGTGCTATATATATAGCTTTGGGAATTTATCCCCTGGACCAACATTTAGCGAGACAATTTCCCCTCTTCTTTCTTTAGAATTGGCTGCCAATCTCAGGAATCTTGGTCCTATCACACAGATTCCACTTCACTCCCACTCTTTCCCTATACCCCATTGGCAGTGCATTAGCTTCCTCTTTTCTGAATCAATTAAGTAAAACCATGTTTTCCAGAACTGCTCTTCCTTGTGTTTTGAGGAGGTGTTAAAGTCCTCCATTGTATAGATTTTGTTAATTTTTAGGGTTGAGCGAACACAGACTGTATTGTTTGGGATCGTACCGGACTTTTGGGTGTTCAGTACCCGGACATGGACCCGAACATTTCACTGTATGTTCGGGATACAGTCCGTTGTTCGGTAATTTTATTTCATGTTTTGGCGCGGTTTTAATGGCGCGGTTTCAACAGCTGCAAGGCAGCCAATCAACAAACGTTTAACTAGTGTGCCCTTAGAAGCCATCACAGCCATGCCTACTAATGGTATGGCTGTGATTGGCCAGTGCAGCATGTGACCCAGCCTCTATATAAGCTGGATTCACGTAGCGCCGCATGTCACTCTGCTCTAACTACTGTAGGGATCGGTTCCTCATGCTGCTGAGGGAGAGATAGGAGAATATTGTAGGGGCAGGCTGGAGATTGCTTTCAGGGAAAGAATAGGAGAATCTTCTTTAATCAGACAGTGATCTACATCGATTTTATTGTGTGGGGGTGCAGTGTATCATCTTTTTGCCCTGACCTGAGCAAAGTGAGGAGGAGGGAGAAAAAAAAACTTTCATCAGTCTGTTAGGTGGGCGGCGTGCAGCGTGTAGCAGCCATGTAATGCAAGCTCAGTGCATATGTGTCTGCTAAATCTGGTTTAAAAAAAGAAAAAAAAAATCCTTCATATTTTATTGTGACATACAGTGTTTCGACACTGCTGTTCTAATCTGCTATTCAAAAATCACCAATTTAAGGGGAAAAAAAATATTTTTCAGTTTTTCATTCAAATGTTTTTTTTTATTCAATAGCGGAATAGAACAACAACAGTATCCAACCTGTTAGGCATGTGGCGTGTTACGTTACTGTGAGATACACCCTTTGGATACTGTTGTTGTATTCCGCTATTCAATAAACACAGATTTAAGGAAAAAAAATTAAATTGCGATCTAGTCTGCATATTTTACTGTGAGATACACCCGTTGAATACTGTTGTTCTATTCTGCTTTTCAATAAAAACCCATTTAGGGAAAAAATATTAAATTGTGGCCTAGTCTGTATCTGTACGTGTGAGATACACCCTTTGGATACTGATGTTCTATTCTGCTATTCAATAAACACCCATTTAGGGGAAAGAAAGATATTAAATTGCGGCTTAGTCTGTATCTGTACGTGGGAGATACAACCTTTTAGATACTGTTGTTCTATTCTGCTATTCAATAAACACCCATTTAGGGGAAAATTAATAATTTTGCAGCTTTTGCTGATTATGTTACTGTGAGATACACCCTTTAAATTTGTTTGGCGCATCTCCTTCCATCAACGAGGATTGCAGGGCGCTTCAGTTTTGCTAACTCCTCCTACTCCGCTTTCTCATCCTCATCCTCATCCTCTACCGCCTCCACATCCGGAGCAGTGATCATTTCCAAGGCTTTCAGGGCAGTCATTCACAAGTGGCTCCGAGGGTGGGTTCCTGCACCCACAAACGCCGGGTACACAATTGTCCAGCAAGGGCACAGTTCTGGAGAATGACGAGGTGGAGGATGAGGAGGAGGAGATGGAGGAGGAGGAACCATGTTCACAGCAGGGTGACACCCAGATAACTGATAACAACAGATACTACACTTGATCTTAGCCAAAAGGTCGAGAAGCGATGCTGGTGGCATTCCCACCTGACAGTGGGGGCACAGTGGAAGCACAAGGTGAAGGCAGAGGAGGAGGTCGCCAACGCAGCCAGGGCACCGCCAGCACCTCAGAAGGCAGGGTTAGCATGTATGACATGTGGAAATGCTTTGTTGGCATGCCACAACAACCAGAACCACCAGCTGTTTTTTTTTTTTTTTTTAAGCCCATGGTGTGTGAACACACTCAGACTATCACCCGGTGGGTGCATAAAAAAGTGCACACCAAAAAAGTGAAACACAAAAAGTGCACAGGGTGTACACATGGTCCCTGACCCTGATCCCCTGGGGCACAAGGCTCCTGACAGGGACTGGGGTACTTACACTGGCTAACCTGGCCGAAACCAGGCAGCCCCATTCTTTAGGAGGTCTGCTGAAACAGACCACCCCAAGTACTAGGTGGGGCTCTCCCGAAGAGAGACCCCATGAGAGAGGGTGAACCAAGCCAGAAGGCCATATCCACCCCCTCCCAAGACTTTCAGGGACAGGCCCAAGGACCTACGCCCTACTAATCACGCTGTGCAAAATAAAGTGTAGCGTCACAATAAAAAACACAAAATGTGAGAAACACAACACATAAAAGTGGGGAAAGGGATAGTGGAGAAGCGCAAGGTTAGTGCCACGTTGCAATACTATGCCAGGCCCTTCGTCCAGGAATAAAAAATTCCTCTGGTCCTGACTCCTGACCAAAAGGCCCGGACCTAGAGGCAGGTGTGAAAACGTGTGCAGGAAGTGCAGTGCCCTTGGTGCCATACTCATAGTGTTGCCATCCACCATGAATTATGGCACCCCTTAACTGCCACTCCAGGGGCACATACACCACAGGATTTTCGGAATCCCGGTCCCTAGCAAGACCAGTGCAGCCCCGTCCCTACCAGAAGGCCTCAGAACTTAGATAGCTTTGGGAGAGCCCGGCCCACAACCAGGGACACATACCTTTTCCAAGGCCAGACTCAACCCAGAAGGGGGAAAAAAGCCCCCCCCCCCCCGCCGCCATCACCGTTCCTTTCCATATACCATATACCATATACCATATACAGTTCCTTACCGTTCCTTACGTACTATACACGTACTGAATGACGGGTCTACCCCCTTAAACTTCTGGGTCTCCAAATTGGGCACATGGCCTGAGCTTGCCCTTTATGCCTTGGAGGTGCTGGCCTGCCCTGTAGCCAGTGTATTATCTGAACTTATTTAGCACGGCTGGGGGCGTTATCACAGACAAGCGCAGCCGCCTGTCCAGAGCCAATGTGGACAAGCTCACTTTCATTAAAATGAATGAGGCATGGATCCCACAGGAATTGTCCGTACCTTGTGCAGAATAGACATGTATACCAGCCTTATCCAGCCATTGTTGTATTTTTGATCTTTCTCACTCTTTTCGGTGTACCCTAATTTAAAAAAAAATTTAAAATTAAAAACAAAAACCAGTGTTGGCTACCTCATCCTCCTCCACCGCCACTTTCACCTACACTGCCACATCCACCGCCACCTCAACCTCCTACTCCATATGGGCCTCGTCCTCCTATATCAAGAAGATGATTCTTTTTTATTTTTCTGTTTTTTATGTTACTTTACTGTAAGTTATTTCCCTATCCACATTTGTTTTCAGAGCACTTGCCATGCTCTTAAGAAGATTTTGCTGCCATTTGCAGACCTCTAGCCCTTTCCATGTTTTTTTTAGAGCCATTTTAGTGCTCAAAAGTTCGGGTCACCATTGACTTCAATGGCTTTCGGGATCGGGGTCAAGTTCGGGTTAAGTTCGGGTCACGAACCCGGACTTTTTTTTTCAAGCCCGCTGAACTCTATTAATTTTACATAACCAAGCACTCATAGGAGGATGAGCCGATTGCTTCCGGTACATAGGAATGCAGACCTTTACTGCATTTAGCAGAAAGATGGAAAGTGATTGTTTGTAGTGTTTGGATGAAAGGGGAGCCAAGTGGAGTAAGTAAGCCCCTGGGTCATCTCCTAGTCTACTCTTAGACTAGAACTCAGACTAGAACACCAGGACCTAGATCTTGGTCCAAAAAGGTTGTAGAAACAGACAGTCATAGAATATATGAGACATTTTCAGCAAATGTGAGAGGGCAACTGAAAATCTGGGAGTTGGGCAATGTGGAGATATCAGGCCTGATGAGTATTTACCTGAATCCTAAATGTGGGATAATTTTGGATTAGGAGTCTTAGTGTAAAGTTAAGGGGCCATCCAGATGAAAGAATAATAAGGAGCAGGATCAGTATCGAGCATGTCTATCAAGGTCCACAAAGGTGCAAGGAGCAAAGCATATGGATGAAGGGATAGGAATGGGTAAGGTTCTGATGGGGTGTAATAGCTTGGAAAGAAAGGACATTTTGATGGCCAATCTACAAGCTATGTGATTTGTCTCAAGACTCTAAATATTTAACCACTTGCTGACTGCCCACAGTACATTTACTGCGGGTGGCTGGCACAGGCAGGCTGGATCATGTACAGTACATGTACATGATCCAGCCTGTTCTGAGTTAGGGGCACGTGTCACACCATTCCCTCAACTATTCACTCAACTATGGACAAACGATTACCATGTTAACAAAGCTGTGAAAATGTGGAAACTACTCACATCAAGAGCTTGTTCTGGCCAGCTCAGTTGATTATTTTAAAAAAGACCAAGATTCTTTCCAAAATGAACATATTACTGGTTACCAATATGTATAGGGAATGTTGATCCAGGGAATATCCAATTGCCTCCTGGGGGATCAGAAATAAATGTTTTCTCCTGCTGGAGCAAATTGGATCATGCTTTATTGTTTTTTTTCCCTTCCTCTGGATCAACTGTGGGTATAGGATAGTGTATGTCTACATTAGTCTTTGTTGGTGGAACTAGATGGACTTGTGTCTTCTTTCAACCAGAATAACTATATAAATACTGTATGTATGGTTGTTTGTGCAGGGAAAACAAGACCCTGTGCAAAGACAAAAGGGAGGAGGCATGGGTCATTTCAGGCTTAGAGGCCCCCTGTACAGAGAGGTAGAGCAAACAAGAGGATCCAAAAAGTATAAATGCGTAAAAAAACAGGGTAAGCAAACTTGTGACATTACTTGTATACATTACAAAAGGCTAATCTAAAGTAGCTAATCTAAAAAATACTAATTTATAGGGAGGGAAAGGAAGGAAGGAAGGAAAGAAAGGCATAGAAAAGGGAATAAGGTAGGAAGTGGAAGGAGAGAGGATAAGGGGAAAGGGAATGGAATGGTTAGAATAGGTAAAGTAGAGGGAGAAATGAGAAAAGAGTGGGAAAGGGAGAGAGGGGGGGAAACTCCAAAGAAAGAGGGAGGAGGGATATCAGAACATTGAGCCTAACTGATAGGCTGCTGCAAGTTCAACCAAGAAAATTCATACAATGAGTCGTGAAATGCAATTAGTATAATGAGAGAAAAAAAAGGGGGGGGGGGAATGCATTTTGAACAATTGGGTTTAAAGGCAATTCTTTTTACTCAAAGTTTGGAGGTAAATATTAATAGACTTGATCTAAGAGTGGAGGCATTCAAGTTCCTGTGGTCTCTGGGCCCTGACTGGGCTGTTGTTGACAGCGTAGGTCCACTGGGAGTTCTAAGCCAATGGTTTGGAGGAAGTGCAAGAGATCTGAAAGTGTGATGCTTCATAATAGACATCTTGCTGGTCAAGGATAGGTTTAAAAGGGAAATCTCTTATTGTGGTGTGACTGCAAGATCTGGAGGAGAGGTTTCAGGGCTCTTCTCTTTAGGACCGTGGATTGTGCCAGGTCCACTTAGATCTGGCAGGTAGGCCCTAGAAGGAGAGGTCCCAAGTATCCCTCGCTGCCAATATCACAATCTTCTTAATATCGTAAAAATAAAATTGGAGGCTGTTTGCGAGTAAGAGATCAATGAACAAGGTCTAGCTCCAAGCTGTCAACCAGGACATCGGGATTCAGCTCCTGCAGCAGAAACAGGATTGAACTATTAAGGTCAGTTATACAGGAACGGAGTGTGGCTAGCTCATCCTGTAGTTTCTCAATGGTAATCTTATGGCCATCTAGAACGCATATAGCATTGTCCATTTGGAGTATTGTGCATTGGCCCAGTTCCATAATATCGTTTCTAAGATCAGATGCTTTTTAGCAGTATTACAGAGCTCCTCTCTCATGATTCCCATGATTTTCTCAAGTCAACAGGCTTCTGGCTCAGAGTCCTAGGGAGGGCAGAAGGAAGCTATTTCAGGCTGCCGAGTAAGCTGTTGAAGTCTTCCATTGTCTGGCGTGTGGTATCATCCTTTGGCAGATTTGACGCCATCTTGGCTGTAGTTCTGCGTTGAGGCGTCGGATTACAAATCAGCTTTTTATTGGATTTATTAGGCTGTCCCAATGATGCGAGGAGCGCTGGAGGCTAACTACTCCTGGGATGTAAACAGGGTGGGATTTATTGGTGTGTACAGCTTGCAAAGCTGCCGAAAGTGTCTGGGATTTATGGAGCTAGACTAGAATGCAGCCCTTCAGGTCTGTCACACCCCTAAATTCTTCCTTTTTTTTTTTACAAAATTGCAAATTTAACAAATTATATACTCTAAATAAAGAAGAAAATCAAAAATACTGTCAATATTCTCTTTTAAATAGTTTTTTTATAAATTTTTAAACAACATACTGAAAGATGTCAGAGTACAGAAACGGTCAACAGTAACTATGGGCCTGATTCATAGTACGGCGAATTGGCTTTTTGGCGGGTTTTTTGCGAACCGGCGAATTCGTACGTCTGAATTGGTATTCAGAGAACGGCAGGCGGACAATAACGCCTAGTGTGAGATTCATTAAGATGCAACAAGGTCAGAGTGCGACTTAAAAACACGCCAGCTAAAAGCTGGACTAAAGTTTTGCCAAATTTTCCCCTGTACCCCCAAAAAACCCAAATCACTGTGGAAGGTGTGGAAAACAATTTGGAGACGACTGGCTTTTAAAAAATGTCAAAAACTGACTTAGAAAGGGAGATATCTGCAAAAGTGTAGAAAGGTTAAAAAGCTCCTCCAGCCCTGAGCTGCGAACGCGCGAATGTGCGCATGCGCAACGCCAAATAGGCTCAAAAAATTCAGCCAGCGCGATTTTGGGCAATATTTTTTTTGAATACCGATTGAAAATCCGCTGTCTCACCCATAGAAAATTTAAAAAACCGGCGGAATTGGAAAAACATGCACACTTCCAACAAGGGATCCCTTAGTAAACACCATCACATTCCATACACCTTTCCTGCTAACTCAGAAATCATAACAGTCAAATCTACAGTGTTTATATAGAACCTCCACATTATCTGAAAAATCCCACAAAATATTACATTGGGGAACGGGTCGTCAGATAGAACAAAAATAGATGTAAAACATATTTCAAAGAAAGATTATTAGCATTTCACACATATCAAGGAAATGTCACAATTTTGCCAATATTCGATGTGTTTCAAAAGATTGTTTTTCTAAATATATTGCAAATACTACCTTTTCTTCCATATGGGTATGGCCAAATGTTAGCATTTGACTACACATTTAACTGAAGGTATATATATATATATATATATATATATATATATCCCCATACTTGGCTAATTAGCAAAGTATGCCCAACAAACAAATATAGCTTTAGCTCACAATATTGCTACATATTGACTTTATGTGGCATCTTTTGTATTTTGTTCATGTCTTTAGATTAAAAGTTTGCTGATACACATGCCTTTTTCAAACATTAAAAAAATTGATGATGTGAACATTTGGAGGTTTGGAGACCTCCAAGTGTTGCCCATACAGAGGGCTCCTTCTGGATTCGAACTTACAAACCTACAGCAGGAAGGCAGACTCCCTAATGATTGTGCTATTTCTCAGTGAGCATTGGGTGCTTTCCTCATGCCGTCAAAATGCTCACATGGGAACAGGGGCCATTGAACTGAATAGGATTGGACTTTTTGGCTGTTTTGGGAGTTGATCCTTGAGCTGTACAAATCCCCCTCAAACGCCCCCAAACGGGCTACGTTCACATGTAGGTGTTGTGGTCTGTTTTTGGGGCTTTTTTAGGTGATTTCATATAAAATTGCCTGCCCAAAAAATCCATGTCAAAACGCCTGGGAAAACGCCAGCAAAAACGCCCATAAGAACGCCTGATATAATTGCCATGCCAAGATTAGGGATGTTCATGAGTGATGAGTCAGATTGTTGGCTTACATATCTGTTCAATCTTCACAATCTCAACTCCCAAATCCCAAAAGGTGTGTTTCAATTGTTTCCCTAAATATATATTTTTCTCTCTCTCGCTCTCTCATGTAATTGTATATATATGTATGTATTCCTGTATCTAAACATTCTAAATAATGACTAGCAAACTTGAACAGAGAATTTTATCAATTCACATATATACACACCTACATACATACATACATGTATTTTGGTTGTTTAGGTCTCTCTCCTCCTCCTCATTTCTATTTCCCTTTTTTTGGCAACTGAGCATGCTCCAAAACACACAGGACACACACAGTTAAATTTTTGCCTGGGAGTTACCATTCTGGGTGTGTGTTTGCCTTGATTATATATAGCTCACTCAGACAGCAGGAAAGATTTGACCGAGGAAGAGGTCCAATATATTGTGTGTCACATGCTTTATGGTTAACATTTGGGGGCCTTTGTTATTTATGGAGGTGGGATTTGGCTGTGTTGTGTGTTGACTCTCTGTAAGTATTTATTACTGTTAACATAATTGTGTATTGTTCTGTCAATCTGCACATGCATCTGTAGATTATGGGCTCTTTGTCGATGTATATGGTCTAAATGTTGTACAAAAGTTGTTTTTGTTTTAAAAATACAAATCTGTGGCTTCAATGGGATACTGTGGAGACTGTGCCAAAAATATGTCATGTGAAATGTTTGAGCTGTGTATTTATGTAATAAACAGCATGTTTCAAATATTTTTTTCAAATGTCTTCATGTGTCTAAATAAAGTTTTCTGGTGTCCACAAATGTATGTATTTGTATTTCTTGTTTTAAGTTAAATATGCTTAATGGTTGTGTAAGGTGACTATTGTTTGCAAATTCGCTAATATACAAAACCGCGTTCTCACATTTGTACATGCAACCGGAAACGAAACTATTTGTGAGTGCACACGTTTCCGGAAATTGTCCAGGCCCTCCCGCAAGTTTGTGCATCATGGCTCCTGCACTCTTTACTCCCGAAATTGTGGCATTTGTGTGTAAGGTAAGGAGGGGGGGTGAATGTGCGAGATGGGGGATGGTGGCTGAGGGGCTGGGTGGGTCGCTTATCTAGCGGGTGTGCAAGTAACTTTTGGTCTGCTGATATGCGCATGCACTTTCTGCCTATTAGACGTGATCTAGAAGCTTCCTGTTATAGAAACTTCCTAGATGTGAACCTGTTCCCTACACTATATATATATATATATATATATATATATTTTTTTTTTTTGGTATATAATATATATATAGATATATAGGTATATAATATATGTATATAATGTGTGTGTGTATGTATATATATATATATATATATATATATATTTATTTATTTATTGTATATAATATATATATATATATATATATATATATATATATATATATATATATATATATATAGAGATATAGATATATAATATATGTATATAATGTATATATATTTTATATATATTGTATATCATGTGTATGTGTATATATATATATATATATATATATATAGTGTGTGTGTGTGAATCTACACACACACACACACACACACACAAAATATAGACAATATATATATATATATATATATATATATATATATATATATATATATATTAGAGACAATATATATATATACTATGTATATATTATATACAATATATATACATTATATACAATATGTATACATTATATAAAATCTATATATTTTATACATATATAGAATATATTATATACCATATATTAGTGTATATAATAGGGAACAGGTTCACATCTCTGAACTTTCTATATAGATATAGATAGGCATACCCTGCTTTAAGTACACTCACTTCACATACACTCGTGAGTAAGGACACAGCTTGTTCAGCTTGGCGTGACACTGCTCACAAACCATAAGTGACAGGGATAACAAACTTAGGGAGCACCGAGAGGGTACCCAGGACTACACCATATCCATTTTGTGGCTGGCCAGCTTGCCTAGGTAATCTATCACGTCATAGTCCTGGATCCCCTTAACATGCTCCCACATGGTTTGGGAGTGTAAAATATAGAATATATCTCTAATCTTCTAATCTCTTTAGGCGTTTCAATTTGATTAGCATTGATAGCCAGACTGATTCAAAAACAAAGTGTGATTTTATTCAAACACACTTGGCATCAACAATACAATGTAAAAAGTATAACAGTTCAGTTCAGTGTAGGTCAAAAAATATGAAGAACAAAAACAATATTTCATGGAAAAGATGTGTTCAGCCTGAATTCATGGCAATATAGACATGTGTGATCCTCAGTGTCCTACTTCAGTGTCAAATGTCTAGTTTAGAAGCAGGAAATGACGTTGCTAGGTTTCAGAGAGCAAAACACCTGCTTAGGTTGTAAAAAAAAGTCTATGAATAGATTTGTGTAGAGCAGAAGTAATGTGTGTGATCTTCCTTGGTCTGAGTGTCTGTGTGCTCTAGTTTGAGACAAGGTCCGAATCGCCTGACAATTTATCTTACATGTATACGTCATGAACTTCCAATACTCCAAGCCTTGTATGGCATCCATAACTTCTGCTAACGTCAGTTATTCTATACAAGAGGAGGTACTAAGCCCATAAAGTCATATATGTATCTTCCTAGTATAACACATGGATCCTATTCTTGACTTCCATGACATGCTATCCCACAGATACCTTATATGTCATCTTCCAACTAGCTACATACTCCAGAATTATCTGACATTTTACTGTCTCAGCTCAGATGAAGAATCTCATTGTTAATCACTGGATCAAGGTCCTTCACACATATTAATACTATGATTAATCATAAAATCACATATATTTTGCAAGCTTGCTGTGAATATAATATAATTCCAATAAGTGCCGAATTATGAATTTGGAATAAATATTTAACAATTCCCCCTGAATTATGATTAATCATACTAAAACAATAAATCCACACAAAACATTCGTATCTCATTTACACAACCTTGTATCAAATGATCGGACATAAAATTCTTCAGAACTGAACCAGCCAGAAATAACTCTCCTATTAAACTCTTTTCTCCTTACTTTAGCTCCTCTTGGATCTAACTATTCAAATTTTTAAAATAATTATATAGATTTTTAAATATGTGTAACATAATGATAACCGATATCAAATAATGAATAATAATGGTAATAATAATAATAATTACGTTATGAAATATTATATTTCCATATTTGTGCCTAAATAGTATTTTAGCTCTTTGGAAATATACTTGTCATAACTTCCTAATTTTCTTCTTTTTTTTTAAGAGTGATATATTTTCTTAACTTATTAACAAAGGATGTTCTATTTACTAGAATGATAGTGAAGTTTTAACCTAAAAATATTCAATATATATGAATATGGAAAAATAAAATAAAAAATAATAATAATGTTACTCTTAACTTAATATGACCATTAGTTTCAAAATAATTGGATAATCAAAAATGTATATGTGAAAAAAATAATGTTTCAGTCCTTATTTTTATCTGTAATAGATAAAGTTTCTTCTGATGAATCCTTTCTTCATGTAATGTTTATGAAATATGTTCTTCTTTAATGTTCTCTTAGGTTAGAAAAACCTTGTGTTTAAGATAAAACAGTCATAAATATGAAGTATAAATCGTTCGTCCAATCTTCTTCTCGAAAAGATCTCTTCTTCAACTTTGAATTTCTTGATATTATCTTTGTGCTTCTTAGGAGCTTATTATCCTCCATATTTATTTGGTTTTAAATGCCATTCTGTAAAAGAAATGCAGTATCATTGCTTTGGCATAAACAATTTACATTATTCTTTTACCCCCTTTTTTTTCTTTTTTCAACAAATGTTAAAACATTATGGGACAAAAGTTTCATGAATTTGTAAAACTATATGTGGAAAAAATACTTTAAATGTTTCTTCAAGAAAAACTTCTGTATGAAATGTACTGTACTCATTCTGTCTAAGATGTCCTAAACTATAATACAAATATCCTATGAAGTTTAGGTGTGACAGAACGCAACATCTCCTTTTGGTCATGACACAAAATCTCGTTTTCACAAACAAAGAAAGGTTTTGTATCACCCCAGAGATGACAATGGACTATGCCTTTGTTCTCATCTCTATAAATTTAGAAATATGCGTAACTGTTTTCTGTGTTGAAGCACTTATGCTAGTGTTAGACTGTTCTGCAGTAACAAGTACTGGCTCAATACTTTTCTCAGCTCTTATGCTGGAAACACGAGGTATAGACTTCTCAGATACAGTTGTATAAACATGTGCTTGTGTGCTTATCTGAAAATGTCTTGTAACATCTATTTGAATGTTTTTAGATGAAAATGTTCTAATCCATTGAGGATATATTTCTCGATATTTTCCATCTTTCTCAAAAATATCTTTTAGTGAACAATCAGATGTCTCTAAAATTATCTTGTTTGATTTCACTATGCTCTCTGTAGCTTTAATTGCATAGTAAACACTTAGCAGTTGCTTTACATCTGACTCAAAAGTTTTTTCCAAAAATGATAAAACTCTAGAGAAATAGGCAATTATTTTCTCCTTACCATCTTTTAGTTGAGACAACTTTACTGAGATTGCATTTTCAGATACATGAGTTTTCAAAACAAAAGGTACTTCAGAACAAACCTCAATTGTACTTAACATTGGAGCATTTTGAAAGTCTT
Source organism: Pelophylax lessonae (assembly GCF_965119305.1). Classification (NCBI taxonomy): domain Eukaryota; kingdom Metazoa; phylum Chordata; class Amphibia; order Anura; family Ranidae; genus Pelophylax; species Pelophylax lessonae. The sequence goes on from NC_138773.1 coordinate 155,007,365, forward strand.
TTATCAACACCTCAAAAGCATATTTCTCATTTGGACCCCATTGGTCAACTACATTACCTTTATTCCTCAAAAGATTATATAGTGGGTTAGCTTTCTCTGCGAAACTGTTTACAAATTCTCTACAATTATTTATTTTATTCAAAAACTGATGCAATGCCTTTTGAGTTGTAGGAGTTGAGATAGAAGTAATATCTCTAATTGTTTCTTGCAACAACTGTCTCTTTCCTTGACTAATTTGCATGTGAAGGTATTTCACCTGACTTTTCATCAGCTGAACTTTTGCAGTGTTTAATTTTAGACCTGCAAGTTGTAACAACTTAAACAACTCAGACAAAAGAGCAATATGCTCATCAATTTTTTCAGTACTCAGCAGAATCGTATCCACATGCTGAAAAATACATTCTGGCCTTGAAAAATTTAACAATATTTTTGCTATAGTTTCATGAACTACACCATCACCAATACCTAGGCCAAGTATTAATCGAGTGAACGTATAACTCTCTTTGTTGAATGTGAACGCAAGTTTGTATTGACAACTTTTAGTTAAAGGGATAGAAAAATGACTGTTAGAGATTTCTAATACAGAAAACACTTTAGCTTTGGTATTCAAATTTAGCTTTATGTTAGATTTATCAGGAATGACCGTGTTATTTGTGACATGTTTATTCAATGTCCTTAAGTCAACTGATAAAGAATATGAATTGTCAGCTTTTTTGATAGGCCAAATACTATTATTTACCACTGATTGTGCTTTCTTTACAATTCCTAGTTGTTCAAACTCTTGAATAATGGCAGAAAGTGGACCAACTGATTCTAATGGTAACTCATACTGATTATGAGGTTCTGGATCTTTTCCTTCAATATTCAGTTCAGTATTTTTCAAAGTCCCTATGTCATTTTTGAACTTTGACCACAAACATGGAAAACGTTGTACCACTTCCTTTAAAGCACAATTGCCATCAGTATTAGGCCATTTTTGTTCTGAGGACATATCAGTAATGGAACCAACATTACTGTACACAGAGGGATCTATTAGCACTGATTTGGGCCTAGATGGATCTTTCCAAATACTTTTACTAGCCAAATCAATCACCCACTTTTGTTTGTTGATTACATCACTGCCAAGTATATTCTCTGCACCGTGACAAAACCAAATGTCAATGTTAGTTTTAACTTGTCCGGGCACTTCAAATGTTACATTAGACACCTGTCTAGCAGTGGATTTACTTGTATTTTTAAAACCCATAATATGACATATAGGGGTATTTGGTTTCACAGGTATGTTTTCTCTGGTTAGACTAATCTCAGCTCCGCTATCAATGAGAAAATTCATTTTTTTACCATTTAGCAAACCTTGTATATGTGGTCTACCATTCTCATCCAATATAATTGGTGCAACATATTCTAATGGTAGAGAAATTGAAGGTCGATGTGATTCTAATTTTGGCAATGGCAATAAACCATCTCTGTCAGTGACAGCTCCTTTTGCCATATTGTCTGAACTGCTGTGAACAGTTAAATTACTGATCTGTTTGACTTCGGTGGCATAAGGCAATTCAGTCAAAAATATATCTTGACATAATAAAGCAGGTTGTTCAAAAGCTGCTGTTTCATACTCCATGTCTTGAATGTTTATTTGTGAGTCTCTCTTAAGTTTACAACAATGTTTTTTCATATGGCCAACTTTATGACAATAAAAACATGTGATAGACTCTCCTTGTCTCACTTGCCTACAGCTGTCGTCGTCATTCTCGCTGAGATCTGTAGTATCTGACATGTCTCCAGTCAAACTATTATCGTCACATTGAATCATAGCTACCTCATATGTGAGATTGCTCTGTTTCAATTGTCTCCTAACTTTATCAATGAAACTTACTATATCGTTCAAATTTTGTCGTTCCTGTACTATGGCTAATGAAGTTGGGTCAAGGTAATTGAACTTTTTCACAAATGAATGTATCAATCCAGTGTCGTTGTCATCGTCTACACCCAAAATCATTTTATATGCTTTGCAAAATTTAATCTTAAATTCAAACGGGTCTTCGTCTATAGTAGTTTGTAATAATTCTAACATTTCTATGGACGGTACTTCTTCACCAGTCGTGCATAGTAACAATTGTTGCAATCTGTCCATTGCGTCACTATGTCTCTCCTGTCCTTGGTCATCAGTAACAGGAGACTTTGTTAACCGTCGTGCATACTGTGCTGGCAACCAGAGATAGAATATATGATTGCGCTGTTTGTCTATCAGATTGTATCTGTCAGTGTATGACTCAAATACATCTGCGTTGTGAAACGCATTCAAATTCAAATTATATGGTGGGATATCATTTAAAACTTTCATTAGTTGGTCATGTATTTGCAACTTTAGTTTTGCAGTTCTACATAATAAATTTTTATGTTTAATCTCTGTTTCGTCATCAGCATCAACTTTCTCAATTTCCGAACTTTAAGGAATATAAGGTTGAGCCTTTGACTTGCATTCAGTCTTTTTGTCACCTGTTGTTATTACAGCAATCTGTCTACTGTCATTCAACAAAAGATTTGTTTTAGAATCTATTTGTTTTTCAAGATCCTCTATGCAATTACAAAGAATCTCACAGTTTGGACAGTTAAAGGAATCTTGGGACACATTTCCATGTATTTCTGTGTTCTGTACATTGTTAGTCTCTGTCTGATTTAATGTGCAAACATTTTTGGCAGGTATAGTAATAACCATCTTATTAAATATTCTTACTAACTGTAACACATTATTTATCTTTTTTCGTAATTTGTGCATAATAAACCTGGATTTGTCAATCTTTGTATTGGCCTGTAAACATTCATTGTACATATATTCCCATAAGTGACTGTCATTTGGATACAAAGACACATCTTTAAATGCTAGCTTGCTTTCTCTAGCTAAGTCATCAATAAATTCCATAATTTTTTACTCACCGTGATCAGAAGATTTCCTCGTCTTCAGTCGGCTCAATCACTGGACGTCTTGTCCACATCTGATGAATCAAACGCCTTTTTCTTTCTAGGTTCTTTGATCGTTGATTCCCCGAGACTTGGCAATCATGAAATCGTGTAAGTCTCCCACCTTTTGGCAGGGATTGGGGATGATAACGAGTATGGCTGGCTTGCCAAATGTAAAATATAGAATATATCTCTAATATTCTAATCTCTTTAGGCATTTCGATTTGATTAGCATTGATAGCCAGACTGATTCAAAAACAAAGTGTGATTTTATTCAAACACACTTGGCATCAACAATACAATGTAAAAAGTATAACAGTTCAGTTCAGTGTAGGTCAAAAAATATGAAGAACAAAAACAATATTTCATGGAAAAGATGTGTTCAGCCTGAATTCATGGCAATATAGACATGTGTGATCCTCAGTGTCCTACTTCAGTGTCAAATGTCTAGTTTAGAAGCAGGAAATGACGTTGCTAGGTTTCAGAGAGCAAACCACCTGCTTAGGTTGTAAAAAAAAGTCTATGAATAGATTTGTGTAGAGCAGAAGTAATGTGTGTGATCTTCCTTGGTCTGAGTGTCTGTGTGCTCTAGTCTGAGACAAAGTCCGAATCGCCTGACAATTTATCTTACATGTATACGTCATGAACTTCCAATATTCCAAGCCTTGTATGGCATCCATAACTTCTGCTAACGTCAGTTATTCTATACAAGAGGAGGTACTAAGCCCATAAAGTCATATATGTATCTTCCTAGTATAACACATGGATCCTATTCTTGACTTCCATGACATACTATCCCACAGATACCTTATATGTCATCTTCCAACTAGCTACATACTCCAGAATTATCTGACATTTTACTGTCTCAGCTCAGATGAAGAATCTCATTATTAATCACTGGATCAAGGTCATTCACACATATTAATACTATGATTAATAATAAAATCACATATATTTTGCAAGCTTGCTGTGAATATAATATAATTCCAATAAGTGCCGAATTATGAATTTGAAATAAATATTTAACAGGGAGCAAGGCCATGTCAATGTGGCCAAAATTTCCTATGGAGCTGGTGTATTTTCATGCATTGAGAAAAGAAAAAAGTGATTGCTTTACTTTAAGTACATTTTCAGTTTACATACATGCCCTGGTCCCATTGTGTACTTAAAGTGGGGTATGCCTGTATATAGATAGATTTGATTAGTTTCTACTTTTACACAAAATGAAACACAATTATCTGTGACAGATTGCTATGACACTTTGGAATCTGTCTAGATAAAGACAAATGTATTGCCCCTTTTCATATATGCAAGATTAGAAACTATATATTCCCTAAATACATTATGCCAAAAATTATTGCCTTAAATACATACATACACACTGCAAGCTCTGCAACGTTTGTCTTGTCGGAGACTCGCCATCATAAGCTGGATCTGCACACAGCAGCTAATTTGTTCACCTGAGATGGAATCAGTGCTCACAAAAATATGGACTGGTCATGTCTTCAAAGGATTGCATTGGACAAATCACCTCTAAACGAAACACATCACATAACTCTGGTCCGACCGCATCTGGAGTATTCTGTCCAGTTCTGGTCGCCAGTCCTCAGGAGGGATGTGTTGGAGCTGGAGAAAGTCCAGAGAAGGGCAACTAAACTGATTAGGGGGTTGGAGGACCTTACCTATGAAGAGCGGCTGCAATCGCTCGATTTATTTTCCCTGGAGAAAAGACGTCTGAGAGGGGACATGATAGCAATTTATAAATATCTTAATGGGGATCTCAGCTTAGAAGAAAAGCTGTTCATTCGAAGGAATTGCATGAGGACTCGAGGACATACAATGCGATTAGAGGAGAAGCGTTTTAACCTCAGGCAACGTGGGGGGTTCTTTACTGTTAGGGCTACAAGATTGTGGAATTGTCTACCACAAGAGGTGGTTTCTGCGGGTAGTATGGTGACTTTCAAAAGACTCTTAGACTTACATCTCAAGGATCAGGAGATTGAGGGCTATGTTAGATGATTACAGTCACACACACCTACACAGGTTGAACTGGATGGACTATTGTCTTTATTCAACCTCACCTACTATGTAACTATGTAACTATGTAACATGAGTGTATAATCACTTGTCTTAATGGATCACATTCCCAACACACACATCTCACACTGCCATATGTGTTTCAATGGGTATGTCCATTGCAAGTTAAATACGCCCCCAGATCCCATTGCTTTGTTAATTTACAGATATAACTGGAATCTGATGGCACTGCTGTCCACCACTATGCCATCAAATTCTGCTGGGGACCTTTAAAAAGGATTATGTGTGATTGTGTGGATAATTCTGACACATTAAATTCACATCTCCCACATCCCATGTGCTCCTCTTGCAGGAATTGCGAATCCAGGGTAATTCAGCACAGCATAATGAACAGACACACCCAATCAGACAGCTCATGTTAAAAGGGACCTGAAAAGCAATCTGCATGGCTTGCTTTTCCAAGCATTGGCTAGTTTAGTGAGCCTGGACTAATAACAGTCACTGTAATGCTACCCATACTGCTGTCCTTTTAACACGGTGACAAAAGTTGATACCTATGCTACATGTGTGTAAAGTTACTTTCACCCTGCTAAATGGACAGCAATAAGGTTGTAAATACAGTGACTGTAATTAACATGCCAAGGGCTATAAATTGTACATGTATTCTAGCTAAATATAGCAGCTTCATTAGGAAAGATTTAATTTTCATCTCTCTTATCTCCATCTCTGCTGCATGTTATTTTGGCAGAGGAATTCTATCCCATCAGCAGAGGAAGCACAAAGCTGTGCAGTGATGGACAGTGCACCCTGTGTACCCATTGGCTAAGGAGGCAGCAGGAAGTGGATCAGCCTGCCTCCTGTTACCTCCTCAGCCAATGAGTAGCTGAAAGGCTCTTAAGTCCCTTCCTCCTAACATCTCCTGAGTCCCAGGCCTGCCAGCTAGTTTAGTGTGCTTACTATGCATTTATCCTTCGGCGCTTCTCCTGCCTTATGTGTCAACTGGCTACTGTCTCCTGCACACTTCATGGATGGCGGGTCCGGGGCCCCTACAGGCACTCAGGCCCCCTACATGTGTATTGGCTGTCCCCCCCTGATGGCGGCCCTGGGTGTGTAATGAAAGGACAATTGTCAAAATGTCTAGATCATGTAGAGGAAATCACCAGTGTGGGGCAACCTATGTCATGGAGGTAGATTTGGACATCGATGTCTATGTATCACCAGAAATGGGATTCTTTGTTCTACAAAATCTCAAAGACGACCTAGCATGTTTTTGTAAGAGTGTACATTTTTGGACATACTTGGACTCAATCATACATTGCTCTTTCCACAGCTCCTCCTCCTCTGGGGTATGACAAGGTGAATATGCATCTTCACCAAAAGTACAAGATGATGTGTCGTCTCCGGATGAGGCTGCTGCGGAGATTTAACTTCCTGCCTCTAGTGGTGGATCTTCAGCGGGCCTGGAGTGATGCCAAAAGGCGCTCACCCAGGCTCCTGAAAAAGGCTGTTGAGCAAATCTCCGGTAAGTAAAAATTACATGACATGTGACCAGATAGGTTACAATTTTGTGGGTAGGTGGACATGTGTTTAGGTATGCAACAACACAAATACCAACAACCCCCCCCCCCTCCCCTCCCTCTCGCTCCTACCTTTCCTACCTCCATCAAGTGTCTCTTCACAACCTTTAATACTACTATGTACATGAGTATTTTTTATGTTTATTTTTTCTCTTCTGCTTCTAGCAAAAGCGGACGGGCGACACCCTCTTGTACTTTTGGTGAAGAAGGGGAGGAGGAGGACGGCCACGTTGAACTATGCCTTCAGAGGCAGCGAGCCATTTGAGCTGCTACAAATTGTGGATCGTAAGTAGAAAAATGTACATTGTAGAAATGTCAAATCTCTAATCACATTTCACAGAGCCCCCTTTACATCGGAGTCTCTAGACTTACTACACTGTAAGAGGGAAGTGTGAAGACTCTGATGTAAGGAGAGTTCTGGGAACCATTATTTGAGGGGGAAAGCAGGGGACTCTGGTGTAAAAGGGAACTCTGTGGTCACCAAAGCTCCCCCATACATCTGAGCTTACAGAGACCCCCTTACACTTCCCTTCCTCAGTCCACCACAGTCAAGGGCACAACAAGTCCCACTGCAGAAGGCTACCTGCTTGGACTTGTACTGCTCTCTGTAGGGGACTAAGGAACTACTGCCTGCTATGCTAAGACTTGTAGTGCCCTCTGTTAGGGACTAAGGATTCCTCAGTCCTCCACATTCTAGGGCACTATAAGTCCCAGCATAGTGGGCTGTCATACCTCAGTCCCTCACAGCTCGGGGCAAAAACAACAGAGTTAAACATCTAAAGGACAACTCCAAACCAAACTAACAATAATGGACAGAGTCCATATGCTATATAATGTCAAAGACCCGCTACCCCTCACCTTCCACCTCGGGTGCTGTCATTGTGTAGGGCAGAGGGCTCCATCTCCACCATGTTTGGCTTTCATGTCAGATATGCAGGACTTGCTCAGCTCCACTCTCTTCCCTGGCAACTGACTCTGGCGTCATTGGGGGTCTTTCCTCCTCTAGAAAACACCCAGGGGCCCTCTCCTTGTCCCCCAGCCACCCAGGGCCTTCTTCTCCTCCTCCTCCACCAACCATTTTCGGACTCTTCCAACTTCCCTGGGGCTACTCACCCCTTTGCATAGTAGACACCACAAATCTATGAGCAGCCTGCAAAATATCAAGTCTGGGCCTGGTTACCTGTATGTTCTGGATCCAGGGCAGAGCTCTCCTCCCAGAGCAACAACCGATGATAGCAGAGTGAGTTGACCAGGCAGTAACTTCCTACTGGTGCAGGTACACACCTACCGATTCCTCAACATCTTAGGATAACATGATCAGACGGCCAATCCCCAGTCAGAGAAGGAGGAGTAAGTGTCAGCAGACAACAGACACCTGGCAGATGCAGTGAAGGGACTGCAGCACACTGCTGCAAATTTTCGATCCGAGGATTGAAAGCAATCTTTTACTTGGGCGATTTCCCTGACTGCGTCCTTCGAAATGTTGGTGCTCCGCCACTGGCCGCAAGGCCCCTGTAGGTGCGAGGCCTTAGGCGACCGCTTAATTTGCATGGTGCCCTCCTGTTTTAAAACATGGTCAATGCATCTCATTGGTGTAAGTGCACTTCTATGTTCTGAATTGTAGGGGCATTGAGTATGGTGCTAGCATGATGAGAGGTTACTGCCTATTTGTGTCCATAAATAATATATAATGTATTATTTTTGATGTTTTTTTTTTTGTTTTTTGTTTTTTAGAAACCAGTGATGAGGATCTTGAGCCTCAGCCTTCTCAGGCCCACTGTAAGTAATGTGGATGTGCTGGTGTGTTGTGTATTAGGTCGAACTTGGAGGAATGATTGTTTGTTTTGTTTTCTTTTGTGGTTGATGTAACTTCAGCAAGAGAGGAGCCTCAGGCAGGGCCAAGTCGCCTGGATCCGGGGCAGGAAGACATTGTTGCCCAAGAAGAGGCCAATTTGTCAGGCAGTGATGAGGACCTGGGCTCTCCTCAAATGGGAAGTAAGTATTCTACATGTGTTTGTGTGTTCAATGTGTCCTGGGAAATATAAGGGCTGTAATATATATATTTTGACATTGGGGTTATGTAGCAGCTGACATTGAGGATGTTTGTTGTGGAGGACTGGGGAAGAGGGGCCGCTGCTTACCCAGTCCACTGTAACTACTACCTTCAATGTTTCCCGACTACTTTCTGTGTGCCTTTATCAAATAGCTTTTGTTCAAGGATTGTATCCGTGTCTTTGTGTTTCTAGGAGATACGACACCATCCCCCCATGAAGGGACACCATCCCCCCATGAAGGGTCTCCCCCATCTTCCCCCACTCCAAGGGTGGAGGCAGATGATGTTATGGCTCCCCTGAACTAGTCTGTAAGTACCTAAAATTAGATTATCACATGTATTGTGTGTGCTAGGATGATGTGTATCTAGGATAATCTAAGTTGGAGTCAAAGCAAGTGTAGTTTTGCTATATGTGACAGGAAGGTTGGTCATGAAACACTCTTGCTTAACCTTCATGTTTGAAAGGTGGTTTTGGGGAGCATTACAGGACATGTTATTATTTTTAAGTTTTCTCAAGCCACCCTATTCTAAATTGGTGTTAGTTTCTCTACATTGGAAATGGTGTGCTTTGTACTTGTAAATTTTTTGGGGACATTGTAATTTACTCATGTCCTGATTTAGTCAACACTGAAAATGTGTGTTTATCAATCTTTCATAAATACTCTTCCTCGGTAATGTACCACATTCCAGTTCACAATTTGTGTTCTTTTTGTGCAGTTTCTCCTGAGCCAGCAAGCCCATCATGTTCTGGGGGCCAACAAAACCGTGATGATGGTAAGTTGTGTGCTTTTGCAGTAATGTGTCTACTTAGTAAGTGAGTCAGTTAGAAATGCTAACTGTGTATGTCCCCGATCAGGCTTCAAGTTGTTCTAAAGGCAGCAGGTTCTTTATGTGAATGCATTCTATGCATTAGTATTCCAAGTGATAGGTGTGCATATTCCCCCTAAGACTTACTGGGACCATTTTCTTACTGTCTAAAATTTTGCACAAATACTTGTCTGGAACAGACTCCCCCTCCTCCTTAACTGAGGTGACAGCATGCCAATATTGCCTCCTGATGCTGTCACTCCTAATCATTGAGACCATCGGAAGGGAGGGGGGCAAGGCTGGCTCACAGCCTAGTGCCTGAACAGGCACAGGGTGCTTGGCTTCATCTCATGTGCCTCCATAGCAAGCTGCCTGCTGTGGGGTCAACCAACAGGAGGGAGGTGCCTAGAGGTGTGTACAGGGGCCATGTAAAAAGGAGGATCGTGATTTCTCTCGTCCCCAAAAACCTAGAGAGGGTAAGTCTAACCTGATTAGTTTTCCGCAGCCCTCCAAAAATGATATGTTCCCAACACTTAGAACAGGCAGGACTGAGGCACAAAAAACATCAGAGAAATACAATCAGCACAAAAGCAGGGAGTACGTATCCTTAACGCTACAAGCTTCACCCAGAAGAATGACGCTTGCACTGTACAAATCTGCATAACCACCGTATCAAATAAAACTTTCAGGGAAGTGTGGAGGGGTAAGGAGTGGGTGTTAGAGCGTTTTCATGACTGCGTAACCTACAGTTAGCGTGAGTCCATTTGTTGAGAAACTTTTTCTTCTCTCCTAACATAGCTGGGATGGAGCAAAGGACATCAGGGGAGGAGACACATCTGCTCCGTCCAGAACTGTCCCTCAAAATTCCAAAGGGTGAGTCTCTACTATGTGTCAGGTTCAAACTATAGACAGTAAGAGGGAGAGAGAACACTCCACAGATTCCAATGGTGATAGAGATAAATGTGTGCACATGTATCGTGTTGACCAATTGAACACAAAACACCTTACATTCTTCAAAATGATTGCTTGTGTTTACTTAGCTTTGGTGGAACTGCTACTAACATTCCAAGCCATCTTATGTAACCTTTTGAACAATTTGATGTGAAAGTTTGAGTTCAAGGTTTACAACAGCAATTTAGCATATTTGCTTCAGAGTGTTCATAAAAGCCAACCAATAGACTCCTAAGCATATTTGTTGAGGCACATTAATTACAATCCTTGTTAGGATCATTTTGCATAAAAATAATTGTCATGTCTTTTTCTACCCAGGGCACACCCACCTCACCAGCGAGGTAATGCTGGCGTATTTAAAGTGGTGCGGAGAATGAATATTGTTATTGGAGCAGCTGTGTGGGGTGGATCCGGACCCTAAGGAGCCATTTGTCCGTAATGTCACGCCTTTGAATCGTTCTTACCAAAAAAAAAAAAAAAAATTATTTTAAAAAAGAAAATAAAATTTTTTTTATAAAAAAAAAAAAAAAAATATTTGAAACAAAAAAAAAAATGGTATGTTGCACGTTGCAACACAAATGTTACATTTGAAATTTTGTACATTATATTATATATTTTAATAATATTTTTTTTGACGCTACAGTTGGTAGACACCTACACGTGTTATTAAAAAGATTTTATCTTTTATTACCAAAGTTTTCTTTTTGGGTGTACACATCGAATGTCTTTTGTGTTGTATTTGTTTAGTCGAGTGGTGTGGTCTGTAATTGTTAGCATGTTGGCTTTGGTTTATGTTATCCATGAGACTTGTTTTGAAGCTACATTTGAAGGGAGACCTTTTCTTGGGTCATTATGTGAACATTGAGTTTTCAAAATTTAAATAAAATCATATGTTTGGAGATAGAGAAGCACGTGTGTAGAAATGCCTACATTAACCAGGGCCCTTACTTGGCCACCAACACTCCCAAAAAACCAAAGATCAAACACAAACTATTTATTTTGCAGAAATTTTTATTGCTTAACACAAAAAAAAACACTAGAATAAATCATATTGTGCCACCCTCAAATTGACCCAAAAAATGGCCCCACAAATTGGCCAATGTATTAATCATTAACAAAAATAACACAAATAAATACAATAAATATCAAATTAAGGTGCTGGTGGTGGTGACTGATGCAGTGTGGTGAACACTGGAAAGGTTCCAGACATCAAATGTTCGGCCGATAGTCCAATCTGCTCTGTGCTCAGCCTTAGAGTTTTGGTATAGTGGGCCATTATTAGCAGATTTTGTTCAGGAGGCTGCTGATGATGCAATGTGGAGAACCCTGGAAATGTACCAGACATAAGATCTTGGGCCAATAGTCCAATCTGCTCTGGGCTCAGCCTCAGAATTTGGGGATAGTGTGCCATTACCATTAGATTTTGTAGCTGCTGCTGCTGCCCCGAGGCTATTTGATGCTGCTGGTGGTGCAAGGGCTGTGAAGATGTGTGGGGAGTTGTGGTTGATTGGTTGTTGGGGTCCACGGTGCGGGGGGAAACGGCGCCTGGGGCTGGTGACAAAGGGTGACGGCCTGGGTAGGATTTAAGTTCTAAAGGTGTGGAGGGAGTGTAGTCAAATGGAAGGGATATTGTGGAACCAGTGCGCAATGAGGTTGTGCAGGAGGATTGCTCATTGAGGGGTGTGGGAGGCCGAACGGAGTGTAAAGTGCTAGGAGTGGCTACAGGAGGAATTGTCACATCCCCAGCTGTTTGCCAAGTGGCCAACACTGGCATTACCCTCCCACTAGCCCAACCTGCAGTGGCAGGTGAGTGAGAGGGCTCTGCCAATGGGGCATCTTCAGATCCAAAAAGGCGTTGGCGTGGGGCCAGCACCTGAGTGTCAACACTTTGCCGATCCCGTTGATGCTGGTCTGCAAAACTTACCAAGCTTTCATGCATATCCTGTTGAACCCGTGCCATCGTTGCTACAGATTCATGTATGAGCCCTAGCAGCCGTACTACCTCACTAGATTGCTGAGTAGACCTCCTTAACTCATTTTGGATCTGAAACTCGTTAAGCAGCCTCTCGGCCACATCCAGCATAGATGGACGAGGTGGGGTAGGTGACAATCCCGCTGCATCCAAGGCTGCCTGAAATCAGAAGAAATAGACCAAATCATTATAAAACATCATGACTAAATAGTTTGGATTAGTTTGACAACTTAACACCCCAAGCTGAACGTAGAAAAGTTTGATGTGCTTCTAATAAGTACTTGTTCATTGTAATATTATCCAAGCTAGCAACACTTCTGATAATGGGTACATATTATGTTGGTAAGACTAATATGACAAAGGCAACAAAGTTTAAACATGAAGCTGTTCCCAATTAACCCTGGTGTGGTAGGTTTTTTTTTGCTTTTGGTAAATCTGTTACTACACCAATGACTTTCGACATCTACGTATGTTGTCTAAAATCTCCCCATCAATCGGCTACAGGACAACCCAACAAAACGATACACATGAATTTGGACCTGGAAAATCAAAGACTGGCCGGACTTTAAAGGTCATGGATGTTTTTGGCACATTAGTGGCAACCCAAATTATAACATAATTCCCTGATGTTCAAGATCGAACTCTTGTTGTGCTGGTGCATCGTCAGAATGTCATAGCACTAATTTAACGCACACAATGTAAGCCACATCTAGGCCAAAATCATTACTACCATTGAAATGTTACATGTGCACCTTGTTCCCTTATATCACAGACCACAGCACTGGATGCAGAATCGTCGCCAGCTCCTGATCCAACTCCAGCTGCTACGTCAAGAGGGGCCTGATGTTCTTTGAAAAAAAAAAAAAAAAAACAAGTTTAGTACATAACCTTAGGCAGTAATGAGTATGGCCAGATTGCCCTCCTAGCTTCAGGAATTAAGCATTGCGGCCAAAGATTCAAAATTGCTTTCCTGGGCTCATAGGACACTTGCTAAACACTCCCAAAGGTTAAGAAGGCTTGGTCTGAATACTAATGACGGCACCCATTAATGCTGTCAACGGTGTTTTGCAGGGTAAACATCTAAAAGGCAACACTCTTTATAAAGAAAATACATGTGTGTTAACTGGGTTAATAAGATACGGTAAAAATTATAAAATTGCTATACATACCAACACCTTCCTCCAGGCCTTGCTGCACTGGGTGTGTTCCCTGCTGTGGATCTTCTGTAAAGAGGACATAGCAATATGAGCTATCTTCAAAATAATAAAATATACATCTACATTGTTTGGCACAGTACGATATGGGACTTACCAGGAGGAGGGTCAGCACTGATGTCAACACCCGTGAGTCCGTCGGGGTCGCCAAGCTGCATGGGCTGTGGAGGGGCTGAGATCCATGCTACAGATGAACAAATTGCAGGTTGGGGAAAAGAAAAAAAGGACAATTGGAAGGCCAAGTATCAAATTCTATTCATGTCACACATAGGATAGTAGTTAATCTTTTCTAAAAAACACACAATTGACATCCAAGATAATATCCTACCTTGATGCAAAGCATCCGAATCTAAGTCCTCTCTGGAAAAGATGGTATCGGGCCCGATGATCGGCAAAAAAGGTAATTGATAAGACCAGAGAGAACTTCGAGCACGTTCATCCAGCCGAATTCGTCGGTCATAAAGACCCTCCGCAGCCCATGCAATTAGCTTCCTCCGAACGGACGCACAGATGTCGGTGACCTTCTTCCGCACGCTGTTACTGTGGCGAGGTGTTTCACCCAGTGCATTTACAGCATCCTGGATTTCATCCCACAATCTGCGCTTCTCTGTTACAGAGTGAGCCGCGGCCCTGGTCCCATGTATCGCCTCATATCTGGCCATATAGGCCTGGACCAGGGCACAGCACTGATTGTGGGTGAAACGGGGAAGCCAGGATAATGTGGACAAGCTGACTCTGGTGGACAGACCCTCTCCAGGACTACTGTCAGAAGAGCCAGCTTGCCCACTTGGTGTGTTAACACCTCCCTCGGCTTCCTCCTCCGGGATGGGGATGGCGGACTCCCTCCTGGATACAGCTGGAGCCTCCCTCACACCAGAGCCAGACGATCTGCCCACCCTGCCCCCCCTGGCAGCCACCCTGCCCCCCCTGGCCACCCTGGCCACCCTGCCCCCTCTCCTCAGCCTTCCAGTGGGTGGGGCCATGGGAGCACGAGGTGGGCAGAGAATCTGGCTGTCCAGCAGCAGCAAATAGCCCCAAACGCCTAAATCTGAAATGACAAAAGAGAAAACATAAAAAAACATGATTTGCAGATTGCTCTTCATATACAGTATAATTAGTGAACAGTTACACAACACACTTACCTAATGGCACAAACACAGTAGTAGTGGTGGGGCTGGTGGTGGTGGTTGTGGTGAAAGAGCAGAAGAGACTGCAAAGAAATAAAAAAACACATCAGAAAACGCATATGGGCAAACATCACACGAGGCCCTCGAAACACTTACCTAATGGCACAAACACAGTAGTAGTGGTGGGGCTGGTGGTAGTGGTGGTGGTGAAAGAGCAGAAGAGACTGCAAAGAAATAAAAAAAACACATCAGAAAACGCATATGGGCAAACATCACACGAGGCCCTCCAAACACTTACCTAATGGCACAAACACAGTAGTAGTGGTGGGGCTGGTGGTAGTGGTGGTGGTGAAAGAGCAGAAGAGACTGCAAAGAAATAAAAAAAACACATCAGAAAACGCATATGGGCAAACATCACACGAGGCCCTCGAAACACTTACCTAATGGCACAAACACAGTAGTAGTGGTGGGGCTGGTGGTAGTGGTGGTGGTGAAAGAGCAGAAGAGACTGCAAAGAAATAAAAAAAACACATCAGAAAATGCATATGGGCAAACATCACACGAGGCCCTCGAAACACTTACCTAATGGCACAAACACAGTAGTAGTGGTGGGGCTGGTGGTAGTGGTGGTGGTGAAAGAGCAGAAGAGACTGCAAAGATATAAAAAAAACACATCAGAAAACGCATATGGGCAAACATCACACGAGGCCCTCCAAACACTTACCTAATGGCACAAACAGACTTGGTGGGGGTGGTGGTGTAATTTTTTTTAGGCAAAAGGAGGCTGCAAACATTAAACATACATGAGAAATCGCATGACCTACATACGTGCACATAATAAATTACAGTTATCAGGAAAGCAAAAATGGTGTCTTTGGAAGCTGGGAAGGTAAGGGGGCAGGTTTAGATGCCAAATCTAGACTGCACACCTTGAACAAACATGAGAAAACACATGTCAAAACCACATGCACATGGGGCCAACTACGAATGATTAAAAGACACTTGAGGGATTCACAAGCTATTGTGGGTTGGAGGGGATTCACCATAGACAACTTAAGCACACCCAAGATAAGTACAAATTATCTCCTTCAGTAAACAATAACGGTGAGCAAGAACACACAAACAGACATATCTCAATATATATATATATATATATATATATATATATAGAGAGAGAGAATTTGTTATATTTTTTTGGGAGAGAGAGATACAATTGTCTTACCTCAAGATAATGTAGGTTGTGGGTCACAGGGTCTTGCTAGTACATAAGAAACATCGATCTATAACATCCAGCAGCCATATTGGCCATGTGCTCCTTTTATAGCTGGCTCACAGGTGTGATAATTAGTGGCCGTTTCTATATATATCTGCGCATTCGCGAATTTGCACGTTCAAAATGGAGAACGATATCCCAGACGCTTTAGATGGTGCAATGTTGGCATTTATCGGTGCCCTGTTTGAAGAGGCCCGAGCACAGGAGGCAGCAGAAGGTGGGGAAGCAGCTGCAGCAGCACCTCCAGCAGCACCTCCAGCAGCACCTCCAGCAGCACCTCCAGTCTGTGTGCCCTTACCTCGCCAGCCACGCATTTTTGCTCCAAGGATCTATTTGGACAAGCTGCGGGATTCTGATGTCAGGAGGAAGTTCTGGCTCGAGCGAGGAACTATTCTACACCTCTACCAGCTCATAGCAGACAAAATTGAACCGGACACACAGCGCGGCCATGCGGTGCCCGGCATGGCCAGATTGCTGGCCACTTTGTACATCTTAGGGCGTGGCAGCTTCCAAGCCACTTCTGGAAGTATAATGGGCATTAGCCAGCCCACAGTTTCAAGGGTGTTCATGTTGGTCATTAATGCCATAGTGGATCTAGTGACCAATTTTATCCACTGGCCACAGAATGAAAATGAGAGGAATGAAGTGAAGTTGGGCTTCTACCTGCGGGCACATATGCCGCAAATCCTAGGGGCAATAGATGGCACCCACATAGCCATTAGGCCACCAAGGAGCCACGAAATGGAGTACCGGAACCGCAAGCAGTACCACTCCGTGAACATCCAATTGGTTTGTGACGCCAAACAGCGCATAATGAGTGTCAACACTGGTCACCCAGGGTCGTGCCATGATTCCAGTATGTTACGAACCAGTACTCTGTACCAGGTGTTTGAAAGTGGCCAAATGCCCGAAGGGTGGCTTATTGGTAAAATATTTTGTCTTAACAACATAAACTGTAAGATTACATAGACATAGGAATAAGCTACATCGGCGTACACCCTGATTTAAGCGAAGCCTACCTAAAATGGATGTGTTAGGAGTTGGCAGGCTGTTCACACACAACCAGATAAGCAGCTTAGCAGCTCACAACAGAAATATTTCCAAAGTTGTCTTTGAGTCAAATGAAGGTGGTTAACCAATGTGTAAATGGTGTCCTCTAGCCACCCAAACAAAAGCTACAAATGATTCCAATGGTATTGCCATATCCCCAAAGTACTTTGCATAAGTGAGTCAATATTGGTTTCCTCACTCTAGTTGCAGATATATTCCAGAAGTAAGGCCTATGCTAATGTAATAGGAACAAAATAGGGGCCAAGTTGGAACTTGCAAGAGAAACCCACCACTTTGTGTGTCCTTTTTCCCATTTGTATTAGTGATTTAGGCAGTTAGACAGAGTGGAGATGTTTCATATGAGTTTTTGCACACAGACGAGCAGGTTGTTTAGTAAAATGCCTAATTGTCTCCCATTTTGAGGAGTCATCTAAAGTCACATGATATGAAGAACTAATGTATATTTTTCTTTTTTTTCAGGGGATGCTGGTTACCCGCAGCTGACTTGGCTGATGGCTCCAATCAGGTACCCCCAGGGCCGAGCAGAAATTAATTACAACAGGGCCTTGCGGAGAAGCCGGAGTATCATCGAGTTGACCATAGGTCTTCTCAAATCCCAGTTTCTCTGCTTGGCCCGGCCTGGGGGTGAACTCCTGTACTCTCCTACAAAGGCTTCCAAGATCATCCTGGCGTGCTGCGTGTTGCACAACATGTGCGTTGCCCGGGATGAATCTTGGGAGCTGACGGAGGAGAGGGAGCCAGAGGTCCGTCAGCCGGCGGCCCTCAGGCGGCGGAGCACCACTGCAGGTATGGCCACCCGGAATACCCTGGTTGCTAGCCACTTTACATGTAAGTACTGTAACCGGTCGAGATATGGCATGTGTATTAATTTGTTAGTTAGCAGAGGTGCCACTCACAGGGAGACAGAGGGTAATTCTCATCTGCCAATGACACTTGCCATTGTAGATAAAGTGTAGTCAACATTGGTAAAATTGTGTTACTTGAGCAAGAACATGCACCTCTAACCATAAACATGTTGGTATTGTGAATAGTGGAAAGGGCTGATAAGAGCTGGCAGGTGTTTATTTGTGTCTATGCCACCTGTGTAGTTATTGATAACATGAACGGCTGGTTGGTATCTTATGGTGTTCTAATTTTTCAGAACCTGGACATCTTGGAATCATGGCATGTACCCTGAGAAGCCTGTGGTGATGGACTGTCTGGCGTCACAGGTGTGTATTCAAATGTTTGCATTAATGTTTTCTGGATTGTGTAAGTTGTCTGAAAATGTGTTATTTCACTCGTGATGTCGAAATTAAATGAAGTTCAGAATGAAGGAAACGGGCATTAAGATGTGATTTTCATAATGAAATGTCTTATCCTTTGTTTTATTTTTCCAGGAATGGTACTGCTTGCGGTTGTAGCTGTTAGAAACCCACCTTCATGGACTCCACTCATCTTCTTTTGTGGTCAGTGGATATTTGGTGAGGCACATGGCCAGAACTGGCATCGATGACCAACATGAACACCCTGGAACTTCCAAAGTGGCTTGGAAGCTGAACAGCAACCTGGCCATGCCTGTCCCCTATGAGCTGGTAGAGGTGCAGAATGGATTCTGGACTCTGCATGAAGTTGGGGAAGAGATCAGAATCCCGTAGCCATGGAGCAAAGATCGTGGGCTGGCGCTGTAAAGGCACACGGACTGGAGACTGACAATATTAGCTTGCTGCATCCCTCCTTATGCTGTCATTCTATAATCAATAAAGACTTTTGAATGGAACATGTGTTTATTGTTTTGGGTGGGTGCCTACAGACAAAAGGGCCATACACACTCTAAGATTTAGAGAAGACTTTATCCTTCAGATTGACCTTTTCTATGTAGTGCAAGGGCCTGCCTGATTGCATACAAATTGAAAGTGTTGAGGTTTGACCTCATATTATATGGTTTGGTTAAGTCTACAGGAAAAAGTGTTGAAAACTTCTTAGTGTATGGGCCATTAAGCTGCCAAGGCCGGAGCTTTGCACTTTGCATGCTGCTTGTACTGGTGATGTGAGGGGTTGTAATGTAGGGTAGGGATGTGACAGTGTTGTGTTGAGGTGTGAGCCAAATGTAGTGTTGGACTATGAGGGTCTGTGTTGTTCAAATATGGAGAGAGTCCAATATCAGACACCTATGTTTATTGGTCCAAAAATTGTAAGAACCATGGTAAATATGTAAAGAATTGCATCTCGAGAAAACTAGGACCACAGTCATAAAATCAAAATTGTGTTGGTTCCATTAATGTGCTTGAAATTTGGGATTGAACACCCCCTCCCCCCCCCCAAAATTTGAGATAGTTTAAAAAAAGTCTAAAAGAAATGAGAGTGAAAAGAGATCCCAAGTGTAGTGATTGTTGGGATTTGAAACCATGACGTTGTTAACTGCAGTGAAGTTGCAAAGCACTTAGCTATTGTGCAGAATAGAGCTGTTTGGTGAAAATAAAGGAGTGTGTTAAGGCTACAAAGCACATATAGCTAAAGTACTAAACATGGTATGTAATCTGGGAAGAAGACCATGGTAAAATTGTGAGGTTTTATCTTGACCTGAAGTAGTGTAGGGGTTTGGTGACTTGCCTTTGCTACTTTGACTCATAAGATCGATTCGACAGACAGACAAGATCATAAAATCACTTAAAATGTTGTAAGTTTGCAAGCGCTTCTGGGTGTAACATTATTTACCAATATATGATGTAATCCGTAACATTTTTGAAATATTAACAAAAAAATAAAAAATAAAAGTCAGGTGGAGATGGTAAGCCTCGAACCTACAGCTGAGGGAGATGAATTACAGACGAGATGTGTGCACTAATCCACTAGACCACATCGCTATGTGAAACTGCTGTAAGCACAAAGACATAAGTTTGCGAATTTGCGAAGCCGCGATCGTAAGTGAATACCGCTGACGGCGGAATTCATTGTTGCTGTTCCACTAGCCAATTCGCCGCAGTGCTAGTTAATTGATTTTAAAGCGGCGAAACTGAAACACGTCATAGATGTTTGAACCTGCAGTTTCTTTAAATCCGGCCCAGTATGTCTCAACAACATAACCCCATAAGTGCTTTCATTCAAAACAAGCCATTAAGGGTACATACCTAGTTTTAGAATACCTAGTAGATTCTGAGATTGTTAGTTGGATCCTACATAATGGTCCAGGGAACATGTGGGGGTACCTACCGTGTCCCCTGCCCAGGATCATCCATATATCAAGCCTTAAGTATGATGTAAGACTGGGGAACGGTAGGACTTTAATGGCGGGTATAGTTGTTCAGGAAGATGAAAAGGAAGTATTGTAATAACAAATGACACACATTAACAAGTGCATACAACAGTATAACTAGTTCAGGTATATAGAAACTAATCAGACAGAAACCTAACTTTACCTGTTTGCTTAGACTGATTGAATGTTACGTGACGTGAGTACCACTGGAACCAAGGGGACCATCGTTTAGATACAATATCATAACTACCTATTGAAGAAGCCAGAAGATTATTGTAAGTGTCATGTGTGTGAGTAATTCTAATTGCTTCTGCCACATCTGGAGGGTTTTCCTCCTTCCAATGTCTAAGAATGGTCAAATGTGCGGTCAGTAAAAGGTGGGAAATCACCACTCGTATTGACCCAAAAATCCTGTCAATATTAGCTGACTAGATAATTGTGTAAATATGTTGCTTCATTTGAGGATTTATAGATTTAGAAATGAGTAGTCATTAAAATGAAAACTGTTGGTTCACACAAGAATAAATAATGGTTGCTTTACTCATTTGGTTCAACAAAATCTTAGAGAATTATGTTGTCAAGAAATCAATAGACTGCTCTTTAAACCCTCAGGGCTGTCTCAAACCTTAGTATGTTACTTCCTATATTAACGTATGTTGCAGCTCATTCAGTGTAATTTACTCTCCTCCTTTCCTGTAAACAAAACATCTTAGGAAGAATTTATCGAACTGGAGCAACCAGAATCTGGAGCAGTTGTAAGTGGCAACCAAACGGCTTCTATCTTTCATTTTCTTTTTTTTTCATTAAATTTTATTGAAAAGTTTTTCAAGGTACATCAACAGAACAAACATAACAAATATAAAGATTCACAGAGGGTTGCAGACAATTGGCACATTAATGTATTACGTACACTTAGCTTATACCATTATAAGATATAAGACATATGTATATATGGTGCGATAATTTGCATCTGCACATATAGGTATAATATAAATAGGAGAAACGTGGGGGAGGGGAGGGGGAGAAGAAGAAGAGATGGCGAGGACAAGAGGGGGGAGGGGAGAGGGGACTAGGATAATGATAGAGTAGAGGAGGGGGGAGAAGGAGAGGGCAGAAGGGAGGAAGAGAGGAGAAGGAGCAAAGAGGGGGGAAGGAGAAGAGAGAGAGAGAGAGGAAGGCGGAGAGAAAGGGAAAGGAGTGAGTGGAGAAAAGTAGAGGGGGAGGAAGAGTATGGAAGAGAGAGTGGACAGAGAGGGAGTGGAGGAAGAGAGGGGGAAGGGTGGATTAAGGAGAGAGAGGGAAATAGAGAGGAGAGAGAAGAAATAAAGGGATAAGAGGGGGGGAGCGCAAGAGGGACGACGAGAAAAGATAGCAAGGGAGAAGGAGGAATAGAAAGAGGAGGGGGGGGGGAAGAAGTGAGAAGAGGGGGGGGGAGAAGAAAAGGATGGAGATGGGGGGGAGGGGAAGTGGAGGAAGGAGAAAAGCACATTGGAAATGCTGGTGCAGATGGGTAAGTATCTCAACAGAGCAACCTAAAGTGAATCACAGCAAGGTAAAACAAGGTAAACAAACCGAACATAAATGATAATAAAGGAAAACAAGAGGAAATAACAGGTCAGCAATAAGTGATGTGGAGAGGTTGATCAGAATCTCAACAAGTAAGTAGGTTAGCGATTACCCGCAAGCCATGCGTTCCACAATGACTAATGTTGGTCAAACCCTGCTCCCTTACCCAATTTGTGTGCCAGCAAGCTCTCATATATGTGATTAGTTTTAACTAGATCCAGGATCTCAGAAGCATTAGGAGCTTCATTGGACTTCCGCTGCCTGGTTATTAAAGAGGAAGTAAACCCTCCTCTGCAAGTTGTACCTATAGGTATGATAAGGCTTACCTATAGGTACTGTAAATATCTCCTAAACTTGTACCGTTTAGGAGATATTTACCTTCGATGCATCCAGTGACGTCACTGGCGCATGCGCTATGAAGGAACGGTCGCTTGTGCCGTTCCTTCAGAGCCCCGTGCAGTGACTGTCGGCTCCCGCGCGCGTGCGCGGGAGTGACGTCACCGCGGCTCCGGCCAATCAGATGGCCGGATGCCGCGATCCCGGAAGACGGGCGACTAGACATGTCGCCCATCATAGAGGTGAGCGGACGGCACGGCGGGGGCTTGTTCTAAGGTAAGTAAGTATTTCATAATGAGCTAGTATGCGATGCATACTAGCTCATTATGTATTTCTCTTTCAGGTTGTAAAAAAAAAAAAAAAATTTTTACCGAGTTTACAACCTCTTTAAGCTTCTGGCAGCCGAAAGTATATGTGTAGTTATAATACAGCAGTCCCTTGGGAACCGATCTATTCCTACGTTCAGTATCGCCAGTGCTGGAGAGGGGCGGGTAAGAACACATGTGATTTCGGAAATAATAGAAAAAATCTTGTTCCAAAAACTAGTTAGGTGTTTACACATCCAGAACACGTGTTTAAGATGGGTGTAAGGTTCTGGCACTCTCAGTGCCTCCTATCACATCATTTCCGGGTGCGTTCCATCTACCTAGATAGATGAAGCACATATAGGTGTGTTTCCCTTTAAGAGTGCTGACATCATCATGAGGCGCCGGACTGAACAGCTATTTAAATCAGCGGCTTTCACTCACATGTGTTCGTTCAACCTGCTGTGTGCCTAGATGTGCCTTGATGCTAACCTGTCTTGAAGCTCTCATGCTTGCAAGCATACCTCGCTGTCGGAACCACGCTGCGCTGATCCCTGTATCCCGCTACCGGATCATCCGCTCTTGTCGAACCTCTCCTCTGCTACATTGCTACTAGTGATAAGTACCCCACAGGGGAAACCTCAATAACCTTCATACTAAAGCTTACACTGTCTAGCTCTGCATACTAAGGACTGTTACTACATCTGCACTATCTAGATTGCTAGCTCTTGAGCCTACTATCATCTGCTCTTGCACTGGGTTAGTCTCTCCTGTATGTCATCTGCTATCCTATCATCTACTACCATACATAATTGCTAACCTATCTGCATCCCACCTGTTACTATCTCATTCTCAAGAACATTCCTCTCAAGTGTCTGTCACCTATCATCTCAACTCAACCTGTCTCTTCAGCCTATCACCTCTATACTACTATATACATAGATCACTCCAGGAACTTCTTATTGAGTGTGTGTATTTACTTGCTGAATTGAGATCATCCACACATGATGAGTCTTTGGGAGTTGGGATTGGTGTCTCAGCGTTTCTCTACATGACTACTGAAGTGGAATATTTCTGCAGCTGTAAATCCACATCATACATAAAACGCAGGAGCGTTACAATGGGCCACTTCCCCACAAACTCTCCAGCACAACGGTGAGTAATCTGGCATAAATTTAGAGAGGCAATACGGTGTGAGGTACCAATGAAGATTTATCTTTTGGGAAAGTTCCCAATGATTTGTGCAGGAGGATGTTCTGAATACGTAGAGAATTTGGGGCAAAAGGAGCATTTTGAACGAGGCAAGGCAGCCCGACCATGTGAGTTCTGTCTTGGAGATGCGATGGCATTCCTGTGTTATCTTAGCTATCAAAGGAGGGAAGTTTGCTTCTGCTATTTGGGACACCTTGGGAGTGAGCTGGATTCCCAGATAAGGAATACTATGTTGCTTCCACAAGTAGGGGTAAGTATTTTGCAATTTATGACTAAGTGTCAGGGCCACGCCCATCGGGAGGAACAAGGATTTGTTAAAATTGACCTTATAATAGATTAGGCTAAAACGTTGTAAGATCATATGCGTGGCAGCTAATGATTTTTCAGGGTCTGTCAAAAAGATAATGATGTCATCTGCAAACATATTTACCGCATGATGCTGTGTTTTGGTATAGAATCCTTTGATGTCCTCCGAGGACCTAACTGCTTCCGCTAGGGGTTCAATAAGCAGATTAAAAATAGAGGGGGACAAAGGGCAGCCCTGTCTCATACCATTAGTTATGCGAAATATCTTGGAAAGCATATTATAAGTGTATACCCTGGCAAAAGGGGCAGAGTACAACGCCAATATAGCAGACACTATGGGACCACTGAAGGCAAATTTTTGTAACAACCGAGTCATGTAAGTCCAGTGGACCCAGTCGAATGCCTTCGCCGCATCCAACGAGAGCAGCAGAGAAGGCACCCGACCGTACCCTGCTCTGTCAATTATACCTATAACTCTTCTAGTCGCATCTGAGGCCTCCCTGCACAAACCCCGTTTGATCTGGCTTGATCAGTTCAGGTAAGATAGGGTGCAGTCGCAGTGCCATAATCTTAGCATATAATTTAACATCCGTATTCAGCAGAGAAATTGGCCTAAAATTGGGGGGGGGGGAGATGTAGGCTCCTTCCAAGGTTTAGGCAGAGTTACTACATACGACTGGAGCATTTCTGTTGGCAGAGAGGCAGAGGACACCGCAGCTGCATAGAAACATAGAAACATAGAAACATAGAATGTGTCGGCAGATAAGAACCATTTGGCCCATCTAGTCTCCCCAATATATCTGAATCCTATGAATAGTCCCTGGCCCTATCTTGTATGAAGGATAGCCTTATGCCTATCCCATGCATGCTTAAACTCCTTCACTGTATTTGCAGCTACCACTTCTGCAGGAAAGTTATTCCATGCAAACACCAAGGCTAAATGCGGGCTGAGAACCGACTCAAATTTTTTATAGTAAAGGTTGGGTAGGCCATCAGGTCCAAGGGATTTACCAGAGGGTAGAGTACGGATGGCTTATTCAACCTCCAAATGGGTAATCGGGGCATTTAAATCATGGAGCTGAGCAGGTGTATGGAGCGGTAAGTGGATAGATGCTAGGAAACTCGTGATGGCCTGTTCTGTTGGTTGGGGGGTGTCAGGATCATCTTTCAAGTTGTATAGAGAGCTGTAATATTTGGCAAAGGAGTCAGCTATTTCCTGTGGGTTTATGATTTTGGTCTTAGTGGCAGGGTCTAAAAGATACGCTATTTTACTCTTTACTCGCCTTGCCTTCAATTTATTGGCTAATAGTTTACCAGCTTTGTTGCCAGCAGAATAATGGGAGAGCTTGAGAGCGCTAAAGAATTTGTCCTGCTGCTCCACTAGGAGGGCCCTAAGGTCAGATCTAAGTTTGGACAGCTGGTGGGCCAAAGAAGGAGAATTTGTTCAGGGGTTCTAAGCGTTTGATCTTGCCCAGGAGCTGGTAAAGCCGCAAGCCCTCTGCCTCTTAAGCCGTGCACACAGTTTAATTAGAATCCCACGTATGTATGCTTTGTGGGCACACCAAACAACAGTTGGGTCGGGTACTAAAACCCGCATTGGTCTTGAAGTATTCCCCCAGGCAGGCCTCGATGTGGGAGACATACTGAGGAGAGTCCAAGACTTGGCCGTTTGCTCTCCACAAGAAGGCAGGACCAGGAGAACGGGACTCCTGCAGGGTGACAGATACGGGAGCATGGTCCGACCAGGTGATATCATGTATTTTGGAGTTGTGAATGAGTTGTAACAGGTGCTTATCAACCAAGATCATGTCAATGCGGGAGTAAGAGTTGTGACGCTGCGAATGAAAGGAGTAGTCCCATTCGCCAGGGTGGAGGCACCTCCAGGAATCGTAGACCTCCGCTGTATGGAACAGAGGTTGTAAGGTTGGAGGAGAGCATTTGGGAGTAGAGGTAGTGTCCAGCTGTGGGTCAGCTGTGAGGTTGAAATCTCCACATATGATCGTGGAGCCCTTCCTGTGTTTGGTCACTAGTTGGAACATTTTCCTCCAGAAACGCAGTTGGTGCGTTTAAGGGGTATAAGCGTTGACCACCGTGAAGGGTAGGTTGTTGATCTCACACTGCAATATAATATAGCGACCATTCAGGTCCGTGATGATGTCTACTAAAGAGAAGGCCACTGAGTCCCTAACTGCTATTAACACCCCTTTGCGTTTCTGCGGGGCGGAGGCCATGAAAACGTGTGGGAAGTTTTTGTGGGAGATAGTTGGTGCAGAAGCTACATGGAGATGGGTTTCCTGAATGCAGAGCACATCACTTTTAAGTTTCATGGCCTCCCGCCATATGGATGTTCTCTTGGCAGGGTGGTTAAGGCCATGGACATTCAAGGATGTGAATTTAATGGTCATGGATAAGTGTTAAAGGGACGATAAAGTTACCTGGTCCAGTGCGCAACCGGGGGATACCTGGGGGTGCCCACTTGGGATGCAAGATGACGGGGCCACTGCATGACCACAGATACTTTAAGTATGTTCCAGCTTGACACAGGGTTTCTGAAGGGAAGCTGACCAGCAAAAAAAGAGAAAAAACTAAGAAAACAAAAAAAAACAAAGGTGGTGAGAAACATAAACAGTTAATAAAAAACAGAGATTTGACTTGAAAGCAGTCGTGCTGCACATATTAGTGGGGGTTATAAAGGTGGCCTTGGTATCCAGACACAGGGAGAGGATTAATGGTTGGTGCCTTGAGGCGGCGAGCCCTTGGGGGCCCTTTTTCCCTTTTTCTTGTGGGAGACTGTATGCCAGTCCTCTGGGATTGGTTAGATGCGGTCAGAAGATCCTGACGGAGTAGGACCCTGATCCGGGAGGATACCCCAGGATTGTAGCAAATCTAGACCCTCTTGCAGAGAAGTAATGACATGCGCTCGGTTGTTGTAGGTGATAGTGAGTTTTACCGGAAACCCCCATCTATATGTGATATTATGGTTTCTGAGCACTTTGGTAAGAGGTTGGAGTGTCCTTCTCTTCTGTTACATGTGCTGTGATAAATCTGCAAAGAGCTGGATCCTGGCATATTTATCTGGAACAGGGGTCATCTTCCTAAAGGCTGCCATCAGATGATCCTTAACATGGTAAAAATGGATCCGCATAATGACATCACGAGGAACATCATCTGAGATATAGGACGGCTTGTGGAGGCAATGTATTCTATCTATCACCAGCTCAGATGTGGTAGTTGAGGGGAAAAGTGCCTGAATGAGGTCCCGGGCATACTGGTCTAGTTCACTGGGCTGTATAGATTCAGGGACACCCGTTATCTTTACGTTGTTCCACCTGGAGCAGGCCTCCATATCAGCAATTTTACTCTTAAGCTTTTCTATGTCCTCTTCATGGGTGTAATGAGAATCAATGAGTTCATTATGAGAGGCAGCGAACTCCCCCATTTTGGTTTCTACTTTATCCACGCGTCCCCCTAGGGCCTGTACTTCTACTTCAAAGGAGCTGACACACTCCAACATGTCTGCTAGCAGAGAAGCCCACAGGGACACCATCATGTCCTTCAACTTGGTCTCTGAGACAGGCTGATCGAATGCAGGGAAGGCATTGATATTATCTGTTAATTCCCTGGTGGAGTTCATGGAGGAGGAGTCCCCATTGCTTACCTCCTTGGTGTGGACATCCACCGACAGCCTGGGCTTGCTCTTCACATGGCTTCTGGAGAGTGGAGTTGAGGCAGAAGGAGATCGTGGCTGTCCCACTTTCTGTGAAGCGGGAAGCGGAGGACTGTGCGGGGAGTGAGACGACCCGCTGGAGGAGGCTGGTGAGCTGCCTCCGGCACCATCTTGCCCGCACGGCTTCTCCTGGGCAATGAAGAAGTGTTGTAGTTGCTGCGGTTGTCCGCCTTCCTTCTTCTTTTTGCCCATCGCAGGGTTAGCAAGTAAAGTGCAGGAGGAGTGTCAAGAAAACTGTGTATAGAGACTGTATATATACTGTATATAGGAAGATGCCCCTGAAGTTGAAGCCAAAGTTTTGTTTGCTAAAATCAAGTGGGCATCCCATAATCTCCCATCACCATTAAAGTTATTAACCTTCAATGAACCACAAAAACAAAGTCAAGGACTGTTCTACTGTATGTCTCTCAAGTGCCTATGAAAATTCAGTGTGCCTGGCTGTGCAGAGTGGGGGATCCCAGTTCATCAGCGGTACAAAAGCTTAAAGAGGTTCTATAGGCTGAAGGTTTTTTACTTTTATGCATTCTATGCATGAAGGCAAAAAAAACCTTCTGTGTGCAGTGCCCTGCCCCCCAAGCCCCCCTTAATCCTCACCAGAGCTCCCTCCAATCCAGCGATGTGCATGATAGCCCCTGTCCAGGGACTCTTCCTTCTCATTGGCTGAGACCGCAATGGGAGCCTATTGGCACTGCTGTGAATCACAACTAGTAAGCCAATGAGGAGAGAGTGGGGGGGGGGGGGCAAGCCACAGCTCTATGTGTCTTATGGATGAATAGAGCAGCTGCTCAGGAGCGAAAATGCAGCGGTGTCCACAGGGCAAGTGGCTTTCTCTGGGGGCACTGCTCGAGGGGGAGGACCCGAAAAGAAGAGGATCAGAGCTGCTCTGTGCAAAACCGGAGCAGGTAAGTATAACATATTTGTTATTTTAAGACAAAACTAACTAAGCCTTAATACAACTTTAACTGAACAAGCTCAGGATGAAGCTGATTGGTGGTCATCCAGATCCTGGCTTCTCCAGTTTAGTAAAATGCCCCCCCACAATGTGTTCACAGAATACCAGGCTTTCTTTGAATAAACATGGGGTGAGGATAGACAGGTACATGACAAGATCCTCTCCTTTTCCATTCAGAGAATGCTTTGTATTTAATAAATAGAATACGAGATGTATTGTGACTAGATAAGGTGGCATGCAGGGGAAGAGTACACAATCATACCCTACCCACCTTAATACGACCTTCTGCCTGACACCAACTGTGAACTAACCTATCTGATTACAAGTAGAGATGGCCTTGCGGTTCGCCCGGCGGTCAGTTGGCGGCGAATTTTGCTTGTTCGCTACCCGCCAATTTTGCGAACACATGGCGTTGTTCGCGGCAGCCATATTAGTTTACATTGGGGAGAACTTTGACCCATGACACAGCCGTCAGGTGGAACGGGACAGCCAATTGAAACATTTCAGCACATGGACATGCCCCCTACCCTATAAATACACCTGAGCTGTCGGCCATTTCACATTCTGCTTTTTGTCAGCATAGGGAGAGGTTGGCTGTGCTCATGAGGGAGAGATTGGCAGACACAAATAGCTCTGTTAGGGACAGGTATCCAGTCAGTGTTTTAGGGGCAGTTAGAGATGGGCAGCAGTGACACAAATAGCTCTGTTAATGTCCACAAAAGTCCTTTTCAGGGCTGGTATTTCGGTAAAGGTCCAGTCTCTTTTCAGGTTAGGGACAGGTATCCCGTCTGTGCTTTAGGGGCAGTTAGAGATCGGCAGCAGTGACACAAATCACCCTGTTAATGTCCACAAAAGTCATTTAAAGGGCTGCAATTTTTTTGGTATTGCTGTGCAGTGCACTATATAGGGGGGGAGGGGGGTAATCCACGGTATATTTTACTTTGTAGAAAGCATAATATAGTGGATTAGTAGTATTATTGTGCAGCATTGTGACAGGTGTGGTGACTGAGCGTTGCTGCAGCAATACTACAAACAGTGACAAAAGCACTTTTAATGTATTATAACTGGTGTGATAGACCAGTGGCCACCCAATACCACATATTGAAGTGGGGTGTTATCTGAGTATACGTTTACAAGTGTATTTGTGTCCTGCAACAATATTGCCTCTTTTGCTGGGTTAAGTCTGATACACACAATGCCAAACTCACTGTTTCATTTTTTGAACAACTGGTGTGATAGACCAGTGGCCCCCCAATACCACATATTGAAGTGGGGTGTTATCTGAGTATACTTTCATAAGTGTATTTGTGTCCTGCAACAATATTGCCTATTTTGCTTGTTAAGTCTGACACACACAGTGCCAAACTCACTGGCCAATTTTTTGAACAACTGGTGTGATAGAACAGTGGCCCTCCAATACCACATATTGAAGTGGGGTGCTATCTGAGTATACTTTTACAAGTGTATTTGTATCCTGCAACAATATTGCCTCTTTTGCTGAGTTAAGTCTGATACACACAGTACCAAACTCACTGGCCAATTTTTTGAACAACTGGTGTGATAAACCAGTGGCCCCCCAATACCCCATATTGAAGTGGGGTGTTATTTAACAGTGTACTTTTATAAGAGTGTATTTTAGTCCTGCAAACATTTGGCCTCTTTTGCTGTGTTAACTGTGCTACACACAGTGATAACAGTTACTGGCCAATTATTTGTAGAACTGGTGTGATAAACCTGTGGCCCCCCCAATACAACAGATTGAAGCGAGGTGTTATATACCTTTTTCCAGATATACTGCGATTCTCTAGAGACTTTTGTCACAGGGTAATTAAAAAACATGACAGGCAGAGGAAAAGGCAGACACTTATGCAGGGGTGGTAGGGGTAGGGCAGGAGCAGTAGACCGGAGCCAAAATGTGAAGTTTCAAAAGCCGCGTGCAATTACGTCAAAGGACGCACCAGACTTGGTTGAGTGGCTCACTCAGCCTTCCTCTTCTGCACCCTCCTCATCCTCTCTATGTGCACCCTCTTCACTCTCTGCTGTGTGCATCCCCAAAGACACCACCACAAACACCACCACCACATACCCTCCGCTTGAGTCACTGGAATTATTTTCCGATCCATCACAAGACATTTGCGATGTGCAGCCATTGTTGGCTTCGGATCAGAAAGAGGAGGTAGCAACAGCCGCCACTCAGCAGTCTGGCGACAGTACCCAGATCAGCCCAAGGAGGTTGGTCCCCACTGTTGCTGCCTACTCCGAGATCTCGAATGTTAGTGGTGGGGAAGGTGACATGGATGATGACGTGTCTATGGACATCACGTGGGTGCCCACAAGAGAGGAAGAGGAGGGGAGTTCAGAGGGAGAGACGGACCGGCAGATAGGGAGGAGAGGCAGGCAGAACTTGCATTGCACAAGAGGTATAAAGCAGAGTGCAAATGTATCAGAAGCGAGCCATCAACCATGTACAGTCACATCTGGCGCTCCCAGGACGCCGGCACATGGCTCCGCAGTGTGGGCTTTTTTTAATGTGTCCGTTGCTGACAACAGCATTGCCATCTGCAGCCTTTGCAGTCAACGCATAAGTCGCGGTAAGCCCAACACTCACCTAGGGATAACCACCTTAAGAAGGCACCTGAACTCCCATCACTGAGCCCAGTGGGAGCAACACCGTCAGAACCCACAAAGCCACACTCCAGGTTCTCACCGTCCAGCCCCTTCTCCTCACATATGTCCTCCACTCCACCTTCCATGATGCCATCGTCACGTTGTTCTGGATAAAAGCCACGCTTCTGTGGCCCAAATGTTGGAGCGGAAAAAAATTATGACGCAGGATAACCCTCTTGCCCAACATTTGACTGCTGGCTTGTTGGAACTGATAGCCCGCCAACTACTGCCATATCAACTGGTGGACTCGGAGGCCTTTCGTAAATTTGTGGCCATTGGAACACCACAATGGAAGGTCCCAGGCAGGAAATATTTCTCACAGAAGGGCATTCCAGACCTGTATGGCCATGTTCAGCGGCAAGTGAATATATCTCTGGCAAACAGTGTTGGTGCCAAGATACATCTGACCACAGACACATGGTCTAGCAAACACAGGCAGGGAAGGTATATCACTTTTACTGCCCACTGGGTGAACCTTCTGACGGCCGTCAAGCATGTACCCCGTGGCACCCGTGTAGATTTAGTTGTACTGCCACGGATTGCATGCAGGCCTGCCTCTTCTTCTCCTCCTCCTCCTACTCCCCCATCCTCCCTCTCCTCCTTGGCTGACTCCTCCTTTTCCGCTGCTACCGTCTCTTCCACTGTGCCGCCCAAGATCCCCAGAACCTATTCCGCATGCCAAATGAGACGTTGCCATGCTGTGCTGCCTCTGTTGTGCCTGGAAGCCAAGAGCCACACTGGTCCTGCACTCCTTTCACCTTTGGGTTCAGAGGCAGATCAGTGGCTGACACCGCTGAATTTGACAGTTGGTAAAGTGGTGTGTGCAAACAGTGCCAATCTGCTGAGCGTGCTGAAACAGGGCAAAATAATACACGTGCCATGCATGGCACACGTCCTGAACTTGGTGGTGCAGCAATTCATTGCTAAATACCTTGGGGTCCAGGACGTCTTGTGGCAGGCCAGGAAAATCTCGGGCCATTTCAGAAGATCTTACACAGCCATGGCTCACCTTGCTGACATTCAGCAGTGACACAACCTGCCCGTCAGGCGTCTTATTTGTGACTGCCCGACGCAATGGAACTCAACGTTGCATATGCTTTATAGGCTGCTCCAGCAGAAACGTGCAGTTAACGACTACCTGTACGAACTCTGCGGCAGGACAGGTTCTGGGGAGCTAGGGTTTTTTTCACCTCGCCAGTATCTGCTTTTGCGCGACACATGCAGACTTCTGCGGCCATTCGATGAGATCACCAAACTGGTCAGTCAGCCGGAAGATGAGGAAGTCGCAATGTTGGATGAATTCCCAGTGGGTGCTACTCCATCTGAGACAAGTCAACAGCAGGAGTCTGAAGAGGAGTCAGAGGAGGATGGTGCCGGGGGGATGAGGAGGAGCAAGAACAGCATGCTTTAAACCTTTCTGGGATCCCTGGTGTTATCCATGGTTGGGGGAGGAGAACGAGGACGACATTATCCTGGATGATGAACTGGAAGCAGGCCACTACACCGCTTCCAGTTTAGTGTGAATGGGGGCCTTCATGCTCCAGTGTTTTAAGGGGGACCCCGTATAAAAAGCATAAAGTCCAAGGACCAGTACTGGGTGGCAACGTACTTAGACCCCCGGTACAAACAAAAATGGGGGAAATGTTACCACAATCATAGAGGGCGGTCAGAATGCAGCACTTCCAGGCCTTGCTGCATGAAATGCTGCATTCTGCTTTTGCGTGCACTGGCAGAGGAACTTCCAGTCACAGAGAGACAGTTGCAGGTAGCAATCCAACTGCACCTGCAAGAAGAGGGCGGTTTGAAGATGTCTTGGTCACTTCAGATATGAGATCATTCTTTCAGCCGAACCATCGACAGCTGTACTCCAGATCCAGCATCAGGGAACGCCTAGACCGGCAGGTGTCCGACTACATCGGGTTAACGCTCTGAGGAGTGATGAACCCCTGGACTACTGGGTGGGCAGGCTTGACCTCTGGCCAGAGCTTGCACAATTTGCAATGGAAATATTGACTTGCCCCCCGTCCAGTGTCCTGTCCGAAAGGACGTTCAGCGCAGCAGGGGGGATCGTGACCGATAAGCGCACTCGCCTACCTCATGACAGTGTAGACTACCTCACATTTATAAAAATGAATGAGGCAGGGATCTCTGAGGAATTCAACACATGTGACCAGTAGACCATGTTTCATTGAAATTCCTCATGCCAGGCCACAAATATCCGCCAGACCGCCATCCACCCACAGCAATTCCTGGTCCTTATAATATAAATAAACAAGTCACGCTCAACAATAAAGGATTAAAATAATTGTCCAAACAGATAGTGAAAGTTGAAAAAAAAATAATTCAGTAATAATAATAGACAAAATAAATGTCCATATTAGTTTATATTAAATTGGTGAAAAATATGTGAAGACAATGATGTCAATCCAGATTCCCCTTGGTGATACGCTTACCAGAACACAATGTGTCACAGGCGAAGATTTGAATCAGAAATCTTGATAGCTTGTTAGCAGATGTCCATAATAGATCTCCCAAAAGATGAATGCGTGAAATCATGGAAAGAAAAAAAGGAACGCCATATCGTAAACTCCCACAAACATATATTTTTATATGTGGTAATAAATCACCCGTGAACTCAACACAAAATGTGAAAAATCAAAAATTTTAAAAATTTAAAATGAAAAAATAATTAAATAGTCAATCCGCCACCAACATTAATGCTGCTTACCAGAACTAAGATTAAATAGGCAGAGATGTAGATAGAAAGATGGACCCAAACCAGAGACAGCACTTGTGGGTACTCCTTACCAAAGTAAAAAATTGAACTACGTTTTTAGCTGTCAGTTAAACCCATGTGGGCTAATTTTTGGGGCCTATACAGGCCGACACTTACTTCTGTATCCTGTGAATGCCTAATGTACCTCCAGCCATCAAATACTACGTTCTTAGCTGTCACTTAAACACATGTGGGCTAATTTTTGGGGCCTATACAGGCCGACACTTACTTCTGTATCCTGTGAATGCCTAATGTACCTTCAGCCAAAAAATACTACGTTCTTAGCTATCAGGTAAACCCATGTGGGCTAATTTTTGGGGCCTATACAGGCTGACACTTACTTCTGTATACTGTGAATGCCTAATGTACCTCCAGTCATCAAATACTACGTTCTTAGCTGTCACTTAAATTTAGGGCAACTTTTCCAATTGCAATACTTCTGTTATGACATTGTCCATGTGCTGGGACTATTTGTGCACAGCTAGTACATCTTTTGTGGCTGCAAATATGACCTAAAGGTTTTTAAAGTTCGCCTCCCATTAAAGTCAATGAGGCCCGCCGTAAACTTGCGGTTCGCGGACTTTTGAGAAAATTTGCGGCTTACGTTCGCGAACCGCCCCGGCCGATGTTCGTCCATCACTAATTACAAGTTTCTAAACCCACCACCAAGAGCTCTGACCAGGTATTCCTATAGTCTACATAATGTCCATAACCTACTGTTTTTTTTTCTCTGCCATTCTTGCTGCTCTGTTTGAATCTAACCTAATTATTCTTACATATACAATTAAGATTCTTTGCAAGAAAAAGAGCATGTATGGAATAATGTATGGAAAAATATTAAATTGCTCATCTTAAATATATCAACTGACGTTCTACAGTAACATGAGGAAAAATAAAAATATACATTAAGTGTTTGCAAAGCATGTGCTCTTGAGCTCTAGAGGTTAAATTATTTCTCTCTTTACATGCATATTAATTTGGTTTTCAGTTTAACGCATTCCAACAGGACCTAACATTTTCCTTTGCTCATTTTATTTGGAAAGTTACAACACAATACATTAAGGTTTGAATTCATCATGGATCTTAACAACATGACCTAGTTTACTATCCATATCTCACAGCTTCTACATATTTTTCAGAAGGCAATTTAAAATAACATGCTGTCTCAGCAATTCTGGAAGTGTTAAGACCTGCAGTGGCACGGAACAGTATCAATGAAGTAAAGAGCAGAATTGTAAAAAAATATGCTTTTGGTGAAGCATTCTGCTCATTATATGTAGGGCTAATAAACACTTCAGTTTCTGAAGTTGTGAGAACTATCAAATAACATCACTTCTTACACTAGGCAAATATAAAATAATAAATAACTTGTAAGGACAGTATATGGGGTCCTAAACAGTGTGATGAAATGATTTCATAGCAAAGGGGCAGTCATATATATTTGGACCCTACAAAGCTGCAATATATAGATTATTTAGTTGCATTGTTAAAGCAGTATTAAACTTAAAACATAAATATTTCAATTTAATAGGTTGTAATAATATATACGGTATTAGATGTTATTAAAGTTTTAATAACATACAATTTAGTAACCAAGCAGCTGTTTAGTTCTATATGTTATGGAAATCTTTTAGTAAAAGTTTTTTTGTTATATTGGTTTTAGCCAGGGCTGTATATATATATATATACTGTATATATATATATATATATATATATATATATATATATATATATATATATATATATATATATAAGATACATTACAAAAAGTATTGGAACTCCTGCCTTTACATGAACTTTAATAGCATCCCAGTCTTAGTCCATAGGGTTCAATATTGAGTTGGCCCACCTTTTGCAGCTACAACTCTTCT
The DNA here is from genome assembly GCF_965119305.1 of Pelophylax lessonae. Classification (NCBI taxonomy): domain Eukaryota; kingdom Metazoa; phylum Chordata; class Amphibia; order Anura; family Ranidae; genus Pelophylax; species Pelophylax lessonae. The sequence goes on from NC_138773.1 coordinate 155,043,361, forward strand.
GGGAAGGCTGTCCACAAGGTTTAGGATTGTGTCTTTGTGTCTCACTCATCCATGTCTTTATGGACCTTGCATTGTGCACTGGTACACAGTCATGTTGGAACAGGAAGGGGCTATCCCCAAACTGTTCCACAAAGTTGGGAACATGAAATTGTCCAAGCCCAACCTCTGAAAAACAACCCCACACCATTATCCCCTCTCCACCAAATGATTTGGACCAGTGCACAAAGCAAGGTCCATAAAGACATGGATGAGCGAGTTTGGGGTGGAGGAACTTGACTAGCCTGCAGAGTCCTGACCTCATTCTTTTGGGATGAATTAGAGTGCAGACTGCGAGCCAGGACTCCTTGTCCAACATCAGTGCCTGACCTTACAAATGCGCTTCTGGAAGAATGGTCAAACAGTCCCAAAGACACACTCCTAAACCATGTGGACAGCCTTCCCATTAGAGTTAAAGCTGTTATTGCTGCAAAGGGTGGGCCAACTCATTTTTGAACCCTACGGACTAAGAATGGGATGCTATTAAAGTTCATGTCCATGTAAAGGCAGGTGTCCCAATACTTTCGGTAATATAGTGTGCGTATTATATATATATATATATATATATATATATATATATATATATGCACATACTGTATATATAATGGGACAGTGCGGTTCCCTGTCATGGTGTTTTGTCTCCCAGGATTCTCTATTTGGCTTGGCAGGTTGAGGGGCTCCAGAATGCTTGTTCAATTTGGAGGAAGATATTTTTTCAGTTTGCTGCTGGTAAAATCTGGTTTGGGACCTGGAGCCTGGAGATTTGATAATGATGAAATTTCCAATTCTAGGACCAGGTTTTAGGAATAGCCAGGACACTGATTGTGCAGATGGGTTCTGGGCTTTTTGTAGAGTCAGGAACAAGGAACATTTGTTCCTATCTGAGGAATGGTGTGATCATGCTAGCCCCAAAACGGTCATACAATAGGATACTTCTGATATGTTAATATATATAAATTTTATGTGCAGCAATCATTCTTTACTGCTAGTGAAAACCCAAAATTCAGTATCTCAGAAAATTTGAATATTACATAGGACCAATAAACAAAAAGGATTTTTAATGCAGAGATGCTGGCTTACTGAAAAGTATGTCCATGTACAGTATAGTATGCACTCAATATTTTGGTCAGGGCTTCTTTTGCATGGCTTACTGCATCAATGCAGTGTGGCATGGAGGCGATAAGCCTGTGGTACTGCTGAGGTGTTATAGAAGCCCAGGTTTCATTGATAGTGGCTTTCAGCTCCTCTGCATTGTTGGGTCTGGTGTCTCTCATCTTTCTCTTGACAATATCCCACAGATTCTCTGATCATTAAACCAAGTATTGGTATATTTTGCAGTGTGGGAAGGTGCCAAGTCCTGCTGGAAAATGAAATCAGCATCTCCATGAAGCTGATCAGTAGAGGGAAGTGCTCGAGAACTTCCTTGTAGAGGGCTGTGCTGACTTTAGACTTGATAAAACACAGTGGACCAACACCAACAGATGACATGGCTCCCCAAATCATCACTGACTGTGGAAAATGTTGCATTTCATTTGGAAATCAAGGTCCCAAAGTCTGGAGGAAAAGGGGAGCGTAAAGTTTGAAGTTTCCACAGTCAGTGTTTATTTGGGGAGCCATGTTATCTGCTGGTGCTGATCCAATGTGTTTTATAAAATCCAAAGTCAGCGCAGCCCTCTAGCACAGTGGTTCTCAACTCCTGTCCTCAGGACCCACTAACAGGCCAGGTTTGCAAAATAACTGAAATACATCACAGGTGATATAATTTGCTGCTCAGTGATTGCAGTACTCTATTCTGCATCTCCCCAAGGTAATACTTACAATCTGGCCTTTTAGTGGTTCCTGAGGACTGGAGTTGAGAACTAGTGATGTCGCGAACCTAAAATTCGCCGTTCGCGAACGGCGAACGCGAACATCGGCAAATGTTCGCGAACCGGCGAACCGGGCGAACCGCCATAGACTTCAATAGGCAGGCGAATTTTAAAACACACAGGGACTCTTTCTGGCCACAATAGTGATGGAAAAGTTGTTTCAAGGGGACTAACACCTGGACTGTGGCATGCCGGAGAGGGATCACGCAAAAAAAAGTTCTTAAAAATTATAATTTTTTGATAGAGAGCCAATTATTGGAAAAATTAAAAAAAAATAAAAATAAAAAATTTCTTTGGATTTAGCATCTGGGGGGTCTAAAAAGTGTACCTGTGAAGTTTCAGCTCTGTAGCATGTCCAGAACCCCTAAAAAACAGCATTTGTCTTATATTTTCAGGAATATGGCTTCTCTGCGGCTGGCTTTTTCTCTTGCAGGCATTTATCGGGCATTTTTTTAGGCAGGCATGTCATTTTTTGTATTTAGTGTCTGGGGGGTCTAAAAAGTGTACCTGTCAATTTTCAGCTCTGTAGCATGTCCAGAACCCCTAAAAAACAGCATTTTTCTTATATTTTCAGGAATATGGCTTCTCTGCGGCTGGCTTTTTCTCTTGCAGGCATTTAGCGGGCATTTTTTTAGGCAGGCATGTCATTTTTTGTATTTAGTGTCTGGGGGGTCTAAAAAGTGTACCTGTCAAGTTTCAGCTCTGTAGCATGTCCAGAACCCCTAAAAAACAGCATTTTTCTTATATTTTCAGGAATATGGCTTCTCTGCGGCTGGCTTTTTCTCTTGCAGGCATTTATCGGGCATTTTTTTAGGCAGGCATGTCATTTTTTGTATTTAGTGTCTGGGGGGTCTAAAAAGTGTACCTGTCAATTTTCAGCTCTGTAGCATGTCCAGAACCCCTAAAAAACAGCATTTTTCTTATATTTTCAGGAATATGGCTTCTCTGCGGCTGGCTTTTTCTCTTGCAGGCATTTAGCGGGCATTTTTTTAGGCAGGCATGTCATTTTTTGTATTTAGTGTCTGGGGAGTCTAAAAAGTGTACCTGTCAAGTTTCAGCTCTGTAGCATGTCCAGAACCCCTAAAAAACAGCATTTTTCTTATATTTTCAGTAATACGGCTTCTCTGCTGCTGGCTTTTTCTCTTGCAGGCATTTATCGGGCATTTTTTTAGGCAGGCATGTCATTTTTTGTATTTAGTGTCTGGGGGGTCTAAAAAGTGTACCTGTCAAGTTTCAGCTCTGTAGCATGTCCAGAACCCCTAAAAAACAGCATTTTTCTTATATTTTCAGGAATACGGCTTCTCTGCGGCTGTCTTTTTCTCTTGCAGGCATTTATCGGGCATTTTTTTAGGCAGGCATGTCATTTTTTGTATTTAGTGTCTGGGGGGTCTAAAAAGTGTACCTGTCAAGTTTCAGCTCTGTAGCATGTCCAGAACCCCTAAAAAACAGCATTTTTCTTATATTTTCAGGAATACGGCTTCTCTGCGGCTGTCTTTTTCTCTTGCAGGCATTTATCGGGCATTTTTTTAGGCAGGCATGTCATTTTTTGTATTTAGTGTCTGGGGGGTCTAAAAAGTGTACCTGTCAAGTTTCAGCTCTGTAGCATGTCCAGAACCCCTAAAAAACAGCATTTTTCTTATATTTTCAGGAATACGGCTTCTCTGCGGCTGTCTTTTTCTCTTGCAGGCATTTATCGGGCATTTTTTTAGGCAGGCATGTCATTTTTTGTATTTAGTGTCTGGGGGGTCTAAAAAGTGTACCTGTCAAGTTTCAGCTCTGTAGCATGTCCAGAACCCCTAAAAAACAGCATTTTTCTTATATTTTCAGGAATACGGCTTCTCTGCGGCTGTCTTTTTCTCTTGCAGGCATTTATCGGGCATTTTTTTAGGCAGGCATGTCATTTTTTGTATTTAGTGTCTGGGGGGTCTAAAAAGTGTACCTGTCAAGTTTCAGCTCTGTAGCATGTCCAGAACCCCTAAAAAACAGCATTTTTCTTATATTTTCAGGAATACGGCTTCTCTGCGGCTGTCTTTTTCTCTTGCAGGCATTTATCGGGCATTTTTTTAGGCAGGCATGTCATTTTTTGTATTTAGTGTCTGGGGGGTCTAAAAAGTGTACCTGTCAAGTTTCAGCTCTGTAGCATGTCCAGAACCCCTAAAAAACAGCATTTTTCTTATATTTTCAGGAATACGGCTTCTCTGCGGCTGTCTTTTTCTCTTGCAGGCATTTATCGGGCATTTTTTTAGGCAGGCATGTCATTTTTTGTATTTAGTGTCTGGGGGGTCTAAAAAGTGTACCTGTCAAGTTTCAGCTCTGTAGTATGTCCACAACCCAAAAAAAACAGCATTTTCTTATGATTTTTAGTAGAAAACTAATGCAGTGTCTTTCCAGCTGTCTTTTTTTCTTTCTGGCAAGCTGAAATATGATATGCCAAGGCAAACATGCCTATCAGTTGAGCTATGACACAGACAACACTGCACACATGGGGAAATATGTAAAACAAAAAACAGGAAAAGGAAATTAGGTGACGGTCACAAAACATGATATTGTGATTGGCCAAATAAAAAGTCACCTCGCGATGAGGTCGCGCCAAAGTCGCGCTAAGTCGCGCCAAAGTCGCACTGGAAGCGACGCTACTTTAGTGGTAGCGGCAGTGTAAACCAGCACTAAAACATCCAGTGTGTGAATACGATCAGGTATGATGTTTTATCGGTCAAGTAGTGTAAGGGTTACGCCCGTCGCCCGCTTCACAGTGACAGACCAAACTCTGACAGACCAAACTCCCCGTTTAACAGTCAGTCAGTCCATTTGCACAACCGCAAACTCCCAATTTGCACAAGGTTGGATACCAAGCTAGCCATGTCCCGTTCCTTGTCCTCACTGACATCATTGAAGGTCTCTTCCTCCACCCAGCCACATACAACACCAAGGGTCCCCGAAAGGTGAGAACAAGCCCCCTGGGACGCCTGCTGTGGCTGGTATTCCACCTCCTCAAAGCCACCTTCCTCCTCTGACTTCTCTTCTTCAGACTCCTCTCTCTGCGTTGCCACAGGTCCAGCAATTGACAACGACAAGGCTGCTTCTGGTGGTGATGAGGACCACAACTCTTCCTCTTCATGCTCATCTACAGCCTGATCCAGTACTCTTCGCAGGGCACGCTCCAGAAAAAACGCATATGGGATGAGGTCGATGATGTTGCCTTGGGTTCGACTGACCACCAGGGTTGTCATCTCCGCAAAAGGACGCATGAGCCTACAGCCATTGTTCATGAGCATTCAGTAACGCGGCCAAAAAATACCCAGCTCCGCAGAAAGAATGAAAGAAAATGAATGTTTTTTTTTATGAAAAATTATCCTGCGGATCGCTTTTGGTCTGTACACAATGAAGCAACGACCTTATCATCTGGGGTGTGCCAACACAATCCTAGAGGTGATCGCTTCATTGTGAAACGCAAGCCCCTTCACCACGACAAGGTAACGATCACGAAGGGGAATTGACACATGTATGTGCCTTTTTTTTTGTTTTTTGTTTTTTTGCAGCCACAGTGTAGCACCAGAGGGCAGAAAAATTAGGCATGTACACATGCATGAAAAAGTAGGTATTGTTGCAGCCGCTGCTGTAGCAGCGGCCTGAAAAATTGAGGTTTTAAGGCAGAAAGTGCACTAAAACATTGCGGCTTGAACCGTAGTTGGTGGCGGAGATGTCACGTAAGTCATCCGGCATGCAGAGAATGATTATATACAGCAGCGTGTGGACCATTTTTAGGCCAAGGCATCTCAGTCATCACCAGGCCTTTTTTAGTCAAATGCACCCCCCACTGTCAGTCCCTTCGGGATCCATGCCTCATTCATCTTAATAAACGTGAGGTAATCAAGACTTTTTTGACCTAGGCGACTTCTCTTCTCAGTGACAATACCTCCTGCTGCGCTGAAGGTCCTTTCTGACAGCACACTTGAAGCGGGGCAGGCCAGAAGTTCAATGGCAAACTGGGATAGCTCAGGCCACAGGTCAAGCCTGCACACCCAGTAGTCAAGGGGTTCATCGCTCCTCAGAGTGTCGATATCTGCAGTTAAGGCAAGGTAGTCTGCTACCTGTCGGTCGAGTCGTTCTCTGAGGGTGGACCCCGAAGGGCTGTGGCGATGCATAGGACTAAAAAAGCTTGTCCTCCATCAACAAGACGTCTGTAAAGCGTCCTGTCCTTGCCGGCGTGGTTGTGGTGGTAGGAGGAGGATTACTTTCACCTCTTCCCCTGTTGGATTCCCGTTGTGCTGTGACATCACCCTTATACGCTGTGTAGAGCATAGTTTTTAACTTATTTTGTAGCTGCTGCATCCTTTGCGACTGCCGGTAATTGGGTAACATATCACAGACTTTCTGCTTATACCGGGGGTCTAGTAGCGTGGCCACCCAGTACAGGTCGTTCTCCTTCAGCCTTTTTATACGAGGGTCTCTCAACAGGCATGACAGCATGAAAGACCCCATTTGCACAAGGTTGGATGCCGAGCTACTCATGTCCAATTCCTCGTCCTCACTGATGTCATTGAAGGTGTGTTCTTCCCCCCAGCCACGTACAACACCACGGGTACCAGATAGGTGACAACGAGCACCCTGGGATGCCTGCTGTGGTTGGTGTTCCTCCTCCTCAAAGCCACATTCCTCCTCTGACTCCTCAGACTCCTCTTCCAGTGTTGCCGCAGGTCCAGCAATCGATGGTAAGGCTGTTTCTGGTGGTGGTGATGGTGACCACAACTCTTCCTCTTCCTCTTCAGGCTCATCTACGGCCTGATCCAGCACTCTTCGCAGGGCACGCTCCAGGAAAAAAACATATGGGATGATGTCGCTGATGGTGCCTTCAGTGCGACTCACTAGGTTTGTCACCTCCTCAAAAGGACGCATGAGCCTACAGGCATTGCGCATGAGCGTCCAGTAGCGTGGCAAAAAAATACCCAGCTCCGCAGAGGCTGTCCTAGCACCCCAGTCATACAAATACTCGTTGACCGCTTTTTCTTGTTGGAGCAGGCGGTCGAACATTAGCAGTGTTGAATTCCAACGTGTCGGGCTGTCGCAAATCAAGCGCCTCACTGGCATGTTGTTTCGCCGCTGAATATCTGCAAAGTGCGCCATGGCCGTGTAGGAACGCCTGAAATGGCCACACACCTTCCTGGCCTGCTTGAGGACGTCCTGTAAGCCTGGGTACTTCTGCACAAAACGTTGCACAATCAGATTCAACACATGTGCCATGCACGGCACATGTGTCAACTTGCCCAAATTCAATGCCGCCAACAAATTGCTCCCGTTGTCACACACCACTTTGCCGATCTCCAGTTGGTGCGGGGTCAGCCACTGATCCACCTGTGCATTCAGGGCGGACAGTAGTGCTGGTCCGGTGTGACTCTCTGCTTTCAGGCAAGTCAACCCCCAAGACAGCGTGACACTGTCGTATCCGGCATGTGGAATAGCCCCTGGGGAGCTGGGGGGGTGCAGTTGGTGTGGAGCAAGACGCAACAGCAGAAGAGGACTCAGCCGAGGAGGTTAGCAAAGAGGATGGAGTAGGAGGAGTAGAGGAGGTGGCAGCAGGCCTGCCTGCAAGTCGTGTACGTTATATACCTGCCCTGACCGTGCTTTGCAGACCAGCTATCAGTGGTCAGATGGACCCTTGCCCCAACACTGTGTGCCAGACGTGACATGATTTCCTTTTCCACAATAGAGTACAGGTTGGGGATTGCCTTTTGTGAAAAATAATTTCGGCCGGGTACCTTCCACTGCGGTGTCCCAATAGCGACAAATTTTTTGAAGGCCTCAGACTCCACCAGCTTGTATGGTAAAAGCTGGCGGGCTAAGAGTTCCGACAAGCCAGCTGTCAGACGCCGGGCAAGGGGGTGACTCTGCGAGATTGGCTTTTTGCGCTCAAACATTTCCTTCACAGACACCTGACTGTGGGCAGGTGACGAGCAGGAACTGCTGAAGGTGAGAGGCGGAGGGGCGGGTTGTTGATAGGGGGCATGGAGGACAGCAGTGGTTGACGTGGCTGAAGATGCTGGACCAGGAGGAGGATGGTGGCTTTCAGTTTGTGTGCTGCTTTTACTCATGTGTTGATCCCATAGGCGTTTGTGATGTGAGATCATGTGCCTTCGCAAAGCAGTTGTACCTAGGTGGGTGTTGGACTTCCCACGACTCAGTTTCTTTTGGCACAGGTTACAAATGGCATCGCTGATATCAGAGGCAGACACACAAAAAAAATGCCACACTGCTGAGCTTTGCAAGGACGGCATTCTGGTGGTGGCAACAGCTTGCGTTGATTGGCGTGCTGTCTGGCTGACCCCGGGTGCCGAATCTACATGCTGTCTGACTGCGCCACTAGCTCCTTGCGATGACCTCCTCCCCCTGCTTCCAACTCGTCTCCTCCTCCTCTCTGTCTCCCCATCTGAACTTTCCCCCTCTTCTTCTGCTCTTCGAGCAGGCACCCAGGTGACATCCACAGACACATCGTCATCATCAGCCGCTTCACTTGACAACTCAGCAAAGGCAGCAGCAGCAGGTACAACATCATCATCATCACAATGTACGTCCATGTGTATAATGCTGCCTGACTGAGACATATCCCCGTTATCTACATCCTCTGGCACTAATAGTTGCGCATCACTTATTTCTTCAAACTGATGTGAAAATAACTCCTCTGACGGATCAAGTGAAGCGGCTGTGGTGCTAGTGTTGGTGGTGGTGCCGGCGGGCTGGCGAGTGGTAAATTGAGAGGTGCCCGAAGCTGAGCTGGAGGAGGATGGTGCATTAAGGTTCCGAGCGGAAGCTGTAGACGATTGGGTGTCCTGTGTAAGCCAGTCAACTATGGCCTCAGAATTTTTTGAGTTCAGGGTCTGTGGTGGCCTCTGAACACTGGGCATTATTCTAGGGCCTAAGGAAATCACAGCACCACGACCACGACGGCCCTTGCGGGGTGGCCTGCCTCTGCCTGTCATTTTTTTTTTAATGTGTTGTTACTGTTGTACTATGAGTGCAAGCTGCTGTGCCACCTTATATATCAGTGGTGGGTGGGCAGTGGCACAGTACACTCTCTGTGGACCTGACAGCAGTCACTGGCACCCAGGCAACTGCAATTTAAAAAATATATATATTTTTTTTTACTTTGCAAGCTGCTGTGCCACCTTATATATCAGTGGTGGGTGGGCAGTGGCACAGTACACTCTCTGTGGACCTGACAGCAGTCACTGGCACCCAGGCAACTGCAATTTAAAAAATAGATATATTTTTTTTTACTTTGCAAGCTGCTGTGCCACCTTATATATCAGTGGTGGGTGGGCAGTGGCACAGTACACTCTCTGTGGACCTGACAGCAGTCACTGGCACCCAGACAACTGCAATTTAAAAAATATATATATATTTTTTTACTTTGCAAGCTGCTGTGCCACCTTATATATCAGTGGTGGGTGTGCAGTGGCACAGTACACTCTCTGTGGACCTGACAGCAGTCACTGGCACCCAGGCAACTGCAATTTAAAAAAATATATATATATTTTTTACTTTGCAAGCTGCTGTGCCACCTTATATATCAGTGGTGGGTGGGCAGTGGCACAGTACACTCTCTGTGGACCTGACAGCAGTCACTGGCACCCAGGCAACTGCAATTTAAAAAAATATATATATTTTTTTTACTTTGCAAGCTGCTGTGCCACCTTATATATCAGTGGTGGGTGGGCAGTGGCACAGTACACTCTCTGTGGACCTGACAGCAGTCACTGGCACCCAGGCAACTGCAATTTAAAAAAATATATATATTTTTTTTACTTTGCAAGCTGCTGTGCCACCTTATATATCAGTGGTGGGTGGGCACACAGTGGCACTGCAGTGGGCACAGTACACTCTGTGGACCTGACAGTCACTGGCAGCCCAGGCAACTGCAATAATAAAAAATATTTTTTTTTTCAATTTATTGCAACAAGATGCTGTGCCAACGTATATATATCAGTGGTGGGCAGTGCACTGCAGTGGGTACAGTGCACTCTGTGGACCTGACACAGCACTCACTGCAATTATGACAGAGGAAAAAAAATATTTTTTAAAATGCCAGGTACTGTGCCTGTGCCACCCGAAATGAGTGTGGTGTGCACACAGTACAGTCTGTGGTAGGTCTGTGGCCTCTCACACACAGCGGGCAGGCAACTGCAGTGTACAATAGATATATATATATATATATATATATATATATATAAAGAAAAAAATCTATTACCTTACCAGCCCTTAAAAGGGCTTTTGGGGACACTATATATATATATATATGTATATATATAAATAAAAAAATCCTCAATTACCAGCCCTTAAAATGGCTTTTGGGGACACTAGATAGATATAGATATATATATATATATATGAAGAAACAACTCAATTACCAGCCCTTAAAAGGGCTTTTGGGGACGCTAGGTATATATATATATATATATATATATAAAAAAAAAAAAAACACAAATACCAGCCCTTAGAAGGGCTTTTTGGGGTGCTGATATTACAGCAGTAGTGGACCAAGAACACTGCAAGACCAGGAACACTGACTAACTGTCCCTAGCTTAACAGCAGCAGCAGCAGCAGCAGCTCTCCCTACTCTCACTACACACACTGCTTCAGAATGATCTAAGATGGATGCTGCCCTTGCTTATTTATAGGAGGTGGGAGGGTGTGGGAGGGAGGTACGCTGATTGGCTGGAAATGTGTCTGCTGACTGTAAAGTTCAGGGTCAAAGTTTGCCTCAATGATGTCTTATGGGGGGCGGACCGAACATCGCATATGTTCGCCGGCAGCGGCGAACGCGAACATGCTAAGTTCGCCGGGAACTGTTCGCCGGCGAACAGTTCTATACATCTCTATTGAGAACCACTGCTCTAGCAGGAAATTCTAGAGCACTTCATCCTTACCTCTACTGACCAGCTTTATGGAGACTCTGATTTTGTTTTCCAGGAGGACTTGGCACCTGCCCACACTGCCAAAAGTACCACTACCTGGTTTATTAAACATGGTATCACTGTGCTTGATTGGCCAACAAACTTACCTAACCTAAACCCCTTAGAGGAAGATGAGAGACACCAGACCCAACAATGCAGATGAGCTGAAAGCCACTATTAAAGCAACATGGACTTCCATAACAACTCAGCAGTGCCACAGGCTGATTGCCTCCATGCCACACCATATTGATGCAATAATTCATGCAAAAGGATTCCTGACCAAGTATTGAATGTATACTATACTGCACATGGACATACTTTTCAGTAAGCCAACATTTCTGTATTAAAAACCTTTTTTTTTTATTGGTCTTATGTAATATTCAAATTTTCCGAGATACTGAATTTTGGGCTCTCACTGGTAGGAATGGGCCCTATGTTCAAGTCTAAAGCCCCGTACACACGTACCGATCGTCGGCATATAAACGTCGGCGGACGAAGGATCTGCCGATTGTACGCTTGTTAGTATGGTGCCTCCGACAGCTGTCTGCGCACATTCTGCGGACAAGAGTCTGTCTTGCAAGCATTAACATTTTTGTATGCCGACACCAGAACGGACGATTGTTCGCCTGTCAGTACAGAATTCGGCCGACACACAGCTACAAATCCCAACACGCATGATCAAACCAAATGAGGTCCCGGAAGAATTTTCTCTAGTAAACTAAACATTTTATTCAGAAAGAACTTTCGGCTCGCGGCAGTCCAAGAAATAGGTGAAATGCGGAGCACATGCTCATCTTGATAAATGTGAGAAGAAGGAAGATGCTGCTCAAAATTCAATACTTTTCTAATAAAAAGGCATGTGTTCTGTTATGATGAAGATAATGTTTGTCTATTCTATCTGTTCTATCAAATTTTTGAAATAAATAATTTGAACTCTTCACCATTATTATTGTTTAAACAGCAAAGATCTAACTATTGATATGACCCTTTATTCTTGTATGAATTAATGTCTAAAACATATTTTTCAGGTTATGCACAATATTAAACATGTTAACAAATTCAGATAGGCCATTTATTATTTTTAATTTTCTTTATTTTTTTTATCTCAGAAAAAAAGAAACGAAAACATTTATACTCTCCGTATAATAAACTAAACATAAAAAAGGTCCATTTGGACAAAATTAAAATACAAACTGCCAAACAGGGGTAAAATAAATAATAGGGGGTTACACAAATTAAAGTTGCTGGTAACTGTAATCAGGTTGCCATGAGGGCAGGTTTGGATCCTGCTGGCCATATTGCCACTGGCCATGTGGCATTTGGCGAGGTGGTGGGTGTTGTGGAGGTGGAGGTGGAGGTGGAGGGCATGGGTGTTCCTGGCATGCATGGCTGTGCTCATTAAGTATGCCGTTTTCAGCCTTTTGCAGCACATCCAGAATAATTTTTCGGGCATACTGACACTGGCTGAGGTCCACCTTATCCAAAATTTTGCCCGTCATGTTGCCGAAGGACTCATTGGCCTCCGGTTTCCTACGTAGGGCTATGGTGGCCTCCTGGATAAATTCCTCAGTGATGTCATCCACATGCTTCCTCTTTTGCCTCCGTTTGGCAGGAGGAGGTGGTGGTGGAAATAGTTCCGCAGGCTCCCCAGGCTCCTGGCTGCACCCTGGCTCCTCCTCAGTGATACTTCCCTGTTGATGAAATGAACAATTGATTAGAATGTTATAGTGTATATAAAAATGCATGTTTGTTATATTATTGTGATCAAATAGCAGACTTTACATACAGTGGTGTATCTAGGGTCTCCAGTGCCCTTGTTGAGGAGCTGTATTTGGCAACAACCCCCCCCCCCCCCCCAAGATCAATGTAAAAATGTAACCCACCCCCCAAAAAAAAATTAAAGGGCATTAAATGTTTCTCATTTGTCCCTTGTTTGCCTAGTGTAGAGCTCTCTAGTGGGCAATCATTGTCTCAGGAGTGAACAACAAGAAAGAGAGGGGTGAGAGATAGATAGAGGGAGAGAAAGAGGGGGTGTGAGAGAGAGAGAGGGAGAGAAAGAGGGGGCGTGAGAGAGAGAGAGGGAGAGAAAGAGAGGGGTGAGAGAGAGAGAGAGGGAGAGAAAGAGAGGGGTGAGAGATAGATAGAGGGAGAGAAAGAGGGGGTGTGAGAGAGAGAGAGGGAGAGAAAGAGGGGGTGTGAGAGAGAGAGAGGGAGAGAAAGAGAGGGGTGAGAGATAGATAGAGGGAGAGAAAGAGGGGGTGTGAGAGAGAGAGAGGGAGAGAAAGAGGGGGTGTGAGAGAGAGAGAGGGAGAGAAAGAGGGGGTGTGAGAGAGAGAGAGGCCTGAACTTGCAGAGGGCTTTGATGTAGGGCATTGAGGGTGAAGCGTTGCAGGGAAACAGGAATAAGGAAGCCACCTGCCTTGCTGACCCGGAGTGAGAGACCAGAGACATGGAAGCAAGGATGGATGGATCATTTGCCGGAGCTGTTAGTTTGTTAGTTTTGTATTAAAAAAAGGTTGAGCCATAGGAATGCTGAGGCTCCAGCAGTGTTTGTTAGGACCGGAGGTATGCTGGGGATGCAGTGAGAGGCAGTCTCAGTCTCCTGGTCTTTTGGCTCAGCTGCTCTCAATGTTTTACACCTGCATGAAGCTGCTCTCAATGTTTTACACCTGCATGAAGCAGCTCTCAATGTTTTACACCTGCATGAATCCGCCTGCAAACTGGGGGTTCTGGGGTGTGCAGGCTGAGTGGATTGTTCAACAAAACAATAAACCAATGCCAATGTTTTTGTGACCCACCCCCCTTGGCCTGCGCCCCTGGTGGTTGCCTGTCATGCCAACCCCTTGCTATGCCCGTTTACATAAAGGGTCAATTATGGTTTAGCTTCTAATTTTGTTACATGATTACATTTTAGCAGACAATATATAGTGAAATGCCATACCTGAGTCAAACTCTCCTCCAGGAAATCCTCATCCTGGCTTGGATCTACCGACACTGAGCCCTCTGCCGATGTAGAAGGCAGTGTTGATATCGATGGCCTGGATTCCAAGGTGTCGGACAGGAATCGCAGGTTATCATAGTACCACAGCCGTGGTACATGTACATTTTGGGCACCTGCTCCAGACTGGGTGGACTGTTCTATTTTTTTTACCTCCCGCCTGTAGGCAGTGCGAATACTATTGATTTTTCGCCTTACATATTCCACATTTGCCCCAGGATAGACGGGCTTGTAGAAGGCCACCAAATGGTCAATGGCCTGTTTTTTTAGTTTTTTATTTTTATAATCCGCCGACTTCACTTGCCACAAACACGGCAGTTGCCTGTACTCGTCAATAAAACTGATGAGAAAGTTGTGGGTGGTGTAATTGTCCACCATATTGCAGGACAGTATATGCCTGCAAGACACAACACAACACAAAACATATTAAAATAGCATGTATTTTGGCACATAATAAAGATATTCCTAATAAAATCTGTATAGGGCCCAAAACACACACTTTCTATTAAAATAGTCGTACCTTTGTTTGTGGTGAAAAGTCGTGATTCGCCGCTCGATCGTGCTCCAACCCTCGATATGTCCGCTAGCGAATCGTCGGCCGAACGATCCGGCGTCATTTAAATACAGCGCAGGCGTCAACTCCTCCTCCAGTGGCGGGCTTGTGCAGGGGTGTGTACGTGCTGAAGATCAGGCCTACATGCGACACTCACACCTGAAGCAGTGGAACAATCTTTTAATCAAGAAGAATGTCTGAAAGATCTCAGAGTTCATCAAGTGGGGGCCGAAGTGATTGGGCCACCAGAAAATCAAGGGCTACACCCATGACAAAGGCAGAAATGGTGGAGATGGTCGGAATTTTAGAAAAAATGGACTATGATGGCAAGTTGGCTAATTACGAGCGGCCCAATGCCAGGAAAGATGGCATCATGGATAAGGTGGTGGCCTTTTTATTGAAAAAATTCGGTGTGGAGCGATCGAAAGATCAGATTCGGAAACGGTGGTCCGACCTGAAACACCATGAGCAGGATCAGCTGGGCCAAATCCATCGGATTCTGAAAAAAAGTAATTTTTTTTTTTTTTAAACATGCAATATGTTTTTTATAATTTGGTGTATGTTGTATTAACATGTCTAGATTATAATGTCTATGTAAAAAGTTAGATTACTCATTTTAGTTGTCATGTCGTGATTAGATCGATCTATTGTTGATGTTTTAGTATATGACATTAAAAGTCAGGAAGCCATAGTTAAAAATATATGTATTGTGTTGCAACGAACGTTCTTTCCTGCACGAATCTTCTCTGCAAACATTCCTATTAATCACAGATTATTAATCAAACCTTTAAATAGGAGAAAAACGAAAACTCCGTGCCAAACTATGGGAAAGGAGGAGGAGAGGTCTGGCAGCTCCATCGGCAGTTGCCGAACAAGATGAGGACATGGGCACAGATGGTGGCACAGATTCCACTAAAGGTAATTGGTTCCTATGCACTGTCAAACATTAATGTACCATATTTTTCGTAGATAACTATGTACATGTCTTCATATTTGTTACTAAAAGAGCTATCAAGC
This sequence comes from Pelophylax lessonae, assembly GCF_965119305.1. Classification (NCBI taxonomy): domain Eukaryota; kingdom Metazoa; phylum Chordata; class Amphibia; order Anura; family Ranidae; genus Pelophylax; species Pelophylax lessonae. Next base: position 155,058,781 of record NC_138773.1, read on the forward strand.
AGGGCACCATGTCCTAACAAATGTACCTCTTGTGACTTTTATGATATGGCCAATTTTTTGTATTATGTAGATGAAGACATTATTCCTGAGGTGATTCTGGTGGAGCCAATAAGTGATGAGACACCAGAGCAACAAGAAGGTTGGTAGGCACAGATTTTTGTGTAGTGGGATCATAGAAATATGTGTATTTGCAATGATTGTTTAACCTTATATTCTTGTATTCCCTTACAAATTTACATTGCAGATGTTGAGTCATGCCAGGATGTGGCATCCCCAGCCATGTCAGAACCCCGATCTCCTGGCAACTTGGCAAGCAGCGTGGAAGCCACTTCAGAAACTGTGGAGGAACCAGAACCAAGTGTCCAAGAGCCAGTTGTGTGCCCACGTAGGTTTTTTCATAATGATTTATATCAGTATTATTTTTAGCCTGCAATTGTCAACACTAGTTCCCTATGGGAGCCTCTTTATTTGAGTGGAAGTCGCACCGTAAGTCGGATCAGGATGCTCTGACTTGCGGGGCCACCTGCGCTGTGAAGATTTTTGAGGGGGAACTACACAGACAAATTGAATAACCCACCGTGGGTGTCCCCCCAAGTTCACAACCAGGCCTTTTGTGTGTGGTATTGAGTTTGAGGGTAGGCCCACAACAAAAAGACAGCGTGGGTTACCCCCAAAACCCATACCAGACCCTTATCCAAGCATGCAGCTTGTCAGGCCAGGAAAGAGAACGAGCAAGCGGAACAAACACCCCCTGGACCACAGCAGGACCCATGCCCTCAACATGGGGGGGTTTTGTTGCTTTGGGCCAGGGGGGGCTCTGCACCGCACACCCAAAAGCACCTTGCTCTCATGTAGAGGAGGACAAGAGCCTCATCCCCACAACCCTGTCTGGTGGTTTTGGGGGGTCATGCGTCCAGGGGGTTCCTAGGAGTTTGGAAGCAACCTTTAACAAAGGGTGGTCCCCAGATCCCAGACCCCAATCCCTATGTGAATGGGTATGGGGTACATAGTACCCCTACACATTCACCCCATAAATGGAAGTGTATGTGAATAACGACAGGAGACATTTATGAAATGTTCTTAAATATCTTCATCCGGTCTTCTCCACTCTGCTCTTTGGATCTTCTCCTCTCCACTCTTCTGCTGTCCAATCTTCTGCTCTTATGTTGTCTGCTCTTTTGCCCTAGGCTCTTCTTCTTCCTCCTGTCCTGTCCTCCTCCGATGCTGTTGCCGTGCATTCTGCCCGTCTCTGGTCTCTGCATCTTAATATATATACATTACAACCATGCCCTCACAATGACGTCATCATGCGTTCACACCCCTAATGAATATATAGTAAGCTCAGGAGACCGGCAGAATCATCAGCAACAGCATTGGAGGAGGTCAGGAGGAAGATGAAGAGCCTAGGACAAAAGAGCATAAGAACAGGGTAGGTATTAACTCGAGAGGAATTTAAAGATTACCTGCACACCAAATGTTTCTATATTATGACCTCATGTAGGTGATTCACATTGACTCCGTTGTATTTTATTTTCCAGATCATGTATTACATACTTGCACATTGGCCAAATTGACCCGTGAGGCTCTTCAATGCTGCTCAGACCTCGAGCAAATAAAAGAGACTGCAACGGCATTGCAAGGAAAGATGCGTGATTTTGTGGACATGCTTGCCAAATTTAAAAAAAAATTATTTTTAAATTTTTTACTGTTTGTATTGGGATGTTCCCATTTTTATATAATATTTTATGCCAGTTTTATGACACTCAGATGTTAAAGAGTGTACCCAAGTTTGGGAAAAGCACTTTCCAACACCCTAACCCTAACCCTAACCCTGTGAATGTTTGATACTAAAACGTTTTTACATTCAACAATGTGTGTTCAATTCTTTATTAGACTTTCGTTGTGGGGGTCGAGGTCTAAAGCTGTGTAAAGAAGCACTAAATGTATGATGGCTGTCCTATTCCCATATTTACATGTTAATGTAAGCATTTTTGACACTGCCATATGCGAGTTGCTGGAGGTGTCAATGAAATGTTAAAGATACCCCCAGTTTTAACGCATATCACAGTGCGATCTGACATTTCACACAGGATCGGATCACACAAGTTTGAACGACTGTGCGATCCTATCCTGATGCGGCTGAATAAATGCATCATGTGCGACTTTTGTGCGAGTGCAGTGCGAATTGAGACATACAAACTGTATAGATGATTTTCGCATGAACATCTGATCGCATGTAATAAAGGAGCAGTGCGCTACGATATTACATGCCATCAGATGTGCAGTGTGAATTGAGACATATACACTTTGTATGGCTTCATTCGCAATGAACACGCATACAAGTCGCACATGACCCTTTATTTCTGATGTATCTGGATTGGATCGCACAGTGCTTAACACTTGTGGAATACAATCCTGTGCAAAAAGTAAGTGGCGGGTCACCCTTATGCAATGCTGGAAGGCTGAAAAGTCGCAGACTTCACACATCGCATAAGTGTGACTCAACACTCAAGGTACTAGCAGTCCTAGGATTCAAGATGGCATTGATATTGCCAGTAGCAATCAGTGTAGGGAGATCAGTGTAATCTATAGTGTATTGCTTGTTTGTTGCTCTAGTTCACTTTCCATTACCTATATATATAACACTTTGAGATGAACAATGATCTAGTTTCACATAACACTGAAATATCCTAACATTGGTGGGCAGTGAGAAGGATGTCCTAAATGAACACAACATAACAGGTGTAGGTACGTTGTTAATACCCTAATGTATTATATGAAATATATAGTATGGGCACCTTCTGGACAATGACCACCAATGTAAGGTGACATTAGATGAACCTTGGGTGTGACCTAGTTCTCTATGTGAGAGGGTTTGTGGAAATTTTATGGGATGCAGAAGGCCCTTGTATTTACACCACTGGATAAAAAAATAACACATGGCCATCATCACTTTGGATCAGCTGGTGAGAGACTACAGCAAAGAAACCCACTGATGAATGTATTAACCCTTCCAAAGTCACACATATATAACACATGATTTACAACAAAAATTATGTTGGCCATATGTGCCCAAATGATTAGAATCCACAATACAGAATCATAGCAATTTTTGTTTAATGTGTTCAAAAATAATAGATCGCTGACATTTATCTTGTGTGTCAAATCTTTAACAAGATTAATGTGTTTGTGACAGTGATTGCTGCCACGACACAGCTCCTCTCCCGACGAAATAGTCCAGATATTCCTGGCGGATCTGACGGGCCCTGTGTGATGCCAATGCTGACCGTCCAACTTGCATTGACATCATGGACTCCACTTGGTCAGAAGGTTGGGCCTCTCCACTTGTACCTGGAATAGCAGGGTCAGTATCCAGTTGCTGCAAAACATAATTGTGTACATTCCTGCATAGGAAGTTGTGCAAAATGCAGCAACACAAGACCACATTATCCACTTTGTACAGTGCCAGGTTTATGGACGTCAGGAATATCCGGAACCGGTTGGCCATTATCCCGAAGGCATTCTCCACAACTCTGCGAGCTCTGGACAACCGGTAGTTGTAAATCCTTTGGTCGGGGGTGAGGTTCCTCTGAGGGTAGGGCTTCATGAGATGCTCCCCAAGCGCAAAAGCCTCATCTGCGATAAACACAAAGCTCATACCCTCAACAGTTTGCTCCCTGGATGGCAGGTTCAGAGTGCCGTTCTTTAGACGACGAGCGAACTCCGTCTGTCAGGATGGCAGGTGGAGCCTGACTAATAGAGAGAACTCTCACCTGATGAGAAGGCCGTGGTAGCAGAGCTGGATGCCGTATGGACACCTCTGATAAGGACACAGGTTCACCTGAGGTGCGGAGTCTAAGTGCTAGCTGGTTTTCACCAGGGCCCCTAATGGTGGGGTTGGACTACGCTGCAAGCTAGCACCAGGTCGCGGTCCCCAGGATCACCCAGCCAGGCAGAGCGCAGGTTCTGGTCCAGAAGCAGAGAAGCAGACAAGGGTTAACCAAGAGAGTAGTCAGACGAGCCAAAGGTCAGGGCGGGCAGCAAGTAGCAAAGACAAGAGGAAGCCGGGTCAAATAATCAGGAACAACAAGTACACAGGAACACGGATCACAAGGGAGAGCTGAAGATAACACAGCAACTTCCTGTAGTGACAGCTGTGTTTAAATAGGCCAATTTGGTAGCCTCTAGCTATACTGAGGTAGCCTCAAACCACACTGAGGTAGCCTCTAGCTATACTGAGGTAGCCTAGAACCATACTGAGGTAGCCTCTAGCTATACTAAGGTAGCCTCTAGCTATTCAAGGCGCCTCTTCGTACACGCATGCGTATAGGCGTTTGCCGGTTTGCGGCACCAGTGCGCCTGTGTATAGCAGTGGATCCCTGACATTGCCCCCTCCTTATGGGCAACCTCCGGGTGCCCAAAAGATTCCTTTTCTGAGGATGGCTGCGGAAAAAAGCCCGAATTAATTCCTGGGCATGGACATCCTGTTCGGGCTCCCAGGAATTCTCCTCTGGGCCATAGCCCTTCCATTTAACCAGGAATTGTATTTGGTTCCTCCTCCTTCTGCAGTCCAAGATAGCTTCCACCTCGAATTCCTCATCACCGTCAATCACCACAGGGTCAGGAGGCCTAGAATCCCTACCCGGAAAGGGGTCAGGTAAGGCAGGCTTCAACAGCGAAGCGTGAAATACAGGGTGGATTTTAAGTGACTCTGGCAAGATCAGTTCGTAGGATACCTCGTTAAGTTTCCTTTTCACTGGAAATGGCCCAATAAATTTGGGTGCCAATTTTTTCGAGGGGCAGGCCAAGCGGAGGTTATTTGTTGATAGCCAAACCTTGTCCCCTGGTTGGAGGATCAGTTCACCTTTCCTCTTCTTGTCGAAGATCACCTTGTTAGCTGCCTGCGCCTTGACCATCGCTTCCTGTAGCAGTTTGCTGTTGAGATTGAGGAATTCAGCGACACTCCGAGCTGCAGGGACTGTGGACTCAGAGACAACACAAGGGAAAAATGATGGATGGAAGCCGTAGTTGGCAAAGAATGGTGACTGGCCTGTGGCTGAGTGTTTGGCGTTGTTATAGGCAAATTCTGCTAAAGGTAATAATGACACCCAGTTATCCTGGACAAACGTGGTAAAGCACCGAATATACTGTTCGAGAGTTTGATTTGTCCTCTCTGTTTGTCCATTTGTCTGAGGGTGGTATGCTGATGACATGGATAGCTTGATCTTTAGGGTTTCACACAGGGATCTCCAGAACCGGGAGGTGAATTGGACTCCTCTATCGGAAACGATGTCCGCTGGGATCCCGTGAAGCCTGATTATCTCCTTGATAAATATTTGAGCAGTCTCTGAGGCGGAGGGGGTGTTCTTTAGTGGCAGAAAGTGAGCCATCTTTGATAGACGGTCAACCACTACATAAATGACAGAGCAACCTTCAGACGGAGGGAGTTCAACAATGAAATCCATGGAAATCATTTTCCATGGCCTATCTGGGACTGGCAGTGGTCTGAGTAACCCCCAGGCCTTGCTTCTAACCGTCTTGCTCCGGTTACAGATGGGGCATGCTCCTACATACTGTTTACAGTCACTTTCTAAATCAGGCCACCAGAATGTGCGTTGTATCAGGTCCAGAGTCTTATGAACCCCAAAGTGACCCGCCAAAGGGTGGTCATGGCACAGGCCCAGGATCATCACTCGAGTGCTTTCAGGGACAAAAATCTTGTTACCCCGCCATAATAGTCCATCTCAGGAAGATGATGTAATTCCAGGGAGGCAGGGGACATCCCTCGAGGCTTGTTGCATAAGGGACAGCAGGTCAGGTTGAAGCAGCAGAAAGTGGTTTGGGGATAGGATGGTGTCTGGCACTGAAGTCTCCTTAGGGTCGTCAAACATCCGGGAGAGCGCATCAGGCTTAACGTTTTTTGATCCAGGCCGATACGTAATGTGGAAAGAAAATCGGGAGAAAAATAATGCCCAACGAGCTTGGCGTGGCTTCAGGCGCTTGGCTGTCCTTAAATATTCAAGGTTTTTATGATCTGTATAGATCAGGATAGGGTGTGCTGCTCCTTCTAATAGATACCTCCATTCCTCCAGGGCGGCCTTGATGGCCAACAGCTCCCGATCACCCACATCATAATTTTTCTCTGCTGGTGAAAGCTTGCGGGAGAAAAAAGCCACAGGGTGGACTAAATCTTTAAGACCCCGACGTTGGGAAATGACCGCACCTACAGCCGTTTCTGAGGCATCCACTTCAAGTAGATAGGGCAAAGTGGGATCAGGGTGGCTCAGGATTGGTGCGGTGGTGAATAGTCCCTTCAAAGTACTGAAGGCGGCCTGTGCCTCAGAGGTCCAACAGAAACGATTGTTCTGCTTGGTTAGCTGCGTAATAGGAGCAATGATGGCGGAGAATCCTTTAATAAACCTCCTATAGAAATTGGAAAAACCAATAAAACGTTGTACCCCCTTTTTGTCTGAGGGTGCTGGCCAGTCCAGGATGGCAGAGACCTTTTGTGGGTCCATCTTGATGCCTGTGGAAGAAATTATGAGTCCCAAAAACTGAATACTCCGTTGTTCGAACTCACATTTTATTGGTTTGGCGTATAGCCTATGTTGCCGAAGACGGTGGAGGACCTTCTTGACGTGTTCCCGGTGTTGGTCCAGGGAAGCAGAAAAGACTAGGATGTCGTCCAGGTAAACAATTACAAAGACATCTAGATAATCTCTGAAAATGTCGTTGACAAAATGTTGAAAAGTCGCCGGGGCATTACAAAGGCCGAAAGGCATCACCAGATATTCGTAATGGCCAAACCTGGTACGGAAGGCCGTTTTCCACTCGTCCCCTTCACGAATGCGGACCAAATTGTAGGCTCCCCTCAGGTCCAGCTTAGTAAACAGAGAAGCGGACCTCAGTCTTTGAAAAAGTTCGGGGATCAGTGGAAGGGGGTAACGATTTTTAACTGTTATCTTGTTCAGTTCCCGGTAGTCAACACAGGGCCGAAGAGAATGGTCCTTCTTCTCTACAAAGAAGATTCCTGCCCCTGCCGGGGAGGTGGATGGACGGATGAACCCTCTCTTCAGGTTTTCTTCCACGTACTCTTTAAGGGTTCCCAACTCACGTTCTGATAGAGGGAAGATCCGACCGAAGGGAATCTCAGCTCCTGGGAGTAACTCAATCGGGCAATCATAGGGACGGTGGGGGGGGAGAGTTTCAGCCCCTTGTTTGCTAAAAACATCCAGGTACTCGTGGTAGGGTTCAGGTACGAGAGACCGTGTCTCTTTATCAGAGTCTGTGCATAGCAAGATACTGGGGGAACTGAGGGGCATCGGCAAGCAGTGGTTCTGGCAGTAGGAAGACTGAAATTGGATGTCTCCGGAGGCCCAGTTGATTGATGGGTTATGTGCCTGAAGCCAAGGCAGCCCCAAAATGACTGGAAATAGGGGGGAAGCAATGGCGTCCAAGCTCAGGAGCTCCTTGTGATTTCCAACAGCAGTTACGGGTAAAGGAGGGGTTTCTTGGGTCACCAATCCAGACTTGATGCATGAACCATCTGCCAAAAATACGGAGAGTCCTTGTGACTTGGGTCGAAGGGGAATGTGCTGTTGTGCTGCAAATGACAAGTCAATAAAGCAGCTGCATGCTCCAGAGTCAATTATTGCGGTGACTGGAACCATACCTTCCGGAAGCTGAAAAAGAACAGACAGAGCCAGGTGAGTAGTGCTGGAAGAGGGTGCCGGATAGCTTGAGGGCGAGATGGAGAAGCACTTATGCAGCTTTGCAAGACAGGAGCGTACATAGTGACCGGGCTCCCCACAGTACAGACACAGATTGTTCTGTCTCCGGCGAAAACGTTCTTCTGCTGTCAGGGAAGGTCGCATGAGTCCAAGCTCCATGGGTTCCGAGGTGTCCGGTACCGGTGTAGCAGGAGCCGGATCTGTAGGGACGAGACTGGTGGGAAAAGGACGTCTGGGAGTGGGTACTCGGGGCAACATCCAGACTGGGCGAGACTGCTGGGTATATTGCTCCGCTCTGCGTTCGCGGAGCCGACGATCAATCTGGATCGCCAGTGCGATCAATTCCTCCAAAGTCTCTGGTACACCCACACGGGCCAGCTCATCTTTCAGCCCCTCTGAAAGACCAAGACGGAACTGGTGACGTAAGGCAGCATCGTTCCAGTAGGTATCTGCGCTCCACCGCCTGAAGTCGGTAACGTAGTCCTCCACAGCTCTTCGGCCTTGTTGGAGCATGTGGAGTGCGGTTTCCGCGGTGGAGGTCCGCTGTGGGTCATCGTAGAGCTGGGCCATCGCATTAAGAAAGGACGACAGGGAGTCAAGCTGCATGCTGCGTTCTTCTAACAGACGATGGGCCCAAGCCTGGGGTTCTCCCTGAAGGAGGGAGATGGTGAAACCCACTTTGGTGGCTTCCAGCGAGAAGGTCCGGGGTTGTAAGGAAAAATATAATTTGCATGCATTGCGGAATGCACGGAACTTGCTGCGGTCTCCACCGAATCTTTCTGGTGTAGGGACTCTCGGTTCCGGGGGCAACATGACCACCGTGGGTCCTGGCGTGGTCCCCGTGGGAGGTCTGGCGGATGAGAAAGCTGGATCTGCGGTAGGGTCAGCAGAAGAGACCAGGAACTGCACACGTCCTTCCAACTGGGTATACACCTCTTGAAGGGATTTTACGGCCTGAGTAAGAGCCGCCAGATGCTGACATATCTCATCTATCGGAGAGATCCCTTGTGCAGGCTCGGTCATGGCTGTGTTATACTGTCAGGATGGCAGGTGGAGCCTGACTAATAGAGAGAACTCTCACCTGATGAGAAGGCCGTGGTAGCAGAGCTGGATGCCGTATGGACACCTCTGATAAGGACACAGGTTCACCTGAGGTGCGGAGTCTAAGTGCTAGCTGGTTTTCACCAGGGCCCCTAATGGTGGGGTTGGACTACGCTGCAAGCTAGCACCAGGTCGCGGTCCCCAGGATCACCCAGCCAGGCAGAGCGCAGGTTCTGGTCCAGAAGCAGAGAAGCAGACAAGGGTTAACCAAGAGAGTAGTCAGACGAGCCAAAGGTCAGGGCGGGCAGCAAGTAGCAAAGACAAGAGGAAGCCGGGTCAAATAATCAGGAACAACAAGTACACAGGAACACGGATCACAAGGGAGAGCTGAAGATAACACAGCAACTTCCTGTAGTGACAGCTGTGTTTAAATAGGCCAATTTGGTAGCCTCTAGCTATACTGAGGTAGCCTCAAACCACACTGAGGTAGCCTCTAGCTATACTGAGGTAGCCTAGAACCATACTGAGGTAGCCTCTAGCTATACTAAGGTAGCCTCTAGCTATTCAAGGCGCCTCTTCGTACACGCATGCGTATAGGCGTTTGCCGGTTTGCGGCACCAGTGCGCCTGTGTATAGCAGTGGATCCCTGACACCGTCTGATCAATAACTCCCCCATCCGAATTGCGGCCATTTTTGCCAATATCCAAAAAAATAAACTCATAGATTGCATTAACTATGGCTAGCATGACTATACTAAAAAAACCTTTATAATTATAATAAAATGTGCCGGAATTTGGAGGGGGGTCAATGCGGACGTGCTTCCCATCAATAGCACCCCCACAATTGGGAAAATGCCACTTCTCCAGAAATTGATCAGAAATCTCCAGCCATTGCTCTGCGTTTGAAGGAAACTGTGGGGAAAAAAAAAAAAATAGTGCTTGAGCACATCACATTATTAATTACACACACAGTTGTCTGTTAAATGCTTATGCAACTGGTTAAAAAAATAAACAACAGGAAGGCAAACGTTTGGATTTGGGGATGTAACATCTACATACATTTATTTTCAACCTCCTATTGTTCTTATATTGTAAAGGGCCATACACACTATAAGATTCTCTGAAGACTTTTTCGTGCAGATTTACCTTTTCTATGTAGTGCAAGGGCCTGCCAGATTGCATAGGATTTGAAAGTGTTTGTTGGACCTCATATTATTTGATTTTGGTAAATCGGAAGGATAAATTGTTCTGACAATCTTATAGTGTGTATGGCCCATTATACTCACCAGCTAGAGCTGAGATTTACAAACTAAGGCCCTCCAGCTGTTGCAGAACTACACATCCCATGAGGCCTTGTAATTCTCTGACATTCACAGACATGACTAGGCATGATGGAAATTGTAGTTCCTGAACAACTGGAGGGGCATAGTTTGAAAACCTCTGAGCTAGAGCTTTGTTATATGCTGACTTTGAGATTTAGCATGTGGGTGGGGGGATGGGTAAGTAAAACTGGGCATTTATACATCAATAAGGGCTTGTGGTCAGTGAAGGTTTTAACATCATTACATAAACATACAGAATCATAGGTGGAAATGGATGGACTGATGTATTTTAGATAAATCATAAACTAGGTAATAAAACATTGGCCAAGGAATAATTGTTTGAGGGAAAGCAATACATTTTTAATATTTCGACATACTGTTAATAGGCAATTCGTTTAGGGACACATAGGAGAGAATGGTGGGGTGGTTAGTGGGTAATTTTAAAAAAGGTTAAGATAATCTACATCTTTACTACTATGTGCATGCGGACAGAGGGTAGTTTCAAAATAATGGCCTGTGTCAATTGCTGTACATCCAAAAACATCATAATTCGGGTGAAACTACTAATACATGTAATGTAAAAAAATAAACATACCTTGATATAGTCCTTCTGCAAGACCTTGATGATGGCAGAGCAGGTCTCAGGGATGATGACTCCAAGTGCTTGGGGGGAGATGCCTGTGGTGAACTTCAGATCCTGCAGGCTTCTCCCTGTTGCAAGATACCTCAACGTCGCAATTAACCTTTGCTCAGGAGTAATTGTAAGCCGCATACAAGTATCCTGCTTCAGAATATAGGGGGACACCAGGGCAAGAAGACGGTGAAAGATGGGATCCGTCATCCTCAAATAATTCCTGAAGTCATCAGGATTATTTTCCTGGAGCTCCCTCAGCAAGGACATATGAGAAAATTGATCACGGTTAAGCAACCAATTTTTTGTCCAGGAGGTCCGCTTCTTCTTCCTATTGCTCGTACGTCGTCTCAGAGCCAAAACTCCAACACTAACGACAGCAACGGTCGAATTCACGGTCGCCATAATAAATTCTCGAACGATGTCTCGGAAAATAGCGAAATGTCGTCAACCAAACAAATGCTACCGAAATCAGCGCGAGATGCCCAGAAGGGTCACGGCCAAGCACTCACTTCCTCTTTTGTAGCGGCGAACGTGCGTGGAACGTAGTGACGTCATTTTCTGTCGGCAGACAAATGTCCTGGGCAAGTTTTGAGCACTTTTCAACAGACAAACAACAAACACGCCAGCCGCGAACATTTGTAGGACGTTCTGTCGGCCGACGATCGGTACGTGTGTACGGGACTTAAGTATCTAAGTCTGTAGTAACTCTCATCTTGAGAAAGGTGCGCGCATGCCCAGGAACAGCACGTCACATGCTATGAAATGCGTTGCAAAGCATTGTAGATCCTGTTGAAGTCACTCTGTCCTACGCCAGCTCTTTCACAGTGCTGTTTACTGCATTTCACTCAGCACAAGTAGACTTCCGATATCAGATCCAGGACTGCTGAGGCACATCTTCCGGGTGTACAGGCGCAAGACACCATAGATGCATGGATCCCTGTTCAGATGAGCCTATGATTTTAACACATGTGTAAGTAGCCCTATTTAGGGATTCAATACATTTTTACTGTTCATGCTACACTTAGAGGCGCTTTTCCTCTTTTCTGCTTCTTACCACTCCCCTATCTCCTTACTTTGCAGAAATTTCCTAATAGAGATAACTTATGCTTATGGCACTTCCCTTACTATGTTAAAAAATGACACTTTCCACCAAATGCTGAAGGAATCTTCGTAAGAATTTATAGAAACAAATGCTGAACATATCTCAAACCCTTTGTTTTGGTAAACCTGAAATGCCTACTTCAGGGCAGAATCTTGTCATTTATATCTGACTAAAAAAAATAAAAGATTTCAAGCCAATTTCTTCAAGCTAGCACTGAACGCCGAAAGGCCCAAATAGACTTAAACAATTCCATGACAGCACTTCATAAACAATCTTGGCAAGATGCCAAGCTAAACCTAGATCTTTGGCTTGACTGACATGAACAATTTAAATCCCTCAAAAGAGACCTACAATTCTTTAAATTCAGTAATAAAAACTGCTAGCTTGCTTAGCTAAGGAAACTCATACCAACACCTTTTTTTCAAACTTGTTTACTCATTGTGTGTTCCTGCGTTTACAGGCAACCAGAGAGAGATGTAAATAGCCTGTTTATTACATATGGCACTTTGGGCAGACTATTATGAAGACTTTAAGGCGATTTGTTTTTGTCTCTGTTTTTAAAGGTATGCTAAAATGTAATTGCTGTTATTCCTTAGTAATGAATATGAGCAATTAAGAATCATTATAACACTATAACTTTCAGATCCCATGAAAGGGACTGGACGATTCAGGCCTACCAGCTTTTAGCCTTCCCAGTGGGGTTTGTCCCCCCCCCAGGCTCACTTCGGGTGGTTTGTTGATGTAGTAGGTTGTGGTGTGAATTTGAATTATGTATAAATTAGTAATGATTATAACAATTATTATTCCACCTAGATTGTATGTTGTACAAATTATGTATGATTGGCTCCAGAGGAAGTGGACTAGGTCCAGGAAATGCTTTGAGCCTTAAGATCATCATATGAGAACAAGAGGGATCATACGGACAATTTTGGCTTTTTTTTTTTTGCTAAATATTGTAATATGAGAATGTTTTTATGTCATGATAATATATTTTAATGTGGCTTAATAAAACAATGTATTTTAAGTACAAAAAGGTTGTGCCTCAAAAAAATAATTTTGATATAACAATTTTAGGATGATATACTATATAGGGATGTGACACTTTAATACTTATAAATCATATTTGGGTTTAACCTTTATTCACAAGCTGTCCACTCCTACAGGAAGCCAAGAGTCCTCTCCATATGAGATTAGTGCAGTCCTGGAAGACTATTACAGACAATTATCAGAAAAGTCCTTACTGTGCTGGACTACGCTAAACATCACATTTCGTTTGCAATTTTGGTCATTAACCTTGACACTGAAAAAGCTTTTGACAATGTCAACCATTTTTTACTTTTCCTGTCGATGTCAGCCTTCAGCTTCAAGGGTAAACCTCTAAAGTTTCTACAAAATATGTGGTATCTAAACCAAGAATATGTATTTCAAACCAGCTGCAAAAGGAACACAGGCGCCACTCTAAGTGTAATAAGAAGGTTTAATATGAATATAAATCCCATACACCAAAGTACTCACAAAATGGGGTATATGTCAGGGGCATGTAGTGTTAATAATGGTAGTCTGTCTGTCTGGTAGAGCGGTTCAGGATGGCTCCAGTGGTCTCAGCTAGTCAGCAACAGCTGGTAGAAGTCGGCGCTTCATATACATTTTATACATATATACGGTATATAAATACTTCTTTGGTTGATATGATTTATTCATCATCAGATTCATTAGGATTCAGTTTACATTTATCATTCACATTTATTATTCGTAGTATTTATTTAATTTTCCATTTATGATTTATTACTCATTATTTTCTATTATATATTTAGATATTTTTTATTTTTTACTTTTTTTTTATTCTTATTTTTATTTTTATTCTTATTCTTATCTTTATTTTATTTATTTTTTATTTCATTTTCTAATGGTTTATTATATATAATTGTTATTGTTGCATTTTGCATTATGCTGATAGTTTATTTAGTCATTATTCCTTTTATTTATGCAGTGTGTGAATAACCTGCATTTTAATTGTTCCCCTTTTTATATGTATCATGCACAGAAAGTAGCCTCACAATTGCATAGTGTATTGTAAGCTGTTTTCTTTGTGCCAATTGAGGCAAAACCTGTGGTCTTTAGGACCCAGATACTGGGCACCGGCTTTTGCTCTATATATTCCCTTGTCCAAAATGGTGCTTTTGAGACCTGAGGAAGGAGCGCATGCTCCACAAACGCGTCGCCGCCAGCGCCTATTTCGTCATATCCGGGAAGTGTCTCTGTGCGTTCCAGGTACCAGGAAGCGCCGATTTCCACCGGCTGTTGCTGACTAGCTGAGACCGCTGGAGCCATCCTGAACCACTCTACTGGACAGACGGACTAGTTTGTGAGTACTTTGGTGTATGAGATTTATATTCATATTAAACCTTCTTATTACACTTAGAGTGGCGCCTGTGTTCCTTTTGCAGCTGCCTTCAAGTTTCATCTTACTTGTCATCAGAGCAGCCCTCAGTGTAAATGAAGAAATTATATATGGACTATCTCTTATATATTTATATCTGATATTGATATTTTGTATTTGCTTTTTAGTGTGGTAACTGTTGGTCCCATATTTTTCCTGGCAGTATATATATATATATATGTTTGTCTGTGATGTATTTCAAAACACCTATCAAACCCGTTCTCACTTCAAAAAGATACCCGGTAGGGTTGTCACCTTTTTCCTTTCCTTCTCTTTTTAATTCTTCATTGGAACCCTTGTAAAATGTATTTTACAAACACCTGAGCTTTGGAAGGACAGAAATATGCTCCACCTTTTTCGCAGATGATGTTCTGCTATTTATCTTATAGGAAATTAGGTAGGTGATGGCGCTCACAAGGTAGTGCGATGGGGGTACAGCTGCAAATGGGGTTAAAGTATCAAAGAGTGAGTGATCGACATACAGAAGGCGTCATGTAATGAGCCAAAATAGTTAATCATGGAGTCATAAGCACAAGGGGGGAATAAAAGTCTGTGTGCTAGTCCCTGGAAAATAATGTGATGGGTTAACCTGTGATCCAATGGGGGATGTGCAGATCCGGGATGAATCCAAGGGTGGATGGATGGATGGATGACACTCAGGGCTGCTGACCGGAGGAGTGAAGCCAACTCTAGAAAACAAGTAAAGGAAGGGAAAGCGCCTCTTGAGTGTGATAAAAGTAATTTATTATAATAACAACAATAGTAACTTACATGAAAGTAAGTAGATTAAGGTGTCCAGTGAGTCTTGCTCCGGCGGGAGATGTGAATGTATGTGGTGTCCAGATAGTGTCCGGCAGCTCTGGAGGACTCGAGAAGCCCCCCCTGCAGTCTTCCGGGTTACGGTGAACGAGATGGAAGGGCTGGTGCGGCGGCCGGCGGGAGCGTCTGACGTCACTTAGAGAAGAGGACAGTGTGGGCAGTCTGGGTCTCACAACGCGTTTCGGAGCATGCGCTGATTTCTGGGGTGGACATGCGCACTCCTTTATCAAGTATCCAGACGGGGAGAAGGAACGTGTCTATATAGCCCACGGGGGGGGGGGGGGGGGGGGCGTGTTCCATAATTAAAGCGGCAAAGCAGGGGGAAAGAATGTTAAAACGGCAATACATGTGTGTTAAGAAAGATAGCACTGATCTATTGGACCAATGTATAGGGATACTAGAAAACAATGAGATAAGGCAGAAAAAATGTGTATCAATGAGAACAGTTGTGACAGTTTTTGCAATAAGGACAATATAATGGGTACAATCAGAGTGAACAATAAATTATATATATGATGGCGGAGACATATCTTATTTATATCCAGACAATAATTCCATAAACTATACAAACAAAAACATCAAGGTAATTATAGGAGAATATATAGCTACAATATGGGTGGAGAGATATGGTATGAGGATTATAATCAAGGACATCATATGGGTGTTAATTAGGTTCATCATAATCCAAGATGATGATGGTAATGAATAGGAATGCGAGGATGATAATAGTAGGAATCATAATGCGTAATGGAAGTTAGAAATCAAGGTCATAAAACGGGACATAATGGGAGTTGTTATGGGGGTCATTATCCCCAGAATGGGTGGGTATAACAGGATAGTTGGTTCTAAAACCGTATAAATTAATTGTTGATCGATCGATTCATATAATAGGTAAGGGGGTAGAGGGGTGGAATATGAACAGTGTATGGTAGAAAGGGGGGGTGTATATATATATATATATATAGGGGGGAAGAGGGGGAGGGGGAAAGGGGCGTAGGTAGAGGAAAGGGGGAGGGAAGGGGGGGCAGGAAAAGGGAAGAGGGGTGGGTTTTTTTTGGGGGAGGGGGTATTATTATACTTACTAGGAGGTCCTGGTGGAATGGACAACTATGATAAGCAATGTGAAAAAACCTGGAAATGGTAACAAAAAAGCATTAGAAGAGGAAAGGATGGCGGGATGTTATAGTAGGACTACAAGATGGTGTTAATATCCAGTTCCTAATTTAAACCGTTGGGACTGAGGCTATCTAGGGTATAGATACAGAACGTTTCTCTCTCGCGTAGTAGTGAGAAACGTTCTGCTGCTGGTAAGTTCTTAGGTATGGATTCAAGGATCCAGACCCGTAAACCTGCCATGGATTGTTTATGAAACTCTAGGAAGTGCCGGGGAACGCTGTGTAGGTCACAGCCAGTTTCAATAAAGCGTTGGTGTTTTCCGAAACGCTGTCTTAGAGGGCAAAGGGGTTATTGTTACAGTGTTTAACGAAATCCTGGATGGTGGTGGATGGGCCGTCCCAAATGATGATGAGGCCATCAATATAGCGCCCGTAGAAAATGAGGTGCTGGATGTATGGGTTGTTGTGCCAGATAAATGATGTTTCCCAGAAGTCAATGGTGAGATTGGCATAGGACGGGGCAAAATTGGCCCCCATGGCAGTGCCTGTGGTCTGGAGATAGAATATGTCTTGGAAAAGGAAGTAATTGTGTGTAAGGCAAAAGTTTATGGCCTGTGAGATAAAGATGGCTTGGTCTGGGTTAATCATATTGTCCTGGGATAAGAAGTATTCTGTGGCTGCTAATCCAATGTTGTGAGGAATGGACGTATAGAGAGAATTGACATCAAGCGACAGCCATAGATATTGTTCCTCCCAGGTATATGGTCCCAAAAGTTTCATAAGGTGGGCTGAGTCCCGTATATATGATGGGAGGGATTGGGCAAGGGGTTGTAGAAATGTGTTTACATACTGAGAGAAGCCGCTGGTGAAGCTTTCCATGGAAGCAACTATGGGTCTGCCTAGGGGTGCAGTGGGATGTTGATGTTAAATTTGTGGTGTACAGGTGTAGACTGTTGGTTAGGGGGTCGGGGGGTCTGGTACTGGGGATTGAGGTAGGGGCATAAGTATTCTGTGGGGGTTTCCAGAGGAGAGGTGGTACTGGTGTACGGGAGGGATGATCTCTTTTTTCTTTGTGTTTTGCTTGAGTATTTCTAACCAGTAAATAGGAACTTTCTGTTTATGTGAGATGATATCTTGGGTGAGTATCTGTATATCTGTAAGTCGTGGTGAACGACTATCCCTAAAAAAACTTCACCCAAAATCCGGATATAATCATAAAACCGGCCAACAAAGGCGGTGGTATAGTCATTCAAAACAAAGCAGACTATATCAATGAAGCCCTCAGATTACTCTCTAACAAAAACACCTACGTAATATTGCCCAAAGACCCCCTACCTAACTTCCAAGCCGAGGCCGAACTACTTATTACCACTGCCAGCCAACAACATATCATTGAGCCCAAGGAATCATCCTTCCTCAAGACAGATAAACATCCCACTCCACCCCCAGGCAGACCCATAGTTGCTTCCATGGAAAGCGTCACCAGCGGCTTCTCTCAGTATGTAGACACACTACAACCCCTTGCCCAATCCCTCCCATCATATATACGGGACTCAGCCCACCTTATGGAACTTTTGGGACCATATACCTGGGAGGAACAATATCTATGGCTGTCGCTTAATGTCAATTCTCTCTATATGTCCATTCCTCACAACATTGGATTAGCAGCCACAGAATACTTCTTATCCCAGGACAATATGATTAACCCAGACCAAGCCATCTTTATCTCACAGGCCATAAACTTTTGCCTTACACACAATTACTTCCTTTTCCTAGACACATTCTATCTCCAGACCCCAGGCACTGCCATGGGGGCCAATTTTGCCCCGTCCTATGCCAATCTCACCATGAGCTTCTGGGAAACATCATTTATCTGGCACAACAACCCATACATCCAGCACCTCATTTTCTATGGGCGCTATATTGATGACCTCATCATCATTTTTAACCCATAACCCATTATGGGTTAAAAATATTCCCAAGGAACAGTTTTGCCGGTTACGGCAAAACTGTACCAGATAATCCGACTATACCTCCAAAGTCAACACCTCAAAAAGAAGTTTCTGGACAAAGGTTACCCAAATACACTAATAGACACAGCCTACAACACCTATCTTTCCGGAAAACCCCCCAAAAAAGATAATCACACGTCCGAGTCAACTATTCGGTTCATTACCAGATTTCACGGACGACACAAAAAGATGTAAAGTATTATCTCCAAACACTGGGGTATCCTTAAGCAGGATCCTCTCCTATAACATTCTAGATAAACCCCGTATCACTGACCGTAGGGCCCCCTCTCTCAAGAACAAAATTGCTCCCAGTAAACTCAAAAAACCCACATCCAACCCCCTCTGCCTCGTACCCCTCAAGGGGATGTACCAGTGCAAAAAAAGCCCTGTGCAAGACCTGTGATTTTGTGCAACATGGTCAGAAATCATTCACTCACAAAGGTAAAACATATACCTTTGATGATTTTCACAATTGTTCTACCGACCACGTAATTTATTGCCCCTCTTGTCCATGTCCACTCCTATACATAGAACGTACCATCTGCCTTCTAAGACAGCGTTTCGGAAAACAACGACGCTTTATTGAAACTCGTTGTGACCTACACAGCACTCCCCGGCACTTCCTAGAGTTTCATTAACAATTAACGGCAGGTTTACGGGTCTGGATCCTCAAATCCATACCTAAGAACTTACCAGCAGCAGAACGTTTCTTACCCCAGGTAGCCTCAGTCCCAACGGTTTAAATGAGGAACTGGATATTAACACCATCTTGTAGTCCTACTATAACATCCCGCCATCCTTTCCTCTTCTAATGCTTTTTTGTTACCATTTCCAGGTTTTTTCACATTGCTTATCATAGTTGTCCATTCCACCAGGACCTCCCAGTAAGTATAATAACACCCCCCCCCCCCCCAAAAAAAAAACCCACCCCTCTTCCCTTTTCTTTCCCCCCCTTTCCTCTACCTACCCCCCCTCCTCCCCCCTATATATATATATTCCCCCCCCTTTCTACCATCCACTGTTCATATTCCACCCCTCTACCCCCTACCTATTATATGAATTGATCAACAATTAATTTATACGGTTTTAGAACCAACTATCCTGTTATACCCACCCATTCTGGGGATAATGACCCCCATAACTACTCCCATTATGTCCCGTTTTATGACCTTGATTACTAACTTCCATTACGCATTATGATTCCTACTATTATCATCCTCCCATCCTATTCATCACCATCATCATCTTGGATTATGATAAACCTAATTAACACCCATATGATGTCCTTGACTATAATCCTCATACCATATCTCTGCACCCATATTGTAGCTATATATTCTCCTATAATTACCTTCATGTTTTTGTTTGTATAGTTTATGGAATCATTGTCTGGATATAAATCAGATATGTCTCCGCCATCATATATACAATTTATTGTTCACTCTGATTGTACCCATTATATTGTCCTTATTGCAAAAACTGTCACAACTGTTCTCATTGATACACATTTTTTCTGCCTTATCTCGTTGTTCTCTTGTATCCCTATACATTGGTCCAATAGATCAGTGCTATCTTTCTTAACACACATGTATTGCCGTTTTAACATTCTTTCCCCCTGCTTTGCCGCTTTAATTATGGAACACACCCCCCCCCCCCGGTGGGCTATATAGACTCGTTCCTTCTCCCCGTCTGGATACTTGATAAAGGAGTGCACATGTCCACCCCAGACGTCACCATGAGGCAGGCTCGTGATCTACATTAGCAAAAAAAATGTAATCACTTACCTGGGTATTAAGATAGGCAGGCCACCTTAGTTTATTTATCAGCTCAGTTTCCTCCTCTTATTTATTAAATTGTGAAGGAATTGGAGACATGGTGGGGCCTCCCCCTCTAGCTCTTTTGGAGATGCCATCTCTTTAAAATGACCAGCTTACTGACAACCCCTTTGCTCTTAAAACATAAAGACATTGTGATTATACAAAAAGTCTTAATTCATTTTCTGAGGCAAGGCAGATGGTTATGTCACAAAACATTACCTCCCAAGGAGCGAAGAGGGTCTGACCCTACCATATTTGAGAGTTTATAATTTAGTCTGTTTGATTAAGCACACATATGACTGAATCTCCAATATCTCCAGATACTCAAATATAACTTTGAAAATAGATGGATGCCCCTTGGACTCTCACTGGCATCCTACGCTCCAAGCTCAATATCTTGCCACTGTAGTTATGCAAACATCATTCCCAGAGGTACTATTATCTCTTGGAGGGAGATCAGAAAAGCAATGGGCCTCTCCCCTTTCATTTTCACTTCGCTCCAATACAGCAGAAACAGATGTTTCTCCTGCGATCCGACTATCCTGTTTTTTAGGCGCTGTACTGTGCAAGGCCTTAGTATTTTACTCTTGTTATTCCTCGCGGATACCTTCTGTCCAAAGCTTTTCAAAACCTTATGAAGAACACAGCCTCTCCTCCTCCCATGAATTCCATTTACACCAACTTAACAGCTTCTGGAGAACTCACACTAACAACATCATGAAAGACTTGCAGCCAGCCTTTCTAGATACCTTTTTTTTTTTTTTCTATCGTTGCCTGCTCTCTACCACAATAAACCCCTTTCTCCTCTTATTTGGTTTTGAGGACAGCCACATGTATCATCATCCAACCCCACATGGAACCAAATTATTATGGATACACATCTGCCTGTTTCCCATTAGACACTCCATTATCAATAAATTGAACTCTCCCTATTCTCCTACCATTACTGGTCAAAACTGCTATCCAACAATGTCTACCTAAATGAAAAACATTAAACCGTCACTTATCATCTCCTTGTTTCTTATCTAATTGCAAGGATTATATCAGAACTATTTCATCTGACTAAGAATAAGGACAGACTTGCTATCCTCCATCATATTGATCCAAACGATTTCCTTGCTCAACTTAAGCCCTGCTATCGCTGCATAGTTTTAAACCTCAAATGATCCAGCTGCCATTTCTTTTTCCCAGATATGGATGTTGGACCTCGCTATGATGTTCTGTTATAGTTGCTTCTTTTCTTCGTTGCTCCTTACCCCTTCCTCTCCCCTTTTCTTCCTCAACCCCTCCCCCCCTTTTCTGTTCTTGATATCTAACCAAACTAGCTCACCATGTCTCTAATGCCTCTCTTCTCTAAGGCATTATGTTGATTCTTACCCAAAGTCATCTAAAACCTATGCTTACAGTTTGTCTGCTATTTGTATTCATGTTTTGTGATTATAACTGTGATTGTCCATCATAACTGACAATTTCTTTTACCTTATGTAGGCTAGGTCACATTTATTTTCTGTATCCCATGCTGATGTTTATACCTGAGAAATAATAATAAACTATAATAAAAAAAAAGAATACCATCTTAACCAATGCCTACCGGACATTTCTCCTTCTTGGCCAGGCCAATTTTTAGCTTTCAGTGCTATCGCAGTTTGAATGTCAATTGCACAGACATGCTACACTGTACCCACATGAAATTTTTAGCATTTTTTTGACACAGATAGAGAATTATTTTGGTGGTATTTAATCAACACTGGATTTTTTTGTTTTTCTAAACAAATAAAAAAAGTCCACAATTTGTGAAAAAAAAGAAACCTTTTCTTTGTTTATGTTATAATATTTTACAAATAAGTAATTTTTCTTCTTCACTGATGTGCACTGATGAGGCTGCACTAATGGGTACTGATGGACATTGATGAGGCTGCACTGATGGGCACTTATGAGGCTGAAGAAATGGGGCAGCACTGATGAGGCTGCACTGATGGGCACTGATGAGGAGACACCGATGAGGCTGCACTGAAAAGGTGGCATTAATGGGCACTGATATGCTGCACTGATGGGCACTGATGGATACTGATTGGCACTGATGGGGCTGCACTGTGGAAGGAGGAAAGGAAATGCCGATAACAGATAGTTGTTTACACGAGATCAACTGTGATTGGGCACAGCTGATTACATGATAAAGGGCCGCTGTGATTGCCCTTTACCTCAATCTGTCATCAGCTGTGTTGGAAGGGGGCAAGGGAGCACGGCGCTCTGTGAAGATGTCAATAAAGGCCCTCCCAGAACCAGATCGGATGACCACACTGTAGCCGTCTTTCGGCTACTCTACAAGTCATGTAGTCATGGGTGGGTTGTGTTGTGAGGGCCCCTGAGTGTGGTTGGAAAGCTGAAATGGAAAAGAAGAGGAGGTGGTGAGGAACTGAAAGAATGCCATCATCCCGATCATAAACCAAAAGAAAAAAACCCTCCAAGGGTGGGACTGTTTTTTGGCATAATTCGGACACCAAAAATATTGACAAACATGTAAAAAAACTTTACTTTTCTTTATTTGGAAATCACAGTGTAAAATATCCACAACTAGGTGGAGATACAGGTTAAAGGGGTATGGGCATGATAGAAAAATACAACAAAGAATGATCCATACAAAGAACAAAAAAGAAAGAAAAAAAAGAACAAAAAAGAGAAGAGGTTCTTCTCCTTATATACTTCTGAACAGAAAATACAGAAAAGGAGTTTGCTATAGGTATATAGTAAAATAATAGTCATATGTGTTCATATTAAAATCAGAATCAAAGGTAAATTGTTAAAGGCCAGCACTTACATCTAAGATGATAATCAAATAGAGTTCACATGCAGGTGTAGTTGCAGCCGATGGAGCACTAAAGAGGGAGGTATTAACTGGAACAATTCCAGACAACAAGTCAGCTAAAAGAGAAAAATAGAGGCATGCCAGCATATCACTATTTCAATGTAGCAGGGGACATAGCAAAACCCTCTCAAATAGCTCATCTATTAAAAAGCCATGAATACCTACCAGGCTGACAACAAACGAAGGTGTGAAGCAGATACTGCCCAAGCAGCACTGAAACCCAGCAGGGTTCAGAATAGTTATATAGGCAAGGCAGGCTTCAGTAATAACCAATTCCTGTGATCTGTAACGATGACCTGCAACAACAGCCAATAAGGTGAAGACAGATATATAAGCAAGGCAGGCTTCAGTAACAACCAATCCCTGTGATCTGTAACGATGACCAGAAACAACAACCAGTAAGGTGAAGTCAGATGGGAGGCTCTTGACATACCCCTCTGGGCCGAGGACTCGCCACGCAAACACAACAAGGGAAGGAGTGATGTTGCGCTCCGTCATCCGCCCGCTAGCGCATGACGCAGACGGGGGCGGCAACACAGGGGCAGAGTGCCGGCCCAATGATTGACCACAGACCGAATAGGGCTAACAAAAATCCAATTATTCGGTACGAACACGAATAATACAGTCCGTGTTCGCTCAACACTAAATATAACGCAACAGGCATTCAAAACTTGGGATTTAATAAAAAAAAAAGAAAAATTGAAATATAATTCACCATTGATCCCTCCAAAAAAAACTCATTTTTTCCACCTGGAGTAGAAAAGGTTCACGGGAATTGGTTGGGGAGGGAGGATACACATCCAAAGGATATATGCACTTTTGTAGAATTAAAAATTTTTTTTTTGAAAAATAGATGAATGGCAGTACTGCAAGTTGAAGCATTTCGTGACATCATTACCACAACCTTTACTGTATGTTCGGGTTTAAAATCCGTGTTCGGTCATTTTATTTCCGGGTTTGTATGTAATGGCTCGCTTTTAATGGCGGGCTTTCAACAGCCAATCAACAAGCGTTTAACTGATGTGCCTTAAGCCATCACAGCCATGCCTACGAATGTATTAGTAGCTGTGATTGGCCATCTGAAGCATGTGACCAAGTCTTTATAAGTTCGAGACCGAGCGCCGCTGCGTCATTCTGCTGTAGTACAGGGACAGAGCACACATCATACTTGCTGGCTGCTAATTAGGGACAGACAGTCAAAAATTATATTGTGTCAGAAAAGAATTCAGGGACAGGTCGGAGTGCTGCAGGCAGGGCGAGTTGTTAGGGCATTTTAGGGCGAGGCTGGAGAATAGGCAGGGTCAGTGTTCTACATCGATTTTGCTGTGTGGGGGGTTTGCAGTGCCAGATCTTATCGATCATTTTAGGGCGAGGCTGGAGAATAGGCAGGGTCAGTGTTCTACATCGATTTTGCTGTGTGTGGGGTGGTGTGAACACAATATTTTTGCCCGCTGAGGAGGAGGGAGAAAAAAATCTTTTTTATCAGTCAGTTGTGTGCAGCGTTTTTCCTTCAGTGCTGCTGACTGTGATAATACAATGCTGTGCTCACATGTGCTATTATTGAGTGATTTTAAAATGTATACACTTTTTTCTATTCCACTATTCAATATACACCCTTTTGGGTTAAAAAAATTAAATTGTGGCATAGTCTGTACTAATCTATTTAAAAATTACAAACTTAAAAGGGGAATTTTCTTTTTTTTTTTCCCTTCATAAACTGCAGCAGAGCTGACTGATATAAGACACTGCTGTGTTCACATGTGCTATTGAAAAATCACCAATTTTATATCATATTTTCTATTCCGCTATTCAATCTACACCCTTGGGGTAAAAACAATTAAATTGCGGGATAGTCTGTATCGGTACGTGTGAGATACACCTTTCCAATTTTTGGGGCGCATCTCATACCGCCGAGGATTGCAGGGTGCTTCAGTGTGCCTCCTGCCTGTTCCGAACTCCTCCTACTCCTCATCCTGCCTTTGGGAGTACAAAAAATAGTAATCGGGGCCTAGTCTGGGTCTGTACGTGTGAGATACATACACCTTTTGAAATCATATTTTATATTCCGCTATTCAATCTACACCTTTGGGGTAAAAACAATTAAATTGCGGGATAGTCTGTATCGGTACGTGTGAGATACACCTTTCCAATTTTTGGGGCGCATTTCATACCGCTGAGGATTGCAGGGTGCTTCAGTGTGCCTCCTGCCTGTTCCGAACTCCTCCTACTCCTCATCCTGCCTTTGGGGGTACAAAAAATAGTAATTGGGGCCTAGTCTGGGTCTGTACGTGTGAGATAGATACACCTTTTGATATCATATTTTCTATTCCGCTATTCAATCTACACCCTTGGGGTAAAAACAATTAAATTGCGGGATAGTCTGTATCGGTACGTGTGGGATACACCTTTCCAATTTTTGGGGCGCATCTCATACTGTCGAGGATTGCAGGGTGCTTCAGTGTGCCTCCTGCCTGTTACGAACTCCTCCTACTCCTCATCCTGCCTTTGGGGGTACAAAAAATAGTAATCGGGGCCTAGTCTGGGTCTGTACGTGTGAGATACATACACCTTTTGATATCATATTTTCTATTCCGCTAGTCAATCTACACCTTTGTGGTAAAAAAAATTAAATTGCGGGATAGTCTGTATCGGTACGTGTGAGATACACCTTTCCAATTTTTGGGGCGCATCTCTTACCGCCGAGGATTGCAGGGTGCTTCAGTGTGCCTCCTGCTTGTTCCGAACTCCTCCTACTTCTCATCCTGCCTTTGGGGGTACACAAAATAGTAATCGGGGCCTAGTCTGGGTCTGTACGTGTGAGATACATACACCTTTTGATATCATATTTTCTATTCCGCTATTCAATCTACACCTTTGGGGTAAAATCAATTAAATTGCGGGATAGTCTGTATCGGTACGTGTGAGATACACCTTTCCAATTTTTGGGGCGCATCTCATACCGCCGAGGATTGCAGGGTGCTTCAGTGTGCCTCCTGCCTGTTCCGAACTCCTCCTACTCCTCATCCTGCCTTTGGGGGTACAAAAAATAGTAATCGGGGCCTAGTCTGGGTCTGTATGTGTGAGATAGATACACCTTTTGATATCATATTTTCTATTCCGCTATTCAATCTACACCCTTGGGGTAAAAACAATTAAATTGCGGGATAGCCCGTATCGGTACGTGTGAGATACACCTTTCCAATTTTTGGGGCCCATCTCATACCGCCGAGGATTGCAGGGTGCTTCCATGTGCCTCCTGCCTGTTATGAACTCCTCCTACTCCTCATCCTGCCTTTGGGGTACAAAAAATAGTAATCGGGGCCTAGTCTGGGTCTGTACGTGTGATATACATACATCTTTTTGATATCATATTTTCTATTCCGCTATTCAATCTACACCCTTGGGGTAAAAACAATTAAATTGCGGGATAGTCTGTATTGGTACGTGTGAGATAAACCTTCCAAATTTTGGGGGCGCATCTTCCACCACCGAGGATTGCAGGGTGCTTCGGTTTGCCTCCTGTTCGGACCTCCTCCTACTCCTCATCCTCATCCTGCCTTTAGGGTACAAAAAATTGTAATCGGGGCCTAGTCTGTGTTTGTACGTGTGAAATACACCGTTTTGTAAAATTTTTTCTATTCCGCTATTCAATATACACCCTGTTTGAGTGTAAAAAATTAAATTACGGCATAGTCTGTATCGGTACATGTGAGATACACCTTTTTAAATTTGTTTGGCGCATCTCCTTCCACCGCCGAGGATTGCAGGGTGCTTCAGTTTGCCTCCTGTTCCGAACTCCTCCTACTCCTCTTCCTCATCCTCCCTTTAGGGTACAAAAAATTGTAGTCTGTGTTTGTACGTGTGAGATACACCGTTTTTTATCCTTTTTTCTATTCCGCTATTCAATATACACCCTTTTGGGGTAAAAAAAATTAAATTGCGGCATAGTTTGCATATTTGACTATGAGATACACCCGTGCGATACTGTTGTTGTTTTGTTCCGCTATTCAATAAACACCTTTCTAGGGAAAGATCATAAATTACAGAAATATGAGGAGACCGTCAAATAGGGGCCGTGGCCTGGGTCGTGGTGCTGCTGGTAGAGCTTCTGTTGCAAGGAGAGGACGTGGTCGATCTGTGCCAGCTACACGCACAAGTGAAACACCTTCCTCAAGTGTGAGTAGGAGACAGAACCTGCAGCAGTATTTGGTAGGGCATCATGCGCCTCTAGAAGTGATGAGGCCAGAAGAAGTACAGGCGATAGTAGATTGGCTTGCTGACAGTGCCTCCAGTTCCTTCACATTGTCTCCCACCCAGTCTACTGCAGAAAGGTCAGAGTTGGCACCTGCAGCCAATGTCCAACCGTCTTTCACCTCACCCCCTTGCAAATCAGGCAAGCAGTCTGAGCCCCAAGTCATGCAGCAGTCTCTTCTTCTTTTTGATGACTCTGCCAGCGGGGTTTCCCAGGGCCATCCACCTAGCCCTGCCCCAGAAGTGGAAGAGATTGAGTGCAGCGATGCCCAACCACTTATTTCTCAAGATGAGTACACGGAAGGACCATCGCAGCACGTCTCCGATGATGACGAAACGCAGGTACAAACTGCTGCGGCACTCAGAATTGTGGAGACCGACAAGGAGGGCAGGGGTGAAGACTGGGTGGAAGATGATGTGGAGGACGATGAGGTCCTCAACCCCACATGGAATGAAGGTCATGCAGGTGACCTGAGTAGTTTGGAGGAAGAGGCGGTGGTCGCACAGAGCCACCTGCACAGCAGAAGAGGGAGCAGGGTGCAGAAGCGGAGCGGCCGTGCCCTAGACACTACGCCTGCTACTGCCCAACGCAGCAAGGGAACGAGCGCACCAAAGCCAGCTCAAAGGAGTTCTCTAGCGTGGAAGTTCTTCAGAAAATGTGCTGATGACAGGACACGAGTGGTTTGCACCCTGTGCAATCAGAGCCTGAAGCGAGGCATAAACCTTCTCAACCTGAGCACAACCTGCATGATCAGGCATCTAAGTGCAAAGCACGAGCTGCAGTGGAGTAGACACCTTCAAAACCAAGAAAGGTCTATGGCTCCTCCTTCTTCCTCTTCTGCTGCAGTCTCGGCCTCTCCATCCACCTCTGTAGTGATACCAGCAACTGCCACCCCGCAAACAGACGATCTGGCAGCAACACCACCACCTGGGTCACCAACCATCTCCACAATGTCCCGTGGAAGCGTTCAGCTTTCCATCTCCCAAACACTTCAGAGGAAGAGGAAGTACCCCCCTACCCACCCGCGATCCCTGGCCCTGAATGCCAGCATTTCAAAATTCTTGGCCTTTGAAATGCTGTCATTCCGTCTGGTGGAGACGCACAGTTTTAAAAGCCTTATGTCGGTGGCTGTCCCACAGTACGTCGTGCCCAGCCGCCACTACTTTTGCAGGCAAGCCATCCCTTCCCTGCACAACCAAGTGGGGGAAAAAATCAGGTGTGCACTGCACAACGCCATCTGTGGCAAGGTCCACCTAAATACCGATATGTGGACCAGTAAGCACGGTCAGGGGCGTTATATCTCCCTAACGGCACACTGGGTAAATGCAGTGGCGGATGGGCCTGAGGCGGATAGCAATTTGACGCACATCCTTCCACCACCGAGGATTGCAGGGCGCTTCAGTTTGCCTCCTGTTCCTAACTCCTCCTACTCTGCTTCCTCATCCTCTACCGCCTCCTCATCCGGTCAGCGTAACACCTTCACCACCAACTTCAGCACAGCCAGGGGTAAACGACAGCAGGCAGTTTTAAAACTTGCCTGTTTGGGGGAAAAACCACACACCGCACAGGAGTTGTGGAGGAGCATGGAACAGCAGACAAATGAGTGGTTGCTGCCAGCGAGCCTCAAGCCCGGCCTGGTGGTGTGCGATAACGGGCGAAATCTCATAGCAGCTCTGGGCCTAGCCGGTTTGACGCACATCCCTTGCCTGGCGCATGTGCTGAATTTGGTGGTGCAGAGGTTCCTTAAAAATTACCCCGATATGTCAGAGCTGCTGCAGAAAGTGCGGGCCGTCTGTGCGCACTTTCGGCGTTCTCACCCTGCTGCTGCTCGCCTGTCAGTGCTGAAGCGTAACTTCGGCCTTCCCGCTCACCGCCTCATATGTGACGTGCCCACAAGGTGGAACTCCACCTTGCACATGCTGGAAAGACTGTGCGAGCAGCAGCAGGCCATAGTGGAGTTTCAGCTGCAGCATGCACGTGTGAGTCGCTCTGCGGAACAGCACTACTTCACCACCAATAACTGGGCCTCCATGCGAGACCTGTGTGCCTTGTTGCGCTGTTTTGAGTACTCCACCAACATGGCCAGTGCCGATGACGCCGTTGTCAGCTTAACTATCCCACTTCTATGCCTCCTTCAAAAAACGATTCGGGCAATGATGGAAGAGGATGGGGCACAGGATGAGGAGGAGGAGGATGAAGAGGTAACATTTCCAAGGCTTTCAGGGCAGTCATTTGCAAGTGGCTCCGAGGGTGGGTTCCTGCACCCACAAACGCCAGGGACACAATTGTCCAGCAGGGGCACAGTTCTGGAGGATGAGAAGGATGAGGAGGAGGAGATGGAGGAGGAGATGGAACCATGTTCACAGCAGGGTGGGACCCAGGCCAGCTCATGGCCATCACTGGTGCGTGGCTGGGGGGATACAGAGGACACAGACGATACACCTCCCACAGAGGACAGCCTTTCGTTGCCTCTCGGCAGCCTGGCACACATGAGCGATTACATGCTGCAGTGTCTCCACAATGACCGCAGAGTTGCCCACATTCTAACTTGTGCTGATTACTGGGTGGCCACGCTGCTGGATCCCTGTTACAAGGACAACGTACCGTCCTTAATTCACTCACTGGAGTGCGATCGCAAGATGCGCGAGTACAAGCGCACGCTGGTAGACGCGATGCTGCTGGCATTCCCACCTGACAGCGGGGCCACAGTGGAAGCACAAGGCCAAGGCAGAGGAGGAGGAGGAAGAGGTCGCCAAAGCAACCAGGGCACCGCCAGCACCTCAGAAGGCAGGGTTAGCATGGCCGAAATGTGGAAAAGCTTTGTCAGCACGCCACAACAAACAGCAGCACCAGCAGCTCATATGGAACGTCTTAGCAGGAGGCAGCATTTCACCAACATGGTGGAGCAGTATGTGTGCACTGCCTACATGTAGTGAATGACGGGTCTGCCCCCTTCAACTTCTGGGTCTCCAAATTGGGCACATGGCCTGAGCTTGCCCTTTACGCCTTGGAGGTGCTGGAGTGCCCTGCAGCCAGTGTATTATCTGAACGTGTATTTAGCACGGCTGGGGGCGTTATCACAGACAAGCACAGCCGCCTGTCCAGAGACAATGTGGACAAGCTCACGTTCATTAAAATGAACCAGGCATGGATCCCACAGGACTTTTCCGTACCTTGTGCAGAATAGAGATGGATACCGACCTTACCCAGCCATTGTTCTATTTTTGCTTTTTCTCATTTTCTCACTCTTTTGGGGTGTACCCTCATTTAAAATGACTGAAAAAAAGCAGTGTTGGCTACCTCGTCCTCCTCCACCGCCGCTTCCACCTACACCGCCCATAGGTGTGCGCAGCCTAACCCTCACTGTTTGCCAGTGAGGGAGATCTTTCCCATATCCTCACTGGCAAACAGAGCGATAATGCTAATGTGCCCTAGGTGATTAGGGTGTGCCCAGGCACACCCGGCACACCCTGTGCGCACGCCTATGGCACCGCCACATCCACCACCACCTCAACCTCCCTCCTACTCCATATGGGCCTCATCCTTCACAGATGAAGAACATTGTTTTATTTTTCTGTTTTTTTTTGTTGTTTTAAGTTATTTCCCTATCCACATTTGTTTGCAGAGCACTTGCCATGCTCTTAATTACGTTTTGCTGCCATTTGCAGCACTCTAGCCCTTTCCATTGGTGTTTTAGAGCCATTTTAGTGCCTGAAAGTTCGGGTCCCCATTGACTTCAATGGGGTTCGGTGTCCGGGTAAAGTTCGGAAAAAGTCCGGGACACGGACCCGGACTTTTTTTTCAAGTTCGGCCGAACCCGCCAAACACGGACATCCAGGTGTCCGCTCAACTCTAGTTATAATGTGTATCCTATTATTTAAATTTCTAAATTGTGGTGGTATCCATATACTCTTCCCTAGTTGTGAGTTACTTAAGGTGCATTCTATATTTACCCAACTTTTTTCTGTTTTTATCCTTCCCCATTCTAACACTAGAGATGTCGTGAACATAAAATTTTCCGTTCGCGAACGGCAAACACGAACTTCCGCGAATGTTCGCGAACGGGCGAACCGCCATAGACTTCAAAAGGCAGGCAAATCTTAAAACCCACAGGGACTCTTTCTGGCCACAATAGTGATGGAAAAGTTGTTTCAAGGGAACTAACATCTGGACTGTGGCATGCCGGAGGGGGATCCATGGCAAAACTCCCATGGAAAATTACGTAGTTAAAGCAGAGTCGGGTTTTAATCCATAAAGGGCATAAATCACCTAACATTCCTAAATTGTTTGGAATAACGTGCTTTAAAACATCCAGTGTGTGTATACGATCAGGTATGATGTTGTATTGAACAGGTAGTGTAAGGGTTACGCCCGCTTCACAGTGACAGACCAAACTCTGACAGACCAAACTCCCCATTTAACGCACCACAAACAACCGCAAACAGTCCATTCGCACAACCGCAAACTCCCCATTTGTACAAGGTTGGATACCAAGCTAGCCATGTCCCGTTCTTTGTCCTCACTGACGTCATTGAAGGTCTCTTCCTCCACCCAGCCATGTACAACACCAAGGGTCCCCGAAAGGTGACAACAAGCCCCCTGGGACGCCTGCTTTGGTTGGTCTTCTACCTCCTCAAAGCCACCTTCCTCCTCTGACTCCTCTTTCAGACTCCTCTCTCTGCGTTGCCACAGGTCCAGCAATCAATGACGACAAGGCTGCTTCTGGTGGTGATGGTGACCACAACTCCTCCTCTTCATGCTCATCTACGGCCTGTTCCAGCACTCTTCGCAGGGCACGCTCCAGAAAATACACATATGTGAGGGGGGCGCATGCGCGGAGTCGTCTGAGCAGGACATGTCTGCCTAGAGCTCCGCATCTCTCGGGACACTACAGCCTCTCCGCACCGAGTCACTGCTGCATACCCAGCCGCTTACCGACCCGCCGGCAGCCAGGGACCTCTGGGATCAGCCCACGATGGTCTACGGCGGACCGAAGAACAAATTTAAAAGTAAATCCATCCGGAACGCTCTCCTCAAAACTGCTCCTAAGATGGCTTGCCTCACGCAGCTCCTCACACCAAGCCCGTGGCACTGCTCCCAGATGGTGAGTCAGACTTTGACTTTGGCCTCACACCCCTAACTTTAAGGGGAGACACACTGCAGCCAGACCTGCTCCAGCAATTTGAGCAGATGCTCACTAAAGCCCTCAAACACCCCTCAGATGCCATTACTGGCAGGCTCACCAGAGAAATCAGGGAGGTGGACCACCGCACTACTCTTTTAGAGCAGCGCACTGAGGAGCTGGAACTCACAGCAGGCAACCATTCTGAGGAATTGGAAGCCCTTAAAGAGGAAAATTCATCCCTACACTCCCGCTTAGAGGACTTTGAAAACAGGGCCAGGAGATCCAATGTCAGGATCAGAGGTATCCCAGAGTCTGTGGAGGACCTTCAATCCACCATAATTGCCTTGTTTCAGGAATTATCCACATCAATTCCTATAGAGTGCTTGGAAATTGACAGAATCCATAGATCACTGGCCCCACGCTCAGGTGACGGTCCCCCGATAGACATAATAGTGAAACTCCACTTTTTTCGCACTAAACAACAACTTATGGTAGCTGCCCGCAATAAGGACTCCCTAATTTTCCAGGGTCATCGTTACCAACTCTTCCAGGATTTATCCCAAGCTACCCTGGCTAAACGTAAGGCTATGAAGCCACATCTGCTTGTTCTCCAACACCACAGGATTACCTACAGATGGATCTTTTCCTTTGCTGTCCGCTTCTCCTATAAAGGCTCCTCTTATGAATGTAAATCTCCTGAGGATCTTCATGGTACTATCTGTGAACTCCACCTGACACCCTCTGATCACTCTCCTGAAGGCTCCAGGCGACGTGCTGCATCATCCTCTCCACAGAAGACACAAGCTCACCAGGACCGTGTCTCCCAGCACGGGATCCACAAGAGAGGCCGCTATTCATCACCAGCTCCAGCTCCTGAGGACTCCTTGGACTGAGGACACCCCGCGGTGTTCACCTGCTCTTTGTTTTTTTTGTTTACAAAAGATTTTATTAGAAAGTCAGTACAAAAAAAACAATAACGCTTACACAGGTCAACAATGTAACATCATATATAAAGAAATATCTATATATTGCATAGAAAAATACTCTGAAAACATAGCAAGTATACACCGAGCATTGGTCATAGTATAGCAGAATATCAAATAGTCAAATACACATGAGGAGTCAGAACTGTCAAGTTAGACATATCATATAAATCAAGAGGTACCAACAGGCCCAACACAAGTGTCCCAAGTGTCCCATTTAGCATGGAATGTCATCATGGAGCCATGAAGGGAGTGAAAGATCTTTTCTGTTAGTTTAAAGCATTCCATCCTGGAGAGTACCTGAGGCCATAATAGAGTATCTGATTTCCAATTACATGCGATCATCTATTGAATGGAACACATCAAAGTATGAATCAGATTGGATGTAGACTTCGGGACACCAGGGACTTTTACAAAAAGCAAGCATATCTTAGGAGAGAGAGAAACTGATGTCCCTGCCAATTTAGTCACCAGTCTTTGTGCATGATCCCATATGGGTCGCAAAAGGTTGCAGCTCCAAAAAATATGGAGTTACCCTCCTCTGAACAGCCCCTAAAACAGAGGGGAGAGACTGAACCGTAGAAGGAGTGGACCATGGAGGGAGTCAAATACCATCTTGTAACTACCTTAAAGGGTGTCTCCCTGCATGCACTAGAACGTGAACATTTACGCATGTTTGAAATCATGTGGTGCCATTCTGGGATGGAGAAACTACAGTCAAGGTCTTGCTCCCATCTAGTCATATACTTATGTTTATCTGGGAGGGTACTAGTAACAATATGTGAGTATAGGTTAGATATAAGCCCTCGATCCCTAGATGAGGAGGAGAAAATGTTTTCAAAAATAGTAAATGGAGGGTTTAGTGTAAGGAGGCCCTGTGATTGGAAAAAAGCCCTCACAATGGTATAGTGGTCCCTTTCAGAACTGGGGAGACCATGTATATCTACCAGTTGTTCAAATGTACAGAAGATATTGCCTATTGAGAGCTTTTTAAGGTTCACCAGGCCTCTGGTTATCCATGGGGATAAGTCCTCTCTGCTCAGAGGGAACAAACAGGAGTCAATGTGTCCCAAAAAGGATGTTAACGGAGAGACTCGAGACAACAGACCCAGGGGGGTTTTCAGTTTTAGCCACAGCCGGTATAAATGAACAACTACTTTGTTCGCAATTGAGTTATAATTAATCGGCTGTGCACCACTCCAGAGAGCCGCCGAGAGATAACTCAGGGAAACTGTGGCCTGTTCAAACGAAAGCCAGGGAATACTCTCAGGGTCTGCATTCCACTGAGCCATTTGAATGAGTTTGGCTGAGAGATAATAGGACCATAAATCTGGGATGCCCAGGCCACCCTGGGATTGGGGGGCATAAAGTATATGACCGTTATATCTGGATCTCTTACCGTTCCAAATGAATCTAGAAATTTCCCGCTGAAAAGAGCTGATATGAGATCTAGGGACATTAACGGGAAGGGCCCTAAAGAAGAACAAGACCTTAGGTAAGATAATCATCTTTATGGCTGTGTAATGTTCTGGTACCTCTGGTACCCTTGTTTCCATATTTCTCCTCTGCTAACTGCGTCCCATCTTGTGTAACAAGAGACGCATATACCTTTAAGACCGGATGACATCATTGCCGAGCGCCGCTATGAGCGGCTATTTCAATCGCCGGCTTGCTCTCACTCATCGCTCGTTCAAACCACATGTTCACCGCACCTACTCCTGTGAAGTCGGAGCTGCTGACATTTTCCCTTGCTGAACTGAAGCCGGAACCTCGCTGGTGATCCGTATCTCGCTACGGGATCACCTCTCTCTAATGGACACTGTTACTACTAACCTATCTAAGTGATAAGTACCCCACAGGGGATTCTTACTAACCAATCTCCTA
Source organism: Pelophylax lessonae (assembly GCF_965119305.1). NCBI lineage: Eukaryota > Metazoa > Chordata > Amphibia > Anura > Ranidae > Pelophylax > Pelophylax lessonae. Next base: position 155,093,922 of record NC_138773.1, read on the forward strand.
CTGTCATCTACTGCAATTACCAAGACTATCTGTATCTATCTATTCACTATCATCTGCATAGACTGTTAGCTCTTGGGACTACCTTCAACTATCCTTGCACTAGGTTACTCTGTCTAAGTATACTCCATCTGTGTCCTCTTACCATCTGCACTATACTTGACATCAGAACCTATCTGCTTTACCATCACCTGCAACTCTCCTAATACTACTTCTAGTGCTCACCATACAATAGCCTGTCTCTCATCTATACATCCTCATATATTCTATCCCTCCATTAAACATCTAATTAAGTATATATATGGTATATAACAGGCTGTGCACGGTGATGAAGTCCTGAGAGTTGGATATGTTTGTTCAACAGAATCTCTACAAGGCTACTGAGTGTAATAATTCTGCAGCTGTAAATCCATCCACTAACAAAAACGCATGAACGTTACAGATTGAACGAGCCTTTAAAAAAAATATGGATTCAGCAGAATTATCTACTCATGTACTACAATTAAAACAGCAAGTAGATGCATTGATCCTTGCGCTTACAGAGGTACAAAATGAAAATCAGACCTTGAGACAGCAGCTTGGCCGTCTCACACAGCCTCCTGCTGCTCAGCCCCGTGAGCCTAAGATAAACCCTCCTATAGTGTTTTCTGGTGATCGGAGCAAATTTCGTGAATTTAAAAACGCATGTCGATTGTTTTTTTTGTTAAAACCTCTAACCTACACCACTGACCAAATTAAGGTTTGTACCGTCATCTCCTATTTAACGGGTGAACCCCGGGCCTGGGCAGACGCTCTCTTTGAAAAGGATGATCCACTCCTTAATTCTTATCCCTTATTCCTAGCACAACTCGCTAGTTTATATGAAGACCCCAACAAACAGAGTACCGCTGATACCCAATTACGGGCCTTATAACAAGGAAGGAGACCTGTTGAAGATTTCGTGGCAAATTTTAAAAGATGGTCCCCTGATTCAGGGTGGAACGACACATCTTTGCGAACGCAGTTTAGACTCGGCCTATCTGAGGCCGTTAAAGACGAGCTCGCCCGAGCGGATTTACCTGGCACTCTAGAGGGACTGATACAGACCAGTATCAATATTGACAGACGACTACGAGAAAGAAAGGCTGAGAAGATGGGCTCACCATTTTCCAGTCCTTCTCGGATGTTGCCTGCTGACCCTACTCCTATGGAAGTAGGAATGATACGCCCACCTCTGACCCTTTCTGAACGTGCCAGGAGGAAAACCGAACATCTTTGCATGTACTGCGCATCCCCGAATCATTTGATAAACGGCTGTCCCCTTGTCCGCAGAAAAGAGGGTGAGTGTTCAAATGTCTTGCTAGGGGGACTCACAACTTCCTTTTCTAATCCTTATCTTTTTGTTCATTTAACATTGCAGTGGGACCAAACTAGGATCACCACCAAGGCTATGATCGACACAGGATCTTGTGGAAACTACATTGGCATTTGTTTTGTCTCTCTTAATAAAATACCTATTGTTTCAAAACCCAAACCTGTCTCCGTTAGTTTTATTAACGGTACCCCTTTATCCTCTGGTCCTATCACCAGTCAGACACAGGCACTCCTTGTAACTGCTGACGAGTCTCATGTGGAGACCACTACCTTTGATGTATTAACTTCACCACATTTTCCAATCATTTTGGGACTTCCCTGGTTACACATACATCAACTAATCATCGATTGGAAAACAAGAACGCTAGCCTTCTCTTCTCACTATTGTGAGACGACGTGTAATCTCCCCACACATGATAGGATCCTGTCTGTAGTGCCGGATGACATTATTCCCAAGTGTTATCAGGATTTATCGGAGGTTTTCCTTGAGAAAAACGCTCAAATGCTACCTCCCCATAGGGACTATGATTGTTGTATCGATCTACTCCCTAATAGCAAGTTGCCTTTCGGACATGTTTATCCTCTCTCACAGGATGAACTCTCTCATCTTAAGGAGTATCTGGATGAGAACTTGGCAAAAGGATTCATCCGACCTTCTACTTCCTCCACTGCTGCTGGACTCTTCTTTGTCCGCAATAAGGATTCTAGCCTTAGGCCTATCATTGATTTCAGACAATTAAATGCCATTACAATAAAGGATCGTTATCCTTTACCTCTTATTCCTGAACTTATCGAACAGGTGCGTGGGGCTTCTTTCTTTTCAAAATTGGACCTAAAAGGGGCATACAATTTAATTCGAATCCGTAAAGGGGATGAATGGAAGACGGCATTCAGAACCAGATACGGACTGTTTGAGTACCTTGTAATGCCATTTGGGCTATGTAATGCTCCCGCAGCCTTCCAACGGTTTATAAATGAGATATTCAGAGACTTGCTTGATGTTTGTGTTGTAGTATATTTGGACGATATACTTATCTATTCTCATTCCTTACCTGAGCACATAAAATATGTGAGACTTGTGTTGTCAAGACTACTTGCACATAACTTATATGTTAAATCAAAAAAATGTTTGTTTCATAAAGAGGAAGTACTATTCCTAGGATATATTATATCTAAAAATGGAATCAAAATGGACATGAGCAAAATATCCTGCATTCTGGATTGGCCTGTGCCAACCACTCGCAAAGCATTACAAAGGTTCCTAGGATTCTCTAACTACTATAGGAAATTCATTAAGAACTTCTCTGCGATTGTGAAACCTCTCACACAACTTACAAGCACGAAGAAACCATTTAATTGGTCAAAAGAAGCAAATGGAGCATTCTGTCTGCTGAAATCAAGTTTTACTACTGCCCCCATACTATGCCATCCAGACCCATCCCTTCAATACATCTTGGAGGTAGATGCGTCAAATATGGCAGTAGGAGCAGTTCTCTCACAACGACCAACAAACACCTCACCTCTTCACCCAGTTGCTTTCTTCTCAAAGTCATTAAGCAGCCCCGAGGTGAACTACCCAGTAGGTGAGAAGGAGTTATTAGCCATAAAACTGGCGTTAGAGAATTGGCGACATCTACTTGAGGGCACTCAATTGCCAATTCTGATATATACTGATCACAAAAACCTTCAATACCTTCAAACTAATAGAACTCTTTCCCACCGGCAGGTACGGTGGTCGTTATTCTTTCTGAGATTTAATTTTTTAGTGACTTACACGCCCGCAGACAAAAATAAAAAAGGGGATGCACTTTCACGACTAGCCGAGAAAGATTGTACTGAGGTTCCCTCAGTTCCTATAATACCACTTGAACGTATTATCGGTGTCGTTCGCTCCCTGAAGGAAGAGATTTTGCACAGCATAGGATTGGACTCACCTCCACCACAACTAACTACTGACGCAGAAGGCTTCCTCTACTACAACGATAAATTATACATACCCCCTACTATGCGAACCAAGATCTTAGAATTGTCGCATGATGTACCTATGGCAGGACATATGGGTATGACTAAAACTTTCAATCTACTTACTAGGCAGTTTTGGTGGCCAGACATGAAGACAACCGTAAAAAAGTTCGTTTCATCTTGTGATATCTGTGCAAGGTCTAAAATTGACAACACGAAACCATCGGGGTTACTTTGTAGTTTACCGATACCCCAGGTTCCGTGGGAAGTGGTATCCTTAGACTTCATAGTGGAACTACCACCTTCCAAAGGATTCAACACCATCTTGGTGTCAGTGGACCATCTGACCAAGATGGCACATTTCACTCCTATCCGAAAACTACCTTCATCCAAACAAACAGCGGAATTACTTGTGAAACATGTCTTTAAGTTACATGGTATTCCAAAAACACTGCTGTCTGACCGTGGTTCACAATTCATCTCAAAGTTTTGGCTAGCTCTATGTCAGATACTGCGAATAGAGCGTAACCTTACTTCTCCCTACCACCCTCAGACCAACGGACAGACAGAGAGAGTTAACCAGTGCATTGAACAGTATCTGCGTTGCTATACTTCGTATCTACAGGACGATTGGGCAGATCTCCTCCCGCTGGCGGAATTCGCCTATAACAACGCGACTCATAGCACTACTAAACAAAGTCCGTTTTTCCTAAATTATGGGTTTCATCCCACACTCCTTCCTCCACGTATCTTGCCATCAAGTAATCCAGTGGCATCTGATTATCTTGCCCAGATAAAGGATTCTCTGGGATTACTCAACAATACCATATCCCATGCTCATAGCCAACAAAAGAAGTACTACGACCTCCGTAGGAAACCCTCTCCCCAATATGCCATTGGGGATCTTGTTTGGCTTTCTACAAAAAATCTGAGACTAAAAATCCCTAGTAAAAAACTTGGACCTCTATTTCTGGGACCTTTTCCAATAGAGAAGCTTATTGGAAAAGCTGCAGTACAACTCACATTGCCAGCAGACCTCAAGATACATCCTGTCTTCCATGTGTCTCTACTGAAGCCCCATGTTCCTAACCAAGGAATAAGGCCTACTATCTCACCTCCACCTCCTGTACAAGTGGAGGGTGGAGAAGAATTTGAGATAAAAGAAATTTTGGATTCCCGTTTCAATAGAAGAAGACTCCAGTATCTTGTACGATGGAAGAACTATGGGCCCCAAGATGACACCTGGCTGGATACCTCCGATATACATGCCCCTAGACTGATTCGCAATTTCCACTCGAAATATCCAGAAAAAACAGTTCTAGAGGCCTTCCAGAGCCGGCCTTAAGGGGGGGGTACTGTAATGTTCTGGTGCCTCTGGTACCCTTGTTTCCATATTTCTCCTCTGCTAACTGCATCCCATCTTGTGTAACAAGAGACGCATTTACCTTTAAGACCGGATGACATCATTGCCGAGCGCCGCTATGAGCGGCTATTTCAATCGCCGGCTTGCTCTCACTCATCGCTCGTTCAAACCACATGTTCACCGCACCTACTCCTGTGAAGTCGGAGCTGCTGACATTTTCCCTTGCTGAACTGAAGCCGGAACCTCGCTGGTGATCCGTATCTCGCTACGGGATCACCTCTCTCTAATGGACACTGTTACTACTAACCTATCTAAGTGATAAGTACCCCACAGGGGATTCTTACTAACCAATCTCCTACTGTCATCTACTGCAATTACCAAGACTATCTGTATCTATCTATTCACTATCATCTGCATAGACTGTTAGCTCTTGGGACTACCTTCAACTATCCTTGCACTAGGTTACTCTGTCTAAGTATACTCCATCTGTGTCCTCTTACCATCTGCACTATACTTGACATCAGAACCTATCTGCTTTACCATCACCTGCAACTCTCCTAATACTACTTCTAGTGCTCACCATACAATAGCCTGTCTCTCATCTATACATCCTCATATATTCTATCCCTCCATTAAACATCTACTTAAGTATATATATGGTATATAACAGGCTGTGCACGGTGATGAAGTCCTGAGAGTTGGATATGTTTGTTCAACAGAATCTCTACAAGGCTACTGAGTGTAATAATTCTGCAGCTGTAAATCCATCCACTAACAAACACGCATGAACATTACAGGCTGTAACTCTCCCCAGAAACGAGATGTGGTACGAAGACCATGTTTTTAATAACATACTTAACTTTTTAAATACTGGGGGGAAGTTAGATATAAAAAGTAATTCATAATGAGGAGTAATCTGGACCCCTAAGAAGCGAAAAGATCTCAAATACCAGGTAAAAGAGAAACTCTCTCTGATAGAGGTTTGCATCCAGTTAGGCAGGTTAATCGGCATAAAAGAGCATTTGGAGAGGTTAACCCCTAAGCCCGACATGGATCGAAATCTCTCTAGTTCGATCAGCAAGTGAGGCAGTGAAATATGAGGTTTGGACAAAAATAATAAGACATCATCCGCATACATACTCAATTTGTATTCTTTCCCCCCCCTTGTGATGCCCCGTAATAAGGCCATTATTTCTAATGGCTGTAGCCAAGGGTTCGATTGCTAGAGCAAACAGGAGGGGGGAAAGTAGGCAACTCTGTCTCGTACCTCTATGTAAGGGAAAAAATTCAGAGTTACACCCGAGAAGGCGAACTCTTGTTTGTGGGGACTCATATAAAGTGAATGAACCCATCCCCTAGCCCATATTTAGGAAGAAGGTGCTCGAGATAAGGCCAGCTGACGCTATCAAAGGCCTTGTGAATATCTAGACTCACAAGGCATGTAGGGGATTTGCTGAGATTGGCATCATTAATTATATTAGCGACTAGCCTAATGTTGTCTGAAAGCTGTCTACCTGGAATAAACCCAGTCTGGTCAGGGTGGATCAATTTATGAATTATATTGGATAGTCGGTTAGCCAGCAGTCTGCCGAATAGTTTAAGGTCATTATTTATGACCGAGATGGGTCTATAATTTTGAGGGAGGGAATGATCTTTTTTTTTTTTTTTTTTCAATAAAAGCTTTATTGAATCGCAATAATAAACATGTACAGTATTAACAATGGCAGTATGACATATTGGTACAACTGTACAACATGTACATAAATTACAACATCATATAATGTTGGATCAAAAGTTAGTGCAACAACATTAAACATCTAAGTTAGCTCCTGAGGTATAAGTGGGCATCTAACCTAGATACCCACCCTCAGATGAGACAGGACCAAAGTCATATGCCTGTCTCAAAGAAGGCCACTAGAGGGCAGGGAAGGAAGCGAAGATAGGAATTAAAGAAGACGAGTAAAAAAGAAAGAGAAGGAGAAGGAAATGTAAGGGGAAGGGAGGGGGGGGGGGTAATGGAGTACTATTGATAAGTGGTACTTGATCAGGTAGCTCATTGTAGAAGCGTATACTAAAAGGTCCAGGTGGAATGTGAGGGTTAATTGCGAGATTGCTAATCTTCAATCATTTTTTTGAAATCCGAAGAAAGAGTAAAAATCAACCATGGTCTCCACATGTCATGGAAGGGTCCGCTATTTTCTTTTTTGATGGCTAGAGTTTCCTCCATCTCATATGTGGAAGTAACCTTGTCTACCCAATTCTTAGTCGAGGGAACGGATTTGGAATTCCAGTGTAGAGGTATAAGGGATTTGGCCGCATTGAGTAGATGTCTCGTTAGAGACTTTTTATATGACCTATAGGAGAGTTTATTGATGTGTAATAAACAGCTTGCTGCATTAAATTCTATGGTAGAACCAGTGATATGTTTGATCAGAAGCACAACCTTGTTCCAAAAGGTTTTGATTATGTCACAATTCCACCAAATATGCAGAAATGTGCCTGTGTGAGCTAGGCATCTCCAACACCTTCCAGAGTTCTGTGGGGACCACGTCTTCATTTTCGCTGGTGTTATGTACCATTGCGTGCGGATTTTAAATGACGTTTCTTGAGTTTTTGTGCTCAGGGAGCATCTATGAGTGAATACACAGGCTTTCTCCCATTCCCTATCAGAGATTTTGCGTGATAACTCGAGTTCCCATAATTTCTTATATTTGTCGTCAAAATTCAGCGACGGGGCTATAAGCCACTGGTAGGTCATCGATGTCGTTTTCGATATTGGAGACTGTCTCTCACATATCCTCTCAAAAGCAGTTAGTTGTCTAGCCCACAAAGTTTTCTTTTTGTTATTTTGAACAAAGCTGTGCAGCTGGATATAGTTCCACTGGTTCAATGAGATGTTTTGGGGTTTTAGGTTGTTTAGTTCGTGAAGAGATAGGATTTTTTGATCACGAATGCAATGTTTAATGAGCAAAGGGTGGTCAGCAGAGCACTTTATATTAAGACCCGGAACAAAGTCTGGGTTGTGGGAAACCGGGGTCAGAGGGCTTGGGTTGGTGGATAAGTTATATGATTTCGCTAGCTTGTGATAGATGGTAAGGGTGGTGTTGATTAGGGGGTGGTGTTTAACTTCAGAAGGGAAGTTGTGAGGGTCTGTCCAAAGCAGGAACTGGGTCAGATACCGGGAGCAGTGCCTCTCCATGGCCACCCAGTCCTTTTGAGTTGAATGGCAGTGCCAGTCAATCGCTCTGGTGAGGTGAGTGGCTTGGTAATATTTATAATAATCCGGGACCCCTATGCCTCCATTGATCTTGGGTAATTGCATATATTTTAGTTGTATCCTGGGTCTTTTGTTAGCCCATATGAATTTTCTTTGAATAGTCGTTAGTTTCCTGAAAAAGGAGGGAGGTATTGTGATGGGTAAAGCGTGAAATAAATAAAGTAGTCTAGGCAATATGACCATCTTTAGGATGGCTGCTCTGCCGAACCACGAGAAATGTTTAACATCCCATTTACTCAGATCATTAGTGATGTGTTTCAGGATTGGGATAAAATTGGCCTCATAGAGGGCATCTAGAGTTGGGGTAAGTTTGATTCCTAGGTATTTAAGTGAGGTCGAATCCCATTTGTAGGGGCAATTAGATTTAGTTAATTGTTTTACTTTATCGGGGAGTGAGACGTCCATGGCTTCCGATTTGGAATGGTTGATTTTAAAGTTTGATATGTATCTGAAGGTGCGGAAATGTAAATTCAATTTTGGAATGGAGATATGCGGTTGTGATATATAGAAGAGGAGATCGTCCGCATAAGCAGAAACTTTGAATTCTCTTTCTTTAATGCCGAAGCCATGCACATCTGTGTCCCCGTTGATATGTCTAATTAATGGTTCTAACGCCAATATAAAGAGGATGGGTGACAGAGGGCAGCCTTGTCTAGTTCCATTCTTTAGATGGATAGGGGCGGAAAGGATGTTGTTCACCTTAACTTTGGCTGTGGGATTAGAGTAGAGGGATTTTATCCAAGATATCATACTACTTTTCAGTCCTATATGTTCACAAATCATCAACATGTAGTCCCAGGCCACTCTATCGAAAGCCTTTTCGGCGTCGGTTGAGATTAACAGACCTTCAATTCCTAAATTGTGGGCTCCGTGTATTAAATTCAGGGATCTGATAGTATTATCCCTAGCCTCACGGCCTGGCATGAAGCCTACTTGTTCGGGGCCTATAACTTGTTGTAATAGTGGTCTTAACCTATTTGCCAAGATTTTTGCTAACAGCTTCACATCAAGATTTAGTAGGGAAATCGGTCTATAGCTGGCGCAGGTAGTCGGATCTTTATCCGCTTTCGGAATCACTGTGATGTGAGCAGTAAGAAAATCCTGAGATGGTTTATGCTGTTTGGTTAGTATGTTTAGTGCGTTTGTAAGGGGATCTGTTAAATAGGTTTCAAACATCTTGTAATATTGGGACGTTAGTCCATCTGGACCAGGACTCTTCCCATTTTTAAGATCTAGAATTGCCAATTTGGTTTCTTCTGGGGAAATTTCCTTTTCTAATGCCTCCACATCTCCATCTGAAATCTGAGGAAGGCCACTGTCAATGATATACTGTTTCATAATTGAATGTCTGGGACCTATGAGGTCGCTGGGTCTATTCTGAGGGGGCAAGTTGTAAAGCTTCTCATAGAAAGATCGAAAGGATTCCGCTATCTTTCTTGGGTCATGTGTTAATCTATTAGATTTGTCTTTGAGTGACATAATGTGTGTAGAGGTTTGCGAGTCCTTTAATGCCCTTGCTAGGTACTTGCTTCCCTTATCCCCAAATTCGTAGTATATTGCCTTTTTAAAAAAAAGTGATCTTTTTATTTTGTTGTTTAGGATTTCGGACAATGATTTCCTAAGAGATAATAGTTCTTGGTGGTGTTCTTTGGTTAATGACATTTTATGTTGAGCCTCAAGAGTCGAAATTTTTGTGATCAAATCTTGGACCTGTTGCTCCTTCTCTCTCTTTCTCCTGGCCCCGCACTTAATGAATTCACCTCTCACCACACATTTGTGGGCCTCCCATAGGATCATGGGGGAGATATCAGAGGATTTGTTTTCATTGAAATAATTTGTGATTGTAGTTTGGATTTCACTTTGTATTTTAGCGTCTATTAAAAGAGAGGGGTTTAGCCTCCAATTGAATACTGGTTTACAATGTGTGGTTGAGGAGAGAGAGAGTGATATCGGAGCGTGGTCAGATGAAGAGATGATCCCGATGTTAGATTCCATAAGGTTGGGAAGGTCCCTCTTGGTAATGAGCAGATGGTCTATTCTCGTGTATCTATTGTGCGATGCCGAGTAGAAAGTGAAATCCCTGTCAGCCGGGTGTAGCGATCTCCAGGCATCCACCAAGTTCAGTGATCTTAGTGCATTTTTGATTTTTTTCAGTGATTGGAATTTAATACATGAATGACCTGAAGATGTGTCCTGAAGGGGATTTAGGGGGACATTGAAGTCTCCCCCTAAAATAATACATCCTCTGGCAAAGCTTTTTAATTCATCAATAATTCTTGAGCAAAAGGACACATGTGCTTTATTTGGGAAATATACATTTGCTAGCGTGGTTGGACGTCCGAATAATGTACCAGAGAGGAACAGAAACCTGCCTTCTGGGTCTGAGTGTTGTTTTGCAACTACAAAGGGTGCAGATTTGTGTAATAAAATAGCGACTCCTTTGGTCTTAGTGATGGTACTAGATGCCTCATATATTTTAGTGTAGTTTTTGTCAATCAGGGTAGGGATCTTGGGTCCCTTGAAATGTGTCTCTTGTAAAAACACAATTTGAGCTTTTGATTTTCGTAGTTCATATAACAATTTCCTCCGCTTTTCTGGAATATTAAGGCCGTTCACATTATGGGAAATTATCAGGGGATTCTTTCCCAGCTGCGAATAAGCCATGGTTAGTCAGGGGACAAAGGGGTATTGGACACGGGCAATGAGGGGGGGGAGGGGAAAGGGTGGAAGAGAAAAGGCAAAGAGAAGAGAGAAGATAAGGAGGAAGGAAGAGTAGACAAGTAAGTAGTATCACCAACACGATGATCAACAGACCGTGAAGGTGAGAATCAAGATTAGGTACAAATCAAAGAATTATTTAACTTTGAATGAATTATGAATAATATTCCCTACTGGGGGGTGAGTGGAAGGAGTACAGTCCGGTCTGTCCGGTGAGAAGTCGTAAAAATTTGAACAAAGTACGGACAACACGCCAGTCTGAAGCCGGACAACTCCCCATCCATTATTAAACAAACAGGAAAAAAAAAAAAAAAAAAAAGATTTAACGTAAGCCTAAATTCAATATATAACAATAGACAATGAATAAAAGGACTGCAAGATATGGTACATTTGGTGAATAACCAATGTATCCCTGGGTTCGGCAATAGCGCCCAAGGACACAAAAAAAAATTAAAAAAAAAATTTTTAATAATAAAATATAATAAAAAATAACTTTTCCTCTTTTTCTCTTTTTTTTTCTCCTCTCCCCTCAAAGGCCAATGGAAATTAAAGAGGTACTGTGAAGTAGATTATGACTCCTTGAACTGTTAGCATGTTTATCACGTAACAATTGCTGTGATATGGGTCTAAGAACTTTTCAACATTTTTGGAGAAAATAGGGGCAAACGTCACCCCGAGAATTAGGGGACCCCCGCCTCCACATCCCCAAAAGCAGGATAGCATTAACTATTGAGTCACATAAACCACTACATTGGATGAATCAAACCTTTTGAAAGAGGGAGAAAGGATGGATAGATTTTTTCTTTTTTTTCTTTTTCTTGATCTTCATAGTTCCGCGTGGATGCTATAAGAAGTTAGTTACAGTACCTTGGAGTAGACCCAGGAATACAACCCGGTAGGTGTTTCAATAACGGTCCTCTGTGGAAGTCCCAGTGTAGCTGTCTCTTTTTGCTGCAACCCAAACTATCTCGGAGGTAGGGAGATAGAAGGACAAAAAAGAAAAGGAAAACAAACCCGTTATGGGGCGAGATTAATTAAATCAAGTATTGACAACATGAGATATGTCATTGCGAGAAAACATGGGTAGGTATGTCATTCTAATGACTCAGTATATCTGAGACTCCTGAGATTGAAATCAACTGCACAATATCGGTAACTTGTGGTGAACTAAAGTATTGCGAACCGTAGCATGAAGAGAATTCCATTAATGAAAAGTGGTAATGTCTTGTACGATATTATAGTGAATTCCTCATAAAGGCAAATCCCTGTGCGTAGGAACCTTCCACAATAGTCAGTCAATCAGGGCTTGCATGTGAGCAATCCTATTTTCATAGATAATGTGGAAACTAAGCATCATTGAGCCGGTTGGTCTCTTGTGTCTGTGTTTATTTCCACCTTCAAGAAGTGGTAACCTGTATGTTGACAATGACCCGTGGACATAGAAGAACAGTACATCTACCCATTGTTTCTGTGGGTCTAGCACCATCTACTGGACAGATGTTCAAACATCAATCTACACACAAAAAAAAACTTGAAAGCAATTGAGCAGAACCAAAAAACAAAACAAAAAGAAAAAAGGAAGAGACTTGCAGTCTTTTTCAACTTGAGTGAGCAGGATCAAGTGTGATCTTTGGGTCTGGGGGTTTTAGGAGGTGAGGAGAAGGCGTTGTGAGGATCTCTGCCTTTAGATTTCTTTCCTCCAATTTTAGTTGCAGGTGACCTCATTGATGTTGAACATGAGGCTTCGTGTGTGTCGCTCATGGATGTGGGCAACATAAATTCTGCATACCATTCTGGCAATGAGATTGGCTCCAAATTTAGGTTAGCGCAGAATGTGGGGAGATCGTCTGGTGTGCGAAGAAAAAATTGTTTCCCTTGATATGACGCCTGGACCGCAAAGGGGAATTTCCACCTGTAGGTGATATTTCTCTCCTTTAATGCTTCCAACACAGGTCTGACAGCCCTTCTATTTTTCAGGGTGATGGGGGAGAGATCTTGGTATAATTGAATAGGCGTTTCATTGAACAAGATCTGTTCATTTTGCCTCGCCTTATAGAGGATTTCTTCTTTAACTGGGTGGTTTGAGAGGCAGCATATAATGTCTCTCGGAGGGTTGGGATCTGGAGCTTTGGGTCTGAGCGCACGGTGGGCTCTGTCGAACTCAATCGGGGACTCTGGGGGTCTCTCCAGAAGATTATTAAAAATGGAGGTCAACACTGGTCTGATATTTTCACCGCTTACCGATTCAGGTATCCCCCTAATCCTGATGTTATTACGTCGTCCCCGATTGTCCAAATCCTCTAGTTGACGATTCATGGCAATAAGATGTTCAGAGTGTGAGGTGGCTACAGTCTCCAGTCGTTTAATAGCCTTATCTCTGCCTTTTCCTGCTCTCTCCCCCACCGCAATTTGTTCAGTGATCCTCAGTATGTCTGCCTTCAGGTCAGTTATAGCTGTGGCAAATGAATTTTTTATGTCTGCAGTTATGTCTGCAGCAAACACAGTCATGTCTTTAAATGTGAGTTGTCTGTCAGAGTGTGGAGAATCTCCTACCGTATCCTCCGATGCGGTGATTGAGTCTGCGTCACGTCATATTCTTCTTCTTCCTCCTGTGTTGGTCTCCTCGCCATGTTGGAACCTGCTTTGTTCCTCCTCACGGGAGCCTGGGTTTTGAAAATATCGGCGATCCCCTTGCTGCTAACAACTTTTCCAGAGCGTTGTAATTTCCCCTGGGATCCTGTCTTAAGTATCCTGCCCATTGTATGTTGTCTTACATTAAAAATGTGGCTGCATGGAAGATGGGGAGCTGTCCTGTGACCGGCTCTCTCTTTTTAGTCGGCCATCTCCGCTGTGCACAGACTTTTGAGTGCTATTGTGTCAAATGGGCGGGTGGGTGAGCCCCGGTTTTACACAATGTCCGCTACACGCAAATAATGCCAAGTTTCTCTGGTTTCCAAGGAGGGGATAGCGGGTGTGTGGAATTACAGCCAGCTACACCAGTATGTCTCCAGGGGCAATTGCTGGAATTGTTTAGTAGTGTGCTACCTGCTGAGTGTATCTGTCCCCTTCTGCAGCCAAGATGGCGGACTGCTATGCTGTGGGGGCTGTAATATTTGTTGGGGCCTTACTTTGAGAAGCTGGTGGGGATGGGTGGGCAATTGGGGCGCCCCTAGGGGGAAGGATGGTCTCTGTGCGCTTCGGCTCCACCAAAACCCGGAAGCCGCGGCCTACTCCAGGAAAGGCCCCGGCTCCGGAGCCCAATTAGGCCGCCGAAATACCGGACCTTCAATCCGGTGTATTACTGCACAAAAATGTCCAGTGACAGTACCTGGAGTGCCTGTGGGTCCCCCCGAGGCGATTGTAGGCGTTTGCGGCCCTCCCCGGATGCGGCCTCACCCGGATCCCGTATCGCGGCCGCGGGCGCCGCAATTAGGCGAGTCCGCGGCTTCAGAGCCCGACTAGGCCGCAACCTCAAAAGTCACTCCTGGAGTCAAAATGGTCCCACTGATGGGTTCCTTAAGCTCCGGTGTGGAGGATTGTGGTGTTGATGTCGCTGTCAGGGTGATCAGAGAGGAGGATTAGGCCGGATTACTTGTGCCAGATAGGAGCCTCTCCACCAGACGTCCGTCCCGGTCCGCTTCCGACCACGCCCCCCCTGATCTTTATATTAAAAAAGAATAGCGCGCAAATGCAAAAGAAATTACTACCAAATCTGAAGACAATCCATAAATAAAAATGGGGATTTGGTCCCACCATATGGCCATATCGTGCTCAAGCCCACTATTGCATCAAAGTACCCCATTATCAGTGGGTCCTACACTATCCATGAAAAAGAGATGAATCCAGCCTTTCTAACCCTTGGAGATAATACTCCTTGCTGGGAAAGATGTGCAAATGCACTACAGGGGACTCCTCCTATATCCACTTGATGGTGGACACTGATTGAGTACAGGTGTGTGTGGGGGGGTGGGGAGGGTTGCTCAACCTCGGTAGTCTGGTCAGACCGAATACATAATAAACAGGCAAAAAATTTGGAGGAGCATACCCATGTATTTCAAAAGCTGCTGCAGCTATGAACCAAAAGACATATATATTAAAAAAGAATAGCGCGCAAATGCAAAAGAAATTACTACCAAATCTGAAGACAATCCATAAATAAAAATGGGGATTTGGTCCCACCATATGGCCATATCGTGCTCAAGCCCACTACTGCATCAAAGTACCCCATTATCAGTGGGTCCTACACTATCCATGAAAAAGAGATGAATCCAACCTTTCTAACCCTTGGAGATAATACTCCTTGCTGAGAAAGGTGTGCAAATGCACTACAGGGGACTCCTCCTATATCCACTTGATGGTGGACACTGATTGAGTACAGGTGTGTGTGGGGGGGTGGGGAGGGTTGCTCAACCTCGGTAGTCTGGTCAGACCGAATACATAATAAACAGGCAAAAAATTTGGGGGAGCATACCCATGTATTTCAAAAGCTGCTGCAGCTATGAACCAAAAGACATATATATTAAAAAAGAATAGCGCGCAAATGCAAAAGAAATTACTACCAAATCTGAAGACAATCCATAAATAAAAATGGGGATTTGGTCCCACCATATGGCCATATCGTGCTCAAGCCCACTACTGCATCAAAGTACCCCATTATTAGTGGGTCCTACACTATCCATGAAAAAGAGATGAATCCAGCCTTTCTAACCCTTGGAGATAATACTCCTTGCTGGGAAAGATGTGCAAATGCACTACAGGGGACTCCTCCTATATCCACTTGATGGTGGACACTGATTGAGTACAGGTGTGTGTGGGGGGGGTGGGGAGGGTTGCTCAACCTCGGTAGTCTGGTCAGACCGAATACATAATAAACAGGCAAAAAATTTGGGGGAGCATACCCATGTATTTCAAAAGCTGCTGCAGCTATGAACCAAAAGACATATATATTAAAAAAGAATAGCGCGCAAATGCAAAAGAAATTACTACCAAATCTGAAGGGAATGATCTTTATCCGGTTTCGGAATGAGGGACATGTTAGCCAGGAGCATTTCTTCTGGAAAGCTTCCTCCCTGAAGGACGTGGTTGAATAATTTAGTGAGTCTGGGGGCAAGGATTGTGGCAAAGGTTTTATAATAAGAAGAGGAAAAGCCATCTGGGCCGGGGGCAGTGGAGGTTTTGAGAGCTTTAATTATATCTAGAACCTCGTCTACTGTATAAGGTGCTTTCAAAATATCTCTTTGTGTACTTGACAAAGACGAAACAGAGGTTGTCTATCCAGGGGTGAAATTCGTTAACAGGTAGCGTAGAGGGCACCGAGAGGAGGTTTTTGTAAAAGTTTGTAAAGATTTCCAAGACTTCCTTGGGGTGCGAAACCATCCTCCCGTCAGACCTTCTGAGCTTGTATACATGAGTGGGTCTTGTTGTTTGAGTTAATTTCTTTGCAAACATAGTAGATGTGGAGTTGCTGTGGAGTGTAAATTTGGCTTTGGACCACCTAAGGGCCTTTTCAGTATCACTGGAAAGGATGTCATCCAATGCTTTCCTTTTAATATGGATCTGATCCATAAGTGTAGAGGAGGGGGAAAGATTGTGTTTATAATATAATTGATCTAAATCTTTCGTGAGGGATTTTATGTCTGACAATCTAGACTTGTTCCTGGCTGAGGCCAGGGCAATCAAATTTCCCCTGATGACTGCCTTATGAGCCGTCCACACCACAGGAGTGGGTGAAATCCCATCCTCATTAATCTGGAAATATTCCACCAGCGAAGAGGAGATCTGGGCAACCAACGCAGGATCGTTCAGTAAGGAGTCGTTCAGTCTCCAGTTAAATGTCGTGCTACCCAGACCTACTCCCCCTGATTCAAACAGCACAATTTGGTGGTCAGACCAAGGGCAGACATGTATAACTGCAGCTGAAGAATTAGCCAGCCAAACCGGGGTACAAAAAATATAGTCGAGCCTGGCTGAGCTATCATGGGGATGAGAATAAAAGGTGTAACCCTTTACTCCAACATTGTGGACCCGCCAGGTGTCTATCAATTGTTTATCACTCAAAGCACGTGTCAGGCTTTTAGGGAAAGCCTTGGATGAGGCCGTAATGTTACTTCTATCCAATGAAGGATGGGCAGCAAGATTGAAGTCCCCTCCTACCACCATGTGTGGGGATTCA
This sequence comes from Pelophylax lessonae, assembly GCF_965119305.1. Lineage (NCBI taxonomy): Eukaryota > Metazoa > Chordata > Amphibia > Anura > Ranidae > Pelophylax > Pelophylax lessonae. Next base: position 155,110,764 of record NC_138773.1, read on the forward strand.
AACCTGTCAAGAACTTCGAAAAATTGTCTAAAAAATGAGGCATGCGTGTCATTAGGTGCATATACAGAGGCTATGGTAATAGCTTTGCCAGCAATACTACCCTTGATAATCAAGAATCTGCTCTCTGGGTCACAGTATGTAGAGGATATATCAAATATTATACTATTACGTATAAAGATAGCAACCCCTCTTGTCTTATTTTGGAATGATGAACATTTAAATTGCTTGAAGGATTTGTCAAAAAATTTAGGGTGTCTGTCTGTTGCAAAGTGCGTCTCCTGTAATAAAATTATGTCCGCACCTAACCTTTTATAATGTTTGAAGGCCTTATGTCTTTTATTGGGGGAATTGAACCCTTGAACATTATGTGACAAAATTTTAATCCCCATGATCTATATGAAAAGGACTACGTTCGTTCTGAAATTTCTGCAGGGTAAACTGTTGAGAAAAAGGAAAAATGACCAGAGCCGAGTATAAATGACCAAACACGTAAAACATCCGGGGAACCCAGGAAGGGGGCCCCAGACTAATTGGGGGCTGAATCTCTGACTTGGTATAGTGTGAACACCGCTCCCAGTTAGGGGCTAGAAAAGCATAGATCCACCAAAATACTTGCATGATATATATAAAGACCTGAGAAAATGACTTTCTGTTTACATACGAATATATTTTGAAACAACAACTAATCAAATAGAAGAAGATCAGCCAAAAATTTTGAACCTGAGAAAACTTCTTGGGGATGGGCTGAAAAATAGAACCCATCCAAAAAAACATTACCCATTGGACATAACCGTCCAAAAACCGTGAGCGGAGATCCAGGCACCGAAGGCGAGGAAAGTCCAGGGGGACCAACCTCGCCTCAGGCGCACGGGCACCCGCAAAACAGCACATAGGGGACAAACCAACGGGAGAGGAGAGAGAAAGGTAAACAAGCAATATCAAGTAAATACGTCAGGAATGTTTAAACCATCAGAATGACTTTGCAGACACGCTAATGGGCACAGTCACCCCAGCACAGCCTCCCCATGGTAAGGGAGCGACCACACTAGGGCAAGGGCACACCAGTGTCCAAGAAATCCAAGGGGTCACTTATGTGAAATTTAGTGTATCACCGGGAAAGTATTACTCCATAGTGAACATCCTTAGAAACCGCCATCCCTAAAAGGATTCCGCCATCTCTGCTGATCCCTTCTGGTTGCTGGGGTGGACCAGGATGGTGACGGCCTAGGGGTGTTCTGAGGGCGAACTTCAGGGGCAGCTTCCAGGAGGCCTAGTATGACTAGAAGTTCTTTTCCTTCGGCCAGGTTATACACCACGTAAACTTTGCCATTGTGAGGGACTAACAGCTTGAAGGGAAAGCCCCATCTGTATCGGATTCGGGCTGCTTGCAGCACAGAGGTGACCTCTTTCATTTTGCGCCGCCTTTCAAGTTTGGCCTGCGATATTTTAGGATAGATCTGTATGCGCGTGCCCTCCATTAAGATGTTGGGAGTGTTTCTGGAAGCTCGCAAAATATCCTCCTTGATTAGGAAGTCTTTAAGACATAAAATGATGTCTCTTGGAGGCTTATCAGGAGGAGGTTTGGGGCGCAGAGCTCTGTGAATCCTGTCACAGGTGAAATCCGATTCCTGTTTGTCAGGCAGCAGGTCAGTGAAGAGCTTGGAAACTGCAGGGATCAAATCTGTAACCGTTCCAGGAATGCCTCTAAGGCGCAGGTTGTGCCTGCGATTCCTGTTGTCCAAGTCCTCCACCTGCATTTGCAACAAGCTATAGTTATCAGAAAGCAGTCCTTTCTAAGGTCATTATGGGCGATAGAAAGTTCGTCCTGCTTGGTCTCTAATAAATCTGTGCGGCCTCCCAAAGCAGCTATCTCCTGTGTTAATGTATTAGTGGACTTGTGAATTTCAGTTTGAAACTTGTCTGCCAGCTTTTCATAGATAGCAGCAAACCCTGCATCCAAATCTGCCTTTGTGACAACACATGAGTACTCACGGGTCCCTGGTTGAGAGCTGGGAAGTGAAGGTGGTTGTGCTGGTTCTGCCTGAGGCGATGTGAGGGCCTGGGCACCATCTTGAGGCATCCTGGTGATTTCCTTGGTGCGGAGCAAATAAGTCGTCAGGGAGTGCTTTGGCGGTCCCCCCCCCCGACTCTTTTTCTTGGCTGACGGCATGCACCAGATGTTCCCCCGGGGGTGTTGAAAGTTGTGGGTAAGTATGAGCTAAATTGGCCCCGGGGATCCCGCCGTTCTCTCTCCTCTCCGATGGAGCTGCGCACTTAGCACCCGTCCATCATCGCGCCGCGCATTGGCCCCAAGGTGTTAGTTCATTGAGGTGCCACCAAAGCTCACTCTAATTACGGTCACTCATCACCGGTCCGAAGACCCATCCCCACATGAACTTCCAATTTGGGGCACTACGCGTGCGCCGTGCAATGTACTGTGCCATCCTATATGAGTGGTGTGTTAAGTAGTACTATTCTTATCAGTTTAATCCCTGTTACGTCCCCTATCAGTGGCCGGTGTATGGAATGGATTTTAGGAACCGGGAGATGGAAAAAGATGGTTGGTCGGTCCTCTTACTTCCAATTTGGGGCACTGCGCGTGCGCTGTGCAATGTACTGTGCCATCCTATATGAGTGGTGTGTTAAGTAGTACTATTCTTACCAGTTTAATCTCTGTTTTGTCCCCTATCAGGGGCCGGTGTATGGAATAGATTTTCAGTTTAATCCCTGTTACTCATTTCTTCCAACTGATGTGTAAATAACTCCTCTGATAGATCAAGTGAAGCAGCAGTGGTGCTAGTGTTGGTGGTAGCGGCGGGCGGGCGAGTGGTAACTTGAGAGGTGCCCGAAGCTGAGCTGGAGGAGGATGGTGCGTCAAGGTTCCGAGCGGAGGTTGTAGAAGATTGGGTGTCCTGTGTAAGCCAGTCAACTATGTCCTCAGAATTTTTCGAGTTCAGGGTACGTGGCCTCTGAACACTGGGCATTATTCTAGGGCCAAAGGAAATCACAGCACCACGACCACGACGCCCCCTGCGGGGTGGCCTGCCTCTGCCTGTCATTTTTTTTTAGATTAGTGGTACTATGTGTGCAAGGTACTGTGGGCCTGACACTCACTGGCAGGCAACTGCAATTATATTACAGAGGAAAAATTAAATGGATTTTTTATCTTCAAGGTGCTGTGCCACCCTATATGAGTGGTGGGCAGTGGGCACAGTACAGTCTGTGGACCTGACACTCACTGGCAGGCAACTGCAATTATATTACAGAGGAAAAATTAAATTAATTTTTTATCTGCAAGGTGCTGTGCCACCCTATATGAGTGGTGGGCAGTGGGCACAGTACAGTCTGTGGACCTGACACTCAATGCCAGGCAACTGCAATTATATTACAGAGGAAAATTTAAATGAATTTTTTATCTTCAAGGTGCTGTGCCACCCTATATGAGTGGTGGGCAGTGGGCACAGTACAGTCTGTGGGCCTGACACTCACTGGCAGGCAACTGCAATTATATTACAGAGGAAAAATTTAATTAATTTTTTATCTGCAAGGTGCTGTGCCACCCTATATGAGTGGTGTGCACACAGTACAGTTTTTGGGCCTGTGCCCTCTCACACACGGGCAGGCAACTGCAATATATATATATAAAAAAAATAAAAGCAGACTGATGTACCAGCCCTAAAAAGGGCTTTTTGGGCTGCTGTCAGGACGCTCTCCTTACAGCAGGAGTGGACACAGAACACTGGCCTAGCTAACGATTTCCCTATTAATTCAGCAGCAGCAGCACTCTCCCTACTCTAACTAACACTGCAGCTTCAGAATGAACCTAAGATGGATGCTGTCCTTGCTTTTTTATAGGAGGTGGGAGGGTCTGGGGGGGAGGGTATGCTGATTGGCTGCAATGTGTCTGCTGACTGTGAGGTACAGGGTCAAAGTTTGCTCAATGATGATGTATAGGGGCGGACCGAACATTGCATATGTTCGCCCGCCATAGCGAACGCGAACAAACGATGTGCGCTGGGAACTGTTCGCCGGCGAATAGTTCGGGACATCTCTATCTAACACCCGTGATAATATTGACGCACTATAATAATTATTCTTATTTCATTTAATAAGGGGATATAATTTACATTGTATACATTTTCAGGAGCTGGAGTTAGTTTAATTCCCAGATAATTTAAATCCGATTTTCGCCATACAAAGGGGAATTTTTGTTTTAGGGCCTCTACTTCCTGCAATCTCAAATTAATATTTAATATTTCTGATTTTGTTGGATTCATTTTTAGATTAGATAGGGCTAAATATCTTTTCAAAACTTCCATCAGGTTTGGTAGGGTTATTTTAGGGTTGGACCCTATGCTCCACGTCTCTAACCACCAACCCCCTCACGTCAGGACTCCCCCTTATTGTCGCCAAAAGGGGTTCCAGAGAAAGCACGAATAACAGTGGCGAAAGTGGGCACCCCTGCCTTGTTCCATTGAACATTTTCAACGGTTCAGAGAGAGTCCCGTTGATTCTTACTCTTGCAGAGGGACAGTCATATAGTGTGTATAGTTTAATCCAAGCCATCATCCTTTGCCCTAGCCCCAACTCTTCCAGGGTTTTATTCATAAATTCCCAGTTGACCCGGTCGAATGCTTTTTCTGCATCTATCGACAGTATTAGCCCTGGGTATCCACTCTTGGCCATTTGTTGCATTAGGAGGATTGTTCTTATACTATTATCCTTTACCTATCTTCCGCTGGATAAACCCTACTTGGTCCCTATGGACCCATTCCGTCATTAAATTTTTTTAACCTTGTGGTCAGGATTTTTGAGAAGAGTTTTGTATTGGCATTCAGGAGAGAAATAGGTCTATAACTTGAACAAACTGTGGGATCCTTTTTTTCTTTCAGTATAACTGTAACCAAGGTACCCAAGGCTTCTCGACTCATCTTATACTGACTTCCTAGCCCATTCATATACCCTTTTAATCTAGGGATCAACAGGTTTTTAAACCTTTTATTATAATTAATTGTGAACCCATCTGGGGTTGTGGTTTTTAATGCTCTCTCTATTTCCTCCTCCATTATAGGGGCTTCCAGCTGCTCAAATTTTTCATCTTGCATTTTAGGCATCTTTGCATTTCTCAAATATTCCTTGATCAGCTCTGTTCTATTTATCAGCTTGTCCTGTCCGTCCTCTCTATTTACATCATATAGTCTCCCATAATATTTTTGAAACTCTTTTGCAATTTCCGTTGTCGAACACTTTAATTCTCCTCCTTTGCCCCTTATTTTTTCTATAAAGTTAGTTGATTTCTTTTTTCTCAACAGCCCTGCCAACTTCTTTTCAATTTTATTACTCCATAAATATCTTTCCTTGGCTATTCTGTTAAATGCCTGTCTGGTTTCCTGCTCCAGTAGTTCTTTCAGTTGATCTCTTTTTGATTACTAACTGTAATCTAGAACTCCTTAGGGAAGGAGAAAAGGGGAAAGTAATTGTGGGGGTTTGCTATAGGCCACCTAACCAAGGGGAGGAGGTAGAGCAGGAATTTTTAGCACTAATGGGTAAAGTGGCAAAACTGGGATCAGTCATCGTATTGGGGGACTTCAATTATCTCGACATTGAATGGGAAGAGGGGACTGCACACTCACATAAGGCCCGTCTATTCACGGAAACCTTACAGGACAACTACATGTCACAATTGGTGGATTCCCCTACCAGAGAAAACGCAATCCTGGATCTATTGATCACTAATGACCCAGACATAATCTCGGAGGTAGGAGTCCAGGACAACCTGGGCTCTAGCGATCACAGGATGATCACATTTAGTATAAATAACAATATAAAAAGGCAAGTGGGGAACATAAGAACCCTAAACTTCAGACGGGCAAACTTTCCAAAATTGTACTCATTGATGGAAAGGGTAAACTGGGACCAAACCCTGGGATCACTGACCACAGAGGAAAAATGGGAATGCTTTAGGAACATATTAAGCAAAGGCATCTTGCAGTGCATTCCTATGGGGAATAAATTTAGAAGAGACAAAGCCAAACCTGGCTGGCTAAACCGTAGCGTTAAAAAACTTATTAGGGGAAAAAAATTGGCCTTCAAGAAATATAAATCAGAGGGCACAGTATCGGCCTTCCAGCAATACAAGGAGGCAAATAAGAAGTGTAAACACGAAATCAAGATGGCTAAAATCAACTTTGAGAGACAAATAGCGGAGGATAGTAAAAAAAAAACCCAAAGAAATTCTTTAAATATATCAACAGCAAAAAAACTAGGGCAGAGCATATTGCACACATAATTAACAATGATGGGAGGAAGGTTACAGAGGACACTGAAAAAGCAACCGTGCTGAATGCTTTTTTCTCGTCAGTCTTTACGCAGGAAAAGGAGGGGTACACTGACCACGACTGTTTGGTTAGTAGTAATACACAGGACTTGCCTCTATGGCTAACAGAGGGTGAAATCAGGGAAAGACTGGATAAACTTAACATAAACAAATCACCAGGCCCGGATGGCGTACATCCGAGAGTGCTCAAGGAACTCAGTATGATTATATCTAGACCACTGTTCCTGATCTTTGCTGACAGTATTAGGACAGGAGATGTACCAGGGGATTGGAGGAAGGCTAACGTGATTCCGATATTCAAAAAGGGCCAGAGGCATATCCCGGGAAATTATAGGCCTGTCAGCTTGACATCAATAATTTGTAAACTTTTGGAGGGGATGATAAGGGACTATATCGTAGAATATGCTAAAGACAACAACATCATCAGTAGTAACCAGCACGGGTTTACAAATGGGCGTTCTTGTCAAACCAATCTCTTAGCATTCTACGAGGAGGTGAGCTGTGAGCTAGATAGGGGCAGACCAGTGGATGTGATGTACTTGGATTTCGCTAAGGCGTTTGATACAGTTCCCCACAAGCGCTTAATTTATAAAATAAGGTCTGCAGGTATCGACAGCAGGGTTTGCTCTTGGATACGGAACTGGCTAAAAGGCCGTGTCCAAAGGGTGGTAATAAACAGCGCATACTCAGACTGGTCTGAGGTGGTAAGCGGGGTCCCCCAAGGCTCAGTCTTGGGACCGACCTTGTTCAATTTATTCATAAACAGCATTGAGGACGGGATCAGTAGTTCGTTATCAGTTTTTGCAGATGACACAAAATTGGGCAGGGCAATAACTGCACAGCATGAAGCAGATATCCTACAGAATGACCTGGACAAAATTACGGAGTGGGCAACGACATGGCAAATGAGGTTTAACGTGGAGAAGTGTAAGGTTTTGCACTTGGGGACTAAAAACATAAAAACACAATACACGTTAGGAGGGGAACCCTTGGGGGAATCAAAAATGGAGAAAGATCTGGGAGTCTTGGTTGATGATAGATTAGGCAACAGCATGCAATGTCAAGCGGCAGCTTCCAAAGCCAACAGAATATTAGCATGCATAAAGAAAGGGATGTATTCCAGAGATAAGACTATAATCCTTCCACTTTAAAAAACATAAAAACACAATACACGTTAGGAGGGGAACCCTTGGGGGAATCAAAAATGGAGAAAGATCTGGGAGTCTTGGTTGATGATAGATTAGGCAACAGCATGCAATGTCAAGCGGCAGCTTCCAAAGCCAACAGAATATTAGCATGCATAAAGAAAGGGATGTATTCCAGAGATAAGACTATAATCCTTCCACTTTAAAAAACATAAAAACACAATACACGTTAGGAGGGGAACCCTTGGGGGAATCAAAAATGGAGAAAGATCTGGGAGTCTTGGTTGATGATAGATTAGGCAACAGCATGCAATGTCAAGCGGCAGCTTCCAAAGCCAACAGAATATTAGCATGCATAAAGAAAGGGATGTATTCCAGAGATAAGACTATAATCCTTCCACTTTATAAAACTCTGGTCCGACCGCATCTGGAGTATTCTGTCCAGTTCTGGTCGCCAGTCCTCAGGAGGGATGTGTTGGAGCTGGAGAGAGTCCAGAGAAGGGCAACTAAACTAATTAGGGGATTGGAGGACCTTGATTATGAGGAGCGTCTGCAATCGCTTGATTTATTCTCCCTGGAGAAGAGACGTCTGAGAGGGGACATGATAGCAATTTATAAATATCTTAATGGGGATCTCAGCTTAGAAAAAAAGCTGTTTATTCGAAGGAATTGCATGAGGACTCGAGGAGAGGAGAAGCGTTTTAACCTCAGGTAACGTGGGGGGTTCTTTACTGTTAGGGCTACAAGATTGTGGAATTGTCTACCACAAGAGGTGGTTTCTGCGGGTAGTATGGTGACTTTCAAAAGACTCTTAGACTTGCATCTCAAGGATCAGGAGATTAAAGGCTATGTTAGATGATTACAGTCACACACACCTACACAGGTTGAACTGGATGGACTATTGTCTTTATTCAACCTCACCTACTATGTAACTATATGTAACTGGTGGTGTATTTCTTCATCCTGTACTTTTTTATGTTTTTGCTCTAAATCATAAATCTCTTTTATCAATCCATCTTTATATTCCCTTCTATCCTTCCTCCTTTGCGCCCTCTTGGATATTAGAATTCCCCGTATATATGCTTTGTGTGATTCCCATAGGATGTCTTCTGTAGTTCCCTCTGTCTCATTTATTTAAAAAAATAACTCCAGTTCTTTTTTTATTTCTGCCTCCCATACTTTATCTCTTATCAACTCGTCATTAATTCTCCATATATTCCTGATGGTTTGTCTCCCTGGGATTTTTAGTCTCATTACTAGAGATGGCCTTGCGGTTCGCCCGGCGGTCGGATCACAGCAAATTTTGCTTATTCACTACCCGCCAATTTTGCGAACACATGGCGTTGTTCGCTGCAGCCAAATAAGTTTACATCGGGGAGAACTTTTACCCATGACACAGCCGTCAGGTGGAACGGGACAGCCAATTTAAACATTTCAGCACATGGACATACCCCCAACCCTATAAATAGACCTGAGCTGTGGGCCAGAAATAGCTCTGTTAAGATCCACAAAAGTCCTTTTCAGGGCTGGTATTTCGGTATAGGTCTACTACAGTCTCTTTTGAGTTTAGGGACAGGTATCCAGTCTGTGCTTTAGGGGCAGTTAGAGATCGGCAGCAGTGACAAAAATCGCTCTGTTAATGTCCACAAAAGTCCTTTTCAGGGCTGGTATTTCGGTATAGGTCTACTACAGTCTCTTTTCAGTTTAGGGACAGGTATCCAGTCTGTGCTTTAGGGGCAGTTAGAGATCGGCAGCAGTGACACAAATCGCTCTGTTAATGTCCACAAAAGTCATTTAAAGGGCTGCAATTTTTTTGGTATTGGTGTGCAGTGCAGTATATGGGGGGGTGGGTGGGGAGGGGGGGAGGGTAATCCACGGTATAATATACTTTATAGAAAGCATATTATAGTGCAGCATTGTGACAGGTGTGGTGACTGAGCGTTGCTGCAGCAATACTACAAACAGTGACAAAAGCACTTTTAATGTATTATAACTGGTGTGATAGACCAGTGGTCCCCCCAATACCACATATTGAAGTGGGGTGTTATCTGAGTATACTTTTACAAGTGTATTTGTGTCCTGCAACAATATTGCCTCTTTTGCTGTGTTAATTCTGCTACACACAGTGCCAAACTTACTGGCCAATTTTTTGAACAACTGGTGTGATAGACCAGTGGCCCCCCAATACCACATATTGAAGTGGGGTGTTGTTTAACAGTATACTTTTCTAAGAGTGTATTTTAGTCCTGCAAAAATGTGGCCTCTTTTGCTGTCTTAACTCTGCTACACACTGTGACAACAGTTACTGGCCAATTTTTTGAACAACTGGTGTGATAAACACATGTTGAAGTTACATAGTTACATATAGTTACATAGTAGGTGAGGTTGAATAAAGACAATAGTCCATCCAGTTCAACCTGTGTAGGAGTGTGTGGCTGTAATCATCTCACATAGCCCTGAATGTTCTGATCCTTGAGATGTACGTCTAAGAGTCTTTTGAAAGCCACCATACTACTCGCAGAAACCACCTCTTGTGGTAGAGAATTCCACAATCTTGTAGCCCTAACAGTAAAGAACCCCCCACGTTGCCTGAGGTTAAAACACTTCTCCTCTAATCGCATTGAATGCCCTCGAGTCCTCATGCAATCCCTTCGACTGAACAGCTTTTTTTTAAGCTGATATCCCCATTGAGATATTTTAAAAAATTGCTATAATGTCCCCCCTCAGGCGTCTCTTCTCCAGGGAGAATAAATAAAGCGATTGCAGACGCTCTTCATAATTAAGGTCCTCCAATCCCCTAATTAGTTTAGTTGCCCTTCTCTGGACTCTCTCCAGCTCCAACACATCCCTCCTGAGGACTGGCGACCAGAACTGGACAGAATACTCCAGATGCGATCGGACCAGAGTTTTATAAAGTGGAAGGATTATAGTCTTATCTCTGGAATACATCCCTTTCTTTATGCATGCTAATATTCTGCTGGCTTTGGCAGCTGCCGCTTGACATTGCATGCTATTGCCTAGTCTATCATCAACCAAGACTCCCAGATCTTTCTCCATTTTTGATTCCCCCAAGGGTTCCCCTCCTAATGTGTATTGTGCTTTTATGTTTCTAGTCCCCAAGTGCAAAACCTTACACTTCTCCACATTAAACCTCATTTGCCAAGTCGTTGCCCACTCCATTATTTTGTCCCGGTCATTCTGTAGGATATCTGCTTCATGCTGTGCAGTTATTGCCCTGCCCAATTTTGTGTCATCTGCAAAAACTTATATCGAACTACTGATCCCGTCCTCAATGCTGTTTATGAATAAATTGAACAAGGTTGGTCCCAGGACTGAGCCTTGGGGGACCCCGCTTACTACCTCAGACCAGTCTGAGTATGCGCTGTTTATTACCACCCTGTGGACACGCCCTTTTAGCCAGTTCCGTATCCAAGAGCAAACCCTGCTGTCGATACCTGCAGACCTTATTTTATAAATTAAGCGCTTATGGGGAACTGTATCAAACGCCTTAGCGAAATCTAAGTACACCACATCCACTGGTCTGCCCCTCTCTAGCCCACAGCTCACCTCATCGTAGAATGTTAAGAGATTGGTTTGACAAGAATGCCCATTTGTAAACCCGTGCTGGTTACTGATGATGCTGCTGTTGTCTTTAGCAAACTCTACGATATAGTCCCTTATCACCCCTCCAGAAGTTTACATACTATTGATGTCAAACTGACAGGCCTATAATTTCCCGGTATATGCCTCTGACCCTTTTTGAATATCGGAATCACACTAGTTTCCTCCACTCCACTGGTACATCTCCTGTCCTAATACTGTCAGCAAAGATCAGGAACAGGGGTCTAGATATAACCTTACTGAGTTCCTTGAGTACTCTCGGATGTAGGCCATTCGGGCCTGGTGATTTGTTTGTGTTAAGTTTATCCAGCCTTTCCCTGATTTCACCCTCTGTTAGCCATAGTGGCAAGTCCTGTGTATTACTACTAACCATACAGTCATGGTCAGTGTACCCCTTTCCGTTTCCTATGTAAAGACTGACGAGAAAAAAGCATTCAGCACGGTTGCTTTTTCAGTGTCCTCTGTAACCATCCTCCCATCATCGTTAATTATGTGTGCAATATGCTCTGCCCTAGTTTTTTTGCTGTTGATATATTTAAAGAATTTCTTTGGGTTTTTTTACTCCGCTATTTGTCTCTCAAAGTTTATTTTAGCCATCTTGATTTTGTGTTTACTTTTCTTATTTGCCTCCTTGTATTGGTAGAAATCCGATACTGTGCCCTCTGATTTATATTTCCTGAAGGCCAATTTTTTTCCCCTAATATGTTTTTTAACGCTACGGTTTAGCCAGCCAGGTTTGGCTTTGTCTCTTCTAAATGTATTTCCCATAGGAATGCACTGCAAGATGCATTTGCTTAATATGTTCCTAAAGCATTCCCATTTTTCCTCTGTGGTCAGTGATCCCAGGGTTTGGTCCCAGTTTACCCTTTCCATCAATGAGTACAATTTTGGAAAGTTTGCCCTTCTGAAGTTTAGGGTTCTTATGTTCCCCACTTACCTTGTTATATTGTTATTTACACTAAATGTGATCATCCTGTGATCGCTAGAGCCCAGGTAGTCCTGGACTCCTACCTCCGAGATTAGGTCTGGGTCATTAGTGATCAATAGATCCAGGACTGCGTTTTCCCTAGTCGGAGAGTCCTCCAACTGTGACATGTAATTATCCTGTAAGGTTTCTGTGAAAAGACGGGCCTTTTGTGAGTGTGTAGTCCCCTCTACCCAGTCAATGTCGGGATAATTGAAGTCCCCCAATATGATGACTGATCCTAGTTTTGCCACTTTACCCAATAGTGCTAAAAATTCCAGCTCTACCTCCTCCCCTTGTTTAGGTGGCCTATAGCAAACCCCCACAATTACTTTTCCATTTTCTCCTTCCCTATGGAGTTCTACCCACATGGATTCTAACTCCATACTCATCCCTTCCGTAATATCACTCCTCTCTATCCCCCTTACATTGTTCTTGACATAGAGACATACCCCTCCCCCTCTTTTTCCTACCCTGTCCTTCCGGTACACCGAATACCCTTGGATATTGGCCAGCCAGTAATGTGAGGGGTCGAACCAAGTCTCCGTTATTCCCACAAGGTCTATGTCCTCCTCATGTACTAACATTTCCAACTCATCCATTTTATTAGCTAGGCTCCTGGCATTAGCATATACCCCTCTTAGTTTTACGGAAGTTAAACGTGATTGGTGGTTATGTTTATTCCTGTTTGATCTGAGGTTTTCCCGCACAGACCTACCAATTGACATTATGGCCCTACTGTTGCTGCTGACTCTAATACTACCTTCTGTCCTTTGCTCCCTCCTGACTGACTCTACTTCTGAGCCCTCCCCCCGTCTCCTAGTTTAAAAGTTTGAAGTGGGGTGTTATCTGAGTATACTTTCATAAGTGTATTTGTGTCCTTCAACAATATTGCCTCTTTCGCTGTGTTAAGTCTGATACACACAGCACCAAACTCCCTGGCCAATTTTTAGAACAACTGGTGTGATAGACCAGTGGCCCCCCAATACCACATATTGAAGTGGGGTGTTATCTGAGTATACTTTTACAAGTGTATTTGTGTCCTGCAACAATATTGCCTCTTTTGCTGTGTTAACTCTGATACACATAGTGCAAAACTCACTGGCCAATTTTTTGAACAACTGGTGTGATAGACCAGTGCCCCCACCCCAATACCTCATATTGAAGGGGGTGTTATCTAAGTATACTTTTACAAGTGTATTTGTGTCCTGCAACAATATTGCCTCTTTTGCTGAGTTAACTCTGAAACACACCGTGCCAAACTCCCTGGCCAATTTTTTGAACAACTGGTGTGATAGACCAGTGCCCCCCCCCCCCCCCCCCAATACCACATAGTGAAGTGGAATGTTATTTAACAGTATACTTTTCTAAGATTGTATTTTAGTCCTGCAAAAAGTTTGCCTCTTTTGCTGTGTTAACTGTACTACACACAGTGACAACAGTTACTGGCCAATTATTTGTAGAACTGGTGTGATAAACCTGTGGCCCCCCAATACCACAGATTGAAGCGGGTTGTTATATACCTTTTTCCAGATATACTGCGATTCTCTAGAGACTTTTGTCACAGGGTAATTTAAAAGCATGACAGGCAGAGTAAGAGGCAGACACTTACGCAGGTGTGGTAGGGGTAGGGCAGGAGCAGTAGGCCGGAGCCAAAGTGTGAAGTTTCAGAAGGCACGTTCGATTACGTCAAAGGACGCACCAGACTTGGTTGAGTGGCTCACTCAGCCTTCCTCTTCTGCACCCTCCTCATCCTCTCTATCTGCACCCCCTTCACTCTCTGCTGTGTGCACCCGCAAAGACACCACCACAAGCATCACCACCACATAACCTCTGCTTGAGTCACTGGAATTATTTTCCGATCCATCACAAGACATTTGCAATGAGCAGCCATTGTTGCCATCGGATTAGGAAGAGGAGGTAGCAACAGCCGTCACTCAGCAGTCTGACGACAGTACCCAGATCAGCCCAAGGAGGTTGGTCCCCGCTGTTGCTGCCTACTCCGAGATCTCGATTGTTAGTGGTGGGGAAGGTGATGTGGATGATGACGTGTCTATGGATGTCACGTGGGTGCCCACAAGAGAGGAAGAGGAGGGGAGTTCAGAGGGAGAGACGGACCGGCAGATAGGGAGGAGAGGCAGGCAGAACTTGCATTGCACAAGAGGTACAAAGCAGACTGCTAATGTATCAGGAGTGAGCCATCAACCATGTACAGTCACATCTGGCGCTCCCAGGACGCTGGCACATGGCTCCGCAGTGTGGGCTTTTTTAAATGTGTCCGTTGCTGACAACAGTGTTGCCATCTGCAGCCTTTGCAGTCAACGCATAAGTCGCAGTAAGCCCAACACTCACCTAGGGACAACCGCCTTAAGAAGGCACCTGAACTCCCATCAATGAGCCCAGTGGGAGCAACACCGTCAGAACCCACAAAGACACACTCCAGGCTCTCACCGTCCAGCCTCTTCTCCTTCTCCTTCTCTTCACATTTGTCCTCCACTCCACCTTCCATGATGCCGTCGTCAGGTTGTTTTGGAAAAAGGCAGGCTTCTGTGTCCCAAATGTTGGAGCGGAAAAAAATGATGATGCCGGATAACCCTCTTGCTTAACGTTTGACTGCTGGCTTGTTGGAAAAGATAGCCCGCCAACTACTGCCATATCAACTGGTGGACTCGGAGGCCTTTCAGAAATTTGTGGCCATTGGAACACCACAATGGAAGGTCCCAGGCAGGAAATATTTCTAGCAGAAGGGCATTCCAGAGCTGTATAGCCATGTTCAGCGGCAAGTGAATATATCTCTGGCACACAGTGTTGGTGCCAAGATACATCTGACCACAGACACATGGTCTAGCAAACACGGGCAGGGAAGGTATATCACTTTTACTGCCCACTGGGTGAACCTTCTGATTGCCATCAAGCATGTAACCCATGGCACCCGTGTAGATTTGGTTGTACCGCCACGGATTGCATGCAGGCCTACCTCTTCTTCTCTTCCTCCTCCTCCTCCTCCTCCATCCTCCCTCTCCTCCTCGGCTGATTCTTCCTTTTCCGCTGCTACTGTCTCTTTTGCTGCGCCACCCAAGATCCCCAGACCCTTTTCCACATGCCAGGTGAGAAGTTGCCATGCTGTGCTGTGTCTGTTGTGCCTGGAAGCCATGAACCACACTGGTCTTGCACTCCTTTCAGCTTTGTGTTCACAGGCAGATCAGTGGCTTACACCGCTGAATTTGACAATTGGTAAAGTGGTGAGCGACAACGGTGCCAATCTGCTGAGCGCGCTGAAACAGGTCAAAATAACACACGTCCTCAACTTGGTGGTGCAGAGATTCGTTGCCAAATACCCTGGGGTCCAGGACGTCTTGTGGCAGGCCAGGAAAATCTCGGGCCATTTCAGAAGATCTTACACAGCCATTGCTCGCCTTGCTGACATTCAGCGGTGACACAACCTGCCCGTATGGTGTCTTATTTAGGACTGCCCAAAGCAATGGAACTCAACGTTGCATATGCTTGTTAGGCTGCTTCAGCAGAAACATGCAGTTAACGACTACCTGTACAAACTCTGGGGAGCTTGGGTTTTTTTCACCTCGCCAGTGTCTGCTCATGCGGGACACATGCAGACTTCTGCGGCCATTCGATGAGATCACCAAACTGGTCAGTCACGGCCAGGGCGCCATCAGTGACATCGTACCTTACGCCTTCTTTCTGGAGCGTGCATTGCATCGTGTCATTGATCAAGCCGTCGAGGAGCAGGAGCAGGAAGATAAAGAAGGCGCAATGTTGGATGAATTCCCAGTGGGTGCTACTCCACCTGAGACAAATCAACAGCAGGAGTCTGAAGAGGAGTCAGAGGAGGATGGTGCTGGGGGGATGAGGAGGAGCATGCTTTAAACCTTTCTGGGATCCCTGGTGTTATCCGTGGATGGGGGGAGGAGAACGAGGACAACATTATCCTGGATGATGAGCTGGAAGCAGGCCACTGCAGCGCTTCCAGTTTAGTGCGAATGGGGGCCTTCATGCTCCGGTGTTTTAAGGGGGACCCCCGTATAAAAAGCATAAAGACCAAGGACCAGTACCGGGTGGCAACGTACTTAGACCCCCGGTACAAACAAAAAATGGTGGAAATGTTACCACAATCACAGAGGGCGGTCAGAATGCAGCACTTCCAGGCCTTGCTGCGGGAAATGCTGCATTCTGCTTTTGCGTGCGCCGGCAGAGGAATTTCCAGTCACAGAGAGACAGTTGCGGGTCGCAATCCAACAGCGCCTGCAAGAAGTAGACGGTTTGAAGATGTCTTGGTCACTTCTGATATGAAATCCTTCTTTTAGCCGAACCATTGACAGCTGTTGTCTGGATCCAGAATCAGGGAATGCCTAGACCGACAGGTGTCCGACTACATCGGGTTAACGGCGGATGTGGACGCTCTGAGGAGTGATGAACACCTGGACTACTGGGTGGGCAGGCTTGACCTCTGGCCACCTGTTGGCTTCCCGCCCGTCCAGTGTCATGTCCGAAAGAACGTTCAGCGCAGTAGGGGGGATCGTGACCAATAAGCGCACTCGCCTAGCTCATGACAGTGTAGACTACCTCACATTTATAAAAATGAATGAGGCATGGATCTCTAAGGAATTCAACACATGTGACCAGTAGACCATGTTTCATTGAAATTCCTCATGCCAGGCCACAAATAGCCGCCAGACCGCCATCCACCCACAGCAATTCCTGGTCCTTGGCTTCGCTACATACAGCGGCATAAAAGGCATTTTTATGTCCATTAAATGGAACATTTTTGGGGCCTTTCAGGGTAGACAATTATTTCTTCTGTGAATGCCTATTGTACCTCCCAGGCACAGAGTACAACTTTCTTTGCTGTCAGGTAAACCCATGTGGGCTAATTTTTGGGGCCTATACAGGCCAACACTTACTTCTGTATCCTGTGAATGCCTAATGTACCTCCATCCACCAAATACTACGTTCTTAGCTGTCAGGTAAACCCATGTGGGCTAATTTTGGGGCCTATACTGGCCGACACTTACTTCTTTATCCTGTGAATGCCTAATAAACCTTAAGTCACAGAATACTACATTCTTAGCTGTCAGTTAAACCCATGTGGGCTAATTTTTGGGGCCTATACTGGCCGACACTTACTTCTGTATCCTGTGAATGCCCAATGTACCTTCAGCTACAGAATACAATGTTCTTAGCTGTCAGGTAAACACATGTGGGCTAATTTTTTGGGCCTGGAATGGTCAAGACTTACTTCTTTATCCTGTGAATGCCTAATGTACCTTCAGCCACAGAATACTACATTCTTAGCTGTCAGGTAAACGCATGTGGGCTAATTTTTGGGGCCAATACTGGCCGACACTTACTTCTATATCCTGTGAATTCCTACTGTACCTCCAGCCACCAAATACTACGTTCTTAGCTGTCAGGTAAACCCATGTGGGCTAATTTTTGGGGCCTATACTGACCGACACTTACTTCTTTATTCTGTGAATGTCTAATGTATCTCCCGCCACCAAATACTACGTTCTTAGCTGTCAGGTAAACCCATGTGGGCTAATTTTTTAGGCCTATACTGCCCGACACTTACTTCTGTATCCTGTGAATGCCTAATGTACCTCCAGCCACCAAATACTACGTTCTTAGCTGTCAGGTAAACCCATGTAAGCTAATTTTTGGGGCCTATACAGGCCGACACTTACTTCTGTATCCTGTGAATGCCTAATGTACCTCCAGCCACCAAATACTATATTCTTAGCTGTCAGGTAAACCCATGTGGGCTCATTTTTGGGGCCTATACTAGTCGACACTTACTTCTGTATCCTGTGAATGCCTAATGTACCTTCAGCCACAGAATACTACGTTCTTAGCTGTCAGGTAAACCCATGTGGGCTAATTTTTTGGGCCTATACTGGCCGACACCTACTTCTTTATCCTGTGAATGCCTATTGTACCTCCAGCCACCAAATACTACATTCTTAGCTGTCAGGTAAACCCATGTGGTCTAATTTTTAGGGCATATACTGGCCGACACTTACTTCTGTATCCTGTGAATGCCTAATTTACCTCCAGCCACCAAATACTACGTTCTTAGCTGTCAGGTAAACCTATGTGGGCTAATTTTTGGGGCCTATACTGGCCGACACTTACTTCTTTATCCTGTGAATGCCTAATGTACCTTCAGCCACAGAATACTACGTTCTTAGCTGTCAGGTAAACCAATGTGGGCTAATGTTTGGGGACAATACTGGCCGACACTTAGTTCTGTATCCTGTGAATGTCTAATGTACCTCCAGCCACCAAATACTATGTTCTTAGCTGTCAAGTTAACCCATGTGGGCTAATTTTTGGGACCTATACTGGTCGACACTTACTTCTGTATCCTGTGAATGCCTAATATACCATCAGCCACAGAACACTACGTTCTTAGCTGTCAGGTAAACCCATGTGGGCTAATTTTTGGGGCCAATACTGGCCGACACTTAGTTCTGTATCCTGTGAATGCCTAATGTACCTTCAGGCACAGAATACTACATTCTTAGCTGTCAGTTAAACCTACGTGGGCTAATTTTTGGGGCCTATACTGGCCGACACTTATTTCTTTATCCTGTGAATGCCTAATGTACCTTCAGCCACAGAATACTACGTTCTTAGCTGTCAGGTAAACCCATGTGGTGTAATTTTTGGGGCCAATACTGGCCGACACTTACTTCTGTATCCTGTGAATGCCTAATGTACCTTCAGCCACAGAATACTACGTTCTTAGCTGTCAGGTAAACCCATGTGGGCTAATTTTTGGGGCCAATACCGGCCGACACTTACTTCTATATCCTGTGAATGCCTAATGTACCTTCAGCCACAGAATACAATGTTCTTAGCTGTAAGGTAAACACATGTGGGCTAATTTTTAGGGCCTGGAATGGTCGACACTTACTTCTTAATCCTGTAAATGCCTAAAGTACCTTCAGCCACAGAATACTACATTCTTAGCTGTTAGGGAAAAGGCATGTGGGCTAATTTTTGGGGCCTATACTGGCTGACACTTACTTCTGTATCCTGTGAATGCCTAATGTGCCTCCAGCCACCAAATACTATGTTCTTAGCTGTCAGGTAAACCCATGTGGGCTAAGTTTTGGGGCCTATACTGGTCGACACTTACTTCTGTATCTTGTGAATGCCTAATGAACCTCCAGCCACCAAATACTACGTTCTTAGCAGTCAGGTAAACCCATGCGGACTAATTTTTGGGGCCTATACTGGCCGACAATTACTTCTTTATCCTGTTAATGCCTAATGTACCTTCAGCCACAGAATACTACGTTCTTAGCTGTCAGGTAAACGCATGTGGACTAATTTTTGGGGCCTGGAATGGCCGACACTTACTTCTGTATCCTATGAATGCCTAATGTACCTTCAGCCACAGAATACAATGTTCTTAGCTGTCAGGTAAACGCATGTGGGCTAATTTTTGGGGCCAATACTGGCCGACACTTACTTCTGTATCCTGTGAATTCCTAATGTACCTCCAGCCATCAAATACTACGTTCTTAGCTGTCAGGTAAACCCATGTGGGCTAATTTTTGGGGCCTATACTGGCCGACACTTACTTCTTTTTCCTGTGAATGTCTAATGTATCTCAAGCCACCAAATACTACATTCTTAACTGTTACGTAAGCCCATGTGGGCCAATTTTTGGGGCCTATACAGGCCGACACTTACTTCTGTGTCCTTTGAATGCCTAATGTATCTCCAGCCACCAAATACTACGTTATTAGCTGTCAGGTAAACCCATGTGGGCTAATTTTTTAGGCCTATACTGGCCGACACTTACTTCTGTATCCTGTGAATGCCTAATGTACCTCCAGCAACCAAATACTACGTTCTTAGCTGTCAGGTAAACCCATGTGGGCTAATTTTTGGGGCCTATACAGGCCGACACTTACTTCTGTATCCTGTGAATGCCTAATGTACCTCCAGCCATCAAATACTACATTCTTAGCTGTCAGGTAAACACATGTGGGCTAATTTTTGGGGCCTATACTGGCCGACACTTACTTCTTTTTCCAGTGAATGTCTAATGTATCTCAAGCCACCAAATACTACATTCTAAACTGTTACATAAGCCCATGTGGGCCAATTTTTGGGGCCTATACAGGCCGACACTTACTTCTGTGTCCTTTGAATGCCTAATGTATCTCCAGCCACCAAATACTACGTTCTTAGCTGTCAGGTAAACCCATGTGGGCTAATTTTTTAGGCCTATACTGGCCGACACTTACTTCTGTATCCTGTGAATGCCTAATGTACCTCCAGCAACCAAATACTACGTTCTTAGCTGTCAGGTAAACCCATGTGGGCTAATTTTTGGGGCCAATACTGGCCGACGCTTACTTATGTATCCTGTGAATTCCTAATGTACCTCCAGCCATCAAATACTACGTTCTTAGCTGTCAGGTAAACCCATGTGGGCTAATTTTTGGGGCCTATACTGGCCGACACTTACTTCTTTTTCCTGTGAATGTCTAATGTATCTCAAGACACCAAATACTACATTCTTAACTGTTACGTAAGCCCATGTGGGCCAATTTTTGGGGCCTATACAGGCCGACACTTACTTCTGTGTCCTTTGAATGCCTAATGTATCTCCAGCCACCAAATACTACGTTCTTAGCTGTCAGGTAAACCCATGTGGGCTAATTTTTTAGGCCTATACTGGCCGACACTTACTTCTGTATCCTGTGAATGCCTAATGTACCTCCAGCAACCAAACACTACGTTCTTAGCTGTCAGGTAAACCCATGTGGGCTAATTTTTGGGGCCTATACAGGCCGACACTTACTTCTGTATCCTGTGAATGCCTAATATACCTCAGGCCACCAAATACTATATTCTTAGCTGTCAGGTAAACCCATGTGGGCTCATTTTTGGGGCCTATACTGGTCGACACTTACTTCTGTATCCTGTGAATGCCTAATGTACCTTCAGCCACAGAATACTACGTTCTTAGCTGTCAGGTAAACCCATGTGGGCTAATTTTTTGGGCCTATACTGGCCGACACCTACTTCTTTATCCTGTGAATGCCTAATGTACCTCCAGCCTCCAAATACTACATTCTTAGCTGTCAGGTAAACCCATGTGGTCTAATTTTTGGGGCATATACCGGCCGACACTTACTTCTGTATCCTGTGAATGCCTAATTTACCTCCAGCCACCAAATACTACGTTCTTAGCTGTCAGGTAAACCCATGTGGGCTAATTTTGGGGCCTATACTGGCCGACACTTACTTCTTTATCCTGTGAATGCCTAATAAACCTTAAGTCACAGAATACTACATTCTTAGCTGTCAGTTAAACCCATGTGGGCTAATTTTTGGGGCCTATACTGGCCGACACTTACTTCTGTATCCTGTGAATGCCCAATGTACCTTCAGCTACAGAATACAATGTTCTTAGCTGTCAGGTAAACACATGTGGGCTAATTTTTTGGGCCTGGAATGGTCAAGACTTACTTCTTTATCCTGTGAATGCCTAATGTACCTTCAGCCACAGAATACTACATTCTTAGCTGTCAGGTAAACGCATGTGGGCTAATTTTTGGGGCCAATACTGGCCGACACTTACTTCTATATCCTGTGAATTCCTACTGTACCTCCAGCCACCAAATACTACGTTCTTAGCTGTCAGGTAAACCCATGTGGGCTAATTTTTGGGGCCTATACTGACCGACACTTACTTCTTTATTCTGTGAATGTCTAATGTATCTCCCGCCACCAAATACTACGTTCTTAGCTGTCAGGTAAACCCATGTGGGCTAATTTTTTAGGCCTATACTGCCCGACACTTACTTCTGTATCCTGTGAATGCCTAATGTACCTCCAGCCACCAAATACTACGTTCTTAGCTGTCAGGTAAACCCATGTAAGCTAATTTTTGGGGCCTATACAGGCCGACACTTACTTCTGTATCCTGTGAATGCCTAATGTACCTCCAGCCACCAAATACTATATTCTTAGCTGTCAGGTAAACCCATGTGGGCTCATTTTTGGGGCCTATACTAGTCGACACTTACTTCTGTATCCTGTGAATGCCTAATGTACCTTCAGCCACAGAATACTACGTTCTTAGCTGTCAGGTAAACCCATGTGGGCTAATTTTTTGGGCCTATACTGGCCGACACCTACTTCTTTATCCTGTGAATGCCTATTGTACCTCCAGCCACCAAATACTACATTCTTAGCTGTCAGGTAAACCCATGTGGTCTAATTTTTAGGGCATATACTGGCCGACACTTACTTCTGTATCCTGTGAATGCCTAATTTACCTCCAGCCACCAAATACTACGTTCTTAGCTGTCAGGTAAACCTATGTGGGCTAATTTTTGGGGCCTATACTGGCCGACACTTACTTCTTTATCCTGTGAATGCCTAATGTACCTTCAGCCACAGAATACTACGTTCTTAGCTGTCAGGTAAACCAATGTGGGCTAATGTTTGGGGACAATACTGGCCGACACTTAGTTCTGTATCCTGTGAATGTCTAATGTACCTCCAGCCACCAAATACTATGTTCTTAGCTGTCAAGTTAACCCATGTGGGCTAATTTTTGGGACCTATACTGGTCGACACTTACTTCTGTATCCTGTGAATGCCTAATATACCATCAGCCACAGAACACTACGTTCTTAGCTGTCAGGTAAACCCATGTGGGCTAATTTTTGGGGCCAATACTGGCCGACACTTAGTTCTGTATCCTGTGAATGCCTAATGTACCTTCAGGCACAGAATACTACATTCTTAGCTGTCAGTTAAACCTACGTGGGCTAATTTTTGGGGCCTATACTGGCCGACACTTATTTCTTTATCCTGTGAATGCCTAATGTACCTTCAGCCACAGAATACTACGTTCTTAGCTGTCAGGTAAACCCATGTGGTGTAATTTTTGGGGCCAATACTGGCCGACACTTACTTCTGTATCCTGTGAATGCCTAATGTACCTTCAGCCACAGAATACTACGTTCTTAGCTGTCAGGTAAACCCATGTGGGCTAATTTTTGGGGCCAATACCGGCCGACACTTACTTCTATATCCTGTGAATGCCTAATGTACCTTCAGCCACAGAATACAATGTTCTTAGCTGTAAGGTAAACACATGTGGGCTAATTTTTAGGGCCTGGAATGGTCGACACTTACTTCTTAATCCTGTAAATGCCTAAAGTACCTTCAGCCACAGAATACTACATTCTTAGCTGTTAGGGAAAAGGCATGTGGGCTAATTTTTGGGGCCTATACTGGCTGACACTTACTTCTGTATCCTGTGAATGCCTAATGTGCCTCCAGCCACCAAATACTATGTTCTTAGCTGTCAGGTAAACCCATGTGGGCTAAGTTTTGGGGCCTATACTGGTCGACACTTACTTCTGTATCTTGTGAATGCCTAATGAACCTCCAGCCACCAAATACTACGTTCTTAGCAGTCAGGTAAACCCATGCGGACTAATTTTTGGGGCCTATACTGGCCGACAATTACTTCTTTATCCTGTTAATGCCTAATGTACCTTCAGCCACAGAATACTACGTTCTTAGCTGTCAGGTAAACGCATGTGGACTAATTTTTGGGGCCTGGAATGGCCGACACTTACTTCTGTATCCTATGAATGCCTAATGTACCTTCAGCCACAGAATACAATGTTCTTAGCTGTCAGGTAAACGCATGTGGGCTAATTTTTGGGGCCAATACTGGCCGACACTTACTTCTGTATCCTGTGAATTCCTAATGTACCTCCAGCCATCAAATACTACGTTCTTAGCTGTCAGGTAAACCCATGTGGGCTAATTTTTGGGGCCTATACTGGCCGACACTTACTTCTTTTTCCTGTGAATGTCTAATGTATCTCAAGCCACCAAATACTACATTCTTAACTGTTACGTAAGCCCATGTGGGCCAATTTTTGGGGCCTATACAGGCCGACACTTACTTCTGTGTCCTTTGAATGCCTAATGTATCTCCAGCCACCAAATACTACGTTCTTAGCTGTCAGGTAAACCCATGTGGGCTAATTTTTTAGGCCTATACTGGCCGACACTTACTTCTGTATCCTGTGAATGCCTAATGTACCTCCAGCAACCAAATACTACGTTCTTAGCTGTCAGGTAAACCCATGTGGGCTAATTTTTGGGGCCTATACAGGCCGACACTTACTTCTGTATCCTGTGAATGCCTAATGTACCTCCAGCCATCAAATACTACATTCTTAGCTGTCAGGTAAACACATGTGGGCTAATTTTTGGGGCCTATACTGGCCGACACTTACTTCTTTTTCCAGTGAATGTCTAATGTATCTCAAGCCACCAAATACTACATTCTAAACTGTTACATAAGCCCATGTGGGCCAATTTTTGGGGCCTATACAGGCCGACACTTACTTCTGTGTCCTTTGAATGCCTAATGTATCTCCAGCCACCAAATACTACGTTCTTAGCTGTCAGGTAAACCCATGTGGGCTAATTTTTTAGGCCTATACTGGCCGACACTTACTTCTGTATCCTGTGAATGCCTAATGTACCTCCAGCAACCAAATACTACGTTCTTAGCTGTCAGGTAAACCCATGTGGGCTAATTTTTGGGGCCAATACTGGCCGACGCTTACTTATGTATCCTGTGAATTCCTAATGTACCTCCAGCCATCAAATACTACGTTCTTAGCTGTCAGGTAAACCCATGTGGGCTAATTTTTGGGGCCTATACTGGCCGACACTTACTTCTTTTTCCTGTGAATGTCTAATGTATCTCAAGACACCAAATACTACATTCTTAACTGTTACGTAAGCCCATGTGGGCCAATTTTTGGGGCCTATACAGGCCGACACTTACTTCTGTGTCCTTTGAATGCCTAATGTATCTCCAGCCACCAAATACTACGTTCTTAGCTGTCAGGTAAACCCATGTGGGCTAATTTTTTAGGCCTATACTGGCCGACACTTACTTCTGTATCCTGTGAATGCCTAATGTACCTCCAGCAACCAAACACTACGTTCTTAGCTGTCAGGTAAACCCATGTGGGCTAATTTTTGGGGCCTATACAGGCCGACACTTACTTCTGTATCCTGTGAATGCCTAATATACCTCAGGCCACCAAATACTATATTCTTAGCTGTCAGGTAAACCCATGTGGGCTCATTTTTGGGGCCTATACTGGTCGACACTTACTTCTGTATCCTGTGAATGCCTAATGTACCTTCAGCCACAGAATACTACGTTCTTAGCTGTCAGGTAAACCCATGTGGGCTAATTTTTTGGGCCTATACTGGCCGACACCTACTTCTTTATCCTGTGAATGCCTAATGTACCTCCAGCCTCCAAATACTACATTCTTAGCTGTCAGGTAAACCCATGTGGTCTAATTTTTGGGGCATATACCGGCCGACACTTACTTCTGTATCCTGTGAATGCCTAATTTACCTCCAGCCACCAAATACTACGTTCTTAGCTGTCAGGTAAACCCATGTGGGCTAATTTTTGGGGCCTATACTGGCCGACACTTACTTCTTTATCCTGTGAATGCCTAATGTACCTTCAGCCACAGAATACTACGTTCTTAGCTGCCAGGTAAACCCATGTGGTCTAATTTTTGTTGCCAATACTGGCCGACACTTACTTCTGTATCCTGTGAATGCCTAATGTACCTTCAGCCACAGAATACTACGTTCTTAGCTGTCAGGTAAACCCATGTGGGCTAATTGTTGGGGCCAATACCGGCCGACACTTACATCTATATCCTGTGAATGCCTAATGTACCTTCAGCCACAGAATACAATGTTCTTAGCTGTCAGGTAAACACATGTGGGCTAATTTTTGGTGCCCTGGAACGGTCGACACTTACTTCTTAATCCTGTAAATGCCTAAAGTACCTTCAGCCACAGAATACTACATTCTTAGATGTTAGGGAAAAGGCATGTGGGCTAATTTTTGGGGCCTATACTGGCCGACACTTACTTCTGTATCCTGTGAATGCCTAATGTGCCTCCAGCCACCAAATACTATGTTCTTAGCTGTCAGGTAAACCCATGTGGGCTAAGTTTTGGGGCCTATACTGGTCGACACTTACTTCTGTATCTTGTGAATGCCTAATGTACCTTCAGCCACAGAATACTACGTTCTTAGCTGTCAGGTAAACCCATGTGGGCTTATTTTTTGGGCCAATACTGGCCGACACCTACTTCTTTATCCTGTGAATGCCTAATGTACCTCCAGCCTCCAAATACTACATTCTTAGCTGTCAAGTAAACCCATGTGGTCTAATTTTTGGGGCATATACTGGCCGACACTTACTTCTGTATCCTGTGAATGCCTAATTTACCTCCAGCAACCAAATAGTACGTTCTTAGCTGTCAGGTAAACCCATGTGGGCTAATTTTTGGGGCCTATACTGGCCGACACTTACTTCTTTATCCTGTGAATGCCTAATGTACCTTCAGCCACAGAATACTACGTTCTTAGCTGTCAGGTAAACCAATGTGGGCTAATGTTTGGGGACAATACTGGCCGACACTTAGTTCTGTATCCTGTGAATGCCTAATGTACCTCCAGCCACCAAATACTATGTTCTTAGCTGTCAAGTAAACCCATGTGGGCTAATTTTTGGGGCCTATACTGGTCGACACTTACTTCTGTATCCTTTGAATGCCTAATATACCTTCAGCCACAGAACACTACGTTCTTATCTGTCAGGTAAACCCATGTGGGCTAATTTTTGGGGCCAATACTGGCCGACACTTAGTTCTGTATCCTGTGAATGCCTAATGTACCTTCAGCCACAGAATACTACGTTCTTAGCTGTCAGGTAAACGCATGTGGGCTAATTTTTGGGGCCTGGAATGGCCGACACTTACTTCTTTAACCTGTTAATGCCTAATGTACCTTCAACCACAGAATACTACGTTCTTAGCTGTCAGGTAAATGCATGTGGGCTAATTTTTGGGGCCACTACTGGCCGACACTTATTTCTGTATCCTGTGAATACCTAATATACCTTCAGCCACAGAATACTACATTCTTAGCTGTCAGGTAAACGCACGTGGGCTAATTTTTGGGGCCAATACTGGCCGACACTTACTTCTGTATCGTGTGAATGCCTAATATACCTCCAACCACCAAATACTACATTCTTAGCTGTCAGTTAAACCTATGTGGGCTAATTTTT
Source organism: Pelophylax lessonae (assembly GCF_965119305.1). Lineage (NCBI taxonomy): Eukaryota > Metazoa > Chordata > Amphibia > Anura > Ranidae > Pelophylax > Pelophylax lessonae. The sequence continues at coordinate 155,138,031 of NC_138773.1, forward strand.
GGGGCCTATACTGGCCGACACTTATTTCTTTATCCTGTGAATGCCTAATGTACCTTCAGCCACACAATACTACGTTCTTAGCTGTCAGGTAAACCCATGTGGTCTAATTTTTGGGGCCAATACTGGCCGACACTTACTTCTATATCCTGTGAATGCCTAATGTACCTTCAGCCACAGAATACTACGTTCTTAGCTGTCAGGTAAACCCATGTGGGCTAATTTTTGGGGCCAATACCGGCCGACACTTACATCTATATCCTGTGAATGCCTAATGTACCTTCAGCCACAGAATACAATGTTCTTAGCTGTCAGGTAAACACATGTGGGCTAATTTTTGGGGCCTGGAATGGTCGACACTTCTTAATCCTGTAAATGCCTAAAGTACCTTCAGCCACAGAATACAACATTCTTAGCTGTTAGGGAAAAGGCAGGTAGGCTAATTTTTGGGGCCTATACTGGCCGACACTTACTTCTGTATCCTGTGAATGCCTAATGTGCCTCCAGCCACCAAATACTATGTTCTTAGCTGTCAGGTAAACCCATGTGGGCTAAGTTTTGGGGCCTATACTGGTCGACACTTACTTCTGTATCTTGTGAATGCCTAATGTACCTTCAGCCACAGAATACTACGTTCTTAGCTGCCAGGTAAACCCATGTGGGCTAATTTTTGGGGCCTATACTGGCCTACACTTACTTCTTTATCCTGTGAATGCCTAATGTTCCTCCAGCAACCAAATACTAGGTTCTTAGCTGTCAGGTAAACCCATGTGGTCTAATTTTTGGGGCCTATACTGGCCGACACTTACTTTTGTATCCTGTGAATGCATAATGTACCTCCAGCCACCAAATACTACGTTCTTATCAGTCAGGTAAAACCCATGCGGACTAATTTTTGGGGCCTATACTGGCAGACAATTACTTCTTTATCCTGTGAATGCCTAATGTACCTTCAGCCACAGAATACTACGTTCTTAGCTGTCAGGTAAACGCATGTGGACTAATTTTTGGGGCCTGGAATGGCCGACACATACTTCTGTATCCTATGAATGCCTAATGTACCTTCAGCCACAGAATACAATGTTCTTAGCTGTCAGGTAAACGCATGTGGGCTAATTTTTGGGGCCTGGAATGGTCGACACTTAGTTCTTTATCCTGTGAATGCCTAATGTACCTTCAGCCACAGAATACTACATTCTTAGCTGTCAGGTAAACCCATGTGGGCTAATTTTTGGGGCCAATACTGGCCGACACTTACTTCTGTATCCTGTGAATTCCTAATGTACCTCCAGCCATCAAATACTACGTTCTTAGCTGTCAGGTAAACCCATGTGGGCTAATTTTTGGGGCCTATACTGGCCGACACTTACTTCTTTTTCCTGTGAATGTCTAATGTATCTCAAGCCACCAAATACTACATTCTTAACTGTTACGTAAGCCCATGTGGGCCGATTTCTGGGGCCTATACAGGCCGACACTTACTTCTGTGTCCTGTGAATGCCTAATGTACCTCCAGCCACCAAATACTAAGTTCTTAGCTGTCAGGTAAACCCATGTGGGCTAATTTTTGGGGCCTATACTGGTCAACACTTACTTCTGTATCCTGTGAATGCCTAATGTACCTTCAGCCACAGAATACTACGTTCCTAGCTGTCAGGTAAACCCATATGGGCTAATTTTTGGGGCCTTAACTGGCCGACACCTACTTCTTTATCCTGTGAATGCCTAATGTACCTCCAGCCACCAAATACTACGTTTTTAGCTGTCAGGTAAACGCATGTGGGCTAATTTTTGGGGCCTGGAATGGCCGACACCTACTTCTTTATCCTGTGAATGCCTAATGTACCTTCAGCCACAGAATACTACATTCTTAGCTGTCAGGTAAACACATGTGGGCTAATTTTTGGGGCCAATACTGGTCGACACTTACTTCTGTAATCTGTGAATGCCTAATGTACCTTCACCCACAGAATACTACATTCTTAGCTGTCAGGTAAATCGATGTGGGCTAATTTTTGGTGCCAATACTGGCCGACACTTACTTCTGTATCCTGTGAATGCCTAATGTACATTTAGAAACAGAATACAATGTTCTTAGCTGTCGGGTAAACTCACGTGGGCTAATTTTTGGGGCTCGGATTTGCTGACACTTACTTTTTTATCCTGTGAATGCCTAATGTACCTTCAGCCACAGAATACTACGTTCTTAGCTTTCAGGTAAACACATGTGGGCTAATTTTTGGGGCCAATACTGGTCGTCACTTACTTCTGTATCCTGTGAATGCCTAATGTACTTTCAGCCACAGAATACTACATTCTTAGCTGTCAGGTAAACCCACGTGGGCTCATTTTTGGGGCCAATACCGGCCGACACTTACTTCTGTATCCTGTGAAGGCCTAATGTAAGTTTAGCCACAGAAAACAATGTTCTTATCTTTTGGGTAAACACATGTGGGCTAATTTTTGGGGCCCGTTGGCCGACACTTACTTCTTTATCCTGTGAATGCCTAATGTACCTTCAGCCACAGAATACTACATTCTTCGCTGTCAGGTAAAGGCATGTGGGCTAATTTTTGGGGCCAATACTGGCCGACACTTACTTCTGTATTCTGTTAATGCCTAATGTACTTTAAGCCACAGAATACTATTTTTTTAGCTGTCAGGTAAACGCATGTGGGCTAATTTTTGAGGCCAATACTGGCCGACACTTACTTCTGTATCCTGTGAATGCTTAATGTACCTTAAGCCACAGAATACTACATTCTTAGCTGTCAGGTAAACACATATGGGCTAATTTTTGGGGCCAATACTGGCCGACACCTACTTCTGTATCCTGTGAATGCCTAATGTACCTTCAGCCACAGAATACTACATTCTTAGCTGTCATGTAATCCCATGTGGGCTAATATTTGGGGCCTATACTGGCCAACACTTACTTCTGTATCCTGTGAATGCCTAATGTACCTTCAGCCAAAGAATACTACATTCTTAGCTTTCAGGTAAACCCATGTGGGCTAATTTATGGGGCCTATACTGGCAGACACTTACTTCTGTATCCTGTGAATGACTAATGTACCTCCAGCCACCAAATACTACGTTCTTAGCTGTCAGGTAAACCCATGTGGGCTAATTTTTGGGGCCTATACTGGTCGACACTTACTTTTGTATCCTGTGAATGCCTAATGTACCTCCAGCCACCAAATACTACGTTGTTAGCTGTCAGGTAAACTCATGTGGTCTAATTTTTGGGGCCTATACTGGCAGACACTTACTTCTGTATCCTGTGAATGACTAATGTACCTCCAGCCACCAAATACTACGTTCTTAGCTGTCAAGTAAACCCATGTGGGCTAATTTTTGGGGCCTATACTGGCCGACACTTACTTCTGTATCCTGTGAATGCCTAATGTACCTCCAGCCACCAAATACTACATTCTTAGCTGACAGGTAAACCAATATGGGCTGATTTTTGGGGCCAATACTGGCCGACACTTACTTCTGTATCCTGTGAATGCCTAATGTACCTTCAGCCACAGAAAACTACGTTCTTAGCTGTCAGGTAAACACATGTGGGATAAGTTTTGGGGCAAATACTGGCCGACACTTACTTCTGTATCCTATGAATGCCTAATGTACCTTCAGCCACAGAATACTACATTCTTAGCTGTCAGGTAAACCCATGTGATCTAATTTTTGGGGCCAATACTGGCCGACACTTACTTCTGTATCCTTTGAATGCCTAATGTACATTCAGCCACAGAATACAATGTTCTTAGCTGTCCGGTAAACACATGTGGGCTAATTTTTGGGGCCTGGATTGGCTGACACTTACTTCTTTTTCCCGTGAATGCCTAATGTACCTTCAGCCACAGAATACTACGTTCTTATCTGTCAGGTAAATGCATGTGGGCTAATTTTTGGGGCAAATACTGGCCGACACTTACTTCTGTATCCTTTGAATGCCTAATGTACCTTCAGCCACAGAATACTACGTTCTTAGCTGTCAGGTAAACGCATGTGGGCTAATTTTTGGGGCCAATACTGGCCGACTCTTACTTCTGTATCCTGTGAATGCCTAATGTACCTTCAGCCACAGAATACTACGTTCTTAGCTGTCAGGTAAACCCATGTGGGCTAATTTTTGGGGCCAATACCGGCCGACACTTACTTCTATATCCTGTGAATGCCTAATGTACCTTCAGCCACAGAATACAATGTTCTTAGCTGTAAGGTAAACACATGTGGGCTAATTTTTAGGGCCTGGAATGGTCGACACTTACTTCTTAATCCTGTAAATGCCTAAAGTACCTTCAGCCACAGAATACTACATTCTTAGCTGTTAGGGAAAAGGCATGTGGGCTAATTTTTGGGGCCTATACTGGCTGACACTTACTTCTGTATCCTGTGAATGCCTAATGTGCCTCCAGCCACCAAATACTATGTTCTTAGCTGTCAGGTAAACCCATGTGGGCTAAGTTTTGGGGCCTATACTGGTCGACACTTACTTCTGTATCTTGTGAATGCCTAATGAACCTCCAGCCACCAAATACTACGTTCTTAGCAGTCAGGTAAACCCATGCGGACTAATTTTTGGGGCCTATACTGGCCGACAATTACTTCTTTATCCTGTTAATGCCTAATGTACCTTCAGCCACAGAATACTACGTTCTTAGCTGTCAGGTAAACGCATGTGGACTAATTTTTGGGGCCTGGAATGGCCGACACTTACTTCTGTATCCTATGAATGCCTAATGTACCTTCAGCCACAGAATACAATGTTCTTAGCTGTCAGGTAAACGCATGTGGGCTAATTTTTGGGGCCAATACTGGCCGACACTTACTTCTGTATCCTGTGAATTCCTAATGTACCTCCAGCCATCAAATACTACGTTCTTAGCTGTCAGGTAAACCCATGTGGGCTAATTTTTGGGGCCTATACTGGCCGACACTTACTTCTTTTTCCTGTGAATGTCTAATGTATCTCAAGCCACCAAATACTACATTCTTAACTGTTACGTAAGCCCATGTGGGCCAATTTTTGGGGCCTATACAGGCCGACACTTACTTCTGTGTCCTTTGAATGCCTAATGTATCTCCAGCCACCAAATACTACGTTCTTAGCTGTCAGGTAAACCCATGTGGGCTAATTTTTTAGGCCTATACTGGCCGACACTTACTTCTGTATCCTGTGAATGCCTAATGTACCTCCAGCAACCAAATACTACGTTCTTAGCTGTCAGGTAAACCCATGTGGGCTAATTTTTGGGGCCTATACAGGCCGACACTTACTTCTGTATCCTGTGAATGCCTAATGTACCTCCAGCCATCAAATACTACATTCTTAGCTGTCAGGTAAACACATGTGGGCTAATTTTTGGGGCCTATACTGGCCGACACTTACTTCTTTTTCCAGTGAATGTCTAATGTATCTCAAGCCACCAAATACTACATTCTAAACTGTTACATAAGCCCATGTGGGCCAATTTTTGGGGCCTATACAGGCCGACACTTACTTCTGTGTCCTTTGAATGCCTAATGTATCTCCAGCCACCAAATACTACGTTCTTAGCTGTCAGGTAAACCCATGTGGGCTAATTTTTTAGGCCTATACTGGCCGACACTTACTTCTGTATCCTGTGAATGCCTAATGTACCTCCAGCAACCAAATACTACGTTCTTAGCTGTCAGGTAAACCCATGTGGGCTAATTTTTGGGGCCAATACTGGCCGACGCTTACTTATGTATCCTGTGAATTCCTAATGTACCTCCAGCCATCAAATACTACGTTCTTAGCTGTCAGGTAAACCCATGTGGGCTAATTTTTGGGGCCTATACTGGCCGACACTTACTTCTTTTTCCTGTGAATGTCTAATGTATCTCAAGACACCAAATACTACATTCTTAACTGTTACGTAAGCCCATGTGGGCCAATTTTTGGGGCCTATACAGGCCGACACTTACTTCTGTGTCCTTTGAATGCCTAATGTATCTCCAGCCACCAAATACTACGTTCTTAGCTGTCAGGTAAACCCATGTGGGCTAATTTTTTAGGCCTATACTGGCCGACACTTACTTCTGTATCCTGTGAATGCCTAATGTACCTCCAGCAACCAAACACTACGTTCTTAGCTGTCAGGTAAACCCATGTGGGCTAATTTTTGGGGCCTATACAGGCCGACACTTACTTCTGTATCCTGTGAATGCCTAATATACCTCAGGCCACCAAATACTATATTCTTAGCTGTCAGGTAAACCCATGTGGGCTCATTTTTGGGGCCTATACTGGTCGACACTTACTTCTGTATCCTGTGAATGCCTAATGTACCTTCAGCCACAGAATACTACGTTCTTAGCTGTCAGGTAAACCCATGTGGGCTAATTTTTTGGGCCTATACTGGCCGACACCTACTTCTTTATCCTGTGAATGCCTAATGTACCTCCAGCCTCCAAATACTACATTCTTAGCTGTCAGGTAAACCCATGTGGTCTAATTTTTGGGGCATATACCGGCCGACACTTACTTCTGTATCCTGTGAATGCCTAATTTACCTCCAGCCACCAAATACTACGTTCTTAGCTGTCAGGTAAACCCATGTGGGCTAATTTTTGGGGCCTATACTGGCCGACACTTACTTCTTTATCCTGTGAATGCCTAATGTACCTTCAGCCACAGAATACTACGTTCTTAGCTGCCAGGTAAACCCATGTGGTCTAATTTTTGTTGCCAATACTGGCCGACACTTACTTCTGTATCCTGTGAATGCCTAATGTACCTTCAGCCACAGAATACTACGTTCTTAGCTGTCAGGTAAACCCATGTGGGCTAATTGTTGGGGCCAATACCGGCCGACACTTACATCTATATCCTGTGAATGCCTAATGTACCTTCAGCCACAGAATACAATGTTCTTAGCTGTCAGGTAAACACATGTGGGCTAATTTTTGGTGCCCTGGAACGGTCGACACTTACTTCTTAATCCTGTAAATGCCTAAAGTACCTTCAGCCACAGAATACTACATTCTTAGATGTTAGGGAAAAGGCATGTGGGCTAATTTTTGGGGCCTATACTGGCCGACACTTACTTCTGTATCCTGTGAATGCCTAATGTGCCTCCAGCCACCAAATACTATGTTCTTAGCTGTCAGGTAAACCCATGTGGGCTAAGTTTTGGGGCCTATACTGGTCGACACTTACTTCTGTATCTTGTGAATGCCTAATGTACCTTCAGCCACAGAATACTACGTTCTTAGCTGTCAGGTAAACCCATGTGGGCTTATTTTTTGGGCCAATACTGGCCGACACCTACTTCTTTATCCTGTGAATGCCTAATGTACCTCCAGCCTCCAAATACTACATTCTTAGCTGTCAAGTAAACCCATGTGGTCTAATTTTTGGGGCATATACTGGCCGACACTTACTTCTGTATCCTGTGAATGCCTAATTTACCTCCAGCAACCAAATAGTACGTTCTTAGCTGTCAGGTAAACCCATGTGGGCTAATTTTTGGGGCCTATACTGGCCGACACTTACTTCTTTATCCTGTGAATGCCTAATGTACCTTCAGCCACAGAATACTACGTTCTTAGCTGTCAGGTAAACCAATGTGGGCTAATGTTTGGGGACAATACTGGCCGACACTTAGTTCTGTATCCTGTGAATGCCTAATGTACCTCCAGCCACCAAATACTATGTTCTTAGCTGTCAAGTAAACCCATGTGGGCTAATTTTTGGGGCCTATACTGGTCGACACTTACTTCTGTATCCTTTGAATGCCTAATATACCTTCAGCCACAGAACACTACGTTCTTATCTGTCAGGTAAACCCATGTGGGCTAATTTTTGGGGCCAATACTGGCCGACACTTAGTTCTGTATCCTGTGAATGCCTAATGTACCTTCAGCCACAGAATACTACGTTCTTAGCTGTCAGGTAAACGCATGTGGGCTAATTTTTGGGGCCTGGAATGGCCGACACTTACTTCTTTAACCTGTTAATGCCTAATGTACCTTCAACCACAGAATACTACGTTCTTAGCTGTCAGGTAAATGCATGTGGGCTAATTTTTGGGGCCACTACTGGCCGACACTTATTTCTGTATCCTGTGAATACCTAATATACCTTCAGCCACAGAATACTACATTCTTAGCTGTCAGGTAAACGCACGTGGGCTAATTTTTGGGGCCAATACTGGCCGACACTTACTTCTGTATCGTGTGAATGCCTAATATACCTCCAACCACCAAATACTACATTCTTAGCTGTCAGTTAAACCTATGTGGGCTAATTTTTGGGGCCTATACTGGCCGACACTTATTTCTTTATCCTGTGAATGCCTAATGTACCTTCAGCCACACAATACTACGTTCTTAGCTGTCAGGTAAACCCATGTGGTCTAATTTTTGGGGCCAATACTGGCCGACACTTACTTCTATATCCTGTGAATGCCTAATGTACCTTCAGCCACAGAATACTACGTTCTTAGCTGTCAGGTAAACCCATGTGGGCTAATTTTTGGGGCCAATACCGGCCGACACTTACATCTATATCCTGTGAATGCCTAATGTACCTTCAGCCACAGAATACAATGTTCTTAGCTGTCAGGTAAACACATGTGGGCTAATTTTTGGGGCCTGGAATGGTCGACACTTCTTAATCCTGTAAATGCCTAAAGTACCTTCAGCCACAGAATACAACATTCTTAGCTGTTAGGGAAAAGGCAGGTAGGCTAATTTTTGGGGCCTATACTGGCCGACACTTACTTCTGTATCCTGTGAATGCCTAATGTGCCTCCAGCCACCAAATACTATGTTCTTAGCTGTCAGGTAAACCCATGTGGGCTAAGTTTTGGGGCCTATACTGGTCGACACTTACTTCTGTATCTTGTGAATGCCTAATGTACCTTCAGCCACAGAATACTACGTTCTTAGCTGCCAGGTAAACCCATGTGGGCTAATTTTTGGGGCCTATACTGGCCTACACTTACTTCTTTATCCTGTGAATGCCTAATGTTCCTCCAGCAACCAAATACTAGGTTCTTAGCTGTCAGGTAAACCCATGTGGTCTAATTTTTGGGGCCTATACTGGCCGACACTTACTTTTGTATCCTGTGAATGCATAATGTACCTCCAGCCACCAAATACTACGTTCTTATCAGTCAGGTAAAACCCATGCGGACTAATTTTTGGGGCCTATACTGGCAGACAATTACTTCTTTATCCTGTGAATGCCTAATGTACCTTCAGCCACAGAATACTACGTTCTTAGCTGTCAGGTAAACGCATGTGGACTAATTTTTGGGGCCTGGAATGGCCGACACATACTTCTGTATCCTATGAATGCCTAATGTACCTTCAGCCACAGAATACAATGTTCTTAGCTGTCAGGTAAACGCATGTGGGCTAATTTTTGGGGCCTGGAATGGTCGACACTTAGTTCTTTATCCTGTGAATGCCTAATGTACCTTCAGCCACAGAATACTACATTCTTAGCTGTCAGGTAAACCCATGTGGGCTAATTTTTGGGGCCAATACTGGCCGACACTTACTTCTGTATCCTGTGAATTCCTAATGTACCTCCAGCCATCAAATACTACGTTCTTAGCTGTCAGGTAAACCCATGTGGGCTAATTTTTGGGGCCTATACTGGCCGACACTTACTTCTTTTTCCTGTGAATGTCTAATGTATCTCAAGCCACCAAATACTACATTCTTAACTGTTACGTAAGCCCATGTGGGCCGATTTCTGGGGCCTATACAGGCCGACACTTACTTCTGTGTCCTGTGAATGCCTAATGTACCTCCAGCCACCAAATACTAAGTTCTTAGCTGTCAGGTAAACCCATGTGGGCTAATTTTTGGGGCCTATACTGGTCAACACTTACTTCTGTATCCTGTGAATGCCTAATGTACCTTCAGCCACAGAATACTACGTTCCTAGCTGTCAGGTAAACCCATATGGGCTAATTTTTGGGGCCTTAACTGGCCGACACCTACTTCTTTATCCTGTGAATGCCTAATGTACCTCCAGCCACCAAATACTACGTTTTTAGCTGTCAGGTAAACGCATGTGGGCTAATTTTTGGGGCCTGGAATGGCCGACACCTACTTCTTTATCCTGTGAATGCCTAATGTACCTTCAGCCACAGAATACTACATTCTTAGCTGTCAGGTAAACACATGTGGGCTAATTTTTGGGGCCAATACTGGTCGACACTTACTTCTGTAATCTGTGAATGCCTAATGTACCTTCACCCACAGAATACTACATTCTTAGCTGTCAGGTAAATCGATGTGGGCTAATTTTTGGTGCCAATACTGGCCGACACTTACTTCTGTATCCTGTGAATGCCTAATGTACATTTAGAAACAGAATACAATGTTCTTAGCTGTCGGGTAAACTCACGTGGGCTAATTTTTGGGGCTCGGATTTGCTGACACTTACTTTTTTATCCTGTGAATGCCTAATGTACCTTCAGCCACAGAATACTACGTTCTTAGCTTTCAGGTAAACACATGTGGGCTAATTTTTGGGGCCAATACTGGTCGTCACTTACTTCTGTATCCTGTGAATGCCTAATGTACTTTCAGCCACAGAATACTACATTCTTAGCTGTCAGGTAAACCCACGTGGGCTCATTTTTGGGGCCAATACCGGCCGACACTTACTTCTGTATCCTGTGAAGGCCTAATGTAAGTTTAGCCACAGAAAACAATGTTCTTATCTTTTGGGTAAACACATGTGGGCTAATTTTTGGGGCCCGTTGGCCGACACTTACTTCTTTATCCTGTGAATGCCTAATGTACTTTCAGCCACAGAATACTACATTCTTCGCTGTCAGGTAAAGGCATGTGGGCTAATTTTTGGGGCCAATACTGGCCGACACTTACTTCTGTATTCTGTTAATGCCTAATGTACTTTAAGCCACAGAATACTATTTTTTTAGCTGTCAGGTAAACGCATGTGGGCTAATTTTTGAGGCCAATACTGGCCGACACTTACTTCTGTATCCTGTGAATGCTTAATGTACCTTAAGCCACAGAATACTACATTCTTAGCTGTCAGGTAAACACATATGGGCTAATTTTTGGGGCCAATACTGGCCGACACCTACTTCTGTATCCTGTGAATGCCTAATGTACCTTCAGCCACAGAATACTACATTCTTAGCTGTCATGTAATCCCATGTGGGCTAATATTTGGGGCCTATACTGGCCAACACTTACTTCTGTATCCTGTGAATGCCTAATGTACCTTCAGCCAAAGAATACTACATTCTTAGCTTTCAGGTAAACCCATGTGGGCTAATTTATGGGGCCTATACTGGCAGACACTTACTTCTGTATCCTGTGAATGACTAATGTACCTCCAGCCACCAAATACTACGTTCTTAGCTGTCAGGTAAACCCATGTGGGCTAATTTTTGGGGCCTATACTGGTCGACACTTACTTTTGTATCCTGTGAATGCCTAATGTACCTCCAGCCACCAAATACTACGTTGTTAGCTGTCAGGTAAACTCATGTGGTCTAATTTTTGGGGCCTATACTGGCAGACACTTACTTCTGTATCCTGTGAATGACTAATGTACCTCCAGCCACCAAATACTACGTTCTTAGCTGTCAAGTAAACCCATGTGGGCTAATTTTTGGGGCCTATACTGGCCGACACTTACTTCTGTATCCTGTGAATGCCTAATGTACCTCCAGCCACCAAATACTACATTCTTAGCTGACAGGTAAACCAATATGGGCTGATTTTTGGGGCCAATACTGGCCGACACTTACTTCTGTATCCTGTGAATGCCTAATGTACCTTCAGCCACAGAAAACTACGTTCTTAGCTGTCAGGTAAACACATGTGGGATAAGTTTTGGGGCAAATACTGGCCGACACTTACTTCTGTATCCTATGAATGCCTAATGTACCTTCAGCCACAGAATACTACATTCTTAGCTGTCAGGTAAACCCATGTGATCTAATTTTTGGGGCCAATACTGGCCGACACTTACTTCTGTATCCTTTGAATGCCTAATGTACATTCAGCCACAGAATACAATGTTCTTAGCTGTCCGGTAAACACATGTGGGCTAATTTTTGGGGCCTGGATTGGCTGACACTTACTTCTTTTTCCCGTGAATGCCTAATGTACCTTCAGCCACAGAATACTACGTTCTTATCTGTCAGGTAAATGCATGTGGGCTAATTTTTGGGGCAAATACTGGCCGACACTTACTTCTGTATCCTTTGAATGCCTAATGTACCTTCAGCCACAGAATACTACGTTCTTAGCTGTCAGGTAAACGCATGTGGGCTAATTTTTGGGGCCAATACTGGCCGACTCTTACTTCTGTATCCTGTGAATGCCTAATGTACCTTCAGCCACAGAATACTACGTTCTTAGCTGTCAGGTAAACCCTTGTGGGCTAATTTTTGGTGCCAATACTGGCCGACACTTACTTCTGTATCCTGTGAATGCGTAATGTACCTCCAGCCACCAAATACTACGTTCTTAGCTGACAGGTAAACCCATGTGGGCTAATTTTTGGGGCCAATACTGGCCGACACTTACTTCTGTATCCTGTGAATGCCTAATGTACCTTCAGCCACAGAATACTACCTTCTTAGCTGTCAGGTAAACCCATGTGGGCTATTTTTTTGGGCCTAAACTGGCCGATACCTACTTCTTTATCCTGTGAAAGCCTAATGTACCTCCAGCCCCCAAATACGACTTTCTTAGCTGTCAGGTAAACTCATGTGGTCTAATTTTTGGGGCCTATACTGGCCGACAATTACTTGTGTATCCTGTGAATGCCTAATTTACCTTCAGCCAAAGAATACTACATTCTTAGCTGTCAGGTAAACACATGTGGGCTAATTTTTGTGGCCAATACTGGTCCACACTTACTTCTGTATCCTGTGAATGCCTAATGTACCTCCAGCCCCCAAATACGACTTTCTTAGCTGTCAGGTAAACTCATGTGGTCTAATTTTTGGGGCCTATACTGGCCGACAATTACTTCTGTATCCTGTGAATGCCTAATTTGCCTTCAGCCAAAGAATACTACGTTCTTAGCTGTCAGGTAAACACATGTGGGCTAATTTTTGGGGCCAATACTGGCCGACACTTACTTCTGTATTCTGTGAATGCCTAATGCACCTTCAGCCACCGAATACTACGTTCTTAGCTTTCAGGTAAACACATGTGGGCTAATTTTTGGGGCCTATACTGGCCGACACTTACTTCTGTATCCTGTGAATGCCTAATGTACCTTCAGCCACAGAATACTACGTTCTTAGCTGTCAGGTAAACACATGTGGGCTAACTTTTTGGGGCCAATACTGGCCGACACTTACTTCTATATCCTGTGAATGCCTAATGTACCTTCATCCACAGAATACTACATTCTTAGCGGTCAGGTAAACCCATGTGGTCTAATTTTTGGGGCCTGGAATGGCCAACACTTACTTCTTTATCCTGTGAATGCCTAATGTACCCTAAGCCACAGAATACTACGTTCTTAGCTGTCAGGTAAACGCATGTGGGCTAATTCTTGGGTCCAGTACTGGCCAACACTTACTTCTGTATCCTGTGAATGCCTAATGTACCTTCAGCCACAGAATACTACGTTCTTAGCTGTCAGGTAAACACATGTGGGCTAATTTTTGGGGCCAATACTGGCCGAAACTTACTTCTATATCCTGTGAATGCCTAATGTACCTTCATCCACAGAATACTACATTCTTAGCTGTCAGGTAAACCCATGTGGTCTAATTTTTGGGGCCAATACTGGCCGACACTTACTTCTGTATCCTGTGAATGCCTAATGTACATTCAGCCACAGAATACAATGTTCTTAGCTGTCGAGTAAACACATGTGGGCTAATTTTTGGGGCCCGGATTGGCTGACACTTACTTCTTTATCCTGTGAATGCCTAATGTACCTTCAGCCACAGAATATTTAGTTCTTAGCTGTCAGGTAAACGCGTGTGGGCTAATTTTTGGGGCCAATACTGGCCGACACTTACTTCTGTATTCTGTGAATGCCTAATGTACCTTCAGCCACCGAATACTATGTTCTTAGCTGTCAGGTAAACACATGTGGGCTAATTTTTGGGGCCAATACTGGCCGACACTTACTTCTGTATCCTGTGAATGCCTAATTTACCTTCAGCCACAGAAAACTACGTTCTTAGCTGTCAGGTAAATACATGTGGGCTATTTTTGGGGCCAATACTGGTCGACACTTACTTCTGTATCCTGTGAATGAATAATGTACCTTCAGCCACAGAATACTACATCCTTAGCTGTCAGGTAAACTGATGTAGGCTAATTTTTGGGGCCTATACTGGCCGACACTTACTTCTGTTTCCTGTGAATGCCTAATGTACCTCCAGCCACCAAATTCTAAGTTCTTGGCTGTCAGGTAAACCCATGTGGGCTAATTTGTGGGGCCTATACTGGTCGACACTTACTTTTGTATCCTGTGAATGCCTAATGTACCTCCAGCCACCAAATACTATGTTCTTAGCTGTCAGGTAAACTCATGTGGTCTTTTTTTTGGGGCCTATACTGGCCGACACTTACTTCTGTATCCTGTGAATGCCAAATGTACCTCCAGCCACCAAATACTACGTTCTTAGCTGTCAGGTAAACCCATGTGGGTTAATTTTTGGGGCCTATACTGGCCGACACTTACTTCTGTATCCTGTGAATGCCTAATGTACCTCCAGCCACCAAATACTACGTTCTTAGCTGACAGGTAAACCCATGTGGGCCAATTTTTGGGGCCTATACTGGCCGACACTTACTTCTTTATTCTGTGAATGCCTAATGTACCTTCAGCCACAGAATACTACATTCTTAGCTGTCAGGTAAATAGTGATGTCGCGAACATAAAATTCGCTGTTCGCGAACGGCGAACGCGAACATCGGCGAATGTTCGCGAACCGGCGAACATTGCGAACCGCCATAGACTTTAATAGGCAGGCGAATTTTAAAACCCACAGGGACTCTTTCTGGCCATAATAGTAATGGAAAAGTTGTTTCAAGGGGACAAACACCTGGACTGTGGCATGCCGGAGAGGGATCACACAAAAAAAAGTTCTTAAAAACTGTAATTTTTTGATAGAGAGCCAATTATTGGAAAAATTAAAAAAAAAATAAAAATAAAACATTTCTTTGGATTTAGCATCTGGGGGGTCTAAAAAGTGTACCTGTGAAGTTTCAGCTCTGCAGCATGTCCGGAACCAGAAAAAATTACGAATTAGGGTTAGGGCTAGGGTTAGGGTTAGGGTTAGGGTTAGGGCTAGGGCTAGGGCTAGGGCTAGGGCTAGGGTTAGGGTTAGGGTTAGGGTTATTTTTATGGCTAGGCTTAGAGGGTTAGGGTTAAGGTTAGAGGGTTAGGGTTATGGTTAGAGGGTTAGGGTTAGGTTTAGTGTTAGGGGCTAGGGTTACGGTGAGATACTTAGGGTTAGAGTTAGTAGCCCTACCCCTACCCCTACCCCTCTAACTCTAACCCTAAGCACTAAAAATAACCCTAACCTTAGCCCTGACCCTAACCCTAGCCCTAACCCTAACCCTAACCCTAGCCCTAACCCTGATTCTATTTTTTTTCCTGGTTCTGGACATGCTACAGAGCTGAAACTTCACAGGTACACTTTTTAGACCCCACAGACAATAAATCCAAAGAAATTTTTTTTTTTTAAGTTTTTTTTTTTTTTTTTTAAGTTTTCCAATAATTGGCTCTCTATCAAAAATGACAATTTTTAAGAACTTTTTTTGTGTGATTTAGTGTCTAGGGGGTCTAAAAAGTGTACCTGTGAAGTTTCAGCTCTGTACCATGTCCAGAACCAGAAAAAAAAGATAATTTTTCAGTAGAGCAGGGATGGTGGGAACCCCTTTTACACCTATATGATCTTTTTTTCCTGGTTCTGGACATGCTGCAGAGCTGAAACTTCACAGGTACACCTTTTAGACCCCCCAAACAATAAATCCAAAGACATTTTTTTTTGTTAAGTTTTTTTTTCCAATAATTGGCTCTCTATCAAAAATGACAATTTTTAAGAACTTTTTTGTGTGATTTAGTGTCTAGGGGGTCTAAAAAGTGTACCTGTGAAGTTTCAGCCTGTAGCATGTCCAGAACCAGAAAAAAAAGATAATTGTTCAGTAGAGCAGGGATGGTGGGAACCCCTTTTACACCTATATGATCTTTTTTTTCTGGTTCTGCACATGCTACATATATATATATATATATATTAAAAAAATACTCAAATACCAGCCCTCAAAGGGGCTTTTGGGAACAATATATATATATATATATATATATATATATCACAGAACAAAAAAAAATACACAAATACCAGCCCTCAAAAGGGCTTTTGGGGACAATATATATATATATATATATATATATATATATATATATATATATATATCCAAAAAAAACCTCAAATACCAGCCCTAGGAAGGGCTTTTTGGGGTGCTGTCCTTACAGCAGGAGTGTACCAAGAACACTGGCTAACAAGACCGGGAACTGTCCCTAGCTATAACAGCAGCAGCAGCAGCAGCACTTTCCCTGCTCTCAGTAACACAGAAATGATCTAAGATGGATGCTGCCCTTGCTTATTTATAGGAGGTGGGAGGGTGTGGGAGGGAGGTATGCTGATTGGCCTGGAATGTGTCTGCTGACTGTGATGTTCAGGGTCAAAGTTTGCCTCAATGATGATGTATAGGAGGCGGACCGAACATCGCATATGTTCGCCCGCAGCGGCGAACGCGAACATGCGAAGTTCGCCGGGAACTGTTCGCCGGCGAACAGTTCTGTACATCTCTACAGGTAAACCCATGTGGGCTCATTTTTGGGGCCAATACTGTCCGACACTTAGTTCTGTATCCTATGAATTCCTAATTTACCTTAAGCCACGTAATACTACGTTCTTAGCTGTCAGGTTAACGCATGTGGGCTAATTTTTGGGGCCTGGAATGGCCAACACTTACTTCTTTATCCTGTGAATGCCTAATGTACCTTCAGCCACAGAATACTACGTTCTTAGCTGTCAGGTAAACGCATGTGGGCTAATTCTTGGGGCCCAACTGGCCGACACTAACTTCTGTATCCTGTGAATGCCTAATGTACCTTCAGCCACAGAATACTACGTTCTTTGCTGTCAAGTAAACACATGTGGGCTAATTTTTGGGGCCAATACTGGCCGACACTTACTTCTGTATCCTGTGAATGCCTAATGTACCTTCAGCCACAGAATACTACATTCTTAGCTGTCAGGTAAACCCATGTGGTCTAATTTTTGGGGCCAATACTGGCCGACACTTACTTCTGTATCCTGTGAATGCCTAATGTACCTTCAGCCACAGAATACTATATTCTTAGCTGTCAGGTAAGCCCATGTGGGCTAATTTTTGGTGCCAATACTGGCCGACACTTACTTCTGTATCCTGTGAGTGCCTAATGTACATTTAGCCACAGAATACAATGTTCTTAGCTGTCGGGTAAACACATGTGGGCTAATTTTTGGGGCCCGGATTGGCTGACACTTACTTCTTTATCCTGTGAATGCCTAATGTACCTTCAGTCACAGAATATTACGTTCTTAGCTGTCAAGTAAACACATGTGGGCTAATTTTTGGGGCCAATACTGGCCGACACTAAATTCTGTATCCTGTGAATGCCTAATGTACCTTCAGCCACAGAATACTACATTCTTAGCTGTCAGGTAAACCCATGTGGTCTAATTTTTGGGGCCAATACTGGCCGACACTTACTTCTGTATCCTGTGAATGCCTAATGTACCTTCAGCCACAGAATACTACATTCTTAGCTGTCAGGTAAGCCTATGTGGGCTAA
Organism: Pelophylax lessonae; assembly: GCF_965119305.1. NCBI lineage: Eukaryota > Metazoa > Chordata > Amphibia > Anura > Ranidae > Pelophylax > Pelophylax lessonae. Next base: position 155,155,888 of record NC_138773.1, read on the forward strand.
TTTTTGGGGCCAATACTGGCCGACACTTACTTCTGTATCCTGTGAGTGCCTAATGTACATTTAGCCACAGAATACAATGTTCTTAGCTGTCGGGTAAACACATGTGGGCTAATTTTTGGGGCCCGGATTGGCTGACACTTACTTCTTTATCCTGTGAATGCCTAATGTACCTTCAGCTACAGAATATTACGTTCTTAGCTGTCAGGTAAACGCGTGTGGGCTAATTTTTGGGGCCTATACTGGCCTACACTTACTTCTTTATCCTGTGAATGCCTAATGTACCTCCAGCCACCAAATACTAAGTTCTTAGTTGTCAGGTAAACCCATGTGGGCTAATTTTTGGGGCCTATACTAGTCGACACTTACTTTTGTATCCTGTGAATGCCTAATGTACCTCCAGCCACCAAATACTACGTTCTTAGCTGTCAGGTAAACTCATGTGGTCTAATTTTTGGGGCCTATATTGGCCGACACTTACTTATGTATCCTGTGAATGCCTAATGTACCTCCAGCCACCAAATACTACGTTCTTAGCTGACAGGTAAACAAATGTGGGCTAATTTTTGGGGCCTATACTGGCCGACACTTACTTCTTTATCCTGTGAATGCCTAATGTACCTTCAGCCACAGAATACTACATTCTTAGCTGTCAGGTAAACCCATGTGGGCTAATTTTTGGGGCCAATACTGGCCGACACTTAGTTCTGTATCCTTTGAATGCCTAATGTACCTTGTGCCACAGAATACTACATTCTTAGCTGTCAGGTTAACGCATGTGGGCTAATTTTTGGGGCCAATACCGGCCGACACTTACTTCTATATCCTGTGAATGCCTAATGTACCTTCAGCCACAGAATACAATGTTCTTAGCTGTCAGGTAAACACATGTGGGCTAATTTTTGGGGCCAATACTGGCCGACACTTACTTCTGTATCCCGTGAATGCCTAATGTACCTTCAGCCACAGAATACTACATTCTTAGCTGTCAGGTAAACCCATGTGGTCTAATTTTTGGGGCCAATACTGGCCGACACTTACTTCTGTATCCTGTGAATGCCTAATGTACATTCAGCCACAGAATACAATGTTCTTAGCTGTAGGGTAAACACATGTGGGCTAATTTTTGGGGCCCGGATTGGCTGACACTTACTTCTTTATCCTGTGAATGCCTAATGTACCTTCAGTCACAGAATATTACGTTCTTAGCTGTCAGGTAAACGCGTGTGGGCTATTTTTTGGGGCCAATACTGGCCGACACTTACTTCTGTATTCTGTGAATGCCTAATGTACCTTCAGCCACCGAATACTACGTTCTTAGCTGGCAGGTAAACACATGTGGGCTATTTTTGGGGCCAATACTGGTCGACACTTACTTCTGTATCCTGTGAATGCCTAATGTACCTTCAGCCACAGAATACTACGTTCTTAGCTGTCAGGTAAACCCATGTGGGCTAATTTTTGGGGCCTATACTGGCCGACACTTACTTCTGTATCCTGTGAATGCCTAATGTACCTCCAGCCACCAAATAATAAGTTCTTAGCTGTCAGGTAAACCCATGTGGGCTAATTTTTGGGGCCTATACTGGTCGACACTTACTTTTGTATCCTGTGAATGCCTAATGTACCTCCAGCCACCAAATACTACGTTTTTAGCTGACAGGTAAACCCATGTGGGCTAATTTTTGGGGCCTATACTGGCCGACACTTACTTCTTTATCCTGTGAATGCCTAATGTACCTTCAGCCACAGAATACTACATTCTTAGCGGTCAGGTAAACCCATGTGGGCTAATTTTTGGGGCCAATACTGGCCGACACTTAGTTCTGTATCGTATGAATGCCTAATGTAACTTCAGCCACAGAATACTACGTTCTTAGCTGTCAGGTTAACGCATGTGGGCTAATTTTTGGGGCCTGGAATGGCCAACACTTTCTTCTGTGTCCTGTGAATGCCTAATGTACCTTCAGCCACAGAATACTATGTTCTTAGCCATCAGGTAAACACATGTGGGCTAATTTTTGGGGCCAATACTGGCCGACACTTACTTCTGTATCCTGTGAATGCCTAATGTACCTTCAGCCACAGAATACTACATTCTTAGCTGTCAGGTAAACCCATGTGGTCTAATTTTTTGGGCCAATACTGGCTGACACTTATTTCTGTATCCTGTGAATGCCTAATGTACATTCAGCCACAGAATACAATGTTCTTAGCTGTCGGGTAAACACATGTGGGCTAAATTTTGGGGCCTGGATTGGCTGACACTTACTTCTTTATCCCGTGAATGCCTAATGTACCTTCAGCCACAGAATACTACGTTCTTAGCTGTCAGGTAAACGCATGTGGGCTAATTTTTGGGGCCAATACTTGCCGACACTTACTTCTATATCCTGTGAATGCCTAATGTACCTTCAGCCACAGAATACTACGTTCTTAGCTGTCAGGTAAACGCATTTGGGCTAATTTTTGGGGCCAATACTGGCCGACTCTTACTTCTGTATCCTGTGAATGCCTAATTTACCTTCAGCCACAGAATACTACGTTCTTAGCTGGCAGGTAAACACATGTGGGCTATTTTTGGGGCCAATACTGGTCGACACTTACTTCTGTATCCTGTGAATGCCTAATGTACCTTCAGCCACAGAATACTACATTCTTAGCTGTCAGGTAAACCCATGTGGGCTAATTTTTGGGGCCTATACTGGCCGACACTTACTTCTGTATCCTGTGAATGCCTAATGTACCTCCAGCCACCAAATACTATGTTTTTAGCTGACAGGTAAACCCATGTGGGCTAATTTTTGGGGCCTATACTGGCCGACGCTTACTTCTTTATCCTGTGAATGCCTAATGTACCTTCAGCCACAGAATTCTACATTCTTAGCTGTCAGGTAAACCCATGTGGGCTAATTTTTGGGGCCAATACTGGCCGACACTTAGTTCTGTATCCTATGAATGCCTAATGTAACTTCAGCCACAGAATACTACGTTCTTAGCTGTCAGGTTAACGCATGTGGGCTAATTTTTGGGGCCTGGAATGGCCAACACTTTCTACTGTATCCTGTGAATGCCTAATGTACCTTCAGCCACAGAATACTATGTTCTTAGCCGTCAGGTAAACACATGTGGGCTAATTTTTGGGGCCAATACTGGCCGACACTTACTTCTGTATCCTGTGAATGCCTAATGTACCTTCAGCCACAGAATATTACGTTCTTAGCTGTCAGGTAAACGCGTGTGGGCTATTTTTTGGGGCCAATACTGGCCGACACTTACTTCTGTATTCTGTGAATGCCTAATGTACCTTCAGCCACCGTTTACTACGTTCTTAGCTGGCAGGTAAACACATGTGGGCTATTTTTGGGGCCAATACTGGTCGACAATTAGTTCTGTATCCTGTGAATGCCTAATGTACCTTCAGCCACAGAATACTACATTCTTAGCTGTCAGGTAAACCCATGTGGGCTAATTTTTGGGGCCTATACTGGCTGACACTTACTTCTGTATCCTGTGAATGCCTAATGTACTTCCAGCCACCAAATACTAAGTTCTTAGCTGTCAGGTAAACCCATGTGGGCTAATTTTTGGGGCCTATACTGGTCGACACTTACTTTTGTATCCTGTGAATGCCTAATGTACCTCCAGCCACCAAATACTACGTTTTTAGCTGACAGGTAAACCCATGTGGGCTAATTTTTGGGGCCTATACTGGCCAACACTTACTTCTTTATCCTGTGAATGCCTAATGTACCTTCAGCCACAGAATACTACATTCTTAGCTGTCAGGTAAACCCATGTTGGCTAATTTTTGGGGCCAATACTGGCCGACACTTAGTTCTGTATCCTATGAATGCCTAATGTAACTTCAGCCACAGAATACTATATTCTTAGCTGTCAGGTAAACCCATGTGGTCTAATTTTTGGGGCCAATACTGGCCGACACTTACTTCTGTATCCTGTGAATGCCTAATGTACATTCAGCCACAAAATACAATGTTCTTAGCTGTCAGGTAAACACATGTGGGCTAAATTTTGGGGCCTGGAATGGCCAACACTTTCTTCTGTATCCTGTGAATGCCTAATGTACCTTCAGCCACAGAATACTATGTTCTTAGCCGTCAGGTAAACACATGTGGGCTAATTTTTGGGGTCAATACTGGCCGACACTTACTTCTGTATCCTGTGAATGCCTAATGTACCTTCAGCCACAGAATACTATATTCTTAGCTGTCAGGTAAACCCATGTGGTCTAATTTTTGGGGCCAATACTGGCCGACACTTACTTCTGTATCCTGTGAATGCCTAATGTACATTCAGCCACAAAATACAATGTTCTTAGCTGTCAGGTAAACACATGTGGGCTAAATTTTGGGGCCTGGATTGGCTGACACTTACTTCTTTATCCCGTGAATGCCTAATGTACCTTCAGCCACAGAATACTACGTTCTTAGCTGTCAGGTAAACGCATGTGGGCTAATTTTTGGGGCCAATACTTGCCGACACTTACTTCTATATCCTGTGAATGCCTAATGTACCTTCAGCCACAGAATACTACGTTCTTAGCTGTCAGGTAAACTCATTTGGGCTAATTTTTGGGGCCAATACTGGCCGACTCTTACTTCTGTATCCTGTGAATGCCTAATTTACCTTCAGCCACAGAATACTACGTTCTTAGCTGGCAGGTAAACACATGTGGGCTATTTTTGGGGCCAATACTGGTCGACACTTACTTCTGTATCCTGTGAATGCCTAATGTACCTTCAGCCACAGAATACTACATTCTTAGCTGTCAGGTAAACCCATGTGGGCTAATTTTTGGGGCCTATACTGGCCGACACTTACTTCTGTATCCTGTGAATGCCTAATGTACCTCCAGCCACCAAATACTATGTTTTTAGCTGACAGGTAAACCCATGTGGGCTAATTTTTGGGGCCTATACTGGCCGACGCTTACTTCTTTATCCTGTGAATGCCTAATGTACCTTCAGCCACAGAATTCTACATTCTTAGCTGTCAGGTAAACCCATGTGGGCTAATTTTTGGGGCCAATACTGGCCGACACTTAGTTCTGTATCCTATGAATGCCTAATGTAACTTCAGCCACAGAATACTACGTTCTTAGCTGTCAGGTTAACGCATGTGGGCTAATTTTTGGGGCCTGGAATGGCCAACACTTTCTACTGTATCCTGTGAATGCCTAATGTACCTTCAGCCACAGAATACTATGTTCTTAGCCGTCAGGTAAACACATGTGGGCTAATTTTTGGGGCCAATACTGGCCGACACTTACTTCTGTATCCTGTGAATGCCTAATGTACCTTCAGCCACAGAATATTACGTTCTTAGCTGTCAGGTAAACGCGTGTGGGCTATTTTTTGGGGCCAATACTGGCCGACACTTACTTCTGTATTCTGTGAATGCCTAATGTACCTTCAGCCACCGTTTACTACGTTCTTAGCTGGCAGGTAAACACATGTGGGCTATTTTTGGGGCCAATACTGGTCGACAATTAGTTCTGTATCCTGTGAATGCCTAATGTACCTTCAGCCACAGAATACTACATTCTTAGCTGTCAGGTAAACCCATGTGGGCTAATTTTTGGGGCCTATACTGGCTAACACTTACTTCTGTATCCTGTGAATGCCTAATGTACTTCCAGCCACCAAATACTAAGTTCTTAGCTGTCAGGTAAACCCATGTGGGCTAATTTTTGGGGCCTATACTGGTCGACACTTACTTTTGTATCCTGTGAATGCCTAATGTACCTCCAGCCACCAAATACTACGTTTTTAGCTGACAGGTAAACCCATGTGGGCTAATTTTTGGGGCCTATACTGGCCAACACTTACTTCTTTATCCTGTGAATGCCTAATGTACCTTCAGCCACAGAATACTACATTCTTAGCTGTCAGGTAAACCCATGTTGGCTAATTTTTGGGGCCAATACTGGCCGACACTTAGTTCTGTATCCTATGAATGCCTAATGTAACTTCAGCCACAGAATACTATATTCTTAGCTGTCAGGTAAACCCATGTGGTCTAATTTTTGGGGCCAATACTGGCCGACACTTACTTCTGTATCCTGTGAATGCCTAATGTACATTCAGCCACAAAATACAATGTTCTTAGCTGTCAGGTAAACACATGTGGGCTAAATTTTGGGGCCTGGAATGGCCAACACTTTCTTCTGTATCCTGTGAATGCCTAATGTACCTTCAGCCACAGAATACTATGTTCTTAGCCGTCAGGTAAACACATGTGGGCTAATTTTTGGGGTCAATACTGGCCGACACTTACTTCTGTATCCTGTGAATGCCTAATGTACCTTCAGCCACAGAATACTATATTCTTAGCTGTCAGGTAAACCCATGTGGTCTAATTTTTGGGGCCAATACTGGCCGACACTTACTTCTGTATCCTGTGAATGCCTAATGTACATTCAGCCACAAAATACAATGTTCTTAGCTGTCAGGTAAACACATGTGGGCTAAATTTTGGGGCCTGGATTGGCTGACACTTACTTCTTTATCCCGTGAATGCCTTATGTACCTTCAGCCACAGAATACTACGTTCTTAGCTGTCAGGTAAACGCATGTGGGCTAATTTTTGGGGCCAATACTTGCCGACACTTACTTCTGTATCCTGTGAATGCCTAATGTACCTTCAGCCACAGAATACTACGTTCTTAGCTGTCAGGTAAACGCATGTGGGCTAATTTTTGGGGCCAATACTGGCCGACTCTTACTTCTGTATCCTGTGAATGCCTAATTTACCTTCAGCCACAGAATGCTACGTTCTTAGCTGGCAGGTAAACACATGTGGGCTATTTTTGGGGCCAATACTGGTCGACACTTACTTCTGTATCCTGTGAATGCCTAATGTACCTTCAGCCACAGAATACTACATTCTTAGCTGTCAGGTAAACCCATGTGGGCTAATTTTTGGGGCCTATACTGGCCGACACTTACTTCTGTATCCTGTGAATGCCTAATGTACCTCCAGCCACCAAATACTACGTTTTTAGCTGACAGGTAAACCCATGTGGGCTAATTTTTGGGGCCTATACTGGCCGACACTTACTTCTGTATCCTGTGAATGCCTAATGTACCTCCAGCCACCAAATACTACGTTTTTAGCTGACAGGTAAACCCATGTGGGCTAATTTTTGGGGCCTATACTGGCCGACACTTACTTCTTTATCCTGTGAATGCCTAATGTACCTTCAGCCACAGAATACTACGTTCTTAGCTGTCAGGTTAACGCATGTGGGCTAATTTTTGGGGCCTGGAATGGCCAACACTTTCTTCTGTATCCTGTGAATGCCTAATGTACCTTCAGCCACAGAATACTATGTTCTTAGCCGTCAGGTAAACACATGTAGGCTAATTTTTGGGGCCAATACTGGCCGACACGTACTTCTGTATCCTGTGAATGCCTAATGTACCTTCAGCCACAGAATACTACATTCTTAGCTGTCAATTAAACCCATGTGGTCTAATTTTTGGGGCCAATACTGGCCGACACTTACTTCTGTATCCTGCTAATGCCTAATGTACATTCAGCCACAGAATAAAATGTTCTTAGCTGTCGGGTAAACGCATGTGGGCTAAATTTTGGGGCCTGGGTTGGCTGACACTTACTTTTTTATCCCATGAATGCCTAATGTACCTTCAGCCACAGAATACTACGTTCTTAGCTGTCAGTTAAACGCATGTGGGCTAATTTTTGGGGCCAATACTTGCCGACACTTACTTCTGTATCATGTGAATGACCAATGTACCTTCAGCCACAGAATACTACGTTCTTAGCTGTCAGGTTAACGCATGTGGGCTAATTTTTGGGGCCTGGAATGGCCAACACTTTCTTCTGTATCCTGTGAATGCCTAATGTACCTTCAGCCACAGAATACTATGTTCTTAGCCGTCAGGTAAACACATGTAGGCTAATTTTTGGGGCCAATACTGGCCGACACGTACTTCTGTATCCTGTGAATGCCTAATGTACCTTCAGCCACAGAATACTACATTCTTAGCTGTCAATTAAACCCATGTGGTCTAATTTTTGGGGCCAATACTGGCCGACACTTACTTCTGTATCCTGCTAATGCCTAATGTACATTCAGCCACAGAATAAAATGTTCTTAGCTGTCGGGTAAACGCATGTGGGCTAAATTTTGGGGCCTGGATTGGCTGACACTTACTTTTTTATCCCATGAATGCCTAATGTACCTTCAGCCACAGAATACTACGTTCTTAGCTGTCAGTTAAACGCATGTGGGCTAATTTTTGGGGCCAATACTTGCCGACACTTACTTCTGTATCATGTGAATGCCTAATGTACCTTCAGCCACAGAATACTACGTTCTTAGCTGTCAGGTAAACGCATGTGGGCTAATTTTTGGGGCCAATACTGGCCGACTCTTACTTCTGTATCCTGTGAATCCCTAATGTACCTTCAGCCACAGAATACTACGTTCTTAGCTGTCAGGTAAACCCTTGTGGGCTAATTTTTGGTGCCAATACTGGCCGACACTTACTTCTGTATCCTGTGAATGCCTAATGTACCTTCAGCCACAGAATACAATGTTCTTAGCTGTCAGGTAAACACATGTGGGCTAATTTTTGGGGCCTGGATTTGCCGACACCTAATTCTTTATCCTGTGAATGCTTAATTTTCAGATTGGAATTGAAAATCAATGGGTCTGTAAAGGTTCCGCCAAATTGTGGAATGGATGTGGACTTATTTTACAGATGTGTGAATGGACCCTATATGTATTTGACATGTATTTACCGACTGCTGTCAGTTCTGGCTGATTTATGAAAAAAAAAAATGTTTTTGCTGTAAAAAAAAAAAAAAAAAAAATTTAGGGCAACTTTTCCAATTGCAATACTTCTGTCATGACATTGTCCATGTGCTGGGACTATTTGTGCACAGCTAGTACGTCTTTTGTGGCTTCTAATATGACCTAAAGGTTTTTAAAGTTCGCCTCATATTAAAGTCAATGGGTCCAGCCGCGAACTTGCGGTTTGCGGACTTTTGAGAAAATTTGCGGCTGACCTTCGCGAACCGCCCTGGTCGATTTTCTTCCATCATTACTCATTACTACAGGTGCGTGATCCAACCAGGTCTTGACCCCAACTCTCGCCTCCACCACTGTCTCCACCAATCTATGTTCAATCAATATATGGTCGATCCTAGAATATGTCCCATGTACTTGGGAATAAATCGTATAATTTTGTTCTTTGGGATGTAACACTCTCCATTAGGGTTGAGCGGACACCTAGATGTCCGTGTTCGACGGGTTCGGCCGAACTTTAAAAAAAAGTCCGGGTCCGTGTCCCGGACTTTTACCGAACTTTTCCCGGACACCGAACCCCATTGAAGTCAATGGGGACCCGAACTTTAAGGCACTAAAATGGCTCTAAAACACCAAAGGAAAGGGCTAGAGTGCTGCAAATGGCAGCAAAACGTAATTAAGAGCATGGCAAGTGCTCTGCAAACAAATGTGGATAGGGAAATAACTTAAAACAACAAAAAAAAACAGAAAAATAAAACAATGTTCTTCTTCATCTCTGAAGGACGAGGCCCATATGGAGTAGGAGGGAGGTTGAGGTGGTGGTGGATGTGGCGGTGACATAGGCGTGCGCACAGGGTGTGCTGGGTGTGCCTGGGCACACCCTAATCACCTAGGGCACATAGCATTGCCAGTGAGGAGATGGGAAAGATCTCCCTGGGACCTGCTCTGCTCTATTTCTCCTTGCCTACAGGTACATGGCCCCGATACATTACTCTCCCTGCTGGCAAACACATGCATGTGTATTTCAACTTTGGGGTGCACACCTTAATGCAATAGGCTGCGCACACCTATGGGCGGTGTAGGTGGAAGCGGCGGTGGAGGAGGACCAGGGCCGGATTAACAGCATCATGGGCTTGGTGCTGAGGATTTTGAAGGGCCTTAAGGGCCGTGCCTTGCCATGCACCCAGAGGAGGAAGGGTGCAGCCATGCATGCCTAATTCAACATGGGATGCTGTCTCTGAAGCCCATAAACACATCCATGCATCGCCAACTGTCCCTCCTTGTCCGGCCTTCACGCTGTGTGGGTAGGTTCTGAGGGTGCTGCCTGGGGAAGCGAGCATAGAAGCCAGACTTCTGTGTTTACAAGTGACAGAAGAGCGGTAACAGTGAATATGGCCAACCCGGGGCCTATATAAAAGGTAGGGGCCTGGAGCTGCAGCTCCAATAGCCCCTACATTAATCTGGCCCTGAGGAGGAGGACGAGGTAGCCAACACTGCTTCTTTTCAAAAATTTTAAATGAGGGTACACCCCAAAAGAGTGAGAAAGAGCAAAAATGGAACAATGGGTGGGTAAGGTCGGTATCCATTGCTATTCTGCATAAGGTACGGAAAAGTCCCGTGGGATCCATGCCTGGTTCATTTTAATGAACGTGAGCTTGTCCACATTGTCTCTGGACAGGCGGCTGCGCTTGTCTGTTATAACGCCCCCAGCCGTGCTAAATACCCGTTCAGATAATACACTGGCTGCAGGGCACGCCAGCACCTCCAAGGCGTAAAGGGCAAGCTCAGGCCATGTGCCCAATTTGGAGACCCAGAAGTTGAAGGGGGCAGACCCGTCATTCACTACATGTAGGCGTGTGCACACATACTGCTCCACCATGTTGGTAAAATGCTGCCTCCTGCTAAGACGTTCCATCTGAGCTGCTGGTGCTGCTGTTTGTTGTGGCGTGCTGACAAAGCTTTTCCACATTTCGGCCATGCTAACCCTGCCTTCTGAGGTGCTGGCGGTGCCCTGGTTGCGTTGGCGACCTCCTCCTCCTCCTCCTCTGCCTTGTGCTTCCACTGTGGCCCCGCTGTCAGATGGGAATGCCAGCAGCATGGCGTCTACCAGCGTGCACTTGTACTCGCGCATCTTGCGATCGCGCTCCAGTGAGTGAATTAAGGACGGTACGTTGTCCTTGTAACGGGGATCCAGCAGCGTGGCCACCCAGTAATCAGCACAAGTTAGAATGTGGGCAACTCGGCGGTCGTTGTGGAGACACTGCAGCATGTAATCGCTCATGTGTGCCAGGCTGCCCAGAGGCAACGAAAGGCTGTCCTCTGTGGGAGGTGTATCGTCCGTGTCCTCTGTATCCCCCCAGCCACGCACCAGTGATGGCCATGAGCTGGCCTGGGTGCCACCCTGCTGTGAACATGGTTCCATCTCCTCCTCCAGCTCCTCCTCCTCCTCATCCTCCTCATCCTCCAGAACTGTGCCCCTGCTGGACAATTGCGTCCCTGGCGTTTGCGTGTGCAGGAACCCACCCTCGGAGCCCCTTGCGAATGACTGCCCTGAAAGCCTTGGAAATGTTACCTCTTCATCCTCCTCCTCCTCCTCATCCTGTGCCACATCCTCTTCCATCATCGCCCGAATTGTTTTTTCAAGGAGGCATAGAAGTGGGATAGTTAAGCTGAGAACGGCGTCATTGCCACTGGCCATGTTGGTGGAGTACTCAAAACAGCACCCTCAAACCTTCAGAAGTATGAGATGAACCCCAACAACTTGGAAAGGTGGATCTCTCTCACACGTACCAACACAGACTATCCCCCAATTTAACTGATCCCCAAAGGTTTTTGATTAAATAGCGGAATAGAAAATATGATCCAAAAAAAGTGTATGTATATCACACGTACACAACCACACTAGGCCCCAATTACTATTGTTTGTACCCCTAAAAGGCTAGATGAGGAGTAGGGGGGGTATGGAACAGGCAGCACCCTCAAACCTTCAGAAGTATGAGATGAACCCCAACAACTTGGAAAGGTGGATCTCTCTCACACGTACCAACACAGACTATCCCCCAATTTAACTGATCCCCAAAGGTTTTTGATTAAATAGCGGAATAGAAAATATGATCCAAAAAAAGTGTATGTATATCACACGTACACAACCACACTGGGCCCCAATTACTATTGTTTGTACCCCTAAAAGGCTAGATGAGGAGTAGGGGGAGTATGGAACAGGCAGCACCCTCAAACCTTCAGAAGTATGAGATGAACCCCAACAACTTGGAAAGGTGGATCTCTCTCACACGTACCAACACAGACTATCCCCCAATTTAACTGATCCCCAAAGGTTTTTGATTAAATAGCGGAATAGAAAATATGATCCAAAAAAAGTGTATGTATATCACACGTACACAACCACACTAGGCCCCAATTACTATTGTTTGTACCCCTAAAAGGCTAGGAGTAGGGGGAGTATGGAACAGGCAGCACCCTCAAACCTTCAGAAGTATGAGATGAACCCCAACAACTTGGAAAGGTGGATCTCTCTCACACGTACCAACACAGACTATCCCCCAATTTAACTGATCCCCAAAGGTTTTTGATTAAATAGCGGAATAGAAAATATGATCCAAAAAAAGTGTATGTATATCACACGTACACAACCACACTAGGCCCCAATTACTATTGTTTGTACCCCTAAAAGGCTAGGAGTAGGGGGAGTATGGAACAGGCAGCACCCTCAAACCTTCAGAAGTATGAGATGAACCCCAACAACTTGGAAAGGTGGATCTCTCTCACACGTACCAACACAGACTATCCCCCAATTTAACTGATCCCCAAAGGTTTTTGATTAAATAGCGGAATAGAAAATATGATCCAAAAAAAGTGTATGTATATCACACGTACACAACCACACTAGGCCCCAATTACTATTGTTTGTACCCCTAAAAGGCTAGGAGTAGGGGGAGTATGGAACAGGCAGCACCCTCAGACCTTCAGAAGTATGAGATGAACCCCAACAACTTGGAAAGGTGGATCTCTCTCACACGTACCAACACAGACTATCCCCCAATTTAACTGATCCCCAAAGGTTTTTGATTAAATAGCGGAATAGAAAATATGATCCAAAAAAAGTGTATGTATATCACACGTACACAACCACACTAGGCCCCAATTACTATTGTTTGTACCCCTAAAAGGCTAGGAGTAGGGGGAGTATGGAACAGGCAGCACCCTCAAACCTTCAGAAGTATGAGATGAACCCCAACAACTTGGAAAGGTGGATCTCTCTCACACGTACCAACACAGACTATCCCCCAATTTAACTGATCCCCAAAGGTTTTTGATTAAATAGCGGAATAGAAAATATGATCCAAAAAAAGTGTATGTATATCACACGTACACAACCACACTAGGCCCCAATTACTATTGTTTGTACCCCTAAAAGGCTAGGAGTAGGGGGAGTATGGAACAGGCAGCACCCTCAAACCTTCAGAAGTATGAGATGAACCCCAACAACTTGGAAAGGTGGATCTCTCTCACACGTACCAACACAGACTATCCCCCAATTTAACTGATCCCCAAAGGTTTTTGATTAAATAGCGGAATAGAAAATATGATCCAAAAAAAGTGTATGTATATCACACGTACACAACCACACTAGGCCCCAATTACTATTGTTTGTACCCCTAAAAGGCTAGGAGTAGGGGGAGTATGGAACAGGCAGCACCCTCAAACCTTCAGAAGTATGAGATGAACCCCAACAACTTGGAAAGGTGGATCTCTCTCACACGTACCAACACAGACTATCCCCCAATTTAACTGATCCCCAAAGGTTTTTGATTAAATAGCGGAATAGAAAATATGATCCAAAAAAAGTGTATGTATATCACACGTACACAACCACACTGGGCCCCAATTACTATTGTTTGTACCCCTAAAAGGCTAGATGAGGAGTAGGGGGAGTATGGAACAGGCAGCACCCTCAAACCTTCAGAAGTATGAGATGAACCCCAACAACTTGGAAAGGTGGATCTCTCTCACACGTACCAACACAGACTATCCCCCAATTTAACTGATCCCCAAAGGTTTTTGATTAAATAGCGGAATAGAAAATATGATCCAAAAAAAGTGTATGTATATCACACGTACACAACCACACTAGGCCCCAATTACTATTGTTTGTACCCCTAAAAGGCTAGGAGTAGGGGGAGTATGGAACAGGCAGCACCCTCAAACCTTCAGAAGTATGAGATGAACCCCAACAACTTGGAAAGGTGGATCTCTCTCACACGTACCAACACAGACTATCCCCCAATTTAACTGATCCCCAAAGGTTTTTGATTAAATAGCGGAATAGAAAATATGATCCAAAAAAAGTGTATGTATATCACACGTACACAACCACACTAGGCCCCAATTACTATTGTTTGTACCCCTAAAAGGCTAGGAGTAGGGGGAGTATGGAACAGGCAGCACCCTCAAACCTTCAGAAGTATGAGATGAACCCCAACAACTTGGAAAGGTGGATCTCTCTCACACGTACCAACACAGACTATCCCCCAATTTAACTGATCCCCAAAGGTTTTTGATTAAATAGCGGAATAGAAAATATGATCCAAAAAAAGTGTATGTATATCACACGTACACAACCACACTGGGCCCCAATTACTATTGTTTGTACCCCTAAAAGGCTAGATGAGGAGTAGGGGGAGTATGGAACAGGCAGCACCCTCAAACCTTCAGAAGTATGAGATGAACCCCAACAACTTGGAAAGGTGGATCTCTCTCACACGTACCAACACAGACTATCCCCCAATTTAACTGATCCCCAAAGGTTTGTGTTCACTGTACCCCCCCAAAGATTGTGTTCACTGCACCCCACAAAGATTCTGTTCACTGCACCCCACAAAGGATTTTGTTCACTGCACCCCAAAAAGATTGTGTTCACTGCACCCCAAAAAGGATTTTGATCACTGCACCCCAAAAAGGATGTTGTTCACTGCACCCCAAAAATGATTTTGTTCACTCCACCCCAAAAAGATTGTGTTCACTGCACCCCAAAAAGATTGTGTTCACTGTACCCCCCAAAGATTGTGTTCACTGCACCCCACAAAGATTCTGTTCACTGTACCCCACAAAGATTGTGTTCACTGCACCCCAAAAAGATTGTGTTCACTGCACCCCAAAAAGGATGTTGTTCACTGCACCCCAAAAAGGATGTTGTTCACTCCACCCCAAAAAGATTGTGTTCACTGCACCCCACAAAGATTGTGTTCACTGCACCCCAAAAATGATTTTGTTCACTGCACCCCAAAAAGGATTTTGTTCACTGCACCCCAAAAAGGATGTTGTTCACTCCACCCCAAAAAGATTGTGTTCACTGCACCCCAAAAAGATTGTGTTCACTGCACCCCACAAAGGATTTTGTTCACTGCACCCCAAAAAGATTGTGTTCACTGCACCCCAAAAAGGATGTTGTTCACTGCACCCCAAAAAGGATTTTGTTCACTGCACCCCAAAAAGATTGTGTTCACTGCACCCCACAAAGGATTTTGTTCACTGCACCCCACAAAGATTGTGTTCACTGCACACCAAAAAGGATTGTGTTCACTGCACCCCAAAAAGATTTTGTTCACTGCACCCCAAAAAGATTGTGTTCACTGCAGCCCAAAAAGATTGTGTTCACTGCAGCCCAAAAAGATTGTGTTCACTGCAGCCCAAAAAGATTGTGTTCACTGCAGCCCAAAAAGATTGTGTTCACTGCAGCTCACACACAGAAAAATGTATGTGGATCACTGACACCTGCCTATCTCCAATCCCACACCACACAGCAATATCGATTGTAGTTTGTAGAACACAGTTTCCCTAAAATTCAGCAGACTCTGTCCCTAACAGGATTGAGAAGAGATCGTAGATCAGGATTGAGTGCAGATTCACCCCACCCCCCACACAGCAATATCGATTGTAGTTTGTAGAAGACACTGACCCTATAATTCAGCAGACTCTATCCCTAAAATGCCTACAACTCGCCCTGCCTAAACACTCCGACCTGTCCCTCAATTCTATCCGGACACAAATGGTTTTTTCCTGCCTATCTTTCCCTAATCAGCAGCCAGCACATTGATGTGTGCTCTGTCCCTTAGCTAAGCAGCAGAATGACGCTGCTGCGGCGGCTGCCTCGAACTTATAAAGACTTGGTCACATGCTTCAGACGGCCAATCACAGCTACTAAGACATTTGCAGGCATGGCTGGGATGGCTTAAGGCACACCAGTTAAACGATTGTTGATTGGCTGTTGAAAGCCCGCCATGAAAAGAGCGCCAAAGCATGCAAAACCCGGAAATAAAACGACCGAACACGGATTTTTACCCGAACATACAGTAAAGTGTCCGTGTCCGTGTTCGGGTAAAAAAAATCCAATTATTCGGTACGAACACGAATAATACAGTCCGTGTTCGC
Source organism: Pelophylax lessonae (assembly GCF_965119305.1). Lineage (NCBI taxonomy): Eukaryota > Metazoa > Chordata > Amphibia > Anura > Ranidae > Pelophylax > Pelophylax lessonae. Next base: position 155,172,134 of record NC_138773.1, read on the forward strand.
TCAACACTACTCTCCATATATCAAATAACTGACATTGGTAAAAAAATTTCTTTATCATCCTAAGTTGTGACATTCTGCATCCTAACCTGTGCGAGGTACTATCTATATCCGGGTCGAGGCAAAAGTTGAATTCTCCTGCCAAGATCACACATTCCTTCTTGAACTCCATTAGTTTCCTAAGTAGATTTCCTAAGTGCTTCACTGGCTCCTTATTGGGGCAGTACACATTTTCCAATGTAACCTCTCTGTATGCTAATTTCCCTTTCAAGAAGAGAAATCTCCCTTCTTGGTCCGTCATCCTCTCTTCAAGTGAGAATCTCACCCCTTTTGCCACCCCAATGGCCACCCCCTTTGCTTTTTTTGTTGTAGAGTCTGCGTAGAACCAAGTGTGATGATCTCTAGAGTATAACCTCACATTAGATGAGTGTATAATGTGGGTCTCCTGCAAGAACACTAAGGCTGTCTCCAAAAACTTCAGTTCCCTCAGGATTTTTTGTCTTTTTTTCTGGTGAGTTCATCCCTTTCACATTATATGTAACAAACTTTACTTCTGTCATCTAATTGTTGTGTTTCTATCATCTCCCTCCATCGGGGTCTTCCCTCCTCTCCTTCTTCCTTTCTTTACCTGAATACCATGTCCTATCCTGGGTAGGTCCAGATATCCTGTATATGATCCTTTTAGACAGAGTGGAGGGATACCCCGATAGACCGAGACAGAGGTCCACTTAGAGCTCCATTCGGGAGAATTTTTCCTACTTTCCCTCACACTCCCTTTCCCTCCCCCCTCCCCTCTATCCCTCACCCCCCTTGCCACTCCCAAAAGAAACAAAAACCCCAGCCTAGGAAACCTGACCTCCTTCCTACTGGGGTCATATCAGTCGATGCTACTCCCTCCCTCCTTAGATCGACTTTTTCCCAGGGTCGAGCTCTAGCTTTGCTTGCCTACCATCTCCTCCTCCCACCAAATTGTGGGGGTAGGTCTAGAGCTTAGCCGATTCACCAGGGGTCCCATCCGGGCTAACATCCTAATCCCTTCTTCCCTCTTCCCTCTTCCCCCTATTCCCCCCCCCCACCCCCAAACCTCCCCGTCCATCCTTCCCCCCGTGAAGTCCTCCCCAAGTAGTTCTTTGCTTTCTTTTTCATCATGGAAATCTTTGGAATCACTTGCCACAGATCTTCTTCTTCTATCTCCTGCCCTTTTTCTTTTTGGACTATCCATTCAAGTATCTCCATTACTGGTATATTCAGTATTTCACAAAAAACCTGCAGTTCCTCTGGGAAACTCAACCTCACTAATTTCCCCTACTTCCTAACCCCCAAACATGTCGGGTGTCCCCAAAAGTACTACAGATTATGTTGTTTTAGTACCTCCACCAAAGGTTTTAAAGACCGTTTTCTGAATAAAGTGTCCTGGGCAAGGTCTGGAAACACCTGTATGTCCAAACCTTCATATTTCAAAGGGGGTCTAGCTTTCAATTTCTCCCAAATCTGTGCTCTTGTTTCAAACCCATGAAATCTAACAATGACGTCTCTCGTTTTTTCCCTTGGTATATTCTGCGGTTTTCTAAATTTTATGTACTCTTTCCAGCCCTATTTTTTCTGCATCTGCCCTTCCCAGGAGAGGATTGAATAACTTTTCAATAATTTTTTTCTAAATTTTCTTCCTTTTCAGACTCAGGCAGTCGTCTCATTCTCAGATTTTTTCTTCTATTTCTTTTTTCTTGATCTTTCTTCCTGTATAACATATTTCTAAAGTCAATCTGGGTCTTCCTCATTTGATCTTTCAGCATTTTAATATCTTTTCCGTATTTATCTATTTTCCCTTCTGTTTCTTCCACTCTTGTCAAGATCTGGCCCAGATCCCCATGTAAGGTTGCCATCTCCGTCTTGGAGAAGGTGAGAGGGAGAATTCCCCCCTGTGAAGATTATTATTGTGGAAAGACTGACTTGCTTACATTTGAGAGAGACAAAGGTCCATATGATTTAGAAGAAAAATATTTATACCATGGGTGATTATCTCATGTCTAAATATTGACAGCTGCAGAGAAGTAATAAAACTGTTCCTATTTGATTGATCTGCTTCCCCCTATGGAATATTGAAGGATTATCTACTTGACAGAATACAGTTCAAATTAATTGGTTGAATGGTCTGGAAGTGACTCTAAATATCTGACGAATTCAAACCCCCATCCTATACACATTTTAATCCCTTCTTTTTTGGGCCTTACCCCTGAGTATTCCTGTAGGGGGGAAACAACTGGATAAAGACAAGGAGTATCTAAAAAAAAAAAAGGCAGTGGAAAGAAAATGAGAAATAAGCCTATAAAGGAGGGGGGAGGGAAACCAGCAAAAGTGAGTGCAAGCCCTGGGACTATTAAAAAATATATGACTACAGAGGGGACAGGAGAAACTTCCAATATGGAAAAACAACTGGGAGCCAAACCAAAACAAGACACTGATAGCAAAAAGTCCAGAAGCCAAAAAGTTACAAACACCATTGGAGAAATCAGACCAAACCTCTCCAGGGACGGTGTCCTGTTGGAAGGAGGAGATGAACCAGGGAGAGAGGGGGACCTAAGATTTAAAGATCAATTTCCCACAAAATGCGAAATGGCTGAGATGTTCACAAATTTGGAGCGCTCCATCAAAAAGTTGCACTCTAAATCGCAATAGTGGAAAAGTAGACTAAAGATACGTTTCCACTAGTGCGACTTGTCACGCGACTTTGGACGCACAAAGTCTCATGACAAGTCACAGCCCAAAAAAAAAAAAACCTTATTTTTGAAAATATGTAAAATAAAAAAAGGAGTCATCAAAGTGACCCATATTATCTCTCCCATCCCCCTAACTGAAAACCATCAAGAAAGGGCCTATAGGAAATCGCCTCATTCAGGACTGGTAAGGTGGTAGCATTGAGTTTAAAGATCCGTCGGAGCTCACACTGAAGGAGGGTCTTATTCCAGTCCCCCCCCCCCCCCCCACGTGGGCATGGATGGATTTGATCCAATACCAAAAACTGATTACGGAGAAAGTGTCCTCCATGCATTTTTGTAACATGACGACCCAGTGGCAGCTCATCGTCACAGTATTGCATACTTGTAATGTCTCTATAGGCTGCGGCTTAAATTATTATTTTTTTTTTTTTTATAATTCCAATTTTATTATTATTCAACAGAAATACAAAACATTGACATATAATACAATCCAAGAACAAATTGACAATACTTGTTTGCCTGTATATCTATTTAACATAAGAAGGATTCCCTTCCATAAATTCACCCCAGCTTCCACAAATCCCAAAAAAGAGAAAAAAAAGAGAGAGAAAAAAAAAAAAAACAAAGGAAACGGATCAACCATCATAAGAATCAACCACCACTCTTATACACATTTTATTAAGGAGGACTACAATTTGTAAACCATAGAGGAATAATGTGAGACATACTTAAAGACATCACATGACGGTGGGGGGACCTACCCTGAAAGCATAGGGCTGGCGTGGAGTTAGCCCGGATGACTGGACGAGTTAGGTTTCCTTTTGCCAATAGATATGGGACAATACGCCTATTGATGTGCCTATACATGTGAGTGCAATATTTTTTACCTTTTAATAAAGTGACTATAGTTATGTACTTCACTATGTGGGGCCATTCTTTCTCTTCATGATACCGAAATACCGAGGGAGTCTATACAAGCAATAGCTGTGGTGAACAGGTTGTGGCTCCATATCCATATAACACTTCTGCACTGTTTGCTCTTGTGTGAGAACACCTGAGCATTGATTTCTGGTGAGTTGCCAATCTTACTATTACTTGGTGTGACACCTGGTGGTGGATGGTGATCCAGTAACTAACCTCACGCACCCTTGGATTTCATGGACTGAAGGGACATTATTCCTGAATCTTACTCTTCCTCTTTGATTGTTTGTCAAGCAATATCTTGGCCAGTTTGCTTACAACATCTTGAGTCATTTAACAGTGATTTCGTGCGCTACTTTCTTTTCCATTTATACTTAAAGTATGCCACTCCCAAAACCAACTCCATCAACCCAACTTATTTGTGCTGCCCCTCCTCCCCCCCCCACCCCAGAGGGGGAGCACAAGAGAGAGGGGGTGAAGGGGAGAAAGAAGAAAAAAAAAAAAAAAAAACACCCGCCTCCCACATATACATATTATTGAAAAGGACTACCATCTTGTAGAGTATATAAGTGTAATATAGGGCATACCGAGGTATACCGAACACCAAACCATCTCCACCAACCAAACTCCTTGTGCTACTCTTCCTTCCCTTCCCCCACCCCCTCCCAAGACGGGAGGGAGAGTACGAGAGAGAAGGAGAAGAAAAAAAAAAATTTCCCCACTCGAAATATCACCCTAAAACCACCTCCCACCCATAACCACATATATGTTATTTAGTAAAGGTCCACAATCTTGTAGACTATATAGGTGAAATACAAAACAAAAATATACCATAATCATAACCTTGTCTATCAACCAAAGAAAAAAGACATATACACGAAAAAGAGAGAAAAAAAATACACCAGAAAGCTATCTCCTCTCCCCCCCCTCTCCCCCCCCACTGAAACAGACTACATTCTGTACACAATATATGTCTAACACACAACCATCAGACTCTCTATATATCTCGTCCCTCCTCCTCCCCATCTCCCCGAACCCTCAGATAGTCTTCCGAAGAAGTATAGGCATTCCAGGGCTGCCAACACTTACGCGATTTCTCCTCCCTCCCATTGCGTACCGCTATCAACGTTTCCATACGGTGTATCTCATTCACCTTCGAGAACCAGGTATGTAAGGCAGGCGGATTGGTTTGTCTCCATACCCCCGGAATACCTGCTTTAGCTGCATTAAGTAAGTGACTCAAGAGGGAATTTCTATATTTCCTAATTGATAACTTTGTCGCATGTAGAAGACATAAGGCCGGATCCCCTCCCACCTCGACTGCAGTGAGATTTTTTATCACTTTCGCTACCTCTGACCAGTAACCCCTAATCCGAGGACACGACCAAAAGATGTGGAGCATTGATCCACCTCCCTCTCCGCATCTCCAACAATTGTCTGGGTTTTTCCCGTCCATTTTATGCAAGATTGCTGGGACTCTGTACCACCTTATCAATATTTTGTAACTAATCTCCTGATATTTATTAGCTATGGAGGCCTTATGTGTGAGTACAAGTATTTTTTTTTTTTGTTGAGAATCAAAATTAATCCCCAGCTCTCGTTCCCATTTACCAAAAAAGGTCAGCGTTTCTTCATCCTGTCCTTTAGATAAGAGGGAATAGAAAAACGATAAGGCATGTGGGATTGGACTACCTCCTCTGCATAAGGATTCAAATGGAGTCAGAGATCGAGGGGAATATCCCTGTTTTTGTAATTTACTGAGATAATGTCTAATTTGAAACGCAGAGAACACATCCAAGGTCTCTTTCGACCAGGACACGATCTCCCTCAAAGTGGGAGGATTCTCCCGGCTCCATATGTCTACCAAACAAATATTATCCCTCCGGGCAAGATTTCCTATCTTCCCCTTTGAGTATCCTGGCGGGAAGTCCGCGTTTCCCACTAACGGCAGCATTGGAGAAATTGTGGGTGCAATCTCTGCGTTTCTTTGTATGTGCCTACATACCTTGATTGTGGTTCCTATCAACGGATGGAAAAGTATAGGATCATCCTTTGACACTGGAACCCAAGGGGCCAGGGGGACTGGTCGCTCTGTCATCTTGTTTTCCAGGTTCACCCATTGTTTAGTTAACTAATTACTATGCCAATCAAGCACCCGCGTAAGGTGTACCGCCCTATGGTATTGCTTTAAGTCCGGCAACCCTATCCCCCCTTCACACTTGGGCCTAGAGAGAGTATTTATGCCTATCCTCGGGGATTTGTTGGCCCATATAAATGTTCTCAATAGAGTTCTCATTTGCTTGAAAAAATATTCTGGTATTTCTATTGGTAATGCCTGCAAAAGATATAACATTCGTGGAAGTACATTCATCTTCCACGCACTACCTCTTCCGAACCACGTTAGGGCCAGGGACTGCCATTTCAGAGTGTCTCTCTTCAGGGTTTTCATCAAAGGAAGGAAGTTGGCCTCAAACATGTCTTCTACTTTAGATGTGATATGCACCCCAAGATATACTAGTGAGTCTTTTGCCCACTTAAAAGTGTAAAGTGGTTGTATTTCCCTCCATCTATCATTGGGGATTGAGATATTTAATGCCACTGATTTTGTTAAGTTTACTCTAAAGTAGGAGAGATTCCCATATTCCTGAATTGTCCCTAGGATTAATGGTAGCATTTGCTCCGGATTTGTTATAAAGAAAATAAAATCATCTGCATAAGCTGCTAATTTATGGTGCGTCCCTTTCACCTGAAGGCCCTTAATCTCTAAATCATTCCGAATTTTACATAATAATGGTTCTAGTGTCAGTATGAAAATTAATGGAGATAACGGGCATCCTTGGCGTGTACCATTTTTAATTTTAAAAAAATTAGACCTCCAGCCGTTAACTTTTACCGCTGCTGTAGGTCCTGAATATAGAGCCATGATGCAAGTTCTCATCCGCTCCCCCAGCCCAACATGTGACAGGGTGGCCCGGATAAAGTCCCAGGCCACCCTGTCAAATGCCTTCTCTGCATCAATAGATAGAAGCAACAATGGCTTTTGTATACTCTGGGCATGGAATATGAGGTCTATTACTCTAGTCGTATTGTCCCTTGCTTCTCTTGAAGGGACAAAACCCACCTGGTCATAGTGGATCAGTTGAGGTATAAATGTTATAATTCTGTTTGAAATGACCTTAGAAAATAGTTTCAAGTCTAAATTCAGTAAAGCTATGGGGCGGTAATTACCACATAGTGACGGGTCTTTGCCTTCTTTGTGTATCAATGAAATATATGCCCTCAAACTATATAAGGGCAAAGAACCCCCCTTCCCGATGCTATTAAGATGGGCTAATAAGGGGACTTTTAGCTGTGTCCAAAATTGTTTGTAGTACGGTAAAGTTAGACCATCAGGGCCCAGGGCCTTATGTGGTTTATTTTGATTTAGGGCATAATCTAATTCCTCCTCTGAGATATCTCCTTCCATTGCCTCCGCCTGCTCTTTTTTTAACGAGGGCATCCCGGATGTTTCAATATACTCCCGCACTTTTGGAAGCAAGCATCTGTCCCTTTCGTCCTTATCTCCCCCTGTATCTATATTATAAAGGGATTGATAGAACCTCCCAAACTCCTCTACAGTTTTCCCTGTCTCTGTGATTTTCCCATATTGTTTTGATTGTATCTGTGCAATCACTGTCTTTTTTTGGGGTCCCCTAAGTACCCTAGCCAACATGGCTCCCGGTTTATTAGAAAATTCGTATAATTGTCTCCTCATCAGAGACAAGCTTTTTACTGTTCTTTGGTATAGAAGATTATTTAACTCCTCCCTTGTCCTAATAAGAGGTTGCAGGTATTCCTGCGCCAATGATTTTTTATGTGCTGCGCTCAACTCTCCCATACGCGTCGTCAGTTCCGTCAAGCTTTTTTCATATTCCCTTTTACGGCGTGAACCCAGCTGCATTAATATCCCCCTAATCACGCATTTATGTGCTTCCCATACTGTAGACGGGGATGTAAGCAGGTCCGTGTTTTCCTTAAAATAATTTACCAAAGCTACTTCTACTTCTAGTCTCATCTCTGGGAATTGCAAAAGGGATTCATTTAATCTCCAAGTAGGAGGTTTCGGTGGTACAGAGTCCAAATAAATCACCATATGTACAGGCGCATGGTCTGACATAATGGGCACCCCAATAGCGGTAGCCTTGACCCTGCCCAGGTCCCCCTGGGGGATCAGGAATCTATCCAGCCTTGAATATGTGTTATGAGATGCGGAGAAGTATGAATAGTCTTTCTCCCCTACGTGCATAATCCTCCACGGGTCAATTAGGTCGAGGAGGGCGAGTTCCCTCCTCAGCCCATTGAGTTTTGCAAATGATAAATGGGAGGAGACTCGTGACATGTCCAGCAGGGGTTCTGCCACATAGTTCCAGTCTCCGCCCATTATTAAATGACCTTCCCGGAAGTCCAGTATCAAAGGCAGTAATTGCTGTAAAAATGTTAAATGGTTAACGTTTGGGAAATAAACGTTGACCAGTGTCACTACCCTTTGTCCTACTGTTCCTTTTATCATGAGATATCTACCTTGTGGGTCTACCCTTGATTCCTGATATGTCCAGTCTACTTCCTTTGCTATCACAACACTGACCCCTTTTGACTTCGGGATTGGGGAGGGGGCATGGTACACCCATGTAAAATTTCTGTTAAAAAAATTTAGGTACACTCTCACATTTAAAATATGTTTCTTGAAAAAAGGCCACCTGAGTATGTCCTCTTCTCATATCATTGAGTACCTGCATACGTTTTTCCGGGGTGGACAACCCCCTTGCGTTCAGAGAGGAAAATTTCAGACCTGCTCTAACAGCCCTGATCATCCCGCCCACTCCTTCTCTACTCATATTGCCACAGGGACAGTCCCTGTAACCCTCGGGGGGGGGGGGGGCAGAGGGGAAAAAACGAAGAGAAGAGAAGAGAGAAGAAAAAGAAAAAAAAAAAATTTTTTTTGAGGGGGGTATAACTTCCCCACTCAGTGTCTCACCCTTGGGGGGGATATATCAAAACGCCTATCCTCTCTACCTGCTTCCCCTTGCTTCCCTATTTGTCAATCCTTGATCTAAAACGCAACTAAGCGCTTATCTATTTTAGGGGAGTGTGGGAGGGTCGCTCCATGAGACTTATGTTATATTACAGTAAAAAGGAGGAAAAAGAAAACAAAAAAGAAAGAAAACCATATTCCCACTAGAGAATAAAAAAAGCAAAAAAACCAATACAAACAATAGCTTCCTCACTTAATCTGCGAGCGCGGCTCCAATGAACCCGGTGAGACCGCTCTGACATCTAACCTTGAGGGGCGGGGCTGCGCGATGGGCCACTCTTATTTAAGGGAATTATTTTGAGTCCCTGTGTTTTTACTCAAGCCTCTGCCGAGGCATTCTAACTATGTAACCAACTAAGGTTTTTACTATAAAAAATTCATATTCCAATTTTCCCTTATTTTGTTTTATACCACTTCATCAACTAATGGCCTGCCCACGCAGCCCTCACTCCTACTCACATCTACTACAATATTCCCCTACTTTCTATACTCCTTATAAGGACCCCCCGGTGTATCATATCCCCCCGCATCTAGGAGACTGTACCCCGGGGAGTGTACTCCTCTTCCACCCCCGAGGGAGGCCCCCCAGATCCGAGGACCAACCTTCACTAATTATCTCCTGACTGCCAGGGACCCCAGGGGGTTTTTATATCCCTGTAGTCCGAGCCAGTCTGGGATTACCACCAGGGGGACCTCTAGGAATTCAAAAAGACCTGGCAGATGATCAGGCTACCTTAAAGTATATACACCATCTTTTTTAATGACAATTAAATGGAAAGGGTGACCCCAATGATATTTTGCCCCCGTATTTTGAATGACTTCCAGTAATGGCTTTAATGTAGCTCTCATCCTGAGTGTCTGTCTTGAAAGATCTGGCAGTAGCCGTATGGTTGAACCCTCAAAGTCAAATGGACCCTTGTCCCATGCGTTTTTCATTATTTTTTCCTTAATTGCATAGAAATGAATCCTTATCAGGACATCTTGAGGAAAATCTGATCCCATACTCCTAGGTGCTCGTACCCGATGCACCCGGTCTATTTCTATGGCTTCAGATTGGGGAGTTTCCATGAGTGTATTTAACATAGATATCACTTTGGTTTTTAGATCACAACCTTGGACTTTATCCGAAAGCCCCCTCAAACGTATATTGTTCCTTCTACTCCGATTCTCCCCATCATCTTGTTGGAGTTTTAATGTCACCAATTGCCTGATAAATACTTTATGGGTTTCTTCTATGTCATCGACTCTGGCACTCAAAGCATTTGATCCCGTTTCCACTGATCCTATTTTTTTAAACATTACGTCCATTTGTCCTTTAAGAGAAATTATCTCTTGTGTCAGCTCGCTTACAATTGAAGACGCTATGTCTGACATATCTTGTTTTGTGGGGATTATTGCCAACAACTCTTGCCAGTCCTGAATTCGGGGTCCCTGGGGAGTTAGGGAGTCTATTCCATGGGCTATTACACTTCTGTCCACTCCTTGCTGATGCTGGCTTACTGATAGGGCTTCTGTAGAATCTCGCTGATTACTACTTGTTTTTTTGGAGGTGTTTGCGTTGGCCGACCCTGAGCGTGTCTGAGCCATTTTGGGATGTAAAACACTTTTTTCCTGTGTGGGGAGGCTTCGAATAAAATATTCTGATATATCTGAGTGTCTTACCGGCGTTGTAACAGCCGAACGTTCCCCTCCACCACTCATAGACCAGGTTAAGGCTTCTATCCTATTTCAGCCAAGATGTTACTTCCTTTTATTGTCTCCTAGGGCAGCACACAATACTCTCATACACATCAGGGTAAAACGATATTACCTCAGGGTCCGCCTACGCACTCCCGATGTTCAGTCAGGTAGTACTGCTCCTCTATGCTCCACCAGTCTAGACACCCCGGTCGTCAGCGCTCTCCTCCACTGCTCACGAGCCCAGCCAGCACTTCAGCCACTTCTGCCTCCGATTTGCGGCGAGGTTACCCCCACATGTATCAGGTGCATACGGTATCAAAAAGTTCACCTCCTTATTCCCGCCGTGCTATCCGTTATGGTCGTTCTTCTGTCCGGCCGCTCGGTCAGTCTCCACGGCGTCTAGCAGGGAACGCCAGCTTGTTCAGAGCGGTCAATCACCGGCGTTCCGGAAGCCTCGCTGCACGCTGTCTCACGGCGCCATTTCCACAGTCACGCCCCTTACAGGGAGGGATCTCTCCCTGCGGCTTAAATTTAGTTTAGCCAACATCGAAGCCGGAACACTCACATGTGAGAAGATATACCACCCCCTTCATCTTATAGTTGGCATAAGGGCAGGGGATATATTTCTCCCCATTTGATAACAAGATATTTTTTGTTGTGCTGATTTAAAGGCAATAGTTACAACATCCACATTTGAAAGTACTGGGAAATTTACAAGGATCTTTTCATGATTCTCCCCTGTATTCACTCTACTAGGTTGTCCTTGATGGACTTGGCCTTGGACTTAGTCTAAAAGTGAAGCTTTGTATTTTTGAGACAAAAGGACCTACATAGGGGTCAATAGTTAGCAGATGCCAATATTTTTAAAAAATGTTAGTAATTTGTTTATGTGGATTGAATTATGTGAATACAGCGCAATGATCCGCGTTGATGTTGCAGAATTGTCCTAAATTTGTTGGGGGGCTAAAGAGTTCCTGTCATATTTTTTGAATAGCTTTTTTGTAGGTCTTTTTCAAGCACGTGGATAAGTAGCTGCATGCAAAAAGCCTAACTCTGAGTTTTCCGCTTCCTATTTATAAGGAACCGTCACAAGAACAATTTCTTCTGAGTCTGAGGTACTGGCTGAAGGGTATAGATTGAATCAGAGGTTTGGGGTGAAAACTGCTGGCTTGGAGGATGGAATTATCAGATTGCCTTCTTTATCCGATGGCTTGACCTAAAAATACCAACCTAACGATCAAGCCCTCGGATAAAGGAGGCAATCTTGTTATCATGGATAACGAACAATATGTTAACATGTTCAATGCAATTCTCAGAAATAGGCAGTGGTACTGCCCAATAATCAGTAATCTCATTCAAAAATTTCGTGATGAGTTCTACCAGTTAGTAGACTCCGCCTACCTTAACAACATTTTGGACAAAACGCAGTGGGGGTTTGTCCGTCAAGCACACCCCCATACTCCCATGTTCTATGCTCTTCCAAAACTCCACAAAAAGGTAAACCCTCCACCTGGCTGCCCAATTATTTTGGGCAACGGTTCTCTTACCCAGAACCTGAGCACCTTTGTAGACACTTTTCTAAGACCATTTGTGGTCAGCCTGCCCTCGTATATACGTGACACAATTCCCCTTCTTCAAAATCTAGAAGATCTTCATATACTCCAGCTCGCCTATCTGGTAGCCCTTGATATTGAAGAGCTATACACGATAAGGACTTATCACGTATTAGATGAGTCCTTGCCCAGCGTAGCCTCCATGATGAACATAAGATTAATTTTATTTTAGAATCTTTGCATTTTATTCTTTATAATTATTTTTCTTTCAATGGCTCCCATTTCCTCCAGGTGCACGGAGTGGCTATGGGAGGTTGTTGTGCACCTTCATATGCTAACCTGTACCTGGGGGAATGGGAGCGTATGCTCCTTGACTCTGATGGAGTGGCTAAATTTATGGAACATGTGATTGTATTGTATAGATATATCGATGATATCTTCTTAGTCTGGGATGAAACATTAGTGCTGCTACAGGACTTTTTAAAGGCACTTGAAAACAATGACTTCAACCTGCGGCTCACCATGAACTACAGTCCAAACTCCTATATCGTACCTTAAAGTGGAGTTCCACCTAAAACAAAAAAATTACATAAAAATACCCCCCGGGACAGTCAGGGCTAGTGCATTCCACAATGGATAGCCTCTGAACTGTCCCAGGTTGTCCTTACCTTTTAGAAGAAATACTTACCTTGAAAATGTCTTGTCCAGCGCTGCCATCTCAGGTGTGGGCAGCTGAAGCCAGCGCGATCCTCTTCTGCGTCCTCTTCCGTCCTCTTCGGTCCCACGATGCACTGCACCGGCCCCGCCGTCACTTCCGGGGCTGCAGCGTCATCCCTGCACAGCTTCTGGGCATGCCCAGAGCTGTTTAGCAAGGTATGACGCGCCTGCACCGGAACTTATGTTGGGGCCAGGGCAGGCGCATTGATTCCTGGGAGCGATGATGTTAAGCTCCCAGGAATCATTGCAGGCCAGGAAGTGACAGCGGCGGCCGTGGCCGCAGAGGGAGGAAGAGGAAGTAAGGTAAGTATATTTTCTTCTAAAACAAGGTAAGTAAAAAAAAAAAAATTGGGATTATCCATTTGTTTTTCAGGTGACCCGAAGCAAGAAGATGGACCGAAGTTCAATTTTAGGGTGGAACTCCACTTTAATGTGGAGATTCTCAAAGACTATAATGGATGTTTAACCAGTACTCTCTACTGTAAACCTATGGCTGGTAATCCCATCCTCCATGTTAGTAGTTTTCATCCCAAACCTCTGATTCAATCTATACTATTCAGCCAGTACCTCAGACTCAGAAGAAATTGTTCATGTGATGATTCCTTTAAACAGGAAGTGGACAAGCTTACAGTTAGGCTTCTTGCACGTGGCTACTCATCCCCATGCTTGAAAAGGCCTACAAAAAAAAGCTATTCAAAAAACACAACAGGAACTCCTCTTTAGCCCCAAAAAAATTCAGGAAAATTTGGCCACATCAACGCAGATCATTACGAGGTATTATAATCAACATAAATAAATTACTAACATTGTTAAAAAATATTGGCATCTGTTAACTATTGACCCCAATGTAAGTCCTTTTGTCTCAGAAATACCAAGCTTCACTAAAGATGGGCCAAGTCCATCAAGGACAACCTAGTACAGAGTAAATACAGATGAGAATCACAAAAAGATCCTTGTAAATATCCCGGTATTTTCAGATGTGGAGGTTGTAACTATTGGCTTTACATCAACACAACAAAAAATGGGGAGAAATGTATCCCCCGCCATTATGCCAACTGTAAGACAAAGAGGTGGTTTATCTTCTCACATGTGAGTATTCCGGCTTCGATTTTGGCAAAACAAAATTGGAGCTATGGAGGAGAGCCTGTCGACAAATTACAAGTAATGCAAACCTGTGATGATGAGCTGCCATTGGGTCGTGATGTTACTAAAATGCACAGAGGACACTTCCCCTGTATTCAGTTTTTGGTATTGGATCGGATCCACCCGAGCCCATGTGGGGGGGACTGGAATAAGACCCTCCTTCAGTGTGAGCTCTGAATGATCTTTAAACTCAATGTTACCACCTTATCAGGCCTGAATGAGGCTTTTTCCTTTAGGCTCTTTCTTTAGGCGGATGGGAGAGATAATATGGGTCACTTTGATGCCCCTTTTTTTTTATTTATTTTATTCTACATATTTTCAAAAAAAAGGTTTTTTTTTTTTTTTTTGGCTGTGACTTGTCATGTGACTTTGTGTGCCTAAAGTTGCATGACAAGTCACACTAGTGGAAATGTAGCTTTAGTCTACGTTTTCACTATTGCGATTTAGAGAGTGACTTTTTTCTTTTGCCAGACATCGATGTAAGCGTGCATACACAGTGGGATCATATATGAGCCTGTTGCATATATGTTATGTCACTGACCACCTTGTGGATCTTGTTCTGGCCCCTCTGTCGGATGGTGTTGCCTGGCACGTATGGGCCGCTCGGATGTTTCCCCCTGATTTTCTGTGGATGCCTCGGTGGCCCTAATCTTTTCGGGCTTGCGCTGCCTGTTTCACCTCTTGTGGACTGATGTTGGTCCCGCGTCAATCTGCAGCCCTATTCAGTCTGCGGTTGATCATCGGGCCTGCAGTCCATCCCTCTGTTGCGGCCCATGTCCGCGTCATGCGCCAGTGGGCGGATGATGCGGTGCAACATCCCTCCTTCCTTTGCTGTGATTGCGCAGTGAGTCATTGGCCCAGGGGGGTACATCAAGAGCCTCCCATCTGCCTTGACCTTATTGGCTGTTGTTGCTGGTCATCGTTACAAATCACAGGGATTGGTTGTTACTGAAGCCTGCCTTGCCTATATAACTATTCTGAACCCTGCTGGGTTTCAGTGCTGCTTGGACAGCATCACACCTTAGTTTGTGGTCAGCCTGGTAGGTACTCATGGATTTTTACTATATGAGCTATTTAAGGGGGGATTTGCTATGTCTCCTGCTACATTGCAATAGTGATATGCTGATATGCCTCTATTTTTTGTTTTTAGCTGACTTATTGTCTGGAATTGTTCCAATTATTACCTCCCTCTTGTGTGCTCCATTGGTTGCAACTACACCTGCATGTGAAACTTATTTGATTATCATCTTAGATGTAAGGGCTGGCCTTTAACAATTTACCTTTGATTCTGATTCTAATATAAACACACATGACTATTATATTGCTATATATACCTATAGCAAACTCCTTTTCTGTATTTTCTGTTCAGAAATATATAACGAGAAGAACTTATTTTTTGTTCTTTCCTTTTTGTTGTTTGTATGGCTCATTCTTTTTTTTATATAGCTTTTAGGTGTATCCCTTTTGGGTTTGTGGCTCCACACTTAATGATCATAAATGATCTAGAGGAGGGGATATCTAGTACAATCTCAGTATTTGCAGATGATACTAAATTAGGCATGCCAATATCTTCTATGCAGGATGTGGAAATCTTGCAAGCAGACCTGAACAAAATAACGGGGTGGGCAACTACATGGCAGATGAGATTTAATGTAGAAAAATGAAAAGTAATGCACTTGGGGGCCAGAAACCAGAAAGCAAGCTACTCACTAGGGGGGGAACCTCTGGGTGAGTCTAGGATGGAAAGGGACCTGGGGGTACTGGTAGACAACAGGCTTGGAAGTGGCATGCAATGCCAAGCCGCTGCAAGCAAAGCCAACAGAATACTGGGTTGTATAAAAAAGGGGATTCACTCCAGAAATAAAGAGATTATTCTTCCACTCTACAAGACTCTGGTCCGGCCACATCTGGAGTATGCTGTCCAGTTCTGGGCACCGGTCCTCAGGAAGGATGTGCTGGAACTGGAGAAAGTCCAGAGAAGGGCAACAAAAATAATTAGGGGAATGGAGGACATCGGCTATGAGGAAAGACTACAAGCACTGAACCTATTCTCTCTGGAGAAGAGACGCTTGAGGGGGGATATGATATCAATGTACAAATACTGTACTGGCGACCCTAGCATAAGGAACAAACTATTTAGAGTAAGGGAATACAATAAGACACGTGGCCACTCACTAAAACTAGAGGAAAGGCGGTTTAACCTTAAAGTGCGTAAGGGGTTCTTCACTGTAAGAGCGGTAAGGATGTGGAATTCTCTTCCGCAAGCAGTCGTATCAGCGGGGAGCATTGATAGTTTCAAAAAACTATTGGATGGACACCTTAAAGACCACAACATACAGGGGTATACAATGTACGGTTAAAAGCAAACACACACACATAGGTTGAACTGGATGGACTTGTGTCTTTTTTCAGCCTCACTAACTATGTAACTATGTAACTATGTAACTTGTACCCCCAGTGGCATCACCCATTCAAGTAGGGGCCTCCCCATGTGTCCACTCGCTTGCTGAGCCAAGGCTCCGGGATCAACACAGACAACTTTGTAGCAGTGCTTTTGTACCAAGTCTTGAAACATGTCAGATGTCTCATCTCATGTGTCTCTCTTTATGTAGAAGTTCTTTTTTGTATTTTTCTATCATGCCTATAGCCCTTTAGCTCGTATCTCTACCTAGTTGTGGATAATTTACACTGTGATTTCCAAATAAAGAAAAGAAACGTTTTTTATATATTTGTTGATATTTTTTGGTATCCGATTATGCCTGCAAATAGTCCCTCCGTTGGAGGGTTTTTTCCTTTTGAAACCTGAAATGGTGACACTAATAGACTAAAATCTGCCATGCCAGTGGTAGGCTCCACAAAATGGCCTCCAACTAAAACACCTAATCTATTTACTAGAGCACGCCTAGTAGACATATAAAAAAAATCTACACCTTCTGGAGCATGAGTTTACTAACTTCTCTCACCCACATCAGACATTCTCAAGACTAGACTCTATCTTAATGAAACTGCTCCCTACCATAATCTTGACAACTGAGAATGTAGTGATATCAGATAACTTCCCCCTATCTTTGACTCTGATGGGACTGCGTCATCCAATCACCTTGAGGTTTCCCACATGTCTCGTAACAGAAGAGTAATTTCTTCTCTGACTACAATCTTGGTGGACTGTGTATACAATATGTAATACAGAATACACCTTGGACCCTGTGTTTTGGGAAGCTGCAGAGGCTTAAAGGTGAAGTATGGGAAAGGCAAAATAAGAAGTACATGTTACCCTTATGCTTCCACAATGTTTCTTTCTTTCCTCAGTCCTTTAAATCATCTAATATGGGCACTTGAACTGTCAAAAAAGAGAAAATAATGGCTCTCTCTCTGTTTGAAACTTTAAGAGTGGGTGCATACATCTTCAATGCAACCTCTCTATTAGTCCCTCCTTCTATTGGACATGTGGCCGCGCTTGGCAGACACCCAAGCTGGCAGCTAGAGCGGGCAGGTGCCTTACTTTCCCTGGCAACATCTCGCTGCTAAAACCAAGAAGCAAAAGGCAGCTGACAGGGTGTGCAGTGTGCTCACCTCCAGTCTCGTCTTCTGGGCTGCAATTTCCTTGTAGTTTTGTATCCTCTCCCTTCTGTCCACCACCTCCTCCCCCTGAGCCTTTATCTCTCCTGTCCCCTGATTTCCCCCCTTCCCTCAGCAGCTGTGTCAGCTTCTCCTGTAGCCACTGCTGGGTGGGGGAGGGAATCTGGTTGTCACAATGTGAGCAGGGAGGGGGGAGTGCCGGTTAAGTTAAGATGTTCTCATATATACAGGGCCGGACAGGCCTACTGGGATACCGGGAAATTTCCCGGTAAGCCGGCAAGTCCCCCCTGCCCTGGCGCTGCGAACAGCTGAAAAAGAAAATGGCCACGGCCGGCCCAACATGCGCACTGCACATGCGCCGCCGCCACTCGGGAAAGCCCGTATATGTTCGGCTATTCCCATGCAGGCGGCGCATGCGTAGTGACGTGCTGGCGCCATTTTTAAATGTAAGGTACATTTGGTCCACAAGGTAAGTGCGACTTCTCCGCAGGAGATGCAGTGCTGCGGGCATGGCACAGAAGATTATCCTGTACCATGCCTGCAGCCCTGCAGCCCTGCATCTCCTGCACCATGCCAGCAACCCTGCATCTCCTGTACTATGCCCACAACCCTGCATCTCCTGTACTATGCCCACAGCCCTGCATCTCCTGTACCATGTCTGCAGCCCCTGCACCATGCCCACAACCCCTGCATCTCCTGTACCATGCACGCAGCCCCTGAATCTCCTGCACCATGTCCGCAGCTCCTGCACCATGCCGGCAACCCTTCATCTCCTGTACTATGCCCACAGCCCTGCACCTCCAGTAACATGTCCACAGCCCCTGCACCATGTCTGCAGCCCCTGCATCTCTTGCACCATGCCTGCAACTACTGCATCTCCTGCATCATGTCCGCAGCCCCTGCATCTCCTTACCATGCTCGCAATCCCTGCATCTCCTGTACCATGCCCACAGCCCCTGCATTTCCTGTACCATGCCCGCAGCCTCTGACATCTCCTGCACCATGCCCGCAGCCCCTGCATCTCCTGCAACATGCCCGCAGCCCCTGCATCTCCTGCACCATGCACACAGCCCCTGTATCTCCTGCACCATGTCCGCAGTCCCTGCATCTCCAGTACCATGTCCGCAGCCCCTGCATCTCCTGTACCATGTTCGCAGCCTCTGACATCTCCTGGACCATGCCCACAGCCCCTGCATCTCCTGCACCATGCCCCCAGCCCCTGCATCTCCTGCATCATGTCCGCAGCCCCTGCATCTCCAGTACCATGTCCGCAGCCCCTGCATCTCTTGTACCATGTCCGCAGCCACTGCATCTTCTGTGCCATGCCCACAGCCCCTGCATCTCCTGCACCAAGCCCGCAGCCCCTGCATCTCCTGAACCATGCCAGCAGCCCCTGCATCTCCTTTACCATGTCTGCAGCCTCTGACATCTCCTGTACCATGCCCACAGCCCCTGACATCTCCTGTACCATATCCGCCGCCTCTGACATTTCCTGTACCATGTCCGCAGCCTCTGACATGTCCTGTACCATACCCACAGCCTCTGACATCTCCTGTACCATGCCCAAAGCCCCTGCATCTCCTGTATCATGTCCGCAGCCTCTGTATCTCCTGTATCATGTCCGCACTTTTACCACTTTTAACCGGAATTTGCTTATATATATATATATATATATATATATATGAAGCACTACATGCTTTCATATCTGTCTTATCTATGTATAATACACTCTTCAAATGTGCTTTAAAATGCATGAATACATGGTTTTCTCTTTTATGAACAAGAAAATAATGGTGCTATGCTGTTGGGTCGGTATAATAATGCTATGGGGCTGATATGAAATTATTTCCAGGGCTGAATTTTATTCCCAGTCCGGCCCTGCATATATATATACAGTGGGTACGGAAAGTATTCAGACCCCCTTAAATTTTTCACTCTTTGTTCTATTGCAGCCATTTGCTAAAATCATTTAAGTTCTTTCTTCTTCCTCATGAATGTACACATAGCACCCCATACTGACAGAAAAACACAGAATTGTTGACATTGTTGCAGATTTATTAAAAAAGAAAAACTGAAATATCACATGGTCCTAAGTATTCAGACCCTTTGCTCAGTATTTAGTAGAAGCCCCCTTTTGATCTAATACAGCCAGGAGTCTTTTTGGGAAAGATGCAACAAGTCTTTCACACCTGGATTTGGGGATCCTCTGCCATTCTTTCTTGCAGATCCTCTCCAGTTTTGTCAGGTTGGATGGTAAACGTTGGTGGACAGCCATTTTTAGGTCTCTCCAGAGATGCTCAATTGGGTTTAAGTCAGGGCTCTGGCTGGGCCATTCAAGAACAGTCACGGAGTTGTTGTGAAGCCACTCCTTCGTTATTTTAGCTGTGTGCTTAGGGTCATTGTCTTGTTGGAAGGTAAACCTTCGGCCCAGTCTGAGGTCCAGAGCACTCTGGAGAAGGTTTTTGTCCAGGATATCTCTGTACTTGGCTGCATTCATCTTTCCCTCGATTGCAACCAGTCGTCCTGTCCCTGCAGCTGAAAAACACCCCCACAGCATGATGCTGCCACCACCATGCTTCACTGTTGGGACTGTATTGGACAGGTGATGAGCAGTGCCTGGTTTTCTCCACACATACCGCTTAGAATTAAGGCCAACAAGTTCTATTTTGGTCTCATCAGACCAGAGAATCTTATTTCTCACCATCTTGGAGTCCTTCAGTTGTTTTTTAGCAAACTCCATGCGGGCTTTCATGTGTCTTACACTGAGGAGAGGCTTCCGTCGGGCCACTCTGCAATAAAGCCCCGACTGGTGGAGGGCTGCAGTGATGGTTGACTTTCTACAACTTTCTCCCATCTCCTGACTGCATCTCTGGAGCTCAGCCACAGTGATCTTTGGGTTCTTCTTTACCTCTCTCACCAAGGCTCTTCTCCCCCAATAGCTCAGTTTGGCCGGACGGCCAGCTCTAGGAAGGGTTCTGGTCGTCCCAAACGTCTTCCATTTGAGGATTATGGAGGACACTGTGCTCTTAGGAACCTTAAGTGCAGCAGAAATCCTTTTGTAACCTTGGCCAGATCTGTGCCTTGCCACAATTCTGTCTCTGAGCTCTTCAGGCAGTTCCTTTGACCTCATGATTCTCATTTGCTCTGACATGCATTGTGATCTGGAAGGTCTTATATAGACAGGTGTGTGGCTTTCTTAATCAAGTCCAATCAGTATAATCAAACACAGCTGGACTCAAATGAAGGTGTAGAACCATCTCAAGGATGATCAGAAGAAATGGAAAGCACCTGAGTTAAATATATGAGTGTCACAGCAAAGGGTCTGAATACTTAGGACCATGTGATATTTCAGTTTTTCTTTTTTAATAAATCTGCAACAATGTCAACAATTCTGTGTTTTTCTGTCAGTATGGGGTGCTATGTGTACATTCATGAGGAAGAAGAATGAACTTAAATGATTTTAGCAAATGGCTGCAATATAACAAAGAGTGAAAAATTTAGGGGGGTCTGAATACTTTCCGTACCCACTGTATATATATATATATATATATATATATATATATGTATATATATATATATATATATAGTGACCCCCCCCCCCCCCCCCTGGATGAACGCAGGAATGTTCTCTACACATTCCACTGCATTCATTCAGAAGAAAAGAGATGGTAAACATCAGCCATGGGTTAAAAATGTATAGAGAACATACCTGTGTTCATGGCTGCAGGGAAAAGGGAAACTGAGAAATCCCTATCCTCTAAATGTAAAGGGAAATATCAGGGATCTGTTCAGAACCAGGAAATTTCCCCAAAGTCTCCTGTGCTGTGCAAAAAAAAATACATAATAAACAAAAAATGAAAAATAAAACCCCAACTTCCTTACTAGAAATGAGCTAAGGTGTATTCAGAAACGAGTTTGAATCCACCTGAGCGATCGCGGTCAGAAAGCAGTCACTTTGGATAGCCATTCATAAGTGGCCAAAGCATTCCACACTCCACAGCCGCACGTATACAAGGGGCATATGGACAAGCAGATGCAGGGAAGGGAACACCTCCACTGCTTATACTGTAACTCTGATAGCATGAATGATAGATAAGTGAAATATGAGACCCTGTGTTAAATAGAGCTGGAGAGGTATGCCCATTGACAGGAACTTTAACAAAGAACTTAAAACCTATGGGAAGTCCACTTGGCATTGGCTTGAAATGCTCCTGTACAGGGGATGCTCACTTTACCCTGTTTCCCCTAGTCCTCATGACTCTGTTTGGATGAAGGGTCAGTGTGATCCCACCATAAACAGCTTCAAGAGTCTCTTTCTCTCTGTGAAGCAGCTGGTTCGGTAACCAAAGATTTGGGACCTTAGAACTCAAGTTGTTTACTATGGGTAAAGCTGAAGGCATGGTCCTCTATCAGTCTGACCACATCTTAAACAGCTCCTAGAATCCCTTTCCCTCCGTGAAGCATCTGTTTGGACAACCAAAGATTTAGGACCCTAAAACTTAAAGTGGAACTTTATTCAGAAAATTTAGTCCTGAATGATTAATTCAGGCTGACCCCTTTTGCAGGTATAGCTAAGGAAAACATTAAAAATAAGTGCCTATATGTTTTAAAATCCAGTAATACACTGTCTCACCCTGCTCTTCACATGCTCAGTTGCTCTCCATTTTTAGGCATTTTTAGGCACTGCCGAGTTTGTAGAGGCTGATCTGCTGACAGCCTTAAAGAGGAATTAAACCCTCCTAACCTTTACAATGAAGGAAGCTGCTTCTGTTGGATCTGCAACTGCCATGGTGCTGCACATGTGACCAGTTATGACACCAGCCATTTGATGGTTTGACAGTTTGATTGAGGACACAAGCAAATTTGACAGTTAGTAATCCCGGCTAGAGTTGAGCAGACACCTGGATGTCCGTGTTCGGCGGGTTCGGCCGAACTTGAAAAAAAAGTCTGGGTCCTTGTCCCGGCCTTTTTCCGAACTTTACCCGGACACCGAACCCCATTGAAGTCAATGGGGACCCGAACTTTCAGGCACTAAAATGGCTCTAAAACACCAATGGAAAGGGCTAGAGTGCTGCAAATGGCAGCAAAACGTAGTTAAGAGCATGGCAAGTGCTCTGCAAACAAATGTGGATAGGGAAATAACTTAAAACAACAAAAAAAAACAGAAAAATAAAACAATGTTCTTCATCTCTGAAGGACGAGGCCCATATGGAGTAGGAGGGAGGTTGAGGTGGTGGTGGATGTGGCGGTGTCATAGGCGTGCGCACAGGGTGTGCCGGGTGTACCTGGGCACACCCTAATCACCTAGGGCACATAGCATCTGTTTGCCAGTGAGGAGATGGGAAAGATCTCCCTCGGACCTGCTCTGCTCTATTTCACTTTGCCAGCAGGGAGAGTAATGTATCGGGGCCATGTACATGTAGGCAAACACATGCATGTGTATTTAAACTTTGGGGTGCACACGCTAATGCAATAGGCTGCGCACACCTATGGGCGGTGTAGGTGGAAGCGGCGGTGGAGGAGGACCAGGGCCGGATTAAGAGCATCATGGGCTTGGTGCTGAGGATTTTGAAGGGCCTTAAGGGCCGTGCCTTGGCATGCACCCAGAGGAGGAAGGGTGCAGCCATGCATGCCTAATTCAACATGGGATGCTGTCTCTGAAGCCCATAAACACATCCATGCATCGGCAACTGTCCCTCCTTGTCCGGCCTTCGTGCTGTGTGGGGAGGTTCTGAGGGAGCTGCCTGGGGAAGCGAGCATAGAAGCCAAACTTCTGTGTTTACAAGTGACAGAAGAGCGGTAACAGTGAATATGGCCAACCCGGGGCCTATATTAAGGTAGGGGCCTGGAGCTGCAGCTCCAATAGCCCCTATGTTAATCTGGCCCTGAGGAGGACGAGGTAGCCAACACTGCTTTTTTTCAGAAATTTTAAATGAGGGTACACCCCAAAAGAGTGAGAAAGAGCAAAAATAGAACAATGGCTGGGTAAGGTCGGTATCCATCGCTATTCTGCACAAGGTACGGAAAAGTCCCGTGGGATCCATGCCTGGTTCATTTTAATGAATGTGAGCTTGTCCACATTGTCTCTGGACAGGCGGCTGCGCTTGTCTGTGATAACGCCCCCAGCCGTGCTAAATACCCGTTCAGATAATACACTGGCTGCAGGGCACGCCAGCACCTCCAAGGCGTAAAGGGCAAGCTCAGGCCATGTGCCCAATTTGGAGACCCAGAAGTTGAAGGGGGCAGACCCGTCATTCACTACATGTAGGCGTGTGCACACATACTGCTCCGCCATGTTGGTGAAATGCTGCCTCCTGCTAAGACGTTCCATATGAGCTGCTGGTGCTGCTGTTTGTTGTGGCGTGCTGACAAAGCTTTACCACATTTCGGCCATGTTAACCCTGCCTTCTGAGGTGCTGGAGGTGCCCTGGTTGCATTGGCGACCTCTTCCTCCTCCTCCTCCTTCTCCTCCTCCTCTGCCTTGTGCTTCCACTGTGGCCCCGCTGTCAGGTGGGAATGCCAGCAGCATCGCGTCTACCAGCGTGCGCTTGTACTCGCGCATCTTGCGATCGCGCTCCAGTGAGTGAATTAAGGACGGTACGTTGTCCTTGTAATGGGGATTCAGCAGCGTGGCCACCCAGTAATCAGCACAAGTTAGAATGTGGGCAACTCGGCGGTCGTTGTGGAGACACTGCAGCATGTAATCGCTCATGTGTGCCAGGCTGCCCAGAGGCAACGATAGGCTGTCCTCTGTGGGAGGTGTATCATCTGTGTCCTCTGTATCCCCCCAGCCACGCACCAGTGATGGCCATGAGCTGGCCTGGGTAACACCCTGCTGTAAACATGGTTCCATCTCCTCCTCCATCTCCTCCTCCTCATCCTCCAGAACTGCTCCTGCTGGACAATTGTATCCAAGGCGTTTGTGTGTGCAGGAACCCACCCTCGGAGCCACTTGCGAATGACTGCCCTGAAAGTCTTGGAAATGTTACCTCTTCATCCTCCTCCTCCTCATCCTGTGCCACATCCTCTTCCATCATCGCCCGAATCATTTTTTGAAGGAGGCATAGAAGTGGGATAGTTAAGCTGACAACGGCGTCATCGGCACTGGCCATGTTGGTGGAGTACTCAAAACAGCGCAACAAGGCACACAGGTCTCGCATGGAGGCCCAGTTATTGGTGTTGAAGTGGTGCTGTTCCGCAGAGCGACTCACGCGTGCGTGCTGCAGCTGAAACTCCACTATGGCCTGCTGCTGCTCGCACAGTCTTTCCAGCATGTGCAAGGTGGAGTTCCACCTTGTGGGCATGTCACATATGAGGCGGTGAGCGGGAAGGCCGAAGTTACGCTGCAGCGCTGACAGGCGAGCAGCAGCAGGGTGAGAACGCCGAAAGTGCGCACAGACGGCCCACACTTTCTGCAGCAGCTCTGACATATCGGGGTAATTTTTAAGGAACCTCTGCACCACCAAATTCAGCACATGCGCCAGGCAAGGGATGTGCGTCAAACCGGCTAGGCCCAGAGCTGCTATGAGATTTCGCCCGTTATCGCACACCACCAGGCTGGGCTTGAGGCTCGCTGGCAGCAGCCACTCATTTGTCTGCTGTTCCATGCTCCTCCACAATTCCTGTGCGGTGTGTGGTTTTTTCCCCCAAACAGGCAAGTTTTAAAACTGCCTGCTGTCGTTTACCCCTGGCTGTGCTGAAGTTGGTGGTGAAGGTGTTACGCTGACCGGATGAGGAGGTGGTAGAGGATGAGGAAGCGGAGTAGGAGGAGTTAGGAACAGGAGGCAAACTGAAGCACCCTGCAATCCTCGGTGGTGGAAGGACATGCGCCAAATTGCTATCCGCCTCAGGCCCATCCGCCACTGCATTTACCCAGTGTGCCGTTAGGGAGATATAATGCCCCTGACCGTGCTTACTGGTCCACGTATCGGTAGTTAGGTGGACCTTGGCACAGATGGCGTTGCGCAGTGCACACCTGATTTTTTCCCCCACTTGGTTGTGCAGGGAAGGGATGGCTTGCCTGGAAAAGTAGTGGCGGCTGGGCACGACGTACTGTGGGACAGCCACCGACATAAGGTTTTTAAAACTGTGCGTCTCCACCAGATGGAATGACAGCATTTCAAAGGCCAAGAATTTTGAAATGCTGGCATTCAGGGCCAGGGATCGTGGGTGGGTAGGGGGGTACTTCCTCTTCCTCTCAAGTGTTTGGGAGATGGAAAGCTGAACGCTTCCACGGGACATTGTGGAGATGGTTGGTGACCCAGGTGGTGGTGTTGCTGACAGATCGTCTGTTTGCAGGGTGGCAGGTGCCGGTATCACTACAGATGTGGATGGAGCGGCCGAGACTGCAGCAGAAGAGGAAGCAGGATGAGCCAGAGACGTTTCTTGGTTTTGAAGGTGTCTACTCCAATGCAGCTCGTGCTTTGCACTTAGATGCCTGATCATGCAGGTTGTGCTCAGGTTGAGAAGGTTTATGCCTCGCTTCAGGCTCTGATTGCACAGGGTGCAAACCACTCGTGTCCTGTCATCAGCACATTTTCTAAAGAACTTCCACGCTAGAGAACTCCTTTGAGCTGGCTTTGGTGCGCTCGTTCCCTTGCTGCGTTGGGCAGTAGCAGGCGTAGTGTCTAGGGCACGGTCGTCCGCTTCTGCACCCTGCTCCCTCTTCTGCTGTGCTGGTGGTTCTGTGCGACCACCGCCTCTTCCTCCAAACTACTCAGGTCACCTGCATGACCTTCATTCCATGTGGGGTCGAGGACCTCATCGTCCTCCACATCATCTTCCACCCAGTCTTCACCCCTGACCTCCTTGACGGTCTCCACAATTCTGAACGCCGCAGCAGTTGGCACCTGCATTTCGTCATCATCGGAGACGTGCTGCGATGGTCCTTGCATGTACTCATCTTGAGAAATAAGTGGTTGGGCATCGCTGCACTCAATCTCTTCCACTTCTGGGGCAGGGCTAGGTGGATGGCCCTGGGAAACCCTGCTGACAGAGTCATCAAAAAGAAGAAGAGACTGCTGTATGGCTTGGGGCTCAGACTGCTTGCCTGATTTGCAAGGGGGTGAGGTGAAAGATGGTTGGACATCGGCTGCAGGTGCCAACTCTGACCTTTCTGCAGTAGACTGGGTGGGAGACAATGTGAAGGAACTGGAGGCACTGTCAGCAGCAAACCAATCTACTATCGCCTCTACTTCTTCTGGCCTCATCACATCTAGAGGCGTATGATGCCCTACCAAATACTGATGCAGGTTCTGTCGCCTACTCACACTTGAGGAAGGTGTTTCACTTGTGCGTGTAGCTGGCACAGATCGACCACGTCCTCTCCTTGCAACAGGAGCTCTACCAGCAGCACCACGACCCAGGCCACGGCCCCTATTTGACGGTCTCCTCATATTTCTGTAATTTATGATCTTGCCCTAGAAAGGTGTTTATTGAATAGCGGAACAAAACAACAACAGTATCGCACGGGTGTATCTGACGGTCAAATATGCAAACTATGCCGCAATTTAATGTTTTTTACCCCAAAAGGGTGTATATTGAAAAGCGGAATAGGAAAAAGGATAAAAAATGGTGTATCTCACACGTACAAACACAGACTAGGCCCGGATTAAAATTTTTTGTACCCTAAAGGGAGGATGAGAAAGAGGAGTAGGAGGAGTTGGGAACAGGAGGCAAACTGAAGTGCCCTGCAATCCTCGGCAGTGGAAGGAGATGCGCCAAACAAATTTAAAAGGTGTATCTCACACGTACCGATACAGACTATGCCTTAATTTAATTTTTTACACTCCAAAAGGGTGTATATTGAATAGCGGAATAGGAAAAATTTTATAATACGGTGTATCTCACACGTACAAACACAAACTAGGCCCAGATTACAATTTTTTGTACCCTAAAGGCAGGATGAGGAAGAGGAGTAGGAGGAGTTGGGAACAGGAGGCAAACTGAAGCCCCCTGCAATCCACGGTGGTAGAAGGAGATGCGCCAAACAAATTTAAAAAGGTGTATCTCACAGGTACCGATACAGACTATCCCGCAATTTAATTTTTTACACTCAAACAGGGTGTATATTGAATAGCGGAATAGGACAAATTTTACAAAACGGTGTATCAAACACGTACAAACACAAACTAGGCCCCGATTACAATTTTTTGTACCCTAAAGGCAGGATGAGGAAGAGGAGTAGGAGGAGTTGGGAACAGGAGGCAAACTGAAGCGCCCTGCAATCCTCGGCGGTAGAAGGAGATGCGCCAAACAAATTTAAAAAGGTGTATCTCACAGGTACCGATACAGACTATCCCGCAATTTAATTTTTTACACTCAAACAGGATGTATATTGAATAGCGGAATAGGACAAATTTTACAAAATGGTGTATCTCACACGTACAGATACAAACTAGGCCCCGATTACAATTTTTTGTACCCTAAAGGCAGGATGAGGAGTAGGAGGAGTTCAGAACAGGCAGGAGGCAGACTGAAGCACCCTCAAATCCTCGGCAGTATGAGATGTGCCCCAGAAATTGGAAAGGTGTATCTCACACGTACCGACACAGACTATCCCGCAATTTAATTGTTTATACCCAAAGGTTTTTATTGAATAGCGGAATAGAAAATATTATTAAAAAAAGGTGTATGTATCTCACACGTACAGAACCAGACTAGGCCCCAATTACTATTTTTTGTACCCCCAAAGGCAGGATGAGGAGTAGGAGGAGTTCGGAACAGGCAGCACCCTCAAATCTTCAGAAGTATGAGATGCACCCCAAAAATTGGAAAGGTGTATCTCACACGTACCAACACAGACTATCCCGCAATTTAATTGTTTATACCCAAAGGTTTTTATTGAATAGCGGAATAGAACATATTATCAAAAAAAGGTGTATGTATCTCACACGTACAGAACCAGACTAGGCCCCAATTACTATTTTTTGTACCCCCAAAGGCAGGATGAGGAGTAGGAGGAGTACGGAACAGGCAGCACCCTCAAATCTTCAGAAGTATGAGATGCACCCCAAAAATTGGAAAGGTTTATCTCACACGTACCAACACAGACTATCCCGCAATTTAATTGTTTATACCCAAAGGTTTTTATTGAATAGCGGAATAGAAAATATGATATAAAATTGGTGTGATTTATCAATAGCACATGTGAACAGCAGTGTCTTATATCATTCAGCTCTGCTGCAGGCTATGGAGGGAAAAAAAAAATTCCCCTTTTAAGTTTGTAATTTTTAACTAGATTAGTACAGACTATGCCACAATTTAATTTTTTTAACCCGAGCGTGTATATTGAATAGTGGAATAGAAAAAAGTGTATAATTTTTGAAACCACTCAATAATAGCACATGTGAACACAGCAGTGTATTATCACAGTCAGCACAGCAGCACTGAAGGAAAAACGCTGCACACAGTGACTGATAGAAAAAGACTTTTCTCCCTCCTCCTCAGTGGGCAAAAAAGATTGTTTTCACTGCACCCCACACACAGCAAAATCGATGTGGACCAGCTCTGCTGCAGGCTATGGAGGGAAAAAAAAATTCCCCTTTTAAGTTTGTAATTTTTACCTAGATTAGTACAGACTACGCCACAATTTAATTTTTTTAACCCAAGGGTGTATATTGAATAGTGGAATAGAAAAAAGTGTATAACTTTTGAAATCTCTCAATAATAGCACATGTGAACACAGCAGTGTATTATCACAGTCAGCACAGCACAGCACTGAAGGAAAAACGCTGCACACAGTGACTGATAGAAAAAGACTTTTCTCCCTCCTCCTCAGTGGGCAAAAAAGATTGTGTTCACTGCACCCCACACACAGCAAAATCGATGTGGACCACTGACACCTGCCTATCTCCAGCCTCTCCCTAAAAGGATTGATAAGATCGGTCACTGCAAACCCCCCCCCCCACACACAGCAAAATCGATTGTAGAACACTGACGCTAAAAATCAGCAGCCTCGCCTTAAAATGCCCTACAACTCGCCCTGCCTAACACACTCCGACCTGTCCCTCAATTCTATCCGGACACAAATGATTTTTGCCTGTCTGTCCCTAATCAGCAGCCAGCACGTATGATGTGTGCTCTGTCCCTGAACTACACAGCAGAATGACGCAGCGGCGCTGGCTCGAACTTATAAAGACTTGGTCACATGCTTCAGATGGCCAATCACAGCTACTAATACATTTGTAGGCATGGCTGGGATGGCTTAAGGCACACCAGTTAAACGCTTGTTGATTGGCTGTTGAAAGCCCGCCATGAAAAGCGCGCCAATGCATACAAAACCCGGAAATAAAATGTCCGAACACGGATTTTTACCTGAATATACAGTAAAGTTTTCGGGTCCGTGTTCGGGTAACAAAAATCCAATTATTCGGTACAAACATGAATAATACAGTCCGTGTTCGCTCAACCCTAATCCCGGCATTCCAGGAATGTAACTGTTTTTTAAAACTGTTAAATTGATTGATTTAGTTCCAGCAAGAAGAAACAGGAGCAATGTTGGAGGAATTTTACAGCACATAGTAATTTTGGTAGCATAATTATTCATGTGGAATATATGTTCCTTGCAAAATAAAACATCATTAACATCAAATTGTTATCGGTAAAGTGCCGCTTTAAGTTGTTCACTTTGGGTAGAGCTAGAGGGCAGTCCTCTTTACAAAAACGTTTCACTTTCATCTTTATTAACTCAGATCATCTCTTCAAAATCATCTTTATTAACTCAGGAAGAAGGATTCTGTCAGATACCATGATGTTAAGAAGCTGTATAGTAGAATAATAAGGCCTTAACTAGCTGACTGGCTATCATACAGTCTACTACAGAAGTAGTGTGATTCACACAACTTGACAAGAAGCGCTGGGTTAATAAAAGTGGAAAATGTTTTCCCTTCTTTCTGATGAGACATTGTCATGGCCAGCAACTATCTGCTCAAGATCATAATATGGCTTTTGCCTATTACTTTCAATAATTTTTATTGGTTTTAAAGCATACATATAAGACATACAAAAACAATGTCATATGGTAATTTTAACGATATGTCATACAACAAAATACAGAACGCGAACAGGTAGTGCAGAAGTAAAGTCAAAAGAATGGGTTGTAAACAACAACAACATTGCGTAACATCCAGAAATGTCGGACATAGCATACCATTATCAAAACAAAGAATGCGGTGACACTTGGGCAGTTAGTCTATAGTAAGTTATACGTAGAGAACCCTTATGTAGTTGGGGTGTACTATTGACTGTGTGTCCATATGTGCCAGTCTCTATGGAATCTGGCTCCCCGGGAGACTGAATATGCGTAGGCTTTTTCCATATAGTACTGGAGATTGACCAGTTTCACCACCTCCAGGTGGGACGGTGCCACTGGCTGTCTCCAATGCCTCGCTATGGACGTTCTGGAGACTGTAAGTACATGGCAATATACTGTTCTCATGTCAGGGGGGATAGCTTCCATCCCCAACGAGAGAAGAGCCATGGACGGGTTGGGTTTGAGTAGGAATCCAGTGAGATTGGAAAGAATTTCAAATACCTTTCTCCAAAAACTAGTTAGTTCTAAACAGGACCAGAAAACATGTAGAATTGTGCCGAGTTGGTCAAAATTGCGCCAGCAAAGTGGACTGTGTGTAGGGTAGATTTTGGAGAGGCGGTAAGGCATGAGGTACCATCAAGTAATGATTTTTTGCGTCTGTTCCCAGTGGTTAACGCATTGGGTAGTACTATGAGAGGATCGGATAGCCAGTTTCCATTGTAGGTCGGAGAAAGATAGTTGAAGTTCCCCCTCCCACTTGACCATGTGAGAGGTCTTCAAAAACTGAGTTTTCTGTCCAAAAAGGTTGTAAAAGAGAGAGATTCCCTTGATTGGGCATGAGGGGTCAGTGTGAGGAAAATGTGTATCTTGAAATGCCATTTTGTAGTGTTCAGCTTAGCATAAGTCATCTCATTATATATTAGAAGGTTAGAGTATCCCTTTATATCTCTTGAATGTATCTTTGCTTAATGTTTGAGATTATAAGTTTTACAATATCACACCTGCTCCGTGTTAGCCGGATATAAGCTTGTGGTCAGGTCTAGCATCAAAGACAGGATGCTAGAAGATTAGCTAAAGTATATGCAATTAAATATCTGCGAATATAAGAAATGGTTTGTATAATGAAAGAATATTGATTGTTGATATATTCATATAACATGCAATAACATACATAGTTTAAATACATATTTGCATTAATACAGCTTGAATAAGTTTATCTTTAGAGATAGTTAACAATTGATAAGTGAATAGGAATTTACTAAACATATTATTAAGTATGAGAGATGGTTTTGCAAAAGCTGAAATGTTTTTGCAGAGGTTCTCTTCTGCAAATGTAACCGCAAAATGTTCAGACAATAAAAGTAGGAATAGGGAAAGTTTTTGTGGTAACAGGTGGTATAAACTGATGACACAATAATATGTTATTTTTTTATGATCTTTGAACTATATTTGACTTTTTATATCTCTGGGGAGACTTTATAACCTGGTTAATTGTTTGGCTAATTGAGCTAATTGGGAGTGGGGCGGGTGTCTGAGAAAAGGGGAGGTCCTGGGAGGGATAAGATAATTTTGTGGTTGTATAAGATAATTTTGTGGTTTAAGGCTATATATTCTTGACGATGTTTGAAAATAAACGCAGCCATTAGAACCAAGCTATTGTGTATGGTTTTCATTGATTGTCCGGCTAGCTGAAGATTCATCCACAGGACAAACCTAGGGTGCACCCAAACTCGGGATCCTTACAGAATGGTACCAGTAGAAGTGGGGTGCTGACTATCCGGGTAAGTGATATTTCTTCCATTTTTTATGCTGGTTGAGATGTTGCTTTCCTGGATACAGTAGAACCCGGTACTATTATTAGTGTTGGCAGGTTATTGGTAGGTTAGTGTTGGCAGGCTAGTTTAGTTTTTGCATGGCTGTGACAGGCACAGATTAGTACACTGTGTTCTGTAGGTTTTCAGGAGGGGCGTACTCCTGGACAACACACAGCTTGGCTGGCAGGGGACGGTGTTTTATAGTAACACGCATCATACGTTGGCAGGGATTTTTCAAATAAAGAATTAGTCTCATTTGGCGTTGGCAGGGATTATCCAAATGGAGAAATAGTCTCGTTTGGCGTTGGCAGGGATTTTCCAAACGAAGAGCTAGTCTAGTTTGGTGTTGGCAGGACTTATTGAGTTTAAGGATCACTCAAGGAATTTATATAAAGTACAAGGAAGTACAAGGAAGTACAAGGAAGTACAAGGAAGTACAAGGAAATACATATATAAAGGTGAAATAAGATATATAAAGGAAAAGGAATATACGCACAGTAAGTGAAACTAATATATCGAAAAGTATATGTTTGTTATCAACTTACTTGGATTGTCTGTGGATTGAATTAATTGTGAAACATAACTGTACAGTCAGATTTGGTTTGTATTCGTTGAAAGGTACAAATAGTGGTATTTGTGTATACTTCTTATCAAACTCATAGATTGTGGTGCCCACATTGTCAAAGAAATTCTAGGACAACACACAGCTTGGCTTGCAGGGGACGGTGTTTTATAGTAACACGCGTCATACGTTGGCAGGGATTTTTCAAATAAAGAATTAGTCTCATTTGGCGTTGGCAGGGATTATCCAAATGGAGAAATAGTCTCGTTTGGCGTTGGCAGGGATTTTCCAAAAGAAGAGCTAGTCTAGTTTGGTGTTGGCAGGACTTATTGAGTTTAAGGATCACTCAAGGAATTTATATAAAGTACAAGGAAGTACAAGGAAGTACAAGGAAGTACAAGGAAGTACAAGGAAATACATATATAAAGGTGAAATAAGATATATAAAGGAAAAGGAATATACGCACAGTAAGTGAAACTAATATATCGAAAAGTATATGTTTGTTATCAACTTACTTGGATTGTCTGTGGATTGAATTAATTGTGAAACATAACTGTACAGTCAGATTTGGTTTGTATTCGTTGAAAGGTACAAATAGTGGTATTTGTGTATACTTCTTATCAAACTCATAGATTGTGGTGCCCACATTGTCAAAGAAATTCTAGACACATTGTAAGAGTATTTTAAAGTATTTATGTATTAAGTATTTATTGTGCTTGCTCAAGCTTATCACTAACATAACGCTAATTATACAACTGCTGCTATTCTTTATCCGCATTGTGCTATTGTTTGAAAGAATATATAGAGCTTGTTTTAGATTTCATTTAAAAAGTTATGGGTAACGATTTGGGAAAGGATCCGGATGGTGAGCCGGAGACCAGACCCACACCGTTACTCTTTGTATCAGGCACCTGTGGGATAACAGTTACTGATCCATTTTGGGCTAACATATATGAGCGCGGTCTGCAATTGGGAATTTCGCAGCTCAGCGCTATAAGTCCTCGCAATGAAGGGGACTGGGGGGAGGTTAAAAAATGGTGGGGCTTCACCAAAATATAATTATCTCCCCCGGGTGCCTGGGATGAAATGTATGTGATGCAATGTTGTAAGAAATGGGAAAAGGCATTAAAGGAATAATAAATAGTTAACTAGGGCTTTTAAGAGTAGGTCCTCATTACCCACAGCAATTGCTTGTAAGTAGAAGTCAGGTGAAACTGTCCTGGAGTTTTGGACAAGGTTTAGAAATGTACGGACTTATGAGGCCGGTTTAAGTGTCACCCAGGAGTGGCACAGCCTCATGATTCAGACATTTATCAGTAAAATAGAAAAACTGAAATATCACATGGTCCTAAGTATTCAGACCCTTTGCTCAGTATTTAGTAGAAGCCCCCTTTTGATCTAATACAGCCAGGAGTCTTTTTGGGAAAGATGCAACAAGTCTTTCACACCTGGATTTGGGGATCCTCTGCCATTCCTCCTTGCAGATCCTCTCCAGTTCTGTCAGGTTGGATGGTAAACGTTGGTGGACAGCCATTTTTAGGTCTCTCCAGAGATGCTCAATTGGGTTTAAGTCAGGGCTCTGGCTGGGCCATTCAAGAACAGTCACGGAGTTGTTGTGAAGCCACTCCTTCGTTATTTTAGCTGTGTGCTTAGGGTCATTGTCTTGTTGGAAGGTAAACCTTCAGCCCAGTCTGAGGTCCAGAGCACTCTGGAGAAGGTTTTTGTCCAGGATATCCCTGTACTTGGCCGCATTCATCTTTCCCTCGATTGCAACCAGTCGTCCTGTCCCTGCAGCTGAAAAACACCCCCCCCACAGCATGATGCTGCCACCACCATGCTTCACTGTTGGGACTGTATTGGACAGGTGATGAGCAGTGCCTGGTTTTCTCCACACATACCGCTTAGAATTAAGGCCAAAAAGTTCTATTTTGGTCTCATCAGACCAGAGAATCTTATTTCTCACCATCTTGGAGTCCTTCAGGTGTTTTTTAGCAAACTCCATGCGGGCTTTCATGTGTCTTACACTGAGGAGAGGCTTCCGTCGGGCCACTCTGCCATAAAGCCCCGACTGGTGGAGGGCTGCAGTGATGGTTGACTTTCTACAACTTTCTCCCATCTCCTGACTGCATCTCGGGAGCTCAGCCATGAGGCTCTTTGGGTTCTTCTTTACCTCTCTCACCAAGGCTCTTCTCCCCCGATAGCTCAGTTTGGCCGGACGGCCAGCTCTAGGAAGGGTTCTGGTCGTCCCAAACGTCTTCCATTAGAGGATTATGGAGGCCACTGTGCTCTTAGGAACCTTAAGTTCAGCAGAAATCTTTTTGTAACCTTGGCCAGATCTGTCCCTTGCCACAATTCTGTCTCTGAGCTCTTCAGGCAGTTCCTTTGACCTCATGATTCTTATTTGCTCTGACATGCATTGTGATCTGGAAGGTCTTATATAGACAGGTGTGTGGCTTTCCTAATCAAGTCCAATCAGTATAATCAAACACAGCTGGACTCAAATGAAGGTGTAGAACCATCTCAAGGATGATCAGAAAAAATGGAAAGCACCTGAGTTAAATATATGAGTGTCACAGCAATGGGTCTGAATACTTAGGACCATGTGATATTTCAGTTTTTCTTTTTTAATAAATCTGCAACAATGTCAACAATTCTGTGTTTTTCTGTCAGTATAGGGTGCTATGTGTACATTCATGAGGAAGAAGAATGCACTTAAATGATTTTAGCAAATTGCTGCAATATAACAAAGAGTGAAAAATTTAAGGGGGTCTGAATACTTTCCGTACCCACTGTAGATAATGAAAAATTACATTTTGCAAATGGTCCTCTATGTGAAGGGGAGCCTTCCTGCAAAATTTTGAAAATTGGCTACTTGCCAAGAAAGCGTTCAAATGTCATATCTTTATTCCTGTTAAAGTTATGGAATTTAATTTTTGGACAGAAAGAGTTACTGCAATTAGTGTGACCATTGGACCCTGTTGGCACAGAGCCAAAAGTTTCAAATCAGATTAACTTTTTATCTGATTATAGTTTTTAAATTATATTTTATGGGTATCCTCTATTGAAAGAGGGGAACCTCTGGCCAGATTTTTGTTAGAATGGCACGAAGCAAAAAAATAAATAAATAAATACGTTTTTGGGAAAATTGGCACTAAGCCAAAAAGTTTTTTAGTTCTTTATCTGATCATAGCATGCAAGTGGTATCTGATGTGCCATCTCTACTGACAGCCATACCATCCGATGCTACCCACTTTACAGTGATTGGTTTAAGTAATGTGTTTTTTTTTAAGCGTCCTATTGGACGAGGAGACACAGCCATCTTTGTTTCTTGTTTTTCAGTCCAGGTAACTGACCTGGTGTAGAGCAGTTCGCTTATCCGCTCTATAGTTCTCCAGACCATGCAAGAGGGGATGGACACCTGCTCATGGGTCAGTCCCGCTACAATATGTATATGACATATGTAGTCACTCTGTGGAGGCCAGTCAGAGCGAGTGAGTTTATTGAAGAAATGTATATGTATGTGGACACAAAGTGTCACAGGAATTATGACAGTGGTGTCAGGAGAGCGTTGTTTACCTTGGTTTTGTTCTCACAGAGGGTGATAGTAGAGTCAGTCACATAAGAGATGCTGCTCTAGTGGGTCCTGCCAGCCCACGGTGGGTCTTGCCCTCCCACAGGATCATTGATTGTTATGGATCCGGACTGCTCCTATCTATAATAACATTTTGAGACAAACCACAGGTTCAGAAATGTCTCAAGAAATGTTGAATGCGTTTATGTATCTGAAAATGCTATGATTGTAGCGCCTGCACTTGGCCTCCCAAATCATGGAAAAATGTTTTGTGTTTATGCAAGGGACAATTGTAAGACCATGACAGGTGTACTTGCCCAGGAGTATGGTGGTAAACTTTGCCCTATAGTTTTTGTCCAAAGATGGTCGCAGTCCAGGTCTAAAGGCATGCCTGAAGTGACTCCGAACATAGCACATAGCATCTTGTGAGATGGTAATAGGGATGGCCACGGAGGCGCATGCGCGGTAGCTCCCAAGATGGCCACTTAGGACCGGAGCTCCGCGCCATCCCGGCACTGTCTCCCGCCCAGCGCGGTGAAGCGGCACACTAGCAGACCCAAATCGGGGTCCGCACCTCCACCGGACCCGCGGGAAACGATCCATGCAGGCCGATCGGGTCAGAAGAAGCCTAACGGAGATCTTTACCTCAGGCTTTCCGGCGGCCGAGCATTCCAATATGGCGGACCCGTCCCCGCAGCGTGAGGAGATGGAGGAGGGGGACTCCGCTCAGCCACACTCGGACTCTCAGACTAGAGGACACTGCCTAACTAATCCTCAGGGACCTGTGAGTAACCCCCTGCTTCTGACTCCCTCTCCAGCCTCCACTGAGTCCCTCCTGAGCAGGGTGCTGGGGGATTTCTCCCCTGCCAGCTATACACCAATAACCACCATCAGACCCCCTGCCACAGAGGGATCCGGAGGGCTCTCCCACTCAGATTATGAGGATCTTCTCCTCAAAATGTCCATCATGATGGAGAGGGGTATGTCACAAATTGCTGACAAAATTACCTCAAACTTAAAAGTGGATTTTCAAAACCTGGGGGACAGGATGGAAGCCACGGAGAATAAAATTGACAGGACAGTGACAAAAACTAACCAGCACACTACCCTTATACAATCACTTCAGGATCAGCTGGACTCGGCCCTCCTTAAGGTGGAAGACCTTGAAAACAGGTCTCGCAGGTACAATTTTAGACTGAGGGGTCTGCCGGAATCGATTGCGGATGTCCAGACCGCTGTGCAGGGGCTCATTAAGGATCTTATCCCTGATATACCAGCACACAAACTTGAACTTGACAGAGCGCACAGAGCACTGGGTCCCCCAAGGCGGGACGGTAATCCGAGGGACATAGTGGTCAAACCCCACTTCTATATGATAAAGGAAGAAATTGTCAGCAGAGCCAGGAAGGTTCCAAATCTTACTTGTCAGGGCCACGCAGTCCAGGTTTTCACTGATCTAGCCCCCTCTACAATACAACGGCGGAGAACATTGAAGCCACTTCTTTCCATTCTGTCACAGAAGGAGCTTAAATATTGGTGGGCTTTCCCCTTCGCCCTCAAATTCACTTACAGGAATAAGACCTATACTTTTTCCAGCTTCACGGAGGGAGAAAGGCTACTTCAGCATCTGCAACTACTGCCACAGCCCCCGGATCACCCGGCATCCTCCTCCGGATCAGGCCCGTCAAAACGCCCTAACCCATCAAGCCCCATTGCTCCCCTTTGGAATGGATCCAAATTTAAGCGCTCTAAAGATGGTAAACCTCCCTGATCGTCGCCGCGGAAGCTTCTAGCAAGAGTTCCTTCACAGTGGAGTTCCTCCTCATGTGTCTGTCTCCATCCTCCTGGTTCGAGATTGATGTCTATGGAATTTCATGGCTTTTCCTTTTTCTCTTCAGACTAGACCCTGTTGGACTGGCCTTCAGACGTTCCGTTTACTTTTTGGCTTTTGTCTGCAAGTACTGCACCCCCCTTTTTTTTTGGATACCTGCTGTTTTTGTTTCAGCCCCTTGAGCGGGTCCCCCCTCTGCGGGGGGGGGCCCTGATCGAGGCAATTCGCAGCCGGTACATGAGCCTGCTACCAATTTATGTACTCAGCAGTGGACTCTGACGTCACTCTTGGGGACCCTTCCGGCTGAGTAGCTGGGGGGTAGCGGAGCCCCTGAGGGTCGTGCGTTTATTGCAGTCAATTATTTTTGCATGCTTTACCACATTTGTTTGTTTTATCTCTACAGCAATTTTTTCTATGGGGCGGGAGCCCTGCCGGAGTGGTCGGATGACGCCTCCACCAGTCACGGGAGAGGATTTCGGTTTTCTCGCGTGACTCTCTCCAGCCCCCCTTTCCGGGAGGCTGGAACCCCGTACTTAACCTTGTCGGGTTGGTGTGGACCTCAACCCGGCATTGGATGTCCTTTTTGGACGCAGGTCCACTCTCTCTCCCTTTCTCTCCTCTTTCCTATTTTCCCCTGTTCCTCTTTCTTACTGCCTCTCTTCTTTTCTCACAGCTGGTCTCCGGGAGGATATCACATACCACTTCAGCTCTAAACTGGATCCTCATGCAATATCGACTCTGCACTCCAGATATATTGTCTTGGAACGGGGTGAGTGAAAAGATTCTTCAGATGCACCAACACTGCCTGCCTCATGTCTCTTTCTAAAACTATAGCCCCATACCTCAAAATAGCTTCCCACAATACCCAAGGTCTCAACTCTCCCATGAAGCGAAGGAAGGCATTTCAGGACTTTCACCGCAGGGGGATAGAGGTCTTAATGATCCAGGAAACTCACTTTCCCCGATCTTACTGTCCCTCGTTTATACACGCTAAGTACCCCAATTTTTTTTTAGCTAATGCAGAGGACAAAACGCGGGGAGTAGCTATCCTTTTTGCTAAATCTTGTAATTTCACCCCCCACTATGAACTACGGGACCCCGGGGGGCGATTCATCCTTGTTAAAGGGACCATAGAGGGACTATTGTATACTTTTGTCTCCTACTACGCGCCTAATCAGAATCAGACACACTTCTTCCAGAATATGTTTAGCCGGATTATGCCACAACTAGAGGGCCACGTCATTTTTGGGGGGGACTCCAACACGGCTTTTGATTATGGCTTAGACAAATCCAAACCACCGGGTTCTCAAACGGTCAAACCACCCAAACGTAGTTCACAGATTGCCAAATTGATCAATCAAATGGGATTGGTGGACAGCTGGAGGGAATTACACCCAACCTCGAAAGATTACACACACTTCTCTCATCCACACCAGACCTTTGCTCGCATAGACCATGTTCTGGTCTCTCAGGCCTTGATCCCCTCACTGGTTATGGCATCTATCAAAGATGTGGTCTGGTCGGACCACTCGATGGTGATAATTAAGATTACTGGATCCTGCGCCCCTAAGGGCCCATTTAACTGGAGACTTAATGAGTCCATTCTTAGCGACCCATGTCGAGTGACGGAAGTTGAACGCGCAATTTCGGAATATTTTTCTTTGAACGACCTAGATGGGATCTCTCCTGAAACCCTCTGGGCAGCTCATAAATCGACCATTAGGGGGAAACTGATACAGATTTCGTCCAATATCAAAAGGGAACGGAAGGCTCACCTATTGAGCCTGGAAAAGGACTTTGCGGCTTTAAGTGCCGAACACAAACGTAAACCTTCCAGGGCGTCTCTGAGGGCTCTCGACGCAGCCAGGGCTGACCTCAATATGGCTCTGACCAGCTCGGCTGAGAAGCACATTAGATGGCAGGGAGCTAAATTCTACCATCAGAGGGATAAAATAGGGACACTACTTGCCCTGAAACTTAGACCCAGGATGAGACTCCACGCAATGCCCAAAATGTCCATCGGGGGGGGAGGTAAAACCCAGAACCCAACACGCATATTGCAGGAATTTGCAACCTACTTTCAAAACCTTTATAGCGATGCCCGCTCCGACAAGTCACAAGCGTTACATTCCTTTCTAGACAACTTGCCTATACCTAGTATATCTAAACAACATAAGGAGGTCATGGAAGCACACTTCTCTGAAGCGGAGATTAGAGGAGTGGTTAAAAACCTTAAATTGGGTTCTGCACCGGGACCAGATGGTTTCCCTAACATTTACTACAAGACATTCTCTGAGTTGCTCTCCCCCTACTTAACTAGGTACTTTAACAACCTTAAAGAAGGTAG
The DNA here is from genome assembly GCF_965119305.1 of Pelophylax lessonae. Lineage (NCBI taxonomy): Eukaryota > Metazoa > Chordata > Amphibia > Anura > Ranidae > Pelophylax > Pelophylax lessonae. Next base: position 155,212,670 of record NC_138773.1, read on the forward strand.
TCCGGTCGACCGACAAGCAAAACAATCAGGCTTTCATCTCAGTAATACCTAAGCCAGATAAGGACCCAGGAGAAGTTAGCAACTATAGGCCCATCTCGCTTATAAATAATGATTTAAAGATACTTACCAAACTACTAGCGAATAGGTTAGCGTCCTTTATTAATCTGTACGTTCATAAGGATCAGGTAGGCTTTATCCCGGGTAGACAGGGCCCTGACCAAGTAAGGCGGGCGATCGACATCATCTCTATACTACAGTCGGGATGGGCTGGGGGGGATCCGCAGGAAGGATTACTTCTTTCTATAGATCTTCAAAAGGCATTTGACACTGTCGAATGGCCATATCTATTCACAATTCTGGAAAGATGGGGATTTGGCACAAGCTTCATGGGCATAATCAGGGCTCTTTATTCCTCCCCCGAAGCAAGGATTAGATATCAGGGCTATTACTCTGACTCGTTCCCAATCTCTAAGGGGACGAGACAGGGGTGTCCCCTTTCTCCTCTTATTTTCGCGATCGCGATTGAGACTCTCGCCCTTGCACTCAGATCCAATCCAGACATCAAGGGGGTCACATGTGGCACCCAAGAACATAAATGTGCGTTATTTGCAGACGACCTGCTTCTATTCGTCACTTCACCTTCCGTTTCCCTTCCTAATATCTGCAAAACACTGGAGGACTTTGCGAAAGTTTCAGGCCTTCGGGTTAACTTAACGAAATCATCCATCCTGAATATTTCAGTTAAAAGGGAGGAGGCCCAACGCCTACAATCCTCCTTCGAGTTCCTCTGGAATAATTCCCATATCAGATATCTAGGGGTTAATCTTACAGCCAAGTTCGAGGATCTACACAAAGCAAATTACCCAGCTGTCTACCAATCCCTACGTGGAGAACTACAGAGTTGGCCTCTCTATCGCTTATCATGGCTAGGCAGAATTAATGCCATTAAGATGAACCTGCTTCCTAGACTACTATACCTATTTAGGGCTCTCCCAATTCACCTCCTCAGGGAACCATTGCGCAAGTTTCAAAATGCGGTAATCGATTTTATTTGGGGGGGCATGGGTCATAGACTCTCCCGCAAGGTTTTATACACTCATAGACGAAGGGGGGGGTTGGGAGTCCCCAACCTGTGGCTCTACTATCGTGCAGCACGACTAGCTCAGCTCTCTGTGGTTTACTCTAGATTTGAAAAACCAGACTGGATACAAATCGAGAGACAGGCAGTCCCCTCATACACTCTGGATTTCCTTCTCTGGAGTCCGCCCAGACTCAGACCTCCCATACTGTCCCCAGTATTGTCCTCTTCCTTCGCTTTGTGGGATAGGCTACGGCAGTCCTCCTCTCTTACTTCCCGTATGAGACCACTTTCACACTTATTCCATAACCCGGCCTTCCAACCCGGTATGGACATCAAGGCCTTTCAATGGTGGCTGGATAAGGGAATTTATCGTATAGGACACTTTTTCACTCCCAAGGGCCCCTTCACACTTAAATATTGCTCTGACAAGCTCAAAATGCCACTATCGGAAAAGTATAGATTTCTGCAAATCTCTCACTTTCTTGCAACCATTTCGAAAGATGAGACACCCCCCTTCTCCTTCACAAGCTATGAGGTATGGTGCTGTAACTCTGCAGAGCAGAGAGGGGGCATCTCAATAATCTATCAGTCACTGATATCCGATCAAGAGAAGCTTCCATATATGCAGGCTTGGGAAAGGGACCTGGCATTCACCTGGGACATGGAGGAATGGAGTAGAGCTGGCTTTCGCTCCTTTCAGGGGATCGGAAGTGTTCCTTTAATGGAAGCGGGATTAAAAGTAATGACCCGATGGTATCTTGTACCAGTTAAACTTCACAAGATGTATCCCTCTTCCTCACCTTTATGCTTCAGGGGATGTCAGATGCCTGGTACTATGCTACATGTTTGGTGGGAGTGTCCTAGACTAAGAGGCACGTGGAACAGAATTTTTCACGTGATATACAAAGTTACCGGTCACAGGCTTCCCACCACTGCCCCTGTTGCTCTTCTGCATTCGAGGCTCCCTGGCATTCCGAAATACACCCAAACATTAGTTCGCTATATTCTACTGGGTGCAAAACTCTCCATTGCGGGGTCCTGGAAATTATCCAGGGTCTCCATCAGGAAGATACGAAATAAAATCACCTGGATAATGACCCAAGAAAGGATGGTCAGTGTCCTGACCAATACGGTACCCAGATTTGAATTAATCTGGGAGTCCTGGGCCAAATATGTAGGTATCTCACTGGTACCTGGAGTGACCTTGAATTAGATTACCTAATTGTCTTCTCCTGGGGATTGGCTGTACCCTCTTCTTTCTGTCCTATTCTCTTCTCTTTTCTCTTTCCCTTCCTTCTCTACCCCTGATCCTCTCCTACCTAGTACTTCTCTGGGCCAGTGGCCCCTCTTCCATGTTATTGGGAGGTAACTACTTTTTATTACGTTAAGTTTGTTGGGGGAGATAGCACTCTAGTTAGCTGTCGAACTGTACAAGGTGTATTCTGCTTTTGCCTGTGCTATTTTTTTCTTTTTACCGTGTTCAAATTAGCCCCCCTGCTGGGAAGAGAGCTGGCAGACAGGTATGCTATTCTTGAGGCCGTACTGTTACTTTTAAATGTACTTTTCCTGTTTTCTCATTGGCCATTACATTTCTAGTGTTTTCTGTACTGCTTTGCTCTTGGGAATGTTGCCGTATGGACTGAAAACCTTCATTCTTTTGATTGCCTTGTTCTATTATTATTGCTATTTCTCCAAGATATGTTACTTTCTCAACATTTCATTATTGTATTTTGATGCCATGTTCACTTGTTATTCTTGAATAAAAATTATTGAAAGAAATAGGGATGGCCACATCATTTGCCCTAGGTAGGCCCCAGTTTTAAATGGGCTACTGGTATTAAAGGGTGTGTTTCACCACAACATGATTGTATAGACATAATATATCAAGACAGCTATTGAGGGAGCAGAGGATGTTTTTTGAAGATGGTTCCTGCTCCAGGCCAAAAGATCACACATTGTTAAAACTACAAACGCATGCTACAGAACAGGTTTTAAGGAAATGGGTTAATAGCCTTTTTCTAAAAGAGGGGAGCTCTTGTGTGTATCCCCGCAGCTAGCGCCCCACTGTTTATTGCCTAGTATTATGGAATAGGACACAGGGGGTGGGAAAGAACATATGAAGTATTACTGAAGTTTTTTTTTCTGCATTTACAGGTCTAAATTAGTGCAAGCATATGTTGCTAGGTGCATCATCTGTATTAGGAACAATACAACCAAACACATAAGGCCAAACATGAACATCTACAAAATGTTTTCAAACATAAGCCCAACACAGGGTAGAAACAAGAGTTAATAGTGGACATGTTCAGCAGATGAGTAGAAGCTTTTAGGACCACAAAAGGGAGATGCCCACACAGTGGCACACATTCTCAATCGGGAGATTATTCCTGGATGAGGATGCCTGCCTTGAATTAGTTCTAATAATGGTCCAGCTTTCATATCAAAGAGGATGCCAGGAACTAGTTAAAATCCTGAAAATAGATTGTCATCCACAGAGTTTAGGTATAGTGGAAAGGATGAATAGGACAAGTAAAGAGAAGTTGAGAAAATAAAAAAAGGTAATTGATACTTTGAATCAAGTGGAACGAAAAGGTTGCTCGCACCTTTCTCTTCACAGATTCCCTGCCATCCCTTGAAGAGAGGAAATTAAGTAGTGATCAAGCTGCTGCCACATCACAGGACCAAGGCTGGATTTAATTTTGGACCAAAAGACAGAGGTAGTCGCAGTGACCAGAATCGCTGTCCTTGTGGAAAACCAACAAGCCCAGATCCACGCCAGTCGAGTAAAAGGTCAAGGTGGAAGCAAGACACAGATAAAGGAGGTGAAACAGGTGTTGAAAATCCTTGAAGAGCGAGTGAAGCAGGTGTTATAGTCTCTGAAAAGTTGCAAAATGACTGTACTCATAACAAGGAACTTTGGCAAGCTGTGGATTTTGTTGGGGGCACTAGTATTTTTAGTGTTCATCCCAACCTGGATCATAACTAACTGTATATATCAACTAGCGGATCTGGGGCCCGTTAGAGGAATTTGTGGGACCCCTAACGCCACCAGCCCAGACATAGTATCAGAGACACCTCAGGAAAAGAATAAAAGAGCCCTGTCCCATAGTTCACCCTCCCAGATAGCCATCACACAAACGAATGGCATGACACAATTTTAGTAGAATTCCTCTAACACACAAGTACTACAGGGAAACAAAAGAGAGAGGCTTCCATGGGAGGTTTTGACCCATATGGGTGTATGTGTAGGTATATATGTATGTATATGTATATGCCATCTAATGAGTTCAAGGAAAGAGATCAGGTTAAAGCCAGTTATGAGTCCTTTATCTCTCCCCTTGTCACCATAAATAAAAATGTAGATTGGATAAATTATAACTATTATAATCAGCAGGGATTTGTTAACTATATAAAGAATTCCCTAAAGAGCATAGCAGAACAACTAGAAGCCACTTCCCAGATGACATTCCAGAACAGAATGGCTCTGGATATGACCCACACAGGAAAAGGTGGTACCTGTGTATATATTGATAAAGTAGATAGATGCTGTACTTACATTCCTGATAATACTGGCCCCAAAGGGAAGGTCACTCTGGCCATTCTGTGGAACTAAAGAAGAATTCTGGCATTGACAACCCTTGGGATCAGTATTTTGGATGGTCTAATACTTGAAAACAAACCCTAGTGCGGCTAGGAATTATCATTGTTATTATATTTGTTATAATAGGCGTTGTAATACTTTGTGTAGTCCCGAAAGCACACTGACTAACGCAACACGCAACCTCCCACGCGCTAGTAGACATAAGAGGTCCACTTCTATTTTTGAAAGACCCAATTTTGGAAATGCAAAGGTTGCTTGCTGTAGAAGAGCTAGAAATAGGTTGGGGAAGACAATGTTGAACAAGGTCATAGGATGGAATGAGCAGAAATTAGGAGGGCCATGTAAATAGCGGCCATAGCAATGATCATTAGGGCTTCACCTCAAAATATCTCTCTGTGCCTTACACCCAACCCAACTGATGCAGCTACCAGAAGGAAGGTACAGGAGCTTAAACAATTAATTCCTCAGTCTAATAAGAAAGATATTTTACCCAAACCAAACTTTAGGGAGACAGAACAAGTAGCAAGACATTTGAACTTAGCAATACAAGAGTTCATAGACCCCTTACCATCTATTCTAGGGAATGTGCATCCTCGAGGCTTTCAGGACATGGATAGAATTCCCCACCATTTTCTTCTGATGCATGAATATGGTATACAACAATCACAGGGAAAGGGAGATTGTTGGGTTTGTTCTCATATGCATTCAGGAGAAAATATATTCCCAATGATAGCAAAACCATTATCTATAACACAGTTAATGAATGAGACATATGTGTTCACTGGACAGGCAAGACCAGACAATAGGCCATTTTAATACAGGGATACACACAACCACCAAAATTTTGTTTTCTGAATGGGCACCCACTGAATAATGAAACAAACATTTATGCCAATGGTGAATTTTGTTATGACACAGATGTCAATTTTACACTTCTAAACATGGAGAAATACAAAACATTTAACTTGGTAGACATTACAGGCCTAAACACTCATACCACTGCTGACATAAATGCAAGGATGAGAAACTTGTCAATGTACAATATTTCTTTGTGCCCTATATCAAAACCAACCTATAACAAGTCAGAGGTATATAAATGGTTAAATTTGGTGAATAAAACATTGGTACTTGACAGTAAGGTCAAATTGATACATATAGCGGAGTGGTTATGTTTAATTGGAATGCGAACAGATCTGACTACTCAAGAGATGATATCCGCCCCAAAACTACCAGAGGGTTGGGTAATTTGCTGCGGGCTATGGTGTCACACCACTATTCCTTTTCCTAAGGGAGAAGAATCAGCCGGGTGGTGCTCCATAGTTAGATTGTTCCCTTACATGAGTACTGAGTCAGGAAGACGTGTGAGTATGGTGCCAGCCTCAGGGGTACTCACATTTCACGATCAGGGACGATATAAGAGGGCACTGACTAGTTCATGGGAGAAATTCTACATGAGCATCCTACCAGGGGGTACAGCACTGGCACTTATTAAGCTTGATGCATTTGCCGATATTATGGAAAAATGGATCAACACAACAACAAAGGATATAGGATTAATCAATGAAGAAATGAGGAAAATTAGGATGGAGCAGGAGGTAATTAGACAACGACAGGAAAGACTTATGATGGCAGTAACAGGTCTGTGTGATCAAACACAAAACAAACAGATATGTTGCATATATTTTCACAACTTCACCAAAGAGACTAAGGATGTTCAAGTACCAGATTGTTATGACATTTTTAATGGTCACCAACTAGAGAGAGACTTCAGGGAGAACTGCATAAACTTCCCAATGCCTGGAATCCATTTGATTCCAGGCATTGGGAAAAGAGGGGATTGTGAGGAAAATGTGTATCTTGAAATGCCATTTTGTAGTGTTCAGCTTAGCATAAGTCATCTCAGTATATATTAGAAGGTTAGAGTATCCCTTTATATCTCTTGAATGTATCTTTGCTTAGTGTTTGAGATTTTAAGTTTTACAATATCACACCTGCTCCGTCTCAGCCGGATATAAGCTTGTGGTCAGGTCTAGCATCAAAGACAGGATGCTAGAAGATTAGCTAAAATATATGCAATTAAATATATGCCAATATAAGAAATGGTTTGTATAACGAAAAAAAAAAAAAGAATATTGATTGTTGATATATTCATATAACATGCAATAACATACATAGTTTAAATACATATTTGCATTAATACAGCTTGAATAAGTTTCTTTTTAGAGATAGTTAACAATTGATAAGTGAATAGGAATTTACTAAACATATTATTAAGTATGAGAGATGGTTTTGCAAAAGCTGAAATGTTTTTGCAGAGGTTCTCTTCTGCAAATGTAACCGCAAAATGTTCAGACAATAAAAGTAGGAATAGGGAAAGTTTTTGTGGTAACAGGTGGTATAAACTGATGACACAATAATATGTTATTTTTTTTATGATCTTTGAACTATATTTGACTTTTTATATCTCTGGGGAGACTTTATAACCTGGTTAATTGATTGGCTAATTGAGCTAATTGGGAGTGGGGCGGGTGTCTGAGAAAAGGGGAGGTCCTGGGAGGGATAAGATAATTTTGTGGTTGTATAAGATAATTTTGTGGTTTAAGGCTATATATTCTTGACGATGTTTGAAAATAAACGCAGTCATTAGAACCAAGCTATTGTGTATGGTTTTCATTGATTGTCCGGCTAGCTGAAGATTCATCCACAGGACAAACCTATGGTGCACCCAAACTCGGGATCCTTACAGTCAGTGAGGAACTTCCATATTGATTCAGGGAGGTGGATGTCAGGTGGAGGGAATTTTCGCAGGAAACTAGATATACCATTATATACATAGGCAGCTCGTGCAGGGAGTTCAAATTCTTGCTGAAGGTCTGTAAATTGTCGGAGAGAGTTGTTACGATAAAGTTGGGAGACCTTAAGTAAACCTGCGGACAGGAAGTGGGCAGTGGAGGAGTACGGGAGTAATACATTTAATACAGATATTGGAAGGGGATTTTCACAGTAGGTTTAACGTGTGGGAGATGCGTACGGAGAAGTCTCCAAGACTGAATGGAGGCTTGTGTTGTGATCGGTAAGGTGGATAGGTTAAGGGGTTTCCACATGTCTGCCAGGAGCAATAGACTAAGGTAAGGTGTGCGAGATAACGATGCTTCTATGGGGAGCCAAGGAAGGGATTGCGAGTGGGCGAACCAGTGTTGAAGGGGTGCTAATCTAGCTGCATGATAGTAGTCCATAATATCTGGTAGTCCCAAACCACCCACTCGTTTGTGACGGATCATGTGAGAGTACGCGCATCTCGCTCTCTTTTTCTGCCATACAAATGCCCTGAGCAATTTAGAGAGGGGATCTAGGTATTTCCTCGTGATAGGTACAGGGAGTGTGCGGTAAATGTATAGAATTTTTGGGAGACACACCATTTTAAAGGAGGCTATTCTGCCAGCCCAGGAGATTTCCGAAGACCTAAGTTTATCTAAGTCAGTGGAAATGGATGATATTAGTGGCTTTAGGTTGGAGGAGAGAAGGTCAGAGGTCGGGAATGATACTTGAATGCCAAGGTATTGCAAGGACTGCGAGGTCCACGTATAGGGTAATAGCGCTTGAAGGTGTTGAAGTGCGGAGGGGTGGATATTCATGTTGAGAATGACAGATTTACAGAAATTAACCTTATAGTAAGAAACACGGCTAAAGTCTTGAAGTATCTGGTGTGCTGTTGGGAGGGACACGACAGGGTTCGTCAGGCTGAGAATGACATCGTCAGCAAATAGAGTAATAACGTGATTGGTGTGACCAAATTTGAAACCCAAAATCATGGGGTTAGTTCTCAGTGATACAGCCAAAGGTTCGATCAGCAAGTTGAAAATGAGGGGTGACAACGGGCAACCTTGACGCGTACCATTTGTGATGGAAAATGACTTGGACAGTGTTCCAGCCGATAACACTTTAGCCGATGGTGTGGAGTAGAGGGCAAATATAGACAATAATATCGGTCCTGAGAACCCAAATTTCTGTAGAGCCGCCCCCATATATCCCCAATGAATACGATCAAACGCCTTCTCTGCATCTATGGAAAGAAGCAGAGAAGGAGTCTTAGTTTTTTCGGCGTAGTGTAACAGGTTGATAACACGTCTAGTAGCATCCGGTGCCTGACGACCCCTGACGTACCCCATCTGGTCACACCCAAGCAGGGATGGTAATATCTGCGCTAGGCGGTTGGCTATGAGTTTAGTGTATAACTTTACATCGTTGTTAAGGGGAGAAATCGGCCTAAAACTAGCCGGCGTGGTAGAGGGTTTGCTAGGTTTAGGGAGAGTGGTTATATTAGCTTGAAGCATTTCACATGGAAAATGGCCTTGCGCTGAGGCCTCAGAGAAGACTTTAAGTAGGTGCGGTGAAAGTATATCCTGAAGTAAGTGATAATACTCATTCGTCATACCGTCGGGGCCCGGCGATTTATTCATGGGAAGGGAGTGAAATGTTTTGGTCAATTCCTGGGGTGTGAAGGGGCTGTTCAAAAGGGATAGAGCGTCAGTAGAAAGAGTGGGTAATTTTAGGCGTTGGAGAAACGCTTGGATGTCTGCGTCCGTAGGTTGGGGAGTGGTGGGATCAGAGTTTAGGTTATAAAGGGTGCCATAGTAATCTGCAAAGGCGTCAGGTATTTTCTGGGGGTGCGTCAGTTTTTGGTTAGTATGTGGGTGAAAGATATGCTCAATTTTGGTTTTGGTTCTTTTAGCTTTAAGTCTGGATGCCAAAAATTTTCCTGCCTTGTTATGGGATGTATAGTAACATAGGCGAAGGCGCGCCATCATGTTGTCGTGGTTATCTGTCAGAAGTCTGCGAAGGTCCAGTCGTATTTGTGGTAGAGGGGACCCTTTTGTTGATATCATCTAATTCTTTAATTTGTGTGGTAAGCTCGGTGAATCTGAGTTGGAATTTTCTTTAGTCTAGAACCTAGTTGAATTAGTATACCTCTAGCGAATGCTTTGTGGGCATTGCACAGTATGAAGGGGTCTATGCCTGGAGTGGCGTTGTCACAGAAAAACTCGCGTAGTTAGCATTGTATGGATTTAAGGGATTCTGGGTCAGAAAGAATGGAGTTGTTGCATCTCCAGATAAATGTGGGTGGGGAGATAGGCTTTACTGACAGGGACATATGGATAGCAGCATGGTCCGACCAAGTAATGGGGGAAATGGATGTGTGCATAACATAGGGGATAATGGAAGTGTCCACTAGGAACATGTCGATCCTTGTGTAATTGTTGTGACTTGCCGAGAAGAAGGAGTAGTCTCTCTCCTCTGCGTGTTGGTAACGCCACATGTCGTGGAGCCCCTCCGAGTGAATAAGGGATGCTAAAGTGGGTGCTGAGGATTTCCCTCTGGAGGATGTATCCACGGCGTGGTTCGCCACCAGGTTAAAATCCCCACACATAATCAACCTGCCCGTTTTAAGCTTATTAACCTTACAACAGAGTTTACGCAAGAACCGCAGTTGGTGCACATTAGGAGCATAAACATTAACTTTAGTGTACAGACAACCATCAATGGTACAATTAATGATAAGGTATCACCCCTCAACGTCCTGCACCACCTTAGAATAGGTGAAGGACACAGAGTTGCGGATAGCTATCAATACACCTCTCTTTTTTTCCAAGGCTGAAGCCTGGAAGACATGGGGAAAATTCTGATGTGTACACTTGGGAGCATGCCCTTGTTTAAAGTGCGTTTCCTGTATGGCCAGAATATCCGCCTTGTGGGAATTAGCTTCTTTCCACATGAAAAAGCGCTTCACTGGATGGTTTAAGCCCTTAACATTAAGGGATAATAAATTGAGAGACATAACAGCGCTAAGAGAAGTACGATATCAGGGAGAAAACCAGTGGCTGAGGAAAAACGCCTACTCGCATGAGTATGAGTGAGCATAATGGAGGTAAGCAAGTGGTACCTGGCTGACACACATAGTGCAAGTGTCTGAAAGGGTCGAAGTGTCCACATGTAGTCTGTCCAATGAATGGAAGAAGAAAAGTGCAGCTGGATACGAGTCGGAAGTCATGCTGGACTGAGACGGCAAGCGACGTCCGGACGTAGCAGTAATGGGGTGTTCCAAAGTCCGACGAAAAGTCCTGTTCTGTAATATGGAAAAAAGGGAAGAAAAAAAAAAGACATACAAAACACGAAAAGGATAAAAATGCATGGCCCTAGAGGGCCAGGTGGGCAGCATTAACTGCGAGGTTGGTGGGGTAAGGAGCACGGTGGTGGGTGCTACCGAAGGTAGGAGGTCAGGTGCGGCCGGCTAAAGTTCACATAGCCACCTTCATTTGTTGCGGTGGGAGGACCTGGAGGGTCTGGAGACGACTTGCCATTCTTGTTGGAGATGATGGGGTCTTGATTCCATGCTTGGTTGCTGCTGGTCCGCCGAGTCAGGGATGATGTTCCATTGACGGAGAAGGCAGATGCCTTGGTCCATGTTGACTATTTGAGATGTGGAGCCTTTGTGGGTTACACACAATTTAGCAGGATACTTCCATTTATACATTATTTTGTTATTTCTCGGGGCCTTGGTAATGGAGTTGAGGTTCCTCCTAAGCTGAAGGGTGTATTGGAAGTAGTCCAGCAGGACTTGCAGGGATACAGCTTGTTCACGGAGGCGATCTTTGCGTCTAAAGGCTTCTAGAATCCTTTCCTTTGCCTGGAAGAAATGAACCCTTAATAATACATCCCGAGGGATCTCTTGTGGGAGAAATGAGGGTTTGGGGATTCTGTGTATACGATCTATTGTAAGGTCTGCATTAGAGAGTTCAGGCACTGCTTTCGGGAACAGGTCTTTCACAAAAAGAGGTAGTTGGGCTGGTTGAATGGATTCAGGTATGCCACGGATCTTGAGGTTGTTACGCCTCGACCTGTCTTCGAGATCTGCTAACTTGGCTTGGATACGACGTATGTCATCTTGCTGAGAGGTATGAGCATCTACAAGAGTGTTGTAGGACACAGTGAATTCCTCCATTCTATGCTCTACAGCATTAACTCTGTCTCCCATGCCGTTTAGTTCCTTGTGACTTTAAGATATGGATGCTAGGATGTTGGCCTGCATGGAGGAGTGTAGCATAGACCACATCTCTTTTAAGCTGGTGTCCGATACAGGTTGTCCTGTCATGAAAATATTGGCAAATGGGTCTGGTGGAGGAGAGTAGGCTCAGGGCAAGCTGGGTGCAGTGCTGGAATTGCTCACCTCCATGGAGGACATCGTGGGTACTTGAGGACTGTCTTCCCTCCTAGGGTGCGATTTGGCCAGGCTGTGAGTAGAAGGGGTGGAGGGGGAAGAATCGGTGGATCGTTCAGACCGCATCAGCGTGGATTCCTCTGTCCATGCGGCGGGATATGGCGATGTGATGTCATCCGTCGGCGACTCTGCCCCTAGAGGGCGAAGTAGTTGGTGAGCGGAGCAGTCCTCTGCGCCATTTTGCCAAGGACCGGGAGTCGCCAGGCGGAAGAATTCGGACAGTTTGCGGACCGTCGGTGCCGCCATCCGTTTTTTGGTCATCCCAGCGAGGTAGTCTGGATGTTTCCCCAGTGGAATCAGGGCAAATAGAGTGGATGAAGGCGCTGTGATGGGCCGTAGATGTCTGGTAAGTCGGACGCAGCCTGGAGCTCTCAACCTATGCGGCCATCTTGCTCGACGATCGCCACGCCCCCAGCGGCTTTTGCCTATTAATCTCTGCTCCTTAACTTGATGAAATACAACACAGAGAACAGCAGCAGCACCTCCTAAATGGAATATCCATCCGTGGTCCAATTCTGTCTGCACTGGAGACCTTCCTATATAAAAATATCACAGTCCTCCAGTCTGGGGTTTCTAACCAGCTAGCTAGGACAGAAAGTACATGTGCACCCTTAAGCAGCTAACTGTTTGATAATTGCCTACCAACAGTTATTTGCAAATACAGACACTAGAGAATAGAGAATCTTCCTACTGGTGTAAAAACCCATATTGACAAATCAGTACTAATACTGCCATCTTTTAGCTGCACACTGGCTTGATTTAAATTGTAAACAATCTGGTGGGCATCCTAGGTGATGTCATTGACCAAATATAGTGTGCCACTACACATGTAGGTTTAAGATATCCTCCAGGTGTAATGCTTAAAGCAATTGTGAATTTTTATGTTGCCCTTTAACCACTTAAGCCCCGGAAGATTTTACCCCCTTCCTGACCAGGGGGTATTTTGCGATTCGGCACTGCGTGACTTTAAAGGACAATTGCGCGGTCGTACCTAAACAAATTTGACGTCCTTTTTTCCCCACAAACAGAGCTTTCTTTTGGTGGTATTTTATCACCTGTGCGATTTTTTGATCATGCACTATAAACAAAAAAAGAGCATCAACTTTGCAAAAATAACAATATTTTTTAATTTTTTTTATATGAAATTCCCCCAAAAAAATGTAAAATCAAAATTTTTTTAACATTTTCGGCCAATTTGTTTTATGCTACATATGTTTGGTACAAAAAATTGCAAAAAGCGTATTTTTATTGGTTTGCGCAAAAGTTATCGTGTTTACTAACAAAGGGAAAGATTTTTGTCATTTTTGTTTTTTTTTTTAACGAGTAATGGCGGCGATCTGCGATTTTTTTTTGCGGGACTGCAACATTGCGCCGGACAGATTGGACCCTTGACTGACATTTTTGACACTTTTGGGGTTACCAGTGACATTACTGCAGTAATCAGTGCTATACATATGCACTGTTACTGTAAAAATGACACTGGCAGGGAAGGAGTTAACTGTATTGGAGAGGGAGGGGTTAAGTGTGTCCTAGGTGCGTGTTTCTAACTGTGATTGGACATGGCTACTGGTGTAAGAACAGAGATCAACGGTCCTACATAGTAGAACCGTCTGATCTCCATTTTTACACAGGGGAGAATGACAGGCGGCTTTGTTTACATTAACCGCCTGCCTTTCTCCCTTCCCGGCGAACGATCGCGAGTGACCCGATGTCCGTCGGTCACACGCACTGACTTGTTAGGGAATGAGCCGGGGCGGGCGCGCGCCTCAGCGGGCGCACGCTCGCCCGCTATTGGCTCACAAGCGAGTGACAGGCTAGTGACGTACCGGTACGTCACTTTGCCTGGCCGGGGCTGACCGCCGCAGTATATGTACTTGCGGCAGTCGGCAAGTGGTTAAAGTGGTTGTAAAGTCAGAAGGTTTTTTTTAACTTATTGCACTCTATGCGTTAAGATAAATTCCCCCTCAGCCCCCCCTCCCCCCGCCCTATTGCTTACCTGAGCCCCCACTCGATCCAGCGATGTCCACATCTGTCCACTCCCCTCCTTAATGGCTAAAAAACAGCAGCGTCACCGTTGGGTGCCGCGGCTGTCTTTTAAAGTCAGTTAGACAATAAGGAGAGAGAGGGGGTGGGGCCGAACCACAGCTCCGTGTCTGAATTGATACACGGGGCTGCGCCTTGGCTTGGGTGCCCCCATAGTAAGCTTGCTTCTTGCTGTGGGGATACTCAAACAAAGGGAGAGGCCAGGAGAGCCAAAGAGGGACTCAAGAAGAGGAGGATCTGGGCTGTTCTGTGCAAAACCAACTGCACTAAGCAGGTAAGTCTAACATGTTTGTTATTTTTATTGAAAAAAAACAAGACTTTACAATCACTTTAACTCTTATTAAAAGACTTGCTAGCTTGTATGTTTTCATTTTTCTTTTTTTTCCCCTCTTACATGCTCCCTGTCTGTCAAGGTACACATGCCCACTTTTACCAAAAGCTTGCAAATTTGCCTTGAAAGAGACCAGCAAAAAATTACAAGAGTTGACTCTATATTACTTCAAGGGGGTTCAGATGCCATTTTCAGGGTATTTTGCAAGTGTTTGGCAATCCAAGCTTTACTTGGTTTTCTTATTACTGGCAAAGACTACTAAAAATTCTTGGTGAACTTTTATTTATGGTTTACAGATCTACTTGCAATATTTTAAAGATACCAGGATTCATATTATATTTACATTTTGCTAATTTGAAGGCTCCATGTACAAAAGTGATATTACAATCTCCAAATCCCACTCAGTTTTTGTTAGGTCCTGGTGATGGCTGTGGCTTCTACCAAAAATGTAATAACAGAAAGAAATTGTAGAACAATATTACTGCATGACACTAAATCTAAATGGAGAGACATCAATTATGGCTTCCTGCGTTGCAGTACATTGCATTCTAGATAAAAGCTTTAAATAAAGTACAGAAGGCATGTATTGATTTTTGTGTCTTTAATTTATAGCTCAACTATCTCTACTCTTTGGCTCATTGGAGACTCATTTGCTGCAGATTGCACATTTTACTCTATTGGGCTATACAGATAACGTTTATGGTAGGAAAAATCTGTACAAATGTACCTTTTCCTGGACTACAATCACATTAACAGTTTGTGTACACAGACTCTTTGATTTCGTTAGTAAATGGAAAACCTCTATGTACAGAATCATATACCCACAGTTAATCCAGAGGAAAGAAAAAAAAAGCTATAAAGCATAGTCCAATTAGCTGCAGAGGTTCCTAAGAACCACTTCTCTCCCTATATGCTGTAAATTCATGTGAATTTAAAAGCAGCTTGATGTATATTAGGAGGTGAAATGCAAGTTAAAAGTCAGTTGGCACTGTTCAGTGACAACCAATCACAAACACAAAACCAATCATGAATAAGTTATTGGGTATTGGGAAGCTATGAAAAAAAAAAAAAAAAAAAAAAAACAACTACGATTTATGACTCAATAAGTATTAACCTGCTCTAGCCTTTTCTGCACCTACCGCTCAACAAAATATGAAAAATAAAAACATAAAAATATATTAGAAGCTGCTCTACCAGATATCCTATGTAATCAATAGATTGATTATACTATAAGCAAATACAGCACTAATAGAACATGTGAAATATAATAAAATAAATACAATAGTATCAAAATTGCACAAATGTAAACAATAACGTTTATCAATAATTATAGTGCAACTAAGTGCAATATTGCATTCAAATAATCGCAGTGCTATAAAGTCCTAGTGCTGAATAGTATTTAAAGGAACCAAGAAAATTAAATCCTCTGCTGATCTCAGTGTTTTCCAATCTGCTCATTTTCAACTGTGCATTAATAGAAACTCAAACAACAACATTAATGGTGAAAAATAAGTGCAATGTTATATTCCAAAAGTGGCCAGTGCTCCAGATCAGCAGCCTATAAGGGACAAATGCCAAGTCCACTACTGATAACAATATTGTACAAAGTGCTTCACAATACTTCCACTTTGTGTTTCTCTACTGCTTCTCTCCCAATGTGCTGTATACAACCAACATCTGTGAGCAACCTCCTAATTAGCGAGAATTCACCAGAGGTTATGACCCCTTGTTGTAAAAGTGGGTCTAAATGCATTCTATCGTCTCCTTAACCACTTCAGCCCCGGAAGATTTTACCCCCTTCCTGACCAGGCCCTATTTTCCGATTCGGCACTGCGTGACTTTAACAGACAATTGCGCGGTCGTGCTACGCTGTACCCAAACTAAATTTATGTCCTTTTTTTCCCACAAATAGAGCTTTCTGTTGGTGGTATTTGATCACCTGTGCGATTTTAATTTTTTTGCGCTATAAACAAAAAAGTGTGACAATTTTGAAAAAAAAAAAAAAACAATATTTTTCACATTCTGCTATATGACATTCCCCCAAAAAAAAATTAAAAATCGAAATTGTTTAACATTTTAGGCCAATTTGTTTTCATATTTTACATATTTTTGGTAAACAAAATTGCAATAAGCTTATTTTAAATGGTTTGCGCAAAAGTTATCGCGTCTACTAACTACGGGAAAGATTTATGTAATTTTTCTTGTTTTTTTTTTTTTTTACTAGTAATGGCGGCGATCTGCGATTTTTTGCAGGACTGCAACATTGCGGCGGACAGGCCGAACCCCTAACTGACATTTATTACACTTTTGGGGGGACCAGTGACATTACTACAGTAATCAGTGCTAAAAATATGCACTGTTACTGTAAAAATGCCATTTGAAGGGAAGGGGTTAAATGTGACCCTAGGGGCATGTTTCTAACTGTGGGGGGGGGGGGGGCATGGCTTGTGAAATTATCACAGAGACATGCGATCATATATAGCAGGATCACATGAGCTCTGTGATCATCCCAGGTAGAAGGGAGAAGGACGGTCGGCTGTGTTTACAACAGCCTACTGTCCTTCTCTCACAGCAGAGAAAGATCGAGGGTGTCAATCAGAGCCGTCTGACACACGCGCCGACTCCCCAGAGCGAGCGCCGTACATGTACAGTGATTTGGCTGGGAGCGGCTGCCTGCCGCAGTACATCTGCGGAGGGCGGTCGGGAAGAAGTTAAGCAGTCTCCTCCATGTACTAACCTTTAAGCTGTATTCAAGCTGTCGGGTTGATTTACTAAAACTGGAGAATGCAAAATCTGGTGCAGCTGTGCATGGTAGCCAATCAGCTTTTAACTTCAGTTTGGTCTATTGAAGCTTATTGATTTCTATGCAGAGCTGCACCGGATTTTGCACTCTCCAGTTTTAGTAAATTAACTACTTTGCTGCCTCTCACCCTGCAGACCAAAAGAAGAACAAGAGCGACGTCTTGATGTAAAACCCTTTTTATTTAAAATCAACATAAAATTTAAAAAAATAACATTGCACTCACTGTACTTAACCAGGCTCTCATAAACAAACCTTAGTTGTGTAAAGCAGTTGGCTTCACCAAGCAAGCACCATGATTGAGCCTTGTTTATGAGTGTTGGCTTAGGCGTGTTTACACGTGAGTGCAATATTTGAATATTTTAGGCTATTTTGTTTCCTAAATCTGGAGAAGGGTAGGAGG
Organism: Pelophylax lessonae; assembly: GCF_965119305.1. Taxonomy (NCBI): domain Eukaryota; kingdom Metazoa; phylum Chordata; class Amphibia; order Anura; family Ranidae; genus Pelophylax; species Pelophylax lessonae. Next base: position 155,230,205 of record NC_138773.1, read on the forward strand.
AGCTCAGTTAAGCAGACCCTCCTGCCTGCAGGAGCTAACGACAAATAGATTCCAGGATATAAACATTAAATGAATCATCTGACCTTATTCAAGATGGCCAGGGCTAGAAATGATAGGGTTGTATTTTAAAGTTATTTCTCAACAAAATAAAGCTTGGAGACATTAATGAATGGGTGAGTTTGTGCTGAATAATAATGTAGCACCCTCTAGTGTGCTACTAGTGTTAGTGTAGGCAAATTTATGCTATGACTTATGGTTAGTTTGTGAGTCAGAAACCGGGGCAGAGTTACTGCAGGTCAAGGTCTCTGGTACCTCCCTCTGGATCTGGAAGTTTGGAGAAACGTCTAGAAATTAAATATTTAATTTTTATTTGCTTTTGAAGAATAAACAAGAGAAAACATAAAAAAAAGACATAGCAAGAATTTGACATAAAAGGATGTAAAAAGTAGCACTAAACGTAAAATCTGTGCAGATAGAGACATTGAATCAGTACAATAAAGCAAGGAGGTCATAGCTCAAAACAAAACGCTTACTGTTCAAACTAAGGAAGGTAGGTATGGACCATAAGGTGAGTACCTGGATAGAAAACTGTCTCCAGGGGAGAGTCCAGAGGGTGGTGTTTAATTGGGGAGTACTCAGATTGGGCGGGTGTGGAAAGTGGGGTCCCCCAGGGTTCTGTCCTTGGACCAATCCCATTTAATTTATTCATAAATGATCTAGAGGAGGGGATATCTAGTACAATCTCAGTATTTGCAGATGATACTAAACTAAGCATGCCAATATCTTCTATGCAGGATGTGGAAACCTTACAAGCGGACCTGAACAAAATAACGGGGTGGGCAACTACATGGCAGATGAGGTTTAATGTTGAAAAATGTAAAGTAATGCACTTGGGTGCCAGAAACCAGAAAGCAAGCTACTCACTAGGGGGGGAACCTCTGGGTGAGTCTAGGATGGAAAAGGACCTGGGGGTACTGGTAGACAACAGGCTTGGCAGTGGCATGCAATGCCAAGCCGCTGCAAGCAAAGCCAATAGAATACTGGGATGCATAAAAAAGGGGATTCACTCCAGAAATAAAGAGATTATTCTCCCACTCTACAAGACTCTGGTCTGGCCACATCTGAAGTATGCTGTCCAGTTCTGGGCACCGGTCCTCAGGAAGGATGTGCTGGAACTGGGAAGAGTCCAGAGAAGGGCAACAAAAATAATTAGGGGAATGGAGGATCTCAGCTATGAGGAAAGACTGCAAGCACTGAACTTGTTCTCTCTGGAGAAGAGAAGATTGAGGGGGGATATGATATCAATGTACAAATACTGTACTGGCGACCCTAGCATAAGGAACAAACTATTCAGAGAAAGGGAATACAATAAGACACATGGCCACTCACTAAAACTAGAGGAAGGGCGGTTTAACCTTAAAGTACGTAAGGGGTTCTTCACTGTAAGAGCGGTAAGGATGTGGAATTTTCTTCACAAGCAGTGGTATCAGCAGGGAGCATCGATAGTTCCAAAAAACTATTAGATGGGCACCTTAGAGACCACAACATACAGGGGTATACAATGTACGGTTATCAGCAAACACACACACACATCATAGGTTGAACTGGATGGACTGATGTCTTTTTTCAACCTCACTAACAAAAAACAAAAAAAAAATTATTAAACCATCATGGTACATATGAGGGAAAAAAAAAAATTATGCACAGGAAGTGAATAGACATATCAACAAATTGCAAATATAGAGACATGAGTCAAGGCAAAGAAGCACCGAAACTCTGACTGATCCCAACATTCCCAGATTTTATTTAAATTGTGGAATAGTGTAATGCACAATAGCAGTAAGGTATTCCATTCTCCTGATTTTAGCTATAAGCAAAAGAAATCGAGACCAAGACGGAGGTATACTTGACAACCAGCAAAGCGGAATAACTCTCCTGGCAGTCAGGAGGATGTAAGAGATCAAATGTTTAAAAGGCTTGGCAATACCTGAGAAGGGAAGACCAAGCAAGCAGTGTACAGGGTCGAGTGGAAGGGTCAAATCTAAAACTTTCTGGAGCAACATCCTCACCTCAGTCCGAAAGGGATGTGCTAGATGGCATTGCCAGAAAATATGAGACTGTGATCCCGTCTCAAGTCCACAACGCCAACACAGGGCTGAGCAGGAAGGGTCCTGCGTGTGTATGATCTCTGGAGTCCTATACCAAACATCAGGATTTTAAGAGTAGTCTCTTTCTGCACCACAGATTTGGAAAATTTAAAAGCAGAAGTCCAGATCTTATCCCACATCTGAGAAGTAGGTCGCTGTAGCAGATGTGCCCATTTGCACATGTAGGAATAAGTGTCTTCAGTAAGGGGAAAAGCTTTATGGAGAATGAGGTAAATAAAGGACACTAAATTTACCTGGTGAGGGCCCTGGGCACACAAGTATTGAAAAGAAATAGGTTTATCTAAAGTCAAAGACGGGGACAAAGAATAAAAAAAAAATGCTGAATCACATCAAAAGCATACAATCTGCAAGTGATGAGATGTACCAATTTCGAAGTTAAAAAAGGGAGTCCTGCATCCTTAATATCGGGTTAAATATTGTAGTAGCAAGAGTAGAGTGAAAAGCATTGGGTCAATACACATATCTCTCAATATAGGATCTCTATGAATGGGTGCGATTGTCATGCCTCCAGCATAAGAAAATAATTAATGCTATTGGAACTTGTAATACCAATATTGTCCACAAGATGCCACTGTGACAAAAACGACTGTTATACAGCACTTTAGGATACTTCCTGTACTCTATTGCTGGTATTAGTTCCACCCTTCTCTAAGAGAATCTCCATTTTAGATTTACCTTAGGAAGGAGCAGACAGCATCTGAGGTTGCTGTGGGAAGATTCCTGAACCCCCCCTTTGAAGCATCGCTGGTATGCCTATGAACTGTTGGTTATATACTCAATGCATATACTGTTTATGTTTGTATACTGATTATATGCCTTTATATGTTTATTTACAGTTTCACCTCTCTATTCACAATCCTATTCGCATATCCATTCTGACTTGTAACCTGTTCATGTGACCACTATTCTATCTCTGGAATAAAGCCTTAAGTTACAAAAGGACTGGTTATTGCAGGATTAAAGGTTTAGCTGTATGTTGAGCTGCACACGCCTGGGGCATACGTGTAGTGAGAACAGAACAGTGAAACAGCGGCTATCCAGTGAAACAGCGGCTATCCAGCAAGTGGGATTTAGGACAGAGACTATACAGAGGCCTGCTACCCTGCCAGTGCAGTCATCTGCATATGCAATACAGCAGTCTCTACACAGTCAAGCATTCCTGCAAGCGACATGTCACATAGCCAGACATCCTCACTCAAGACAAGGTCCCGAGTTTCCGGCTCCTCTAGATCTTCCTCCGCAAGCAATGCACTTGCCATAGCACGTGCGAAAGCTGAAGCCGCCAAGGCTCGAACAGCCTTTACTGAGCAAGAAATGCAGATTAAAAAGGAGAAAGTGAGGTTGCAGAAAGAGGCAGAGGAAGCTCCCCAAAAAACGAAAGAAGAGGCAGAAGAAGCCCTCCTAAAAGCAAAGAAGGATGAAGCCTTCCTAGAAGTAAAGAAGGAAGAAGCCCTCCTAAAAGCAAAGAAAGAAGAATCCCACCTAAAAATGCAGAAAGAGGCAGAGGAGGCCCTCCTAGAAGTAGCCCTAGAGAAACTGACTGTAGAGAAGAAAGTGGCAGCAGCCATAGCTGAAGCAGAGGCCTTAGAATTAGCTGTATACCCAAGAAGTGAATGCAGTAGACGCAGCAATATTCTTGATCCAGAAGCTGAAACTCCAAATTCTCTACAACAAACTTCAGATTACATCAATCAACATTTTAAAACAAGCAGTGCCAAAGATGACGTCAAAGAGACGAGCCAAAGACACTCCACGGTACCGCCACAAGTCAGTGACAAGCCTCAAGCCTGCAAACGGGAGAAATCCGTGCAAAGTGACGTCTCCTCAGAAAGACTCCCCATAAGTGAGATAATAGAATCACCTTCTAATCGCCCTCCAAAACCAACGTCCAAGCCAGAACGGTACATCAGAGGACAGCTCGGTGCCAGCAAAAGGTATGATTACACACAGCCATCTTACCATGACAACACATAGCAGGCTAACCAAGCCACCATAGACTTTGCAAGGTTCTTTGCACTACGCGAGTTAGTCACCAAAGGACTTGAAAAGTTTAATGACCGCCCTGAAAACTACAGAGCTTGGTGGTCATCCTTTCAAAACACTATCAGAGACTTAGGGCTATCTTGCAGTGAAGAGATAGACCTCCTGATCAAATGGCTTGGAAATGAGTCTGCTTAACATGCCAGGCGAATCAGGACAATAAATATAAACTACCCAGACACTGCTCTTAGAACAATCTGGGATAGACTTGATGAGTGTTATGGTTCAGCAGAAGCAGTAGAAAATGCATTATTCAAAAGACTTGATAACTTTCCCAGAATACCTAGCAAAGTTTACCATAAACTTAGAGAGTTAAGTGACTTGCTAATGGAACTTCAAGTAGCTAAATCCGAGGGAGACTTACAAGGACTTGCATTCCTTGACACAGCCAGAGGTGTCAACCCCATTGTGCAAAAGTTACCCTATAACTTGCAAGAGCAGTGGATTACACACGGATCCCGATATAAAAGACAGCATGATGTTCCATTCCCTCCCTTTTCTGTTTTTGTGGACTTTGTGTGCCAGCAAGCTAAAACATGAAACTTGTGGACTTTACAACACACCCTCAGCACTAGTGAGCACGGCGGGGAGGAGGAGCACACCACCACATCTACACCAGAGGTCACTTCACAATGTACAGAGATATGCAAAGGAGCCATAGGTCCTGCTCCAATATCTGCCTAGTCAGAGTCTACCCAGTAGGCCAAAAAGACAAAGCTATTAAGCTATATGTAATCCTGGATGACCAAAGTAACAAGTCATTAGCCAGCTCAACTTTCTTTGACATGTTCAGCATTAAAGGCCCCAGCATTCCCTACTCCTTAAAAACTTGTGCAGGAATAGTGGAGAAGGCCGGTAGGAGAGCATCCGGCTACCAAATTGAGTCCATCGATGGGCGATCACGCTTGTCTTTGCCAACTCTTATCGAATGCAATCAGATACCTGATCACAGATCTGAAATTCCTACACCAGATGTAGCGGCTAATCACCCACACTTGAAGCGCATAGCACATCTGATACCAGAACTTGATCCTCAGGCTCAGATTATCCTACTCCTTGGGAGAGATATCTTACAAGCCCACAAATCAAGAGCTCAGATTAATGGTCCCAATAACGCTCCTTATGCTCAGAAGTTAGACCTCGGATGGGTCATCATAGGAGATGTCTGTCTAGGAAGCGCGCACAAACCTAACTCCGTTAGCAGCATGCTCACAAATACCCTAGAGAATGGGCGTTCCTCTCTTTTCCAGCCATGCCACAACCATTTCCTTGTTAAGGAATCAGCCTACGCCACCCACTCATCTTGTCCCTTCACAAACCCCACTAGTGACAACTTTGCCTGTGACAGTGACCAAGACCATTTAGGGTGCACAGTCTTTCAGAGAACTAAAGACGACAATCGTGTGGCAATGTCTATTGAAGACAAACTCTTCTTAGAAATAATGGAGCAAGGTCTAGTCAAAGACAGCACAAAACAGCTGGGTTGCACCTTTTCCCTTCAGACCACAGAGACAACGCTTACCCAATAACAGAGAACAAGTGCTACAACGTTTTTCTTCCCTTAAACGTAATTTGCAAAGAAAGCCAGAGATGAGGGAACATTTCTTTTCTTTCATGGGGAAGATCTTTGAGAACGGTCATGCCGAGGTAGCTCCCACCTCTAAAGACTCTGAAGAGTGTTAGTATCTCCCTATATTCGGAGTGTACCATCCCAAAAAGCCAGGTCAAATCAGAGTAGTGTTTGACTCTAGTGCCAAATACAAGGGTATCTCCTTAAACGATGTTCTCTTGACAGGCCCAGACCTTAACAACAAACTCCTGGGAGTGCTCTTACGCTTCCGCAAAGATTCTATTGCCTTCATAGCTGACATCCAGCAGATGTTCCATTGTTTCTTGGTCAGAGAGGAAGACAGGAACTTCCTAAGGTTCCTTTGGTTCCAAGACAATGATCCTTCAAAAGATATCTCAGAGTATCGCATGAGGGTACACATCTTTGGCAATAGCCCTTCACCTGCAGTCGCTATCTACGGACTCAGACATTCCGCCCAAGAAGGTGAACTTGAGTTTGGCTCAGATGCAAGACAATACGTAGAGAAAGACTTTTATGTGGATGACTGTTTAAAATCCCTACCTTCCAGTAAGTCTGCAATCTGTCTTCCTAAAAGAGCACAGGAAATGCTCGCTTGTTCCAATCTCAGGCTTCACAAGATTGCTTCCAACAGCAAAGAGGTAATGGAAGCTTTCCCCCGCTCAAGACCATTCCAGTGATCGAAAGGACTTAGATCTGGGTACAGACTCTTTACCTGCACTGCGCAGTCTAGGTCTACTTTGGGACTTGAAATCCGATTCCTTTACCTTCCAAGTAAACGGAGAAGAAAGACCCTTCACTCGCAGAGGTGTCTTGTCTTCAATGAATAGCCTGTACGATCCATTAGGATTTGCGGCACCTGTCACAATTCAAGGTAAAGCCTTACTCAGAGACTTGATTCGTGAAACATCCGACTGGGATGCCCCACTACCCCTTGATAAGAGGAACTCTTGGGTAGAGTGGAGGGACTCTCTATCAGTCTTATCTGATCTCCATGTTTCACGCCCATATGCTCCTGTACCTTCTACAGAGATACAGAGTCAAAACCTTTGCATATTCTGTGATGCTTCTGTCAAAGCAATAGCTGCTGTGGCCTACTTAAGAACTGTTGACACTACAGCACAATCCACATTGGATTCATCAAAGCTTGCTCCACACCCCGAGCATACTATACCTAGGCTAGAACTTTGTGCTGCAGTACTAGCTGTTGAACTAGCAGAGCTAATAACCTCAGAGATGGACATTGACCTTAAATATGTTCAGCTCTACACAGACAGCAAGGTAGTTCTGGGCTACATCTACAATGAGACCAGACGTTTCTACGTTTATGTCAACAACAGAGTGTTGAGGATTAGGAGATCCACCAGTCCAACACAATGGCACTATGTACCTACTGACTATAACCCTGAAGACCACGCTACAAGAGCTGTTGCTGCATGTAACCTTAAAGACACAGCATGGTTTACAGGACCTGCATTCTCGTACGATGCAGAACAGACTTTTCCTAAAAGTGACACTATTGAACTAATAGATCCAGACTCAGATACTGACATCCGTCCTGAGATTTCAACATTTAATACTGCAACTTCAAGTTGCCAGCTTAAATCTGACAGATTTACCAGATTCTCAAAATGGAAGACACTTGTTCAAGCTATTTCTTGTCTTATTCACATAGCTCGCTCCATTAAAGGTGACTGAAACAGCTGTGACCGCAAGGGATGGCACCATTGTCAAAGGATCAGTTCGGTATTAGAGCTACAGCAGTCTCAGGATCTTATCATCCGCACTGTACAGCATGAAGCCTATGCTAAGGAGATTGACTGTACCTCAAATGTAAAACCTATCCCTAGAGACAGTGCCCTGAGAAAACTTGACCCATTCCTTGATCAAAATGGACTACTTAGGGTAGGTGGTCGTCTAAAGCAAGCCAACCTAGAGTCAGAAGAGAGAAACCCTCTAACAGTTCCTGGTCACCACCACATCGCTTACATGATTGTATCACATCATCACTCCCATGTAAAGTGGAAGTCAAGATCCAGAGAATCTAGGAGACAAAGTTGTTCCTCAGACCAGTTTCTGAACTGATCTTGCTGTTATCATCTGAGGAATAAATAGTGGTATCTGATGATACCAGACGGGGAGTGTCATGCCTCCAGCATAAGAAAATAATTAATGCTATTGGAACTTGTAATACCAATATTGTCCACAAGATGCCACTGTGACAAAAACGACTGTTACGATACTTCCTGTACTCTATTGCTGGTATTAGTTCCACCCCTCTCTGAGAGAATCTCCATTTTAGATTTACCTTAGGAAGGAGCAGACAGCATCTGAGGTTGCTGTGGGAAGATTCCTGAACCCCCCTTTGAAGCATCGCTGGTATGCTGGTATGCCTATGAACTGTTGTTTATATACTCAATGCATATACTGTTTATGTTTGTATACTAATTATATGCCTTTATATGTTTATTTACAGTTTCACCTCTCTATTCACAATCCTATTCGCATATCCATTCTGACTTGTAACCTGTTCATGTGACCACTATTCTATCTCTGGAATAAAGCCTTAAGTTACAAAAGGACTGGTTATTGCAGGATTAAAGGTTTAGCTGTATGTTGAGCTGCACACGCCTGGGGCATATGTGTAGTGAGAACAGAACAGCGATCATATCAGGGAAAATGGGTGTACTGGATATAAAGAACCCCAACAGACTGGACCAGGAGATGATAGCCCGGAGATGGGAAGCATAATAATAATTAAAAATATCAGGGGCACCCAGCCCTCCCTTTGTCCTCAAGCAAAAGACCACCGAACTTGCAATGCGATGGGCCTTCCAGTTCCAAATGAATTTAACCACTTCAATACAGGGCACTTTCACCCCCTTCCTGCCCAGGCCAATTTTCAGCTTTTAGCACTGTTGCAATTTGAATGACAATTGCGCGGTCATGCAACACTGTACCTAAACCAAGTTTATGTAATTTTTTCCCCACAAATAGAGCTTTCTTTTGGTGGTATTTGATCACCGCAAGGTTTTTTCTTTTTTGCTAAACAAATAAAAAAAAAAGACTGAAAAGTTTGAAAAAAAAAAAAAAGTTTTTTGTTTATGTTATACAATTTTGTAAATAGATATGTTTTTTCCTGCACTGATGAGGCTGCACTGACAGGCACAGATGAGGAGGCACTGATGGGGTGGCACTGATGGGGTGGCACTAATATGCAGCACTGATAGGCAGCACTGATGGGCACTGATATGTGGCACTGATAGGTGGCACTGATATGCAGCATTGGTGGGCACTAATAGGCGGCACTGCTGGGCACTGATAGGCGGCATTGATGGGCACTGATAGGTGGCACTGATGGGCACTGACATGTGGCACTGATGGGCACTGATAGGCGGAACTGATGGGCACTGATGGGCACTGATAGATGGCAGTGATGGGCACTGATAGGTGGCACTAATTGGCACTGATGGGCAGCACTGATGGGCACTAATGGGCACTGATAGGTGGCACTGGTGGGCAAAAATGGGCACTAGTGGGCGGCTGATAGATGGCAATGATGGGCACTGGTGGGACACACTCATGGGGAGGGCACTGGCAGGCAGCACTGATGGGGAGGGCACTGGCGGGCTCCCTGAGCCCTGATTGCCATCCCTGGTGGCCATGGTGGGCATCCATGGGGACATGGGTGGGCATCCCTGGGGTCATGGGTGGGCATCCCTGGTGGTTCTAGTGCCCCCCCCCCCGAGGTTCTGCACTGGTAATCAATGATCTGATTACCAGTGCAGACCCCCCCTGTCAGGAGAGCCGCAGATCGGCTCTCCTCTACTCGTGCCTGTCAGGCACGAACTAAGGAAAGCCGATCAACGGCTCTTCCTGTGTACTATGTAACCAGCTGTGATTGGACACAGCTGGTCACATGGTAAAGAGCCTACGTCAGAGTGACACGCCGCATCAACGATCACCGCTTTGGTCATATGACGTCCGGTCAGGATAATGCAACCACTTTCCCACCGTCAATCGCCTATAGGGCGGGCGGGAAGTGGTTAAGAAAATCTCTTTGGAGGGCTTTAAGTTGGCACATAGGTATGGTGACCGGCAAAGTCTCAAAGAAATAAAAAAGTAACCTGGGTAGTATGGACATTTTAAGACATTAACTCTGCCCAGAAAAGAGAGGGGATAATTTGCCCATTGATGAAGGGAGCGGAAAATATCCTGAATTAGGGGCGATAATTAGTTGAATATAGGGTGGAGTAGGAGGGAGTCAAGTTTATGCCTAAATATTTGAGAAATTTATAACACCATTTATATGGAAATGTTTGCTCAAGTTGGTCCAGAAGTGTTGATGGTATATGTAATGGTAGGGCCTCTGTATTTGTCGTATTGACCCTGTACCCAGATAAAGCACCGAGTGAAGATAAAATGGCATTGAAAAATGGAGAAGACAACAGGGGGCTAGTGAGAGTCAACAGAATGTCATCTGCAAAAAGAGGCAATTTGTACTCCCTCTGTCACATCAGGACCCCACAAATATCTGTATTAGATCAAATGGCCTCGGCCAAGGGCTCCGGACATAGAATAAAAAGCAACCAAGATAAAGGACATGAAAAACAAGAAATTTATGCTGCGCTATGGTGATGTATTAGTGCCTCAAAAGTGCTGCTGTGCATAAAATCAAAAGGATTTTGAACGTTCTAATACAAAGGAACAGCGCAGATTTGATAATAATAAATTGCTAAAGTGCTTAGCGTGAATAAATAATTATAATAAAGCTAAAAGACAAATGACATACTCAATCACTAAAATACACCCCATGAAGTGAATATATGGAATTCATAAAAATTACAGTCCATAAAACGTGCCGGTGCTTCCGGTCGGAGAGGACAGAGGAGTCGCTGCGGTAGGCGAGGAAGAAGAGGAAGGTGAAGGTCCTACCCTGGTGAGAGCCTATAGGAGATCCCCAAGTGGTCCCAACTAAGCCCTAAGGAGTATTGCCCGGATCATATGCCGGACTCTGCCTGTGTGACCCTTACACTATACTGTCTAGGGGTCCATTCTGTCCGGTAAGTGCAACGTCCTGGGGGAGAGGAAAAAGTCACCTTATCACCACACCATTGCAGCATGAATTTGCACATGATTTCCAGCACCTGAGCACCTTATTTCCGGTTTTTTGTCTGATACCTTTCACTGGCTATCTGCTGAAGCACCTTTTTGGAATATAATTTGGACTGTTTTTTCTATTTTTGAGATTTTATGGACTGTAATTTTTATGAATTCCATATATTCACTTCATGGGGTGTATTTTAGTGATTGAGTATGTCATTTGTCTTTTAGCTTTATTATAATTATTTATTCACGCTAAGCACTTTAGCAATTTATTATTATCAAATCTGCGCTGTTCCTTTGTATTTCCAAGATAAAGGACAACCCTGCCAAGTGCAATTTGTCATGGGGGAGTGAGGCAACAGGAAAGAAGACATCTGGACCTGATCTGTAGTATGAGAATATAATGCTTTTATTGCATCAAAAAAGGCCCCCTAAAACCATTTTGAGTTAAACTGGAAAACATATATAGCCAGTACCCCCGGGTCCTTTTCCATCCTAGACTCACCCAGAGGTTCCCCCCCTAGTGAGTAGCTTGCCTTCTGGTTTCTGGCACCCAAGTGCATTACTTTACATTTTTCAACATTAAACCTCATCTGCCATGTAGTTGCCCACCCCATTATTTTGTTCAGGTCCACTTGTAAGGTTTCCACATCCTGCATAGAAGATATTGGCATGCTTAGTTTAGTATCATCTGCAAATACTGTGATTGTACTAGATATCCCCTCCTCTAGATCATTTATGAATAAATTAAACAGGATTGGCCCCAGGACAGAACCCTGGGGGACCCCACTTTCCACACCTGCCCAATCCGAGTGCTCCCCATTAATCACCACCATTTGCACTCTCCCCTGGAGCCAATCCAGGTACTCACCTTATGGTCCATACCTACCTTCTTTAGGTTGAACAGTAAGCGTTTGTGGGGGACTGTGTCAAAGGCCTTAGCAAAGTCCAGATATACCACATCCACAGGCTTACCTTTATCCAGGTGGCAGCTCACTTCATCATACAAGGTTAATAGATTGGTTTGGCAAGAACGATTTCTCATGAATCCATGCTTATTACTACTAATAATACCATTTTCATTATTAAAGTCTTGTATGTGGTCCCTTAACATCCCCTCCAAAATCTTGCAGACTACTGATGTTAGGCTGACCGGCCTATAGTTACCCGGGATATATCTCTGCCCTTTTTTAAATATTGGTACCACGTTGGCTTTTTTCCAATCAGCTGGCACCATACCCGTCTGTAAACTATCCTTAAAGATCAAGAATAATGGTCTGGCAATCACCTGGCTGAGCTCTTTAAGAACCTTCAGGTGCAAGCCATCCGGTCCCGGAGATTTATTTATGTTAAGTTTCTCTAGTTTAGTTCTAAGTCTATCTTCTGTTAGCCATGGCGGTACTTCCTGAGGTGTGTTATTTAGTTTGGCCTTACAAGCTGGGTTAGTGTAGCCCCCCCAATTCTTTTGTTAAGACTGAAGAGAAGAAATTATTTAACACTACCGCATTTTCCCTGTCCTCTGTGGCCAAATCTCCTTTGTCGTCTTTTATGGGGTAAATGTGTTCTGGCCTCGCTTTCTTACTGTTTATATACTTAAAGAATTTCTTGGGGTTATTTTTACTATCTTCCGCTATACGTATGTCTCTTGTGTTCTATTTTAGCCACGTTGATTTCGTCTTTACATTTCTTATTACACTCTTTGTAATGCTTGAATGCTGCCAATGACCCCTCAGGCTTGTATTTTTTTGAAGGCCTTTTCTTTAGAATTAATATGCATTTTTATGTTGGAGTTAAGCCACCCAGGGTTTAGTTTTGCTCACTGGCCAATCCCTTTGTTAAGTATGCTCTTGAAGCACTCCCATTTTTCCTCCGTGTTCTTTGTTCCTAGGGTTCTATCCCATTTGATATTTTCTAGCAGAGAGCGCAGTTTTGGGAAATTGGCTCTTTTGAAATTCAGTGTTCTTATATTACCCTTGTGTTTCCTATTACCATGATTAATACTGAAAAGAATTGACCTATGGTCACTGTTTCCTAAGTTGCACCGTATTTCTATATCCGTGAGCAGGTCTGTATTGTTGGTAATCAGTAGGTCAAGTACCGCAACAGTTTGTATATGTGCCTCCCACTTTTTAAGGGACCAAAAGTAATGGGACAGATTAACAATCATAAATCAAACTTTCATTTTTTAATACTTGGTTGCAAATCCTTTGCAGTCAATTACAGCCTGAAATCTGGAACGCATAGACATCACCAAACGCTGGGTTTCATCCCTGGTGATGCTCTGCCAGGCCTCTACTGCAACTGTCTTCAGTTACTGCTTGTTCTTGGGGCATTTTCCCTTCAATTTTGTCTTCAGAAAGTGAAATGCATGCTCAATCGGATTCGTGTCAGGTGATTGACTTGGCCATTGCATAACATTCCACTTCTTTTCCTTAAGAAAACTCTTTGGTTGCTTTCGCAGTATGCTTCGGGTCATTGTCCATCTGCACTGTGAAGCGCTGTCCAATGAGTTCTGAAGCATTTGGCTGAATATGAGAAGATAATATTGCCCGAAACACTTCAGAATTCATCCTGCTGCTTTTTTCAGCAGTCACATCATCAATAAATACAAGAGAACCAGTTCCATTGGCAGCCATACATGCCCACGTCATGACACTACCACCACCATGCTTCACTGATGAGGTGGTATGCTTTGGATCATGAGCAGTTCCTTTCCTTCTCCATACTCTTCTCTTCCCATCACTCAGGAACAAGTCGATCTTGGTCACATCTGTCCATAGGATGTCATTCCATAACTGTGAAGGCTTTTTTAGATGTTGTTTGGCAAACTCTAATCTGGCCTTCCTGTTTTTGAGGCTCACCAATGGTTTACATCTTGTGGTGAACCCTCTGTATTCAATCTGGTGAAGTCTTCTATTGATTGTTGACTTTGACACACATACACCTACCTCCTGGAGAGTGTTCTTGATCTGACCAACTGTTGTGAAGGGTGTTTTCTTCACAAGGGAAAGAATTCTTCGGTCATCCACCACAGTTGTTTTCCGTGGTCTTCTGGGTCTTTTGGTGTCGCTGAGCTCACCAGTGCGTGCCTTTCTTTTTAAGGATGCTCCAAACAGTTGATTTGGCCACACCTAATGTTTTTGCTATCTCTCTGATGGGTTTGTTTTGTTTTTTCAGCCTAATGATGGCTTGCTTCACTGATAGTGACAGCTCTTTGGATCTCATATTGAGAGTTGACAGCAACAGATTCCAAATGCAAATAGCACACTTGAAATGAACTCTGGAACTTTTATCTGCTCCTTGTAAATGGGATAATGAGGGAATAACACACACCTGGCCATGGAACAGCTGAGCAGCCAATTGTCCCATTACTTTTGGTCTTAAAAAGTGAGAGGCACTTATACAAACTGTTGTAATTCCTACACCTTTCACCTGATTTGGATGTAAATACCCTCAAATTAAAGCTGAAAGTTAAAGCACATCTTGTTTGTTTCATTTCAAATCCATTATAGAGCCAAAAAGATTAGAATTGTGTGGATGTCCCAATATTTATGGACCTGACTATATTTGCAAGGTGTCATCAAGAAATCTGAGAAGGAATTTATTCATACAGCTTTACTACGTACACCGACATTCTATTCCCTACCCAAATTGCATAAAAGTCTACAACATCAGACAGGGAGACCTATTGTCTCTGGCAACAGTTCTTTAACAGAAATTCTTAGCAAATTTGTGGATGATTTTCTATACCCCTATGTTCAGAACCTTCCCAGCTATATACAAGATACCATCCATTTATTAGAGAACATTGATGGTATGTATATTCCATCACAAGCCATTCTAGTTGCCATTGACATAGAGACTTTATACTGTTCAATCCCCCATGATAGGGGTTTGGCATGTATTAAGCATGTTCTGTCACAGAAAAGCCGATGTGAATGGGAATTAAACAACTTCATTATTGATGGTTTGGACTTTATCCTCCATCTTAATTATTTCACCTTCAACGGCTCCTATTTCCTCCAGGTGCAGGGCGTTGCGATTGGGACATGTTGTACCCCATCGTACGCCAACTTTTACCTGGGGGAGTGGGAGCGTTCTATAAATGCATCAGAGGAACTAACTCCCTTCATGGAGCAGGTGGCCTTATAGTTTTGATTCATTGATGATATTTTTTTAGTCTGGGACGGTTCTATAGAAGATTTAAATCAATTTATGCAACAAATTAATTGTAACAACTTTAATCTGAGTTTTACTGTGGAATATGATCCTGAAACAACTGCATTCCTTGATGTTCAAATACACAAAAATCCTGACGGTTGTCTATCGAGCAGTCTTTTTCAGAAGCCATCGCAGGCAATTCAATTTTGCATGCAACCAGCTTCCATCCCCAGCCACTTATCAGATCTATACCATATAGCCAATATTTTAGAATGAGGCGACTCTGTTCCAATGAAGAAAATTTTAAAAGAGAAGCAGACAAACTCAAGGAGAGACTTCTCCTATGAGGTTACTCTTCTACATGTCTTAAAAAGGCTTATAAAAGGGCATGCAATCAGACTAGACATGACCTATTATATAAACCTCACAACAAGCAGGAATAGAAAGACACATGATAAATAATCACTCGCTTTTCTAACCAACATGCAACCATCAAGCGCATTGTTCAGAGATACTGGCATGTACAGTACTTACAATGGACCCCGTTATTAACCCATTAATACCAGAAAATATGGCATTTACATTTCGGTGGACCAAATCACTCAAAGACAAATTGGTCTCGAGTGAATATAGGGAGGGTCCCCATGGTGATCAACGTAAACGGTTTGGTACTTTTAAATTTGGGGGCTGCAACTACTGTAGATACATGGAAACAGCAATTCCAATGACACTACCCATTGGTGAATGGTATAAACCATACCACTTTGCTAATTGTAAGATAAAAGGTATCATTTACCTGTTGAGATGCAAATGTTCTTGCTTCTATGTGGAGAAAACAAGACCGGCATATCCTGAGCAGGCAAAGCAGCAACCCGGACCTCTCCCTTGGGAGACACGTCGCTATGGTACATATTAGGATTTTTCAAAAATATCTTTCCTCATCCTGGATCGGGTTCATCCAGGAATTTTGTAGAGGGGATTGGAATAAAATCCTACTACAAAAAGAGCAAAGATAGATTTTTAGACTTAATGCAACCTTACCTTACCTTAGTTTGAATGATTATATACCTTTCAGGCCTTTTCAGAGGGTTACGTGTCAGGGGGCTCAGAATGGGACAAAATTTAACTAATTTAGGTTCTTACATTTTCTCCCCACATTTTTCCAATTAATGCTTTTTGTTGTTCTTATTTTCATTATATTGGCTGTTCTTATCCTCACCATATTTAAAAATGAATATGACAACCAAGCCCTTTACCTGTGTAATAGGGTCAAATGATTATGTAATTGTATTTATAATGTTATATCTAAAATCTTATGTCTTATGTACGTATATTCCCATTAAGTTTTTGAGTGCTTTTGCAAACGTTGTCAATTTTTTCCATACTGATTAGGGCTGTATTACGATTGTTTCCACTGGGTGACCACCGTGAGGTATTGGCATTCTGGGCTTTCCTTCCGGCGCACATAGGCCGCCGGGAACACTTTGTGTTTGCTGTTGGCCTTTCAGCATGGCTCAGACAGCTGGAAGTTCTGGTTGCCATGGTGCCTTCACATGTATCGGTGGGCCACTGGCGCGTGCAAGGACTCCAGTGCGCATGTCACACAGTACTGATGTATGGGCCGTTCTGTGCCTGATGTCAGCTGGGGGCAGTACCCCCAATCAGCTGGACATCTAGTGACAGAGCTGGGGTGGCGGCGGGGGGGGCCACAGGCCCAGGGGGCGGGCAGCACACACAGCTGTGTCTGATCCACACTGATTACCTGCAGGTAACCTCTTATAAATAGGCATTGCCTCACATTTATGGCTGTTCATCCACCATGCACTGACATTTTGACCACTGACTGTGTTGGACTCCTATTTCAGGTATATATATAATTGCTGATATTGTTTTACTTAGCTGTCAAATTCTTGTTGTTGCAGGGTCTGCTTGAACTGATTTGAGTCAGCTGGTCTTCTTTATATGTCAGTGCAATCCTTTAAGGAGACAACCATTCCTCCATAATTGTTATTATTGTAAATTACAAAGTGATACTATCCTTGCAATATTGCAGGTATGGAAACAATGGATGATTCTGTAAAGATCTATACATGAAAGGTGGTGTCAATATAAATTACTGCATTAATATATTGTATTCTAGCATGGTGGGAGCCTGTGCCCCAATTTCCCCTTGTGGAGGCCTGTCTGCGATTCCATGTGGGACATCTATGGAGGCAGAGGTGGATGTGGCCCTATGTGGTGATGATTGTCACCTCCTTTTGATTTTAAATAATGTGGTTCTACTAATCAATACATTTTTCAACTCAAGGTCTGTAAAATTCAAGAGCTATATACTTTTCTCTAAAATTTTGGACTGTATATATAATTATTTTTTGCATATGAAGCTAATGGCAATACTCTCATTTTGTAGATGCAGCTTTATATTGTGTTCATAGACTCCTGATGAAGAAACAGACTTTGTATTTCGAAACGTGTTGGATCCTTTGCTGTCCCTATATGAACAGTTTCCATGAAAGCTGACCATACAGACTGATTGAACGGCTTGCATTTTATTCATGTACAACATTATGTGTTTTTTTTTATTTGTAATTTTTGTTATAAGTTTTGATATTATTTTTGTAATACCAATTTCCTTGATATTTATACATTGGCTACTCCTGCCCCGAAAAATCCCATTAAGAGGGAATTTCTTGTGTGTTTTTGCTGGAGGTTGGTTGAGGATCTCATAAAAATGCATGGCAGCCCCTCCTTACTCCCACCCACCATTTCTGGAATTTTCTACCAACTTCCAGACAAGGGGGAAGTGCCAGAGAGCAGCAATGAGTCAAATTACTTACAACCACACTTACTTCTAGCACACAATAGAGGGTGCTACATGTGCATATTCTAGATCAGTAGTTTTAAGCGTATGAGCTATACATTATTTAATATTTTAATTCTCTATTTAAAGTTTTTAGCAAAATACAAAATACGGTATACGCATAATATTCAATAGTAAATCAACCCTGTACAAATAGTACTAAAAAGAAAAGAAAAAAACAAAAGCCTTAGCTACACTGGAATATAGCTGTAGAATTCAGAGAAATGTACTGGAATATATCAATCAACTGAACTGCAAGAGGGTTCCCAACCACAGAGAAAGCAGGGGGCCCTCTTCCACTGCCTGGGTTTGCCTTCCACTTATAAATAAAGCTATAATTATGGGCCTCCAGAGTATAGGGTCCCATACAACTGCCATTGCAGGCAGAGGTGGCTTCCCAGAATATACCAGTCAAGGCACCAAAAGTGGGGGCTGTAAACTGTCCAGAATTAGATGGTGAGCTATAAATTTTAAGGTTGTTTATAGAAATGTATTAGCTATGATTACCAACTTACTTTTATCAATATTACTTTGAGAAAAACTTTTTTGCCTTCTTCACATACATTCTTGAATGCGGACACAAAACAGTACACTTTTGCTTGCTGTGACCAGTTATAAAGGTATTTTCTCAGGCTGATTTTTATCTTTTTATATGCATATGTTAAAGAAGTATGTAAGTTGAATTTTGGTAAACACATATGTTCTCTATATGCATACAAGCTTACAAGCCATTTCTAGCAAAATGCCAGCAAATTAAGGATTGCTGACCATTTATTGCTCTCAATAATAAAGTATTGTGCAGATCAGTGAAATTTGGGTTATTTGCTAAAGGCAACAAAAGCTTATCTTGTTTTTTTCACAGGAGATTGCAAAACATTAAACATACAAATAGATTACTCATTGGTCAATAAGGGATAAGAAGGACAATAAAGTTTCTAGTATTTGTCTGGCAAAAATATAATTTATGATTCATCTATAAATGGCAATTTTTTCATCACGCAGTGTTAGCAAGAGACCCTTTGAAGACCATAGGAAAACTTAGATAGTATTAACTATCTGTGTATACACTGAAAACTCCTGGTTAAAAAACACAGATCTGCAATTGTCCCTATTATAGTACAGATGATTTGAGCCCAACATTATAATCAAATTACTAACTACATTACTGTAACAGTAGTCTGACCTGTATTTGCAGATCTTTCTTAAGATATTGATAAACCTTTCTGCATCAGCATAGCTCCTAACTGTCCCTGATTTCGAGGGACTGCCCCTGATTTAGAACAAAGTACCTCTTTCCTCCTCATTTGTCCCTTATTTTGGTCTGATCTATATAGTTGTATATAAAATGCACTATTTATCTTTCAAAAACTGTTTCCCAGAACTCAACCTTTTAGCCAGTTTCTAAATGTCTGCATTGATAAATTTCAAAAACCTGTATAAAGAACTAGTAGTGTTAAAAAAAGCATTTGTGGGCTTAAAGTGATTGTAAATTCTTGTTTTTTGTTTAATTAAAAATAACAATTGTGTATACATACCTGTCCTGTAGATCCTCCTCTTCTCGGGTCCCTCTTTGGTGCTCCTGGCCCCTCCCTCCTGTTGAGTGCCCCCACAGCAAGCAGCTTGCTATGGGGGCACCCAAGCCGAGTCACAGCTCTGTGTGTTCATTCAGACATGGAGCCACGCCCCGGCCCCCTTTCTCTTCCCATTGGTATACTGACTTTAATTGACAGCAGCGGGAGCCAATGGCGCACTGTTGCTGTCTCAACCAATGAGTAGGGGAGGGATTTTTTTGTATAATTCTTCATTAAAAGGGTGTGGAAGAGTGTGTGTGTCCTTTGGCTACATACTTTTTCTAATAAGTGTCCTTAGTTCCTGTCCCAAAAAGTTGGGAAGTATGGTATCGGTACTGCTTGGATAGAGAAGAAAGGCATATTGCTCTAAAAGCTTGTCCTAAAAATGTAACTGTTAGTGCCAGAGAACAAAAAAAAAATATTCATCCCGTATAGTACTTAACTGTGTTGTTGCAAATGCAAAAACACAGCTACGATCACCTTAAAGGCGAAGTTCATTTTTTTTTTTGTTTTTCATTTAAAAATTCCAGCTTCCCTATGTACCAATATACCATTAATGTACAGTACCTTTGTTGCAGAAAAAAAAGCTTTATGTATATTTTAGAGCAGGCTCAAGAAGATTCATTACAGCACAAGAAGGCATAGCCTTCTAAATGCATCAGCAAATTAGGATTTCATAGAGGTCTCCCCGGTCTGTGGAGCCTGCTGAGTCCATGACTATTGGGCTATGGTTGATTAACTTGATAAGCGCTTCCGATATATGTGTTTTCGAGTATATTTTATGTTGTTTTTACTCTAATAACTGTTGTGGGATAATGCACTAGGCTGGTGAGCCCTATTTTGTTTATTTGTGTATATTTATGTAGTATCTTCTTGTGGTACTATAGGCTGTATTAATGATAAATGAGGTAGCAGTGCATAAATGTACAATGGTTAACTTTAAAGTGCAAAGAACTTGTAGTAATACCATGCATTATATACTGTATGTACAAATCTGTGAATACATTTTTTAAATAATAATAAATAATATAAATTAATATACTGTATATACCTTTGTATAATATAAATAATAATAATAATTAGGAACTTGACTGGCCTGACCTCAACCCGATAGAACACCTTTGGAATGAATTAGAGTGCAGACTTTGAGCCAGGCCTTCTCTCCAACATCAGTGCCTGACCTCATAAATGCACTTCTGGAAAAATGGTAAAACATTTCCATAGACACACTCCTAAACCTTGTGGACAGCCTTCCCAGAAGATTTGAAGCTGTTATAGCTGCAAAGGGTGGGCCAACTCAATATTGAAGCCTACAAAGTAAGACTGGGATGCCATTAAAATTCAAGAGCAGGTGTCCCAATACGTTTGGTAATATAGTGTATATATATATGGTAACAAAAAGTTTTTGGTTTTGTAACACGCCAACAGATGGCAGCACAAGGCTGCATGCACAGTCACAGGGAGCACCGACCTTCATAAGTCAAAAGACATTGCCCTGTGTACATTGTGAGCTGTGCAACTGGTGCTATTCTGACCACATGCATTACCACATCTGCTATTTCATCAAGGACAAGTTAGAACAAACATGATCTCACTTCCGCACCCACCATACTTGCTAGATTTGGCTCCTGCGGACTTCGCCTTCTTCCCGAAGATGAAGATCCAGCTCAAAGGTTGAAACCATTGCGGACATCCAGTGTGAATTGCAGAAGGTGCTTAACACGCTTCAAAAAGAAGACTTCCAGAACACATTCCAGAAGTGGAAGGAACGCTGGGAGTGATGTATTGCTGTGCAAGGGGACTATTTTGAAGGTGATAGTGTGTAAACGCAGATAAAAAAAGTGCCTTCTTGTAAACAGAGCTAGTCTCAAAACTTTTTGATACCACCTCGTATATACAGTTTATATATACACCTGAGAATAAACCTTAAAATGATCATAAAATTATCTGTTCAAATCTTTTTCTGTGATTAAGATGAATACTATTAAAACAAAAAAATACCCTCAGCATCTTTCCAAATCACTATTTATTTATTCTGTTAGTTTTTTTATAAGCATGCTTACGAAGCTTTTATTATTATTAGTGTTGAGCGAACACGGACTGTATTATTCGTGTTCGTACCGAATAATTGGATTTTTGTTACCCGAACACGGACACTTTACTGTATATTCGGGTAAAAATCCGTGTTCGGTCGTTTTATTTCCGGGTTTTGCATGCTTTGGCGCGCTTTTCATGGCGGGCTTTCAACAGCCAATCAACAAGCGTTTAACTGGTGTGCCTAAGCCATCCCAGCCATGCCTGCAAAATGTATCAGTAGCTGTGATTGGCCGTCTGAAGCATGTGACCAAGTCTTTATAAGTTCGAGGCAGCGCCGCAGCGGCGTCATTCTGCTGCTTAGATCAGGGAGAGAGCACACATCAATGTGCTGGCTGCTGATTAGGGACAGACAGGCAGGAAAAAACCATTTGTGTCCGGATAGAATTGAGGGACAGGTCGGAGTGTTTTAGGCAGGGCGAGTTGTAGGCATTTTAGGGAGAGGCTGATGCTGATTTTTAGGGAAATTGTGTTCTACAAACTACAATCGATATTGCTGTGTGGGGTGGGGTCTGCACTTAGTCCTGATCTACGATCTCTTATCAATCCTGTTAGGGATAGAGTTTGCTGATTTTTAGGGAAAGTGTGTTCTACAAACTACAATCGATATTGCTGTGTGGGGTGGGGTCTGCACTCTGCACTCAGTCCCGATCTACGATCTCTTATCAATCCTGTTAGGGATAGAGTTTGCTGATTTTTAGGGAAAGTGTGTTCTACAAACTACAATCGATATTGCTGTGTGGTGTGGGATAGGAGATAGGCAGGTGTCAGTGATCCACATCCATTTTGCTGTGTGTGGGCTGCAGTGAACACAATCTTTTTGGGGTGCAGTGAACGAAATCCTTTTGGGGTGCAGTGAACACAATCTTTGTGGGGTGCAGTGAACACAATCTTTTTGGGGTGCAGTGAATGAAATCCTTTTGGGGTGCAGTGAACACAATCTTTGTGGGGTGCAGTGAACACAATCTTTTTGGGGTGCAGTGAACAAAATACTTTTGGGGTGCAGTGAACACAATCTTTGTGGGGTGCAGTGAACACAATCTTTTTGGGGAGCAGTGAACAAAATCCTTTTGGGGTGCAGTGAACACAATCTTTGTGGGGTGCAGTGAACACAATCTTTGTGGGGTGCAGTGAACAAAATCCTTTTGGGGTGCAGTGAACACAATCTTTGTGGGGTGCAGTGAACACAATCTTTGTGGGGTGCAGTGAACAAAATCCTTTTGGGGTGCAGTGAACACAATCTTTGTGGGGTGCAGTGAACACAATCTTTTGGGGTGCAGTGAACAAAATCCTTTTGGGGTGCAGTGAACACAATCTTTGTGGGGTGCAGTGAACACAATCTTTGTGGGGTGAAGTGAACAAAATCCTTTTGGGGTGCAGTGAACACAATCGTTGTGGGGTGCAGTGAACACAATCTTTGTGGGGTGCAGTGAACACAATCTTTTTTGGGTGCAGTGAACACAATCTTTGTGGGGTACAGTGAACACAATCTTTGTGGGGTGCAGTGAACACAATCTTTGTGGGGTGCAGTGAACAAAATCCTTTTGGGGTGCAGTGAACACAATCTTTGTGGGGTGCAGTGAACACAATCTTTTTGGGGTGCAGTGAACAAAATCCTTTTGGGGTGCAGTGAACAAAATCTTTGTGGGGTGCAGTGAACACAATATTTGTGGGGTGCAGTGAACAAAATCCTTTTGGGGTGCAGTGAACACAATCTTTGTGGGGTACAGTGAACACAATCTTTTTGGGGTGCAGTGAACAAAATCCTTTTGGGGTGCAGTGAACACAATCTTTGTGGGGTGCAGTGAACACAATCCTTTTGGGGTGCAAGTGAACACAATCTTTGTGGGGTGCAGTGAACACAATCTTTTTGGGGTACAGTGAACACAATCTTTGTGGGGTGCAGTGAACACAATCATTTTGGGGTGCAGTGAACACAATCTTTGTGGGGTGCAGTGAACACAATCTTTGTGGGGTGCAGTGAAAGAAATCCTTTTGGGGTGCAGTGAACACAATCTTTGTGGGGTGCAGTGAACACAATCTTTTTGGGGTGCAGTGAACAAAATCCTTTTGGGGTGCAGTGAACACAATCTTTGTGGGGTACAGTGAACACAATCTCATACTTCTGAAGATTTGAGGGTGCTGCCTGTTCCATACTCCTACTCCTCATCCATCCTTTTAGGGGTACAAACAATAGTAATTGGGGCCTAGTGTGGTTGTGTACGTGTGAGATACATACACTTTTTTTGATCATATTTCC
Organism: Pelophylax lessonae; assembly: GCF_965119305.1. Classification (NCBI taxonomy): domain Eukaryota; kingdom Metazoa; phylum Chordata; class Amphibia; order Anura; family Ranidae; genus Pelophylax; species Pelophylax lessonae. Next base: position 155,254,053 of record NC_138773.1, read on the forward strand.
TATTCCGCTATTCAATAAAAACCTTTGGGGATCAATTAAATTGCGGGATAGTCTGTGTCGGTACGTGTGAGATCAACCTTTCCAAGTTTTTGGGGTTCATCTCATACTTCTGAAGATTTGAGGGTGCTGCCTGTTCCATACTCCTCCTACTCCTCATCCATCCTTTTAGGGGTACAAACAATAGTAATTGGGGCCTAGTGTGGTTGTGTACGTGTGAGATACATACACTTTTTTTGATCATATTTCCTATTCCGCTATTCAATAAAAACCTTTGGGGATCAATTAAATTGCGGGATAGTCTGTGTCGGTACGTGTGAGATCAACCTTTCCAAGTTTTTGGGGTTCATCTCATACTTCTGAAGATTTGAGGGTGCTGCCTGTTCCATACTCCTCCTACTCCTCATCCATCCTTTTAGGGGTACAAACAATAGTAATTGGGGCCTAGTGTGGTTGTGTACGTGTGAGATACATACACTTTTTTGATCATATTTCCTATTCCGCTATTCAATAAAAACCTTTGGGGATCAATTAAATTGCGGGGTAGTCTGTGTCGGTACGTGTGAGATCAACCTTTCCAAGTTTTTGAGGTTCATCTCATACTTCTGAAGATTTGAGGGTGCTGCCTGTTCCATACTCCTCCTACTCCTCATCCATCCTTTTAGGGGTACAAACAATAGTAATTGGGGCCTAGTGTGGTTGTGTACGTGTGAGATACATACACTTTTTTTGATCATATTTCCTATTTTGCTATTCAATAAAAACCTTTGGGGATCAATTAAATTGCGGGATAGTCTGTGTCGGTACGTGTGAGATCCACCTTTCCAAGTTTTTAAGGTTCATCTCATACTTCTGAAGATTTGAGGGTGCTGCCTGTTCCATACTCCTCCTATTCCTCATCCATCCTTTTAGGGGTACAAACAATAGTAATTGGGGCCTAGTGTGGTTTTGTACGTGTGAGATACATACACTTTTTTTCATCATATTTCCTATTCCGCTATTCAATAAAAACCTTTGGGGATCAATTAAATTGCGGGATAGTCTGTGTCGGTACGTGTGAGATCAACCTTTCCAAGTATTTGGGGTTCATCTTATACTTCTGAAGATTTGAGGGTGCTGCCTGTTCCATACTCCTCCTACTCCTCATCCATCCTTTTAGGGGTACAAACAATAGTAATTGGGGCCTAGTGTGGTTGTGTACGTGTGAGATACATACACTTTTTTTGATCATATTTCCTATTCCGCTATTCAATAAAAACCTTTGGGGATCAATTAAATTGCGGGATAGTCTGTGTCAGTACGTGTGAGATACACCTTTCCAATTTTTTGGGTTCATCTCATACTTCTGAAGATTTGAGGGTGCTGCCTGTTCCATACTCCTCCTACTCCTCATCCATCCTTTTAGGGGTACAAACAATAGTAATTGGGGCCTAGTGTGGTTGTGTACGTGTGAGATACATACACTTTTTTTGATCATATTTCCTATTCCGCTATTCAATAAAAACCTTTGGGGATCAATTAAATTGCGGGATAGTCTGTGTCGGTACGTGTGAGATCCACCTTTCCAAGTTTTTGAGGTTCATCTCATACTTCTGAAGATTTGAGGGTGCTGCCTGTTCCATACTCCTCCTACTCCTCATCCATCCTTTTAGGGGTACAAACAATAGTAATTGGGGCCTAGTGTGGTTTTGTACGTGTGAGATACATACACTTTATTTCATCATATTTCCTATTCCGCTATTCAATAAAAACCTTTGGGGATCAATTAAATTGCGGGATAGTCTGTGTCGGTACGTGTGAGATCAACCTTTCCAAGTTTTTGGGGTTCATCTCATACTTCTGAAGATTTGAGGGTGCTGCCTGTTCCATACTCCTCCTACTCCTCATCCATCCTTTTAGGGGTACAAACAATAGTAATTGGGGCCTAGTGTGGTTGTGTACGTGTGAGATACATACACTTTTTTTGATCATATTTCCTATTCCGCTATTCAATAAAAACCTTTGGGGATCAATTAAATTGCGGGATAGTCTGTGTCGGTACGTGTGAGATCCACCTTTCCAAGTTTTTGAGGTTCATCTCATACTTCTGAAGATTTGAGGGTGCTGCCTGTTCCATACTCCTCCTACTCCTCATCCATCCTTTTAGGGGTACAAACAATAGTAATTGGGGCCTAGTGTGGTTTTGTACGTGTGAGATACATACACTTTATTTCATCATATTTCCTATTCCGCTATTCAATAAAAACCTTTGGGGATCAATTAAATTGCGGGATAGTCTGTGTCGGTACGTGTGAGATCAACCTTTCCAAGTTTTTGGGGTTCATCTCATACTTCTGAAGATTTGAGGGTGCTGCCTGTTCCATACTCCTCCTACTCCTCATCCATCCTTTTAGGGGTACAAACAATAGTAATTGGGGCCTAGTGTGGTTGTGTACGTGTGAGATACATACACTTTTTTTGATCATATTTCCTATTCCGCTATTCAATAAAAACCTTTGGGGATCAATTAAATTGCGGGATAGTCTGTGTCGGTACGTGTGAGATCAACCTTTCCAAGTTTTTGGGGTTCATCTCATACTTCTGAAGATTTGAGGGTGCTGCCTGTTCCATACTCCTCCTACTCCTCATCCATCCTTTTAGGGGTACAAACAATAGTAATTGGGGCCTAGTGTGGTTGTGTACGTGTGAGATACATACACTTTTTTTGATCATATTTCCTATTCCGCTATTCAATAAAAACCTTTGGGGATCAATTAAATTGCGGGGTAGTCTGTGTCGGTACGTGTGAGATCAACCTTTCCAAGTTTTTGAGGTTCATCTCATACTTCTGAAGATTTGAGGGTCCTGCCTGTTCCATACTCCTCCTACTCCTCATCCATCCTTTTAGGGGTACAAACAATAGTAATTGGGGCCTAGTGTGGTTGTGTACGTGTGAGATACATACACTTTTTTTGATCATATTTCCTATTTTGCTATTCAATAAAAACCTTTGGGGATCAATTAAATTGCGGGATAGTCTGTGTCGGTACGTGTGAGATCCACCTTTCCAAGTTTTTAAGGTTCATCTCATACTTCTGAAGATTTGAGGGTGCTGCCTGTTCCATACTCCTCCTATTCCTCATCCATCCTTTTAGGGGTACAAACAATAGTAATTGGGGCCTAGTGTGGTTTTGTACGTGTGAGATACATACACTTTTTTTCATCATATTTCCTATTCCGCTATTCAATAAAAACCTTTGGGGATCAATTAAATTGCGGGATAGTCTGTGTCGGTACGTGTGAGATCAACCTTTCCAAGTATTTGGGGTTCATCTTATACTTCTGAAGATTTGAGGGTGCTGCCTGTTCCATACTCCTCCTACTCCTCATCCATCCTTTTAGGGGTACAAACAATAGTAATTGGGGCCTAGTGTGGTTGTGTACGTGTGAGATACATACACTTTTTTTGATCATATTTCCTATTCCACTATTCAATAAAAACCTTTGGGGATCAATTAAATTGCGGGATAGTCTGTGTCGGTACGTGTGAGATACACCTTTCCAATTTTTTGGGTTCATCTCATACTTCTGAAGATTTGAGGGTGCTGCCTGTTCCATACTCCTCCTACTCCTCATCCATCCTTTTAGGGGCATAAACAATAGTAATTGGGGCCTAGTGTGGTTGTGTACGTGTGAGATACATACACTTTTTTTGATCATATTTCCTATTCCGCTATTCAATAAAAACCTTTGGGGATCAATTAAATTGCGGGATAGTCTGTGTCGGTACGTGTGAGATCCACCTTTCCAAGTTTTTGAGGTTCATCTCATACTTCTGAAGATTTGAGGGTGCTGCCTGTTCCAAACTCCTCCTACTCCTCATCCATCCTTTTAGGGGTACAAACAATAGTAATTGGGGCCTAGTGTGGTTTTGTACGTGTGAGATACATACACTTTTTTTCATCATATTTCTTATTCCGCTATTCAATAAAAACCTTTGGGGATCAATTAAATTGCGGGATAGTCTGTGTCGGTACGTGTGAGATCAACCTTTCCAAGTTTTTGGGGTTCATCTCATACTTCTGAAGATTTGAGGGTGCTGCCTGTTCCATACTCCTCCTACTCCTCATCCATCCTTTTAGGGGTACAAACAATAGTAATTGGGGCCTAGTGTGGTTGTGTACGTGTGAGATACATACACTTTTTTTGATCATATTTCCTATTCCGCTATTCAATAAAAACCTTTGGGGATCAATTAAATTGCGGGATAGTCTGTGTCGGTACGTGTGAGATCAACCTTTCCAAGTTTTTGAAGTTCATCTCATACTTCTGAAGATTTGAGGGTGCTGCCTTTTCCATACTCCTCCTACTCCTCATCCATCCTTTTAGGGGTACAAACAATAGTAATTGGGGCCTAGTGTGGTTGTGTACGTGTGAGATACATACACTTTTTTTGATTATATTTCCTATTCCGCTATTCAATAAAAACCTTTGGGGATCAATTAAAATGCGGGATAGTCTGTGTCGGTACGTGTGAGATCCACCTTTCCAAGTTTTTGAGGTTCATCTCATACTTCTGAAGATTTGAGGGTGCTGCCTGTTCCATACTCCTCCTACTCCTCATCCATCCTTTTAGGGGTACAAACAATAGTAATTGGGGCCTAGTGTGGTTTTGTACGTGTGAGATACATACACTTTTTTTCATCATATTTCCTATTCCGCTATTCAATAAAAACCTTTGGGGATCAATTAAATTGCGGAATAGTCTGTGTCAGTACGTGTGAGATCAACCTTTCCAAGTTTTTGGGGTTCATCTCATACTTCAGAAGATTTGAGGGTGCTGCCTGTTCCATACTCCTCCTACTCCTCATCCATCCTTTTAGGGGTACAAACAATAGTAATTGGGGCCTAGTGTGGTTGTGTACGTGTGAGATACATACACTTTTTTTGATCATATTTCCTATTCCGCTATTCAATAAAAACCTTTGGGGATCAATTAAATTGCGGGATAGTCTGTGTCGGTACGTGTGAGATACACCTTTCCAATTTTTTGGGGTTCATCTCATACTTCTAAAGATTTGAGGGTGCTGCCTGTTCCATACTCCTCCTACTCCTCATCCATCCTTTTAAGGGTACAAACAATAGTAATTGGGGCCTAGTGTGGTTGTGTACGTGTGAGATACATACACTTTTTTTGATCATATTTCCTATTCCGCTATTCAATAAAAACCTTTGGGGATCAATTAAATTGCGGGATAGTCTGTGTCGGTACGTGTGAGATCAACCTTTCCAAGTTTTTGAGGTTCATCTCATACTTCTAAAGATTTGAGGGTGCTGCCTGTTCCATACTCCTCCTACTCCTCATCCATCCTTTTAAGAGTACAAACAATAGTAATTGGGGCCTAGTGTGGTTGTGTACGTGTGAGATACATACACTTTTTTTGATCATATTTCCTATTCCGCTATTCAATAAAAACCTTTGGGGATCAATTAAATTGCGGGATAGTCTGTGTCGGTACGTGTGAGATCAACCTTTCCAAGTTTTTGAAGTTCATCTCATACTTCTGAAGATTTGAGGGTGCTGCCTTTTCCATACTCCTCCTACTCCTCATCCATCCTTTTAGGGGTACAAACAATAGTAATTGGGGCCTAGTGTGGTTGTGTACGTGTGAGATACATACACTTTTTTTGATTATATTTCCTATTCCGCTATTCAATAAAAAGCTTTGGGGATCAATTAAATTGCGGGATAGTCTGTGTCGGTACGAGTGAGATCCACCTTTCCAAGTTTTTGAGGTTCATCTCATACTTCTGAAGATTTGAGGGTGCTGCCTGTTCCATACTCCTCCTACTCCTCATCCATCCTTTTAGGGGTACAAACAATAGTAATTGGGGCCTAGTGTGGTTGTGTACGTGTGAGATACATACACATTTTTGATCATATTTCCTATTCCGCTATTCAATAAAAACCTTTGGGGATCAATTAAATTGCGGGATAGTCTGTGTCGGTACGTGTGAGATACACCTTTCCAATTTTTTGGGGTTCATCTCATACTTCTGAAGATTTGAGGGTGCTGCCTGTTCCATACTCCTCCTACTCCTCATCCATCCTTTTAGGGGTACAAACAATAGTAATTGGGGCCTGGTGTGGTTGTGTACGTGTGAGATACATACACTTTTATTGATCATATTTCCTATTCCGCTATTCAATAAAAACCTTTGGGGATCAATTAAATTGCGGGATAGTCTGTGTCGGTACGTGTGAGATCAACCTTTCCAAGTTTTTGAGGTTCATCTCATACTTCTAAAGATTTGAGGGTGCTGCCTGTTCCATACTCCTCCTACTCCTCATCCATCCTTTTAGGGGTACAAACAATAGTAATTGGGGCCTAGTGAGGTTGTGTATGTGTGAGATACATACACTTTTTTTGATCATATTTCCTATTCCGCTATTCAATAAAAACCTTTGGGGATCAATTAAATTGCGGGATAGTCTGTGTCGGTACGTGTGAGATCAACCTTTCCAAGTTTTTGGGGTTCATCTCATACTTCTGAAGATTTGAGGGTGCTGCCTGTTCCATACTCCTCCTACTCCTCATCCATCCTTTTAGGGGTACAAACAATAGTAATTGGGGCCTAGTGTGCTTCTGTACGTGTGAGATACATACACTTTTTTTGATCATATTTCCTATTCCGCTATTCAATAAAAACCTTTGGGGATCAATTAAATTGCGGGATAGTCTGTGTCGGTACGTGTGAGATCAACCTTTCCAAGTTTTTGGGGTTCATCTCATACTTCTGAAGATTTGAGGGTGCTGCCTGTTCCATACTCCTCCTACTCCTCATCCATCCTTTTAGGGGTACAAACAATAGTAATTGAGGACTAGTGTGGTTGTGTACGTGTGAGATACATACACTTTTTATGATCATATTTCCTATTCCGCTATTCAATAAAAACCTTTGGGGATCAATTAAATTGCGGGATAGTCTGTGTCGGTACGTGTGAGATACACCTTTCCAATTTTTGGGGCGCATCTCATACTGCCGAGGTTTTGAGGGTGCTTCAGTCTGCCTCCTGCCTGCTCCTCCTACTCCTCTTCCTCATCCTGCCTTTAGGGTACAAAAAATTGTAATTTGCGGGGCCTAGTCTGTGTTTGTACGTGTGAGTTACACCGTATTATAAAATTTTTCCTATTCCGCTTTTCAATAGACACCCTTTTGGAGTGTAAAAAATTAAATTACGGCATAGTCTGTATCGGTACGTGTGAGATACACCTTTTAAATTTGTTTGGCGCATCTCCTTCCCCCGCCAAGGATTGCAGGGCGCTTCAGTTTGCCTCCTGTTCCCAACTCCTCCTACTCCTCTTCCTCATCCTGCCTTTAGGGTACAAAAAATTGTAATCGGGGCCTAGTCTGTGTTTGTACGTGTGAGATACACCGTATTATACAATTTTTCCTATTCCGCTATTCAATATACACCCTTTTGGAGTGTAAAAAATTAAATTACAGCATAGTCTGTATCGGTACGTGTGAGATACACCTTTTAAATTAGTTTGGCGCATCTCCTTCCCCCGCCAAGGATTGCAGGGCGCTTCAGTTTGCCTCCTGTTCCCAACTCCTCCTACTCCTCTTCCTCATCCTCCCTTTAGGGTAGAAAAAAATTTAATCGGGCCTAGTCTGTGTTTGTACGTGTGAGATACACAGTTTTTTATCCTATTCCGCTATTCAATATACACCCTTTTGGTGTAAAAAACATTAAATTGCGGCATAGTTTGCATATTTGACTGTGAGATACACCCGTGCGATACTGTTGTTGTTTTGTTCCACTATTCAATAAACACCTTTTTAGGGCAAGATCTTAAATTACAGAAATATGAGGAGACCGTCAAATAAGGGCCGTGGCCTGGGTCATGGTGCTGCTGGTAGAGCTCCTGTTGCAAGGAGAGGACGTGGTCGATCTGTGCCAGCTACACGCACAAGTCAAACACCTTCCTCAAGTGTGAGTAGGTGACAGAACCTGCATCAGTATTTGGTAGGGCATCATACGCCTCTAGAAGTGATGAGGCCAGAACACAGAGAGGCGATAGTAGATTGGTTTGCTGCTGACAGTGCCTCCAGTTCCTTCACATTGTCTCCCACCCAGTCTACTGCAGAAAGGTCAGAGTTGGCACCTGCAGCCGATGTCCAACCGTCTTTCACCTCACCCCCTTGCAAATCAGGCAAGCAGTCTGAGCCCCAAGCCATACAGCAGTCTCTTCTTCTTTTTGAGGACTCTGTCAGCAGGGTTTCCCAGGGCCATCCACCTAGCCCTGCCCCAGAAGTGGAAGAGATTGAGTGCAGCGATGCCCAACCACTTATTTCTCAAGATGAGTACATGCAAGGACCATCGCAGCACGTCTCCGATGATGACGAAACGCAGGTGCCAACTGCTGCGGCGTTCAGCATTGTGGAGACCGACAAGGAGGGCAGGGGTGAAGACTGGGTGGAAGATGATGTGGAGGACCATGAGGTCCTCGACCCCACATGGAATGAACGTCATGCAGGTGACCTGAGTAGTTTGGAGGAAGAGGCGGTGGTCGCACAGAGCCACCAGCACAGCAGAAGAGGGAGCAGGGTGCAGAAGCGGAGCGGCCGTGCCCTAGACACTACGCCTGCTACTGCCCAACGCAGCAAGGGAACGAGCGCACCAAAGTCAGCTCAAAGGAGTTCTCTAGCGTGGAAGTTCTTTAGAAAATGTGCTGATGACAGGACACGAGTGGTTTGCACCCTGTGCAATCAGAGCCTGAAGCGAGGCATAAACCTTCTCAACCTGAGCACAACCTGCATGATCAGGCATCTAAGTGCAAAGCACGAGCTGCAGTTGAGTACACACCTTCAAAACCAAGAAACGTCTCTGGCTCATCCTGCTTCCTCTTCTGCTGCAGTCTCGGCCACTCCAGCCACATCTGTAGTGATACCGACACCTGCCACCCCGCAAACAGACGATCTGTCAGCAACACCACCACCTGGGTCACCAACAACCATCTCCACAATGTCCCGTGGAAGCGTTCAGCTTTCCATCTCCCAAACACTTGAGAGGAAGAGGAAGTACCCCCCTACCCACCCGCGATCCCTGGCCCTGAATGCCAGCATTTCAAAATTATTGGCCTTTGAAATACTGTCATTCCGTCTGGTGGAGACGCACAGTTTTAAAAACCTTATGTCGGTGGCTGTCCCACAGTACGTCGTGCCCAGCTGCCACTACTTTTCCAGGCAAGCCATCCCTTCCCTGCACAACCAAGTGGGGGAAAAAATCAGGTGTGCACTGCGCAACGCCATCTGTGCCAAGGTCCACCTAACTACCGATACGTGGACCAGTAAGCACGGTCAGGGGCATTATATCTCCCTAACGGCACACTGGGTAAATGCAGTGGCGGATGGGCCTGAGGCGGATAGCAATTTGGCGCATGTCCTTCCACCACCGAGGATTGCAGGGCGCTTCAGTTTGCCTCCTGTTCCTAACTCCTCCTACTCCGCTTCCTTATCCTCTACTGCCTCCTCATCCGGACAGCGTAACACCTTCACCACCAACTTCAGCACGGCCAGGGGTAAACGACAGCAGGCAGTTTTACAACTTGCCTGTTTGGGGGACAAACCACACACCGCGCAGGAGTTGTGGAGGAGCATGGAACAGCAGACAAATGAGTGGTTGCTGCCAGCGAGCCTCAAGCCCGGCCTGGAGGTGTGCGATAACGGGCGAAATCTCATAGCAGCTCTGGGCCTAGCCGGTTTGACGCACATCCCTTGCCTGGCGCATGTGCTGAATTTGGTGGTGCAGAGGTTCCTTAAAAACTACCCCGATATGTCAGAGATGCTGCAGAATGTGCGGGCCGTCTGTGCGCACTTTCAGCGTTCTCACCCTGCTGCTGCTCGCCTGTCAGCGCTGCAGCGTAACTTCGGCCTTCCCGCTCACCGCCTCATATGTGACGTGCCCACAAGGTGGAACTCCACCTTGCACATGCTGCAAAGACTGTGCGAGCAGCAGCAGGCCATAGTGGAGTTTCAGCTGCAGCACGCACGCGTGAGTCGCTCTGCGGAACAGCACCACTTCACCACCAATAACTGGGCCTCCATGCGAGACCTGTGTGCCTTGTTGCGCTGTTTTGAGTACTCCACCAACATCAGCTTAACTATCCCACTTCTATGCCTCCTTCAAAAAACAATTCGGGCGATGATGGAAGAGGATGTGGCACAGGATGAGGAGGAGGAGGAGGAGGAGGAGGAGGATGAGGATGAAGAGGTAACATTTCCAAGGCTTTCAGGGCAGTCATTCGCAAGGGGCTCCGAGGGTGGGTTCCTGCACACACAAACACCAGGGACACAATTGTCCAGCAGGGGCACAGTTCTGGAGGATGAGGAGGATGAGGAGGAGGAGGAGCTGGAGGAGGAGATGGAACCATGTTCACAGCAGGGTGGCACCCAGGCCAGCTCATGGCCCTCACTGGTGCGTGGCTGGGGGGATACAGAGGACACGGACGATACACCTCCCACAGAGGACAGCCTTTCGTTGCCTCTGGGCAGCCTGGCACACATGAGCGATTACATGCTGCAGTGTCTCCACAACGACCGCCGAGTTGCCCACATTCTAACTTGTGCTGATTACTGGGTGGCCACGCTGCTGGATCCACGCTGCTGGATCCCCGTTACAAGGACAACGTACCGTCCTTAATTCACTCACTGGAGCGCGATCGCAAGATGCGCGAGTACAAGCGCACGCTGGTAGACGCGATGCTGCTGGCATTTCCATCTATCAGCGGGGCCACAGTGGAAGCACAAGGCAGAGGAGGAGGAGGAGGAGGTCGCCAACGCAACCAGGGCACCGCCAGCACCTCAGAAGGCAGGGTTAGCATGGCCGAAATGTGGAAAAGCTTTGTCAGCACGCCACAACAAACAGCAGCACCAGCAGCTCAGATGGAACGTCTTAGCAGGAGGCAGCATTTTACCAACATGGTGGAGCAGTATGTGTGCACACGCCTACATGTAGTGAATGACGGGTCTGCCCCCTTCAACTTCTGGGTCTCCAAATTGGGCACATGGCCTGAGCTTGCCCTTTACCCTTGGAGGTGCTGGCGTGCCCTCCAGCCAGTGTATTATCTGAACGGGTATAACGGCTGGGGGCGTTATAACAGACAAGCGCAGCCGCCTGTCCAGAGACAATGTGGACAAGCTCACGTTCATTAAAATGAACCAGGCATGGATCCCACGGGACTTTTCCGTACTTTGTGCAGAATAGCAATGGATACCGACCTTACCCACCCATTGTTCAATTTTTGCTCTTTCTCACTCTTTTGGGGTGTACCCTCATTTAAAATTTGTGAAAAGAAGCAGTGTTGGCTACCTCGTCCTCCTCAGGGCCAGATTAACGTAGGGGCTATTGGAGCTGCAGCTCCAGGCCCCTACCTTTTATATAGGCCCCGGGTTGGCCATATTCACTGTTACCGCTCTTCTGTCACTTGTAAACACAGAAGTCTGGCTTCTATGCTCGCTTCCCCAGGCAGCACCCTCAGAACCTCCCCACACAGCGCGAAGGCCGGACAAGGAGGGACAGTTGCCGATGCATGGATGTGTTTATGGGCTTCAGAGACAGCATCCCATGTTGAATTAGGCATGCATGGCTGCACCCTTCCTCCTCTGGGTGCATGCCAAGGCACGGCCCTTAAGGCCCTTCAAAATCCTCAGCACCAAGCCCATGATGCTCTTAATCCGGCCCTGGTCCTCCTCCACCGCCGCTTCCACCTACACCGCCCATAGGTGTGCGCAGCCTATTGCATTAGGGTGTGCACCCCAAAGTTTAAATACACATGCATGTGTTTGCCTACATGTACATGGCCCCGATACATTACTCTCCCTGCTGGCAAAGAGAAATAGAGCAGAGCAGGTCCGAGGGAGATCTTTCCCATCTCCTCACTGGCAAACAGAGTGATAATGCTATGTGCCCTAGGTGATTAGGGTGTGCCCAGGCACACCCGGCACACCCTGTGTGCACGCCTATGACACCGCCACATCCACCACCACCACCTCAACTTCCCTCCTACTCCATATGGGCCTCGTCCTTCAGAGATGAAGAACATTGTTTTATTTTTCTGTTTTTTTTTTGTTGTTTTAAGTTATTTCCCTATCCACATTTGTTTGCAGAGCACTTGCCATGCTCTTAATTACGTTTTGCTGCCATTTGCAGCACTCTAGCCCTTTCCATTGGTGTTTTAGAGCCATTTTAGTGCCTGAAAGTTCAGGTCCCCATTGACTTCAATGGGGTTCGGTGTCCGGGAAAAGTTCGGCAAAAGTCCGGGACACGGACTTTTTTTTAAAGTTCGGCCGAACCCGTCGAACACGGACATCCAGGTGTCCGCTCAACTCTAATTATTATTAATACACATAATGTTACGTATATTGGAGAATTCAAATCAGTACTATAGCAGAATCATTTTGTAGTGAGTCCGCACCAGTCCAAACTGTGGTTCAGAGCTTGCCAGTCCACTTTTATTAAACAAAACAAAACTAAAGCAGGGTCCTTTACATTAGGATTTCCCACACAGGTTTCTACCATCAAATCAAATAACACAAAATGAATGCCAAGCCACCTGGCTCCATCTCTTGTAGTGCCACTACTCTTTTCACTAGTCTCTCAGATCATCTCACCCAGCTTTCCTGGCTCTCTGGGTTCCTATGGCTCTCTCAGCCTGTAGTTACAGCACTCTGCTGCAAGGGCCCACTCCTTGGTCTCTCAATAGGGGATCTCCTTGCACTCCGGGCTCTCTCACTCCCCTAAGACCTCCAGACTCACCTAGCTGCGCTGGCTCTCTCAGTCCTGAAGATAAGGAATCTCTCCATCAACATGGAGTGCTGTCTCCTGAGAAGAGCACCTCTCTTAATGTTAGTACACCTGTCTCCTGATGGGAGCACACACTTGTCTCCTGAAGGGAGCCCTGAGCTATGCTGAAGCCTATCATTATAAGGGTGGCAAGCAAATAAACACACACACAGCCTACATGCCCCTAGTAAGACCTGAAAACAGGATTAAAGGCTTGATTCCATCCAAGAACATTTACATTAAATGCTTCACACTCCAGACCCTGATTCAGGATTAAAAAACCTGGAGAAAACTGGAAACACAGTCTTCTCCACTCAGGCACAACACTCCAAAGCCCCTCAAGCTATATTCTTGAGAACCATGTGTATCTTTTGACTATACATCTTCTTGTTAAGGTCTTAGGAATGTCAGTATGTAGCAGAAGAATTAGGCTAGCTTCACAAATTTCTGGTCTGAGTTTCTCCTCAGTTTTCACTGCACATATCCAAAGCAGCGGTGCAGCTGCGATTTAGATGTGATTCAGATGCAAATTTTTGGAGCCAGTGGCCACCAGTGTCTTTAACATTAGCTGATTGTTAACGAGCGGGCCAGGAAGCCAGCCGTTGATTCCTAACAATGGATGACTCATCAGTCTGGTACAGATTTTGAGGGGAACCCCACTCCCAATTGTGTTTTTATAAAAATGGCATACCCATACCAGACCCTTATCCGAGCATGCAGCTTGGTGTGACGTTCATGCGTTTTTGTTAGTGGATGGATTTACAGCTGCAGAATTTTTACACTCAGTAGCCTTGTAGAGAATCTGTTGAACAAACATATCCAACTCTCAGGACTTCATCACCGTGTACAGCCTGTTATATACCATATATATTAATAGATGTTTTAATGGAGGGATAGAATATATGAGGATGTATAGATGAGAGACAGGCTATTATATGGTGAGTACTAGAAGTAGTAATAGGAGAGTTGCAGGTGATGGTGAAGCAGATAGGTTCTGATGTCAAGTATAGTGCAGATGGTAAGAGGACACAGATGGAGTATACTTAGACAGAGTAACCTAGTGCAAGGATAGTTGAAGGTAGTCCCAAGAGCTAACAGTCTATGCAGATGATAGTGAATAGATAGATACAGATAGTCTTGGTAATTGCAGTAGATGACAGTAGGAGATTGGTTAGTAAGAATCCCCTGCGGGGTACTTATCACTTAGAAAGGCTTAGCAGTAACAGTGTCCATTGGAGAAGGGTGATCCCGTAGCGAGATACGGATAACCAGCGAGGTTTCCGGCTTCAGGTTCAGCGAGGGAGAATGTCAGCAGCTCCGACTTCACAGGAAGAGGTGCGGTGAACATGTGGTTTGAACGAGCGATGAGTGAAAGCAAACCGGCGATTGAAATAGCCGCTCATAGCGGCGCTCGGCAATGATGTCATCCGGTCTTAAAGGTATATGCGTCTCTTGTTATACAAGATGGGACGCAATTAGCAGAGGAGAAATATGGAGACAAGGGTACCAGAGGTACCAGAACATTACACTTGGCAGCCCAGGAAAGGGGTAGGACAAGCGAGGGCCCCCCACCCCTGAACCATATCAGGCCACATACCCTCAAAATGAGATGTACTTTCAGGCAGAGGGGCTCTGACCCCTCATCCTAAAGCACCTTGTCCCCATGTTGATAGGGACAAGGGCCTCTTCCCATAATTGTCGCCGGTGGTTGTGGAAGTTAGCGGGCAGGAGGCTTATGTAAATGAGTATGGGGTACATTTTGTTAAAGGCTGATTTCAAATTCTGATTATCGACAGGGTAGGCAGGGTTTTGCAAATTAATGAGAGTGGGCTGAGCAAACCTTCACTCACAATATGTGATAAGGTAACCAAAAATCAACATTGTCAGGCTGAATTAACACACAAAATAGTCTTTGGTGGCTCCCTGAAAGCTTTTGGTATACTATCACATTTAGTGTAGCTGTAGAACAAAGTGGAAAGGTTGGGACTTTATATGAGAGACATGACCATGACAGGGTTGGTAGAATAAAATATCACATTTATTACACTCATAATGGTAAACAAATGGCATAAATTTTGTACAAGATGTTACATATGGTAAGTATAAAGCTGGAGTAATAAAAAAGAATGAGTAATCCCCAGAACAACTTCAAATAAACCAACATAGCAATTGACAACCATAGGAGTATTGGAGTAAAGTCATAACATCCATAAACTAGGAGTATTGGAGTAAAGTCATAACATCATAAGCTGACGCGTTTCGTGGCATAATTCCGCCACTTCTTCAGAGCAGATGCATGATCCATATCTAAAAATAGACAATATACGTATAAGGTATTACAAAGGATGATGGTTAGTGGGAGCTGAAAAGGGGGGGAAGGGAGGAATAACCCCCACAGTCCCAACTTACATGGTAGACATGGCAACGACTGATAATGGAGGCGGAGAGGACCCAAATGTCTCCCACGGGAGCTGAGGACGCTGAGGATCGCGGCAATAACAGAAGGGGCCACACACCGGAAAAAATATGAAGTGGAAGGAACTGTAGTACTCTTGATGGTAACATGTATCTATATCAAATGAATAGAAATAAATAGTAAAGAACTGTATGTCATATAAGGGGTCATAATATAGCTTGCATAATAAGAGTAAAAAATTATTAAAAGGGGATGAAATGTATGTATACCGTATGAGGGGTCATAATATAGCTTGCATAATACGAGTAAAAAATTATTGGAAGGGAATGGAATGTATGTAGAGTATAGCTATGGAATCAAAAAAGAAAAATGGTAAAGATAAATATATTGTGTGTTATATATAACATTACTTGCATAAAAAATTATTAAAAAATTAAAAAATATATGTGGGATATAAATTGTAGAATGTGTGGGATAAAATGAGAATGTGACTAAAAAGAGGAGTTTAGTGTAGCTGTAAGTACAGAAAAATGAGGGTTGATGTGCCGTAAATATAGTACACTTCTACCTTCCTCTATGACATGACAACACAGCTTTGACTTAAATAATAAATAAATAAATACAATGAAGTCCAAATCATTATAGTTTCCCTTTAAGAAAAATTGAGTGGATATTGGATATTATTGCAGGTGCTGTATTTACTGGATTGCTATTCACTGATTGGTTGTACTTTCTGCCAGGAATTGTTCTTTAATTTACCTGGGAGACCTTTAGCCAGTGTATTCAATCGAACAAGTTTAATGAATGATTTTTGAAATGTTGTTGTTCTGTTAAATTCTCTGATTTAATTAAAGGCTTTAACCTTTACACACAGCTTTGTGGAAAACTAACTGAATTGTTTTGTACATCCTGTAAGCATCTTATTATGTTGTATCTGAACTCCTAAATAAAAATATCTTTAAGGGAAAATATACTGTATTTTCATCAAGTACATAATTTCACTAAATTTATTAGTGTTTACCCTAAAATCAATTTTGTTTTGACTTGCCCATTTTACATGCCTCTATTGCCATAATTTATTGTTGTATTAACCACTTCAATACAGGGCACTTTTACCCCCCTTACTGCCCAGGCCAATTTTCAGCTTTCAGGCTGTCACACTTTAAATGACAATTGCGCAGTCATGCAACACTGTACCCAAACAAAATGTTTATCATTTTGTTCATACAACAGATTTCTTTTGGTGGCATTTATTCACCACTCGTTTTTTGATTTTTGTTTTTTGTTTTTTTTGCTAAATAAATGAAAAAAGACAAAAATTTTGAAAAAAATTTTTTATTTGTGTTATATTTTGCAAATACAAAATTGTTCTTCATAAACTTCGGCCAAAATGTATTCTGCTACATTTCTTTGATGAAAATACCCCAAATCAGTGGATATATTTTTTTATTTTTATTTGCTTTTTTTAGTAACATTGTATTACACTGGGAAAGTGATCACTATTTTTTTGTTTTTTTACACCTTATTTTTTCTTATAGCAAAGCATTTCATTATTAAACAAGCATTTTACTGAATGGGAGTTTTCATTAGACCGCCTACGTCACAGTGTATGAACTGCAGGGGGTGGGTAGTTTTCCTTTGAGAAGCCTGTGAAAGGGGAGCACGTGTGGCTTTTGTTCAAGACAGCACTTGCATTTCAACAGCACTTTGCAAGACACTATTGTCAAATCTTCTTATAAGTCTCTCCTTATAATGTCCTGTTTAGTTTCTGGACTTTTTTGCGCCAGCCGCCTGTGCCATAAGTTAATATATTTGCTTTGTAGAAGGACATTAGAGAATATATTGGCTCACTTGTCTGTGGTAATGAGCTTGTATAGGTGATCATCCAGTTTTCTTTTTTGAGGAAACGCTAATTATTGGGAATTGTGCATTTATTACCCTGGAACTTAACTGTGAGACCATTGTTTGCAAGACTTTTTACTGATAGATGGCTGCCTTCTAGTTCTGGAACATACAGCACTTTCTTTACAAGGATACTGTGCTTGCCTCCTTGTGGTGTATTGCAGTTCAGGAAACCCTAATATTTACCTCCTGCAGTGATGCTTTTCCCATTTGCTAGGAAAATGTTGTCTTTTGCACTGTAATCAATGTTTGTGGACAAGGTCTCATCGCTAGTCATATGGCTTATTGCACCTGAGTCTTTGGACATGCCACATAGCATGCCGCTCTATGTCATTTTAAAGGTGCCACTCTATGATGTGTCTGCAGTTTCCTTTGTGACTGCTTTGATTCTCTTTTGTGCATAGCTCTAGCTTTTGCTGCTTGGCTTTCCAGATAGAACAGTCCTTTTTTAAGTTAACTTTTACAGCGAAAACAGGCTCTGCTTTCTTTGTTGTGCTTTGTGCATTTGTACATCCTAAGAGCTTTGTCATCATGGTGCGTATTTTCTTTCCTTCTGTCAAAGTCATCAACTAATTTGCCTTTGACATGTTCTAGCGCTATCTCCTGCTTGGATCTGGTTTCCAAAGCATTAATAAGGGCAGTATATGTCTCTGGAAAGCTGCAGAGGAATAGGGTAACAATATGGTTATATTTGATGTCCTCTCCAATGGCGCACAGCTAACCTATGATTTCTAGTGTAACAGGTTTTCCAGGCATTGGGCCTGATATGGGTCTACCATTGTTACCGGTTACCTCTCCAGCCCATGTGAGCTGCGACCCTGGGTGTGAGAACTGAGACATGGACAACTCTGGTATCTTTGTTTTGTTGTTTTATTGTATTTAAGGGAATGGGAGAAGGGAATGAGTGGGATACTCCTTTAGGCTCAACTAAGTACAACTTGGGACTTTCTCATAACATATCTGTCAACTGACGTTCAGAACCCACTGTAACTTGAAGGAAGTGCTGAATCCCCGACTTTGGGTCCAGAAGATCCAGGACTATAGAATAATGAGCTTCTAACACTGCTGCACTGCAAACTCACTGATTCTTCCTCTAGCCTTGCACTGGCTTGAGGTAGATTGATATGAATTCCTGTATGGCTGCAACTCTCAACTAAGACACTGCACACTGTCTCTTCAGGGCCCAAACTGTAGGTGCCCCCTTTAACTCTTCAGGGTCCCTGACTAGGTAACCCCTCTGTCACTTCAGGGTCCTCAACTTAGGTACCCCCCTTTACAGCTAGCTGATATCTGGATCCTAGAACCTTCTCCAGAGTTGTCCCCTCTAACACTTCAGGCAGACCCCCAGAGGTAATCCCCAGTACTCTCAACCTGTGTAGGCTTTCCTGGGACTGAACCCCTCTCGCTCTCCGCTGGTTCTCCCCCTCACCTCAACTCAGCACTCCCTGGATTCTCAGGCAGCACTCGAGACATCCTCTTCCTCAAACAGGAGGAGAGACAGCCATTCTCTCCCTCCTGGGACTCTGCTCCCACCAAAGACACCCAGTCACGCTCTTCCCACAAATTTATACCCATTCCCAGAATCCCTTGCGGCATAATCTGCCTTCTGGGTTAGTTACAAGCTTGAATGTGTCCCCTGATTGGGTTTCCTCCACCGCCTTATGAGAAGCCTCTCACGGGGACCAGTGGGGAGACTCCCCCCTCAGCAGGCACACCTGGAAGCCATGACACCCTGGCAAAAATAAATCATAGCCCTGCTGTTAGGCAGACAAGGCCCACTATACATTTGCCTAGCACCTACCTGTAGGGTGCTACACCAGCATAGCTTTCACATGGTCACACATCTGCTGGGCTTCTTCTAGCCTCATCTTATACAGTTTTCTTAGCAGAAACAGCATGCTGTTTAGGCTTGAACACTCATGCAATTTTTGTAATGATGTCCACATACCTTTGGCCATTTTCTATGTTCTTATGTGGATAAGCTGGTCATCTTCCACTAGAAAGCATTTAGTTGCTTTAGCTTGTCTGTCTTTCCTGTCCCATTCCTCAGTCTCTCCGTTTGTGGGTTTGTCTGTATTCAGCACTTGCCACAAGTCGTCTATGCTAAGAAGCATTTCTATCTTGAACTTCCAGAGGTGGTAATTAGCATTGTTCAGCTTTGCCATTGCAAGCTTCACATCTGAACCGCTTGCCATCTTTCAGCAACTTGTATACTGTACTCACTGACTTGTAGTATTCTCTCCAGTGCCTGGACCCATAGCCTGTTGGTAGAGTATTGATGCACTGAAAGCTTCTTGAATGTATTAAACAACTACTTCACTTGCATGGATGATAGCAGTACATATCTTAACAGCATGGAAAACAGGAACACAACTGAACACTGAGGAAAGGCACTTCTTCTCTTTACAACATACCATAGATTTAAATGCACATTATACTATAACACTACAGCGCCACCTGCTGCATAGACAGCTATAATGCATATGTAGTTACAGTACATAAGGAACTTTCTGTTGTTCTTCCAACTTTTTTCTACACTGAAAAATTCAAATTCTGTTGTCAAAAAAAGGCTGAAAATCAACTGGTATCCCTGATCACCACCACACAAGTTATATGAAGATGCTGTACTACACTAGTGAGAGTATGTAAAAACATTAAACATTTGTCAAAAAAAAAATATTTTTGAAAAGAAGTCTTAATTTTCCAAAAAATTGTGACAAAAAAAATTACAACTTCAAAAATCTTGCCATGCCTCTTACTAAATACTTTAAAACATGTGCTCTCCAGAAAGGGGTCATTTGGGAGATATTTGTACTGTTCTGGCATTTTCAGACCTCAAGAAATGAGATAGGCCATCGCTACATCAGGACTGATCAATTTCAGATGAATATACCATACAGTGTTGCCAACCGCCCGTAGATTTACGGACAGCCCGTAAAATCAGGGCACTTTTCTCCTGCCCGTAAATGCCCGTAGAAGGAGAAAAGTGCCAGTAAATCTACGGCGGCGGCGGCAAGGTTAGAACTGCGCGTGCGCGGCACGCAGTTCCGGACTCGGAGATCCCCGAAGCGAGCCGAGTTCTCTTCTCTCGCAGAGACCGTGTGACGTCAGCCCCAGCTTCCCCCCTCCCTCTCTCGCACACCAAGCGCTGCGCGTCTCGGCCAATCACAGCCTCCCCTGACTCTCTGCACCTGACACATGCCCAATGGACGGAGCTGTGTCAGATGATCGTGATCGTCGGACGAGACTAGTGCAACGGCCCGCCCCTGCCTCCGCCCCCGCCGTCATTTAAGTTTTCCCGCCGGGCCGGTGTACTGCCGATCTTTTCAACTAAACCGGCCGCCAGGAGCCGGATAGGGACAGTGTGGTGGAGTGTGGAGTCTGATGAACTGTGCCTGGCCCTGGCCCTGTGGATACTAGAAGATGCAGCTGGATTCTGGACAGATGGTGGAGTGGACAGAGCAACAGACTGAAAGCAGAGGCAGCCACCCGCAGAGCACACAGAAGAGAAGAGGACTGGTGAGTGGGGCTCTGAGCCTCCAACAGCTAGCAGAGCAGACTGGAGTAGAGAGATGAGTCAGGGGGCAGAGGACATCAGTGTCCTGCTCCTGTGCCCCCTTCACCTCTCCACAGGCAGTGTCACAGCTTCACTCTGCAGTAATGTCACTGATATGGCTATGGAGAGGTGAAAGGGACTTAGGAGGAGGACACTGATGTGCTAATATGAAGGGGCAATAGGAAGAAACTACTGTGAGGGGTGAGGAGGGCACTTCCATGTCCGTAGCCTCTGACCACCTCCTGTACCATGTCCGCAGCCTCTGACCACCTCCTGTACCATGTCCGCAGCCTCTGACCACCTCCTGTACCATGTCCGCAGCCTTTGACCACCTCCTGTATCATGTCCGCAGCCTCTGACCACCTCCTGTATCATGTCCGCAGTCTCTGACCACCTCCTGTACCATGTCCGCAGCCTCTGACCACCTCCTGTATCATGTCCGCAGCCTCTGACCACCTCCTGTATCATGTCCGCAGTCTCTGACCACCTCCTGTATCATGTCCGCAGTCTCTGACCACCTACTGTACCATGTCCGCAGCCTCTGACCACCTCCTGTATCATGTTCCGCAGTCTCTGACCACCTCCTGTACCATGTCCGCAGTCTCTGACCACCTCCTGTACCATGTCCGCAGTCTCTGACCACCTCCTGTTCAATGTCCGCAGTCTCTGACCACCTCCTGTTCAATGTCCGCAGTCTCTGACCACCTCCTGTTCAATGTCCGCAGTCTCTGACCGCCTCCTGTTCAATGCCCGCAGTCTCTAACCATCTCTTTTCTTTTATCGTGTCTGCAGTCGAGTCTGGAGAGGAGTCAAGAGTGAGAGCGCCGCCGGGATGGGGGTCACGGGAGAAGTTAGATGTGTGGGGCCCCGGCCTGCGGAGTGGAGACCAGAGCCGTCTGACTGAGCCCTGCACAGTGCACCTGAGGGGAGGTCAGTGACAGCGCCGCCAGACCAGTCTGATGGGGGGGTCACTGATGTAAGGGGGAGAGAGTACAATAATATAAGTGGGCACTGACTTTTGTTTAACTTAAACTCATTGCTAATAGCACTATCTACATGTTTATAGTTTAATTATTCATATTTGCACGGTTTAGCACTGAAAACGGCTATTTTATATACATTTTTGCAGTGCCAGTAAAAAATCGGTGCTGTCCGTAAATTTTGGACTTTCTGCCAGTAAATTTCACTCCGGGGGGTTGGCAACACTGATACCATAGTTTGTAGGCTTTATAACTTTCCCACAGACTAAATAATATACACTGATTTGGCATATTTTCACCAAGGAAATGTAGCAGTATACATTTTGGCCTAAATGTATGAAGAAAGATTATTTATTTGCAAAATGTTGTTACAGAAATGAAGAAAAACTTTTAGCAAGAAAAAAAAGCAGTGAATAAAAACCACCAAATGAAAGTTCTATTTCTGTAAAACAAACTGATAAAAATGTCATATAGGTATATTGTTGCATGACTGCGCAATTATCATTCATAGTGTGACATCGCTGAAAGCTGAAAATCGGTGTGGGAGTTGAAAATGCCCAGTATTGAAGTGGTTAAAAAAGCTTGGAACTTGAGCTCCAGTTCACACTAATGTGAGGCACAAGATTTGCTGCTTTTCCTCGCATCTGCAAAGCAATCGCATGGCATCCATGCAATCTGCTGCCGGTGTCAGTGTTGAATTAAAAACACTGTAGTCATATAGTAGTGGTAAGATGGATGTAGTGATATAGTAGTTGGATGATAATTATAAATTATAATTATAATTTCATTTATTCTAGCAGCAATTTGGTTCATCCAGAGAGATGCATTTATTTAGATTTCAGAACAGCCAACAGAGTTACAGACAAGGTCGATGACAGGATATATAGAATATTCGTGCAACCTTCAGACACCTTCAGAGAACCCAGTTTCTCCTGTCATGCTTTCGCCAAAAATAACCTGCCCTAATACACACATCCTTCCCCATGGGTAACAAGGGCAAACAATCTCATTGGCCAGTTTTATTAGGCCTTTGATCTGCTTTTGTTCTTCTGGGTGACAGATAATGCCTCTTGGCCTTGGACAGCTGCAGTCATAAAATCTAATCAAAATTGTCTAACTTACATTCTTTTACTACTAATTAGATGAACAGGTTACCATTTGAAGAATGTTATTTACCATAAACAGAAAATACCAATGACCCTTTTTGATGTTCATCTTGCATTTTATCTTGCACTCATTGGCTTTACAATTTCTTCCGAGTCTGACCAGACCAACTTCATTCCACATTCCTGTGCAAATTTGCACTGTTTAATTAGATTGGCTCTTAAGGGCTGAGATGGTCTTCTATTAAAATTAACATAGCACAGAGTCATTAGCTGTGTATTTGATATGTAGAATATGCCTTCTTTGGTCAGACCTACCTTAGTCAACAACAAGTTCGCCTTTCAAATGCCTAATTAGATAACCAAGCTATCCCCCAGTGTGACCTTGCATAAAATTAACATAATTTTGATGTATTAAATGGACTTGTCCCTGGCCTGTCCAAGAATGTATGTATGTGAACACATACTCTGGGTCTGTGTAATATATATATATATATATTGTGACAGGAAGTCAGCTAAATCTGGGAATGTAGTCACAGGAAGGAGATACATTTCCACCTGATTTAGAAAGTCCATTAATTAATTTAGGGTGTTGGCTACAGAGCTAGCCAGCAGGAAGTTGAAAGGCCTTCACCTGTTCAGAATGAGGGAGTTAAGGCTCTATAATTTGTTCAGAGAAAGTCCTATTGTTTGCTGCCTCCAGAAGCTGCATCCTGAAGCCATGTGGGCTGGGAGCAGGAGGACAGTCAGCGCGTGCCTCCCGACAGGATGTGTGGGCCTGGGAGAAGACCCCCCGGAGTGATGTGTGCCCGGGACGGTAACCAAGGGTGAATACGTCTCAAAGGTGAGAAGACGAACTGTTGATGTGAAAGAAACAAAAGGACTGTGTTGCCCTGTGAAGCTATTATAAAAGGACTATTGAGTGTCCGCTGTAGGACAAGGAAGTCTGCCCGACGGTAGGTTGGAGACAGACACTTAGGCAGGTTCCAGTTGTGAGAAGGTAGCCGCCCACAGAGGCAAGGATTTATTTTCTGTTTTATTTTATTTTGGATGTTTTGCTGCATACAGCCTGGTGAAGAAAACACCATTTAATAAACCACACTGTTTGTTTGCAAGCACTTGTCGGCTACCTCTCTGGGAAAACGCACCCCCCAAGGGGTCATCCACACCCGCCACCGAGCTAATCCCTTACATATGGTGGAGGTATGCAGTGGGCATAAGCAGAGATCCCTGCAAGGAAGTGCAAATGTTTGATGAACTTTATCTGGTGCATGAGATTGCACAATCTATGTGTGCAGGAGAGAAGATCCTGACAGAAAAAAAAAAAGTGTTTTAAAGAGACAGCGGTCTCAAAATTATTTGATGAACTTTGTTGTGTCTGGTGCAAGTGACTGCACAAACTGTGTGTGCAGGAAAAGAGATCTTGCAAGAGAGAGAGAAAAACTACATGTGTTAAAGAGACAGTGGTCTGAAAATTTTTTTCTGGACTGTGAAAAATTTGTTTGTGGAGTTATTGAAGATGGGGCGTTCAAAACGCCTGAAGAATGCAAAGATAGATGAAATGAGAGACCGGATTCTATGGATGGAGGGGATGTTGCCGTCTGAACCAGCCCCATCCATGCCTAAAGAGAGTCTACTAAAGAGGAAGGTTGTTGTCCCTAGCAACACTGATGAAACCGCTATGGAGACGCAGTGTGCTCAGATGAAAAGTAAACTCAAAATGGAGGAGATGTTGAAACATCTGATTATATCAAATGCAGCTCAACAGCAAGCAAATGCAGCTCAACAGCAGGCAAATGCGGATTTTCAGCAGAGCTTTGCAGCTCAACAAAAGGCTCATCAAGAGAGCATGGCAGGCTGGAAACAGAGACGCCAGCAGCCAATGGAGGCCATCGGTTTGGAGGAAACCGAGTATGTGTGCAGGGCTGAGTTGGATGCCTTGCAACGGAAAATGGAAGAAAAGGAACAAGCCTTGGAATTGCTTAAAATGGAGCATAGAAACTTGCAGGAAACGAATGAACTACTCAAGTCTCATGTGTCACAGTGGGAAGAATCCACTGCTCTTCTTTTGGTCGAGTTGCAAAAACGCAGAGAGACTATAATGGAGAAAGATACCATCCTCATGGAAAAGGAAAGTGAAATTCAGACTTTGCAGAAGCAAAGTATGGCTGATATGTTGGAGTTGCGTAATCAGCTGGAAAAAAGTCTTCAGTCTTTGGGAGCTACAAAAATAGACCTGCAGGAGTCGCAGGAACAGAATGTTGCTCTGAAAGCGACATTGTCTCTCAGCGACAAAGAGAAAAGTGAAAGAGAGGCTAAATTACTGAGTACTGTGTATGAGCTCACTACTTTGAGCAATGTGGTAGATGAATGGCGTGCGGACTGTGAAAGTTGGAAAGGGGAAGCCCAACGTGTCCAGCAGCAGTTAAAGGAGAAAGAAGCCTGTGTGGCAGAATTACAGTCTCATTCCCAGAAACTAGCCAATGAGGTGAAGGCTCTTATGCAGGGAAAAGGAGATTGTGAACATAAGAGGGAAAAAGTAGAGGCACAGCTTCTGGAATCGCAAGTCAAGGTGTCAGAAGGTGACCGATTGTGTGCTAAGCTGTCAGAGAAGGCAAACCGATTGCAGGTTGAGTTGGACAGTGTCACAAATCGGCTTTCTCAAGCAGACCGCAAATCTAGAGAAATTGCGGAAGATTTTTCTATCTTGGAATCGCAGCTGCAAGACACGCAGGAACTCTTACAGGAAGAGAGGTGTCAAAGGCTGAGTTTTAGCACAAATCTCAAACAAATGGAAGATGAGAAAAATGGCTTCCTGGAACAATTAAAAGAGGAGGCGGAAGCAAAGAAAAACCTATCAGAGCAAGTCGCAACATTGCAAGCTCAGATAGCGGATATGAAAAAACGCATGGAAGAAAGCGTTGGTTCATTACAGTGTGTTGAAGATGTGAAAAAGAAGTTTGATCAGATGCTTGGTGAAGAGAAGACTGTGTCTGCAAAATATGCAGAAGAACGCGCACGTGCAGAAACGGAGGTGCGTGATAACGAGAGCAAAGCCCTGTTCTTGGCTCGCTCTTTGGAGGAAGCTCTAGAGTGTAAGGCTGAACTAGAAAGTGTTAAACAGCTGCGTACAGAAATGGAAGAATTGGTCAGCTCCAAGGATGATGTTGTGAAAAGCGTTCAGGAGCTAGAAAAGTCTAAGCGAGCCTTAGAACAGCAAGTAGAAGAGATGAAGATTCCGTTGCAGGAACTGGAAGAGGAATTCCAGGCAACAGAGGATCTGTCCCAAAGAGGGGATAGTGTGCCTGATGCAGTTTTTAAAAGGATCAGTGTTTTGGGGTCTGTCCTGAGTGAGCCTCAGAAATGTGACGACATGTGGCTTGAATCACCCCTTTGGAATAAACCGTTCCTTCAAAAACTTCAAGCATTGGAAAATGTATCATTAGAACTTCAGCAAACAAAGGAGCTGAGTAAGAAATGTGGTGATTTCTCAGTTCAGGCTGAAAACCTAGTGGAGAAAACTAAGGCTGTTGGTGAAAACCTGAAGCAAATGAATAAGTGCCTTTCAGGGAGTGTTTCCAAAATGGAACTGGTGAAAGACGGGTGGCAGAAGTTTGATCGTGATCTTGAGATGCATTCCATGTGGAATTCAGATAGAGAAAAAGAACTAGGTGACCTTGAGCGGTCAAATAGTTCAGCAGAAAGTGCATTGAAGAAACCTGTAAAAGAATGTGTTGCAGTTCCATGCTTCTTCACTGATGCAGAGAGGAGGTCTATAATGGATACCACCCAGATCGCTGGGTTCAACTGTGTTGTTGCCTTTGACCCCTATGTTGGTGGAAGGAAAGTTGATGATGTTCTGGTTGGCTTCTTCTGTGAAGAGTTTGGCAAGAAATATAAACTGAATATCAAATCAAATAGTAGGCCTTTACTGCGACTCGCTCAGGAGGGCGAAAAGTTTAAGAAGTTGATGAGTGCAAATGCTTCAGATCTGCCTATGAATATGAAATGTTTGGTGAATGATATTGATATCTCTGGGAAAAGGAACAGGGGTCACTTTGAAGAAATGTGTGACAGCCTGTTGTCTCAATTGGAAAATCCTCTGCACAGCATCTTAGAGCAAGCAAAGCTCAAGAAGGAAGATCATTCCCTTTTACAACAAAAAGTCAATGATTGTGTACAGATGTATGGAGAGGCAACTCAAGTCACAGAGGGATGTCAAGAGTCCCTACTTGGAACAAAGCTTAGTGAAGCAAAGGTTCTCAAAGTTTTGTGGAAAACATTTATGGATTGCAGAGAGAGGCGTCTTAAGAATGTTGAAGACATTAAGACTAGCCCAATTGAGTTGCCTATGGATCACAGTCCTCCATGGTGGATTGGACAGACGGTTATGAGGGACAAGCTGTCTGACATTTATGAGAAAGCTGTCAATGAAGATGACAGAAACGAGAAGGAGCAAAATGATGCCAAAAATGCAGTTGAAGAATGTGTATATGAGATGAGAGACAAACTGTGTGGCATTTATGAGAAATCCGTCAATGAAGATGACAAAACAGTTTCATCCGGAAGCTTGAGGATAATAGGAGGCTTATCAGTGAGTCAGCAGTGCCTGACACATGCGTGTCTGGAAATATGTGTCCCAACCCTAGGGTTGAAACAAGAGGGGGGGGTATGTGACAGGAAGTCAGCTAAATCTGGGAATGTAGTCACAGGAAGGAGATACATTTCCACCTGATTTAGAAAGTCCATTAATTAATTTAGGGTGTTGGCTACAGAGCTAGCCAGCAGGAAGTTGAAAGGCCTTCACCTGTTCAGAATGAGGGAGTTAAGGCTCTATAATTTGTTCAGAGAAAGTCCTATTGTTTGCTGCCTCCAGAAGCTGCATCCTGAAGCCATGTGGGCTGGGAGCAGGAGGACAGTCAGCGCGTGCCTCCCGACAGGATGTGTGGGCCTGGGAGAAGACCCCCCGGAGTGATGTGTGCCCGGGACGGTAACCAAGGGTGAATACGTCTCAAAGGTGAGAAGACGAACTGTTGATGTGAAAGAAACAAAAGGACTGTGTTTCCCTGTGAAGCTATTATAAAAGGACTATTGAGTGTCCGCTGTAGGACAAGGAAGTCTGCCCGACGGTAGGTTGGAGACAGACACTTAGGCAGGTTCCAGTTGTGAGAAGGTAGCCGCCCACAGAGGCAAGGATTTATTTTCTGTTTTATTTTATTTTGGATGTTTTGCTGCATACAGCCTGGTGAAGAAAACACCATTTAATAAACCACACTGTTTGTTTGCAAGCACTTGTCGGCTACCTCTCTGGGAAAACGCACCCCCCAAGGGGTCATCCACACCCGCCACCGAGCTAATCCCTCACAATATATATATATATATATATATATATACACACATAAAATGTTCTACAGACACCCAAAAACAGATTGCAAAATGCAGTGCGATTGCATGAATCGCATTGCATTAGTGTGTACACCCATGCGATGTGATTCAGGTGCAGAAAGAAAAAAGGGACCTGCACCATTTTGGTGCGGGTATAATGAGATTTGAGCCATACAAAATGCATGGCTCAAATCGCACCGCACAGACATTGCATGTGATGTGCACAGGAATTCAGTGCTATTTCTGTATGAATCACATGCAGTGTCCCCCAACAAATTGACAAAAATAGCGCGAAATTTGCTTTGCAGAATATAAACAACAGAGGTGGAATTTTTCAGTATAGGAAACCCTAATGCCTAACTTGTCAGTTCAGCCTACATAGTCAGATCTCCAAGATTCATCAAGGCTAGCCCACTCAATCTATGGTTTGGCTTATATCTGTAATCTTTTATATACTGGATATGCAAAGAGGTCCTTGCGTCATGTCATTGATCAAGCCGTCAAGGAGCAGGAGCAGGAAGATGAGGAAGTCCTCAGCCTTGTAGCTGATATCATGATTTCGAAGGGCTTTATTTACAGTAGTGAGGATTCTCTGTTTTATCAGGGTATATTGTAAGAGATCTGCATATAGTTGTAGCTCTGAATATTGTGCAGGAATATGGTCCCTCCTGCGCACAGTGGACATGAGCTTTTCCTTAATATGGTAGAAATGGACCCGCAGGATGACATCCCTTGGAATGTTGTTAGGCAGATGGAATGGTTTGGGGAGCCTGTGCACTCGGTCCACAGTAACATCCATGTCCGATGCATCTGTAAGAATTGCCTTAAACATGTTGTGGACATAGGGGCCTAGTTCTGCCTGCAAGACCATTTCAGGGATCCCCCTGATTTTGAGGTTATTTCTCCTGGATCTATCCTCAATGTCCGCTATTTTAGCTTTAACCCACTCCATTTCCTCATCTTTTTCTTCAGAGGCATCCACCAAATCATTTATAGGTGTGGCAAATTCGCCCATCTCGGTCTCAACATGTTTCACACTGTCCTCGACTTTTTGCAATTCTTTATTAAAGCGGTGCATACAGGAGATAGGATCAGCCTGAAGTGAGCTTCTTAAGGACATCAACATGTCTTTCATTACAGAGTCCAGGACAGGCTGATTAGATGTTGGAAATTCCTCAATGGAATCCGGTAACTTCCTGGTATCATCCCCAGATCCAGAGTTGTTGTGAGCCTCTGCACTGGTAGCTGATCTGTCTATATTGAAATGTGTTTTCTCAGGACTCCCTGACAAAGGAGTGGTATTACCTGATCTTGGAGACTGGGTGGAATAGTCTGCAGAGGAGAAGAGGTTCCTTTTCTGTAGAGCAGGCCTCGTGGAGGGAGCAGGCGGGGAGGACTCCTCAGCGCCATCTTGAGCTCCGCCACGCTGTTGTTGGGTAAAGAAGGCCGTTAATTTCTGAGGCTTCCGCGCCTCCTTCCTTTTGTGGGACATCACCACCCGCTGCCCCGGTGGTTAATGTAGCTGTGTCGTCTGATAGGGGAAGAAGAAAAACTGCTGGTTACTCGCTGTGTGCCGCTGCGTCCCTCACTGGTACCGGAGCAGTCTCTCAAGTGGCCATTCCGCTCCGCGCCAACCAGTCAGTATTGTTTAAGAGAGGCACAGACGGGTTTCAGAAAGCCTAGTCTTTATACAGTGATAACCATTATTGATCAAAAGTTAGGGAAGTGAGACAGTCAATAGTAGTACAGAGCACATTTGATAATTCTCTGTATGCAGGCCTGGGTGCAATACTCTGCAGACTGCCCGGATCCAAGATGGAGGCCGGCTGCCACACAATAGTGTAAGGGAGCAGTCTATATATCTCCCCTGGTGGATCCAGGGGCTATAGGGTGGCTGTGAGGGGTAGTACTGAGGAGGATGGCGTGGGATTGCCTTACCTGACCCTCTGAAGTCGGCTGCTGGAGCCACGATGCAGAAAATGGTGGCAGATGCTTGAGTTGGCTTCGGGTCCCGCAGTGTCACGATCCGGGCCTCCAGATGTAAAATGTAGGTACTGTCTGATGCCTCTCATTGTATACAATGCAGTGGGGTGGTTTTTGTGGGGATCCCAGCTCATGCTTCGAGGATGGCAAGGGATTGTAATGCTAGTGCACTGGAGCTCCTGAGCAGAGCATCCAGCCCGGCTCACTTCTGGTCACGTCCCCTGCAACTGATTGAGTTTTTAACATCCCTGATATATTTGGATCTTTTAATATCAATTAGGTTATTTTACATTTTAAGGATATCCATTTGGGAAATATGGCCTCTTTTTCATTCATCGGGATACAAACAATACTCCCTTCTACTACCCAGCTTCCCTTGTGGTTTAAACCACAAATGGGATGTTCTTTTGATCAACGTTTGATCTTAGGGTATTTAGTTGTTTCTTTGGGTCATTCTCCCTGATACCCATTTCCTTTGGGGTGGTGCTCTAGTGGATTAGCACGATCTGTCTCCTTCCTTAATTGGAAGAACGTTCCGGCTTTGGGGGGGCTATCCTACTTCCTTTATATAGCTTATCTCCCTACCCCTCCCTCCCCCTCCCTCCTCCTCCCTCCTACCCCTCCCCCCGACCCTCCCTCCCTCAGTCCCCCCACACAGTTCACATCGATATGAGGGTAGGAGAGAAACCCTCAGCGTATGGCAGGAGAGAGAAAAAAAAAAAAAAAAAAAAGGGTGTTCTCTCCCTGCTTGCATTATTTAGACAGTATTTCCACATATTTTATCTTTTGTTCTTTCTAGCTAATGTCCATTGCTGTTCTTCCATCTGGGAGTTTCTTCCTGGTTCTTCTCCCCTGTCACCTTCATACCATCCAGGTAGGTTTGGCTCTTGTATGTCTAGTTTTTTGCAGAAATCTTGAGTTTCCTCTGGAAAAGTGAGTTTTGCTGATCGTCCATCTCTTTTTCCTATTAAACTAGCTGGGAAACCCCAATTATATCTGATTCCTTGTTTTTGCATCTCTTCTGTCAAAGGCTTTAAAATTCTTCTCCTCCTCAATGTTTCCGGTGCCAAATCTGTAAATATCTGTATCTTGTCATTTTCTGTATTTCCTGCATTTAGTAATGATTTATTCTTTTTTAGGTTTTCCCATATTTGTGCTTTATCTGTATAGTTTTGAAACCTGATTATCACATCTCTAGGTGATTCTGCTGGGACTCCTGTCGGTTTTCTTATGCGATGGGCTCTTTCAATCAGTAATTGATCTTCTTCCCCTCTACCTAATACTGGGTTTAAGATTTTTTGTAGTTTTTCTCCTAAATTTTCTTCCTGTGCTGTATCCCTTAATCCTCGGATCCTCAAATTTTTTCGTCTAGCTCTGTTCTCTTGATCCTCTAGTTTATAAGCTAGATCTCTGGCTTTTGTCTTGGTCTCATTTATTTCTTTTCTCATTCCCTGTATTATTTTTATTTGGTCCTCTTGTTTTTTCT
Source organism: Pelophylax lessonae (assembly GCF_965119305.1). NCBI lineage: Eukaryota > Metazoa > Chordata > Amphibia > Anura > Ranidae > Pelophylax > Pelophylax lessonae. The sequence goes on from NC_138773.1 coordinate 155,285,690, forward strand.
CTAGTTCTTCTACCCGTCCCAGGGCGTGTCCCAGATCCATCTGGACACGTCCTAGGTCGGTCTGGATTTTAATCAATTCGATTTTTAATGATTTTTCTAATCCTGCGAACATTTCTCGCATATCACCTTTTGTAGGGGCATGTTCTTTTGTTTCTCCCTGCTCTTCCTCTTCTTCCTCATCATTTTCAGTCCTTAGGCTTAACTCTGAGTTTGCTGAGCTGATTGGTGATTTAGCTACTTCAGCTTTTTGACTTTTCTCCACTTTCTTCTTCTCTGTTCCTTGTTGTTTTTCCTGAGATGTTTTTTCTGAGGAGTTTTCTTGTGTCATAAATTTCTTTATTGTGTTAGGGCTTGAGGTCACCTTTGGTGATTTTGCAATAGCTCCTCCTCTTGTGGATTTACCCCTCATTGTGTGGAAAGTTGTTCCGAGGTTCCTTTATAAAATCTCACCACTCCGTATGTTGGTACTCAAAAATTAGGTATACAGTATTGATATCCAGTATAAAATTTGTTTGCATTCAAACCAGAGGGAGACACAGAGAGGCTTAGTAACCTCTATATTAACTCCGTATTAACAGGCGGCTATAAAAAGTAGAGGTATGAGGCACTTCCAGCCTTCCGCCTCCCTACTCAAGTCCTTATACAAGCTGGGGTGGATCTCATCTTTAAATGTAAACAAATGAAAAAAAAAGCAAAAAGAGCAAGAAAGAAACTCATGCTATATGGCAAACAAAATGCTTGGGCGATGCCAGGTATTATTTCACAGAGAAAGTGTTAATTATTTTATGCAGCTTCGAGGTCCTTGTTTACACCTGTGTTTTTCTTATAAGTCTCTGTGTAGGTCCTTCATTCCTTCACCTACTGAGTTACTATACATACATGTGTACCTGCATATGATGGTCCGGCTGCCGAGGTACCATGTAGTGTAAACGTGTGCTGATTTAAGGTATGAAGAAACTGTTGCAGCTGCTAGTCCAACAAAAAACACTAATGTGAAGTTACTGGTTTAAACAAGGAGCAGCTAGATTAGTCTCAGATGTGCTAGCTTTATATTTTACCATACTGTTTTGTTGTGTATTATCTCTAGGAAGTCTTTATAAGTCCTTCTAATAAACAGTAGGGTGATAGTAGAGATGATATAGAAAGAGGGTTTACTCCTCTGTAACTCACGGTTTTAGTAGACTGTCCTCTTTTAGAATACTTTCTGTTCGTCTGTGGGCTGTTTGCTCTCCTGTCCTCCTCAGCTTCCCAGCCCTCAGGCATCAAGGCATCAGCGTCTCCTGATAGACTGTGCTGGATAGGGTGAGACGGTGCAAAAGTGGTAAGGGGTCTTTCTCTTCTTTTCAGCTACACTGTAGACTTCGCAGCGCTCACAGGACTCAGGTGGATCGGGGAGCTCTCTTGAGGTCCGCTCCCTCGGGACCCGCTTCTCACTGTCCACATCCGGCTTCCCGCGATAGCGGTTAGCATAGAGGCCTCACCTACCACCGCTGTAGCTGCCCGACTGCGTCGCCGTGTAGGAGACAGAACTCGCCTGCATCGGCGTCAGTGTGCTGCACAGCGAGAGGAACTCCTCCAGGTATCGATGCTACACGGAGCGTGGTGTCAAGCCAAGGAGGGAGACGTCAGGCGGGGGGGGGGGGGGGTCAGCGAGGTTCACCGCTCACAGTGCCCGCGCTCATCCCCGGCAGCTTAGGCATCTAGAGTCTGGCCGAAGGTGGGTCGGGAGCGGTCGGGATCCTTAGTTCCTTCATGTAGGAGATAGCCTTCTCCCCCTTCGGCCTACGTGCGTGCCGTTAGGCTCCTCCCCCTCATGACGGGCCCCCAGACAGGCTTTGTCACAAATGGGATGTTGATCTCTATTTAAAATGGTGGAAACTGCATTTTTTTAGACATATTCCTATGCTACATTTATACACTTATCCCAGCATTTACCTAATGCCTGGAAAGTTTTGGCATAGAAAGATTTGTCCATACACTTGAACCATCTTAGGACAGCCTGCTTCACTTCGTCATCAGTGCTGAAATGCTGACCTCCGAGGAACTATTTTAGGAGTCAAAACAGGGGAATATCACTCGGAGCAAGGTCCGGGCTGTAAGGGGGATGTGTCAATACCTTCCCAGCCGAGTTGCTGTGATGTGCATGTAGTGAGGTGAACAGTATGAGCTTGTACGTTGTCCTGGAGAAACAGGACACGCTTACTGTTCAAAATGCTTCTTCAACACAGTGCAGACTTCAACTCTTCTGCGCCGGTCAAAAGCAGAAAGCTGTCTTGATACCCAGCATACGTGAACTTTTCAAAAATGCAAATGTTCTTGAATGATTGTGTTTACTATTCCCACAGAAAGGTTTGTCTTTTGTGGAATTTTATGACAGCTTATCCAGAATCTGGCATTCCGCACACTGAATGTTCATAGGAATGACTGTGGGCTGGGAACCACCATGGCTGGGATCGTCACTGATGGACGTATGTCCATCTTTGAAAGCTTTAAACCATTCAAATGTCTTTCTGCGGCTGAGTGTCTCCTCACCGTACTGTGCTTGCAGTCTTCTGTAGATATCCTTAGGTTGTACATCTTTGTTCACAAGAAATTTAATCACCACACGCTGTTCCATGTACGCACTAACACTGTTTTTTTGCCATCATAAATAACGGTCTCTGGAATGGCCAGCAAAATGTGCACCACCTATCAGTAATAGGACACACTTGCCACTTACTAAGGATGATCGAACGGTTCGGGTCGACCATCGGTTCGACCCGAACATTGGATGTTCGATATTCGGCCGAATACCGAACTTTTTGCGGCAAAAGTTCGGTATTCGGCCACCAGAACCGCCCAAAATGCACTGGGACAGGAACTGGGCTTTAAAAGCCCGTGATTGGCCCAGAAACGTCTGCAAAAGCCAATGAGGGGTCAGGAGTCTCCTAGGAACGTGATTGGAGTGACTACGGGGACCAGAGGCCAATCAGGAGTGAATACGCCCCACACTATATAAGATGGCCCCGCCTAACCCCTAGCACAGTTATCCAGATCCTGTTGAAGAGAGTTGAAGCAGTTCTGTCTGACTCCTGCTTGCTACACTACATTTCCTATATATCGAGTGGTTCTAAAGCTCCATATAGCAGAATTGTATTTAGCTTACAGCCAGTGTAGATAGATACAGCGATTGTGCTGGTTCTTAGAGTTACAAAAAAAAAAAACTTAAGGGACAGTGTCAGTCTTCTGCTGTATGGAGCTTTCTATTTAGTGGAAAGGGATATCTAGTGTAGTTAGGGAACTTTGTACTACATTAGTTAGATTTGAAAATTGAGTTTCTGTAGGGAAAGTGTGAGGGTTCTGTTTAGTGAGCACGTGGCACAGTGCTGCTCTATCACAGCAGGTGTACGTGCTTGCTAGGCAGCAAAATACAGTGACAACTTAACGCCTGTTGTTCAAAGCGTTAGGTGCACTGTACAAAAGCCTTTGCAACTGTGCGTGACACGCAACTGCTGTGCTGTATCCAGCGACAACTGTGGGTCGCATAGCAGTGTGCGTTTTTCACTGCACACAGTTGCCAACACATCAGTGACAACCTAACGCCTGTTGTTCAAAGCGTTAGGTCCACTGTGCAAAAGCCTTTGCAACTGTGCGTGACACATCTGCTGTGCTGTATCCAGCGACAACTGTGGGTCGCATAGCAGTGTGCATTTTTCACCGCACACAGTTGCCAACGCATCAGTGACAACCTAACGCCTGTTGTTCAAAGCGTTAGGTCCACTGTGCAAAAGGCTTTGCTACTGTGCGTGACACGCAACTGCTGTGCTGTATCCAGCGACAACTGTGGGTCGCATAGCAGTGTGCGTTTTTCACTGCACACAGTTGCCAACGCATCAGTGACAACCTAACGCCTGTTGTTCAAAGCGTTAGGTCCACTGTGCAAAAGGCTTTGCTACTGTGCGTGACACGCAACTGCTGTGCTGTATCCAGCGACAACTGTGGGTCGCATAGCAGTGTGCGTTTTTCACCGCACACAGTTGCCAACGCATCAGTGACAACCTAACGCCTGTTGTTCAAAGCGTTAGGTCCACTGTGCAAAAGGCTTTGCTACTGTGCGTGACACATCTGCTGTGCTGTATCCAGCGACAACTGTGGGTCGCATAGCAGTGTGCGTTTTTCACCGCACACAGTTGCCAACGCATCAGTGAGAAATATGCCTGGTAGACCAAGAAAAGGCATACGTGGCCCTGCTGCGGAAAGGGGCACAGCTTCTAGGGTGTCTAGAGGCCGGGGTGGACGTGGTGGTCAGTCCTCAGCCAGGCCACCATTTGGATTGTTCTCCGGCAGTGGCCAAGCTATACGTCCACAGTATGTACAGGAGGTGGTGGACTATATGACCAAACCCTCATCATCGGCATCATCTGCAACTACAGTGACCCAGGCAGAGAAAAGTGGTCAGTCTTCTGCAGTTGTCAGAACAAATACAGATGAGTCCATGTCCATCTCATGTCCTCCCTTAGACCCAACTTCAGACATGGCAGAGGAGTCAGCTGAGCTGTTTGACCACAGTGTCGGCCATCTACTCCAGCCTGATGCTCAGTCCTTTATGGAGTCTGATGTTGGGTCTGAGTTTGAGGAGGAGGCAGAGCAAACAAGAGGGGAGAGCAGACGGGCCGCTCCATCTAAGGCCGCACCTGTTGTCTCTCGGGCCAGGCCTGATGCTCAGTCTTTGATGGAGTCAGATGTTGGGTCTGAGGTTGAGGAGGAGGCAGAGCAAGCAAGAGGGGAGAGCAGACGGCCCGCTCCATCTAAGGCCGCACCTGTTGTCTCCCAGGCCAGGCCTGATGCTCAGTCTTTGATGGAATCAGATGTTGGGTGTGAGGTTGAGGAGGAGGCAGAGCAAACAAGAGGGGAGAGCAGACGGCCTACTCCATCTAAGGCCGCACCTGTTGTCTCCCGGGCCACTATACACACCTCATCTTGCTGGGCCTTTTTTGAGACATCCCATGCAGATAAAACAGTTGCGATCTGCAAGATTTGTAAGAAGGGTATAAAACGTGGCAAAAATGTCAACCACCTGGGTACAAGCTGCCTAAACAGGCATTTGACAACCCACCACTCGGCCCGTTGGCAGGAGCATTTAAAGAACCCACAAAAGGGCCAAAGATCGGTCAGTCGGCCTCCTAGTTCTCCTCGCGCTCCTCCTCATGCTCCATCTGCTCCACCTGCACATCAGTCTGTTCCTGGCCCTGCTATAGTCACTCGTCACCTGTTGGCAGCCTCCACTGGCAGGGATGATGATATAGCAGGCAGTGTCGCATCTACCTCCAGCACACCACCAGCTGTAACATCTAGATGCCAAATTTCGATTCCACACATGCTGGAACGAAAAAAAATGTATACTCCCCGCCACCCACATGCCCAGCGTCTAAACAGTAGTTTGGCTAAACTACTGGCTCTGCAACTATTACCATTTAACCTGGTAGAGTCTGCTCCCTTCCGTGACTTCGCAAAATGTGCAGTTCCACAGTGGCAGGTGCCAAGTCGGCATTACTTTTCCCGTAAGGCCCTGCCATCCCTATACCAACATGTGGAAGGCAATGTAGTGTCGTCCCTGGCCAAGTCAGTCAGCCGTAAGATACACTTGACGGCTGACACTTGGTCAAGCAAACATGGGCAGGGACGGTACATTTCTGTCACTGCTCACTGGGTGACACTGCTTGCCAGCGGAAGGGATTGTAGCCAGGGCTCGGTGCTGCAGCCAGTGTTGCCCCCACGTCTGCAAACAGCTGGTGGTGTCGCTGATCCGGGTAGATCGATCACTTCTACCCCCTCCTGCTCCTCCTCCTCTACCTCCTCCATGCCCTCCTCTGCAGAATGGTCCTTTGAATATGATGAGGTACCACGTAAACGTTCAAAGGGCTATTCTATGTCTCAGGCCAAAAGGTGTCACGCAGTGCTGCAGCTTGTGTGTCTAGGGGACAGGCAGCACACTGCCCCTCAGATTCTTGGGGCTCTGCAGGCACAGGCCCAGAGGTGGTTGACACCACGCCAGCTGCAGCCAGGGATGGTGGTTACTGATAATGGGTCAAACCTCCTGGCCGCCCTTCGTCAGGGAAAGTTAACCCATGTGCCATGCCTGGCGCATGTCATGAATCTCGTGGTACAGCGGTTTTTGAACTCGTACCCGGGAATGCAGGATGTGCTAAGGATGGCAAGAAGGGTGTGCAGTCACTTCAGGCGGTCGTACAGTGCCACTGCACGTTTGGCCGAAGTGCAGCGCGAGTTTCACCTGCCGGTACACCGCCTCATCTGTGACATGCCCACCCGCTGGAACTCCACCTTGGCTATGCTGCAGCGCCTGTACACGCAGCAGAGGGCCCTCAATGAATACCTATGCGAGTACGGCACCAGCACTGGCTCTGCGCGCCTGGGCTTCTTTTCACCACGGCAGTGGCTTTTGATTAAGGATGCATGCGCTGTCCTCTCTCCATTTGAGGAGGCCACAAGGATGGTCAGCCGGGACAGCGCATGCATCAGTGACACCCTACCGGTACTGTTTTTGTTGGAGCACACTCTGCGTGGCATTATGGACAGGGCACTGGAGGCAGAGCAGCAGGAGGAAGAGGAGGACTTCCTTGCCTCTCAAGGCCCCCTTTATCCTGAGAATCCTGACCCCATTATGCCTAGCTCCCAGAGGCCCGAGCAGGATCCAGGGGTGGAAGAGGAGGAGGAGGAGGACGATTCTGCGGGAACTTTTGCAGGGTTTGAGGAGGAGGAGGAGGAGGAAGACATGCGGCAATCTGCAAGGCCTAGTTTGACTCCCTCGGGACACTTTGGAGTAGTACGTGGCTGGGAGGAGGAGGAGCCCGTTGAAGATAATGTCGTTATGAGTGACCGCGAGGATTCAGCTTCTCAGGCCTTCGCTAATTTGCGACGCATGGGAAACATCATGCTTCAGAGCCTGCGAAAGGACCCCAGAATCAAGGCCATTAAAGAGACTAACCACTATTGGTTGGCCACCCTACTTGACCCCCGGTACAAGTGTAAAGTCTCTGAGCTTTTCCCATCCACCCAGAGAGTCCACAGGATCAAATCCCTTGAGGACAGTCTCAAGAGGAATCTGGTGAACATGTTCCCCGACTCCCGTAGGGTGCAGGGGCGGGGACAATCTACCACGGATTCTACTGGTGGTCACGAGAGGAGCGTTGGAGAAGGCGTGCGGTTGACGGATGCCTTTCGGTCTTTTTTTAGTCCTCACCGCCCAGGCCTCTCAGCTGCCACATCGCATCGACAGCATCTGCATCACATGGTGGACGATTACGTGAGGGCACAAAGTGACACAGAGGGCTTTTCATGAGACGAATCCGATCCACTGGCATACTGGGTCTTAAGATTAGACCACTGGCCAGAACTGGCCCAGTATGCCATGGAGTTGTTGGCCTGCCCTGCTTCCAGTGTCCTATCGGAACGGGCATTCAGCGCAGCAGGAGGATTCGTCACAGACCATCGAACGAGACTCTCCACCGACTGTTTGACATTCATTAAGATGAATCAGTCGTGGATATCAAGCTTTGATGCACCTGATGCAGACCTTGTAGACTAGGCTATCGTTGTGATGTGGCAGTTGAGCCTCAGTTTAAGCCTGGACCATATTGCCACCCTCAAACCCTTCTCTCATTCTCTTTACGTTCACAGAACCTCATTTTGGTTATAACAAAAACTACAATGTTTGCGCACCTGTTCCACAGGTGCACACCTTTACAATTTTTGGGCCTCCTTCAACACCAGCTCTTTGGGGTTAAGGTGGGGAGGCTATGCTAAACAAAAACTACAATGTTTGCGCACCTGTTCCACAGGTGCACACCTTTACAATTTTTGGGCCTCCTTCAACACCAGCTCTTTGGGGTTAAGGTGGGGAGGCTATGCTAAAACAAAAACTACAATGTTTGCGCACCTGTTCCACAGGGGCACACCTTTACAATTTTTGGGCCTCCTTCAACACCAGCTCTTTGGGGTTAAGGTGGGGAGGCTATGCTAAAACAAAAACTACAATGTTTGCGCACCTGTTCCACAGGTGCACACCTTTACAATTTTTGGGCCTCCTTCAACACCAGCTCTTTGGGGTTAAGGTGGGGAGGCTATGCTAAAACAAAAACTACAATGTTTGCGCACCTGTTCCACAGGGGCACGCCTTTACAATTTTTGGGCCTCCTTCAACACCAGCTCTTTGGGGTTAAGGTGGGGAGGCTATGCTAAAACAAAAACTACAATGTTTGCGCACCTGTTCCACAGGTGCACACCTTTACAATTTTTGGGCCTCCTTCAACACCAGCTCTTTGGGGTTAAGGTGGGGAGGCTATGCTAAAACAAAAACTACAATGTTTGCGCACCTGTTCCACAGGGGCACACCTTTACAATTTTTGGGCCTCCTTCAACACCAGCTCTTTGGGGTTAAGGTGGGGAGGCTATGCTAAAACAAAAACTACAATGTTTGTGCACCTGTTCCACAGGTGCACATCTTTACAATTTTTGGGCCTCCTTCAACACCAGCTCTTTGGGTTTAAGGTGGGGAGGCTATGCTAAAACAAAAACTACAATGTTTGCGCACCTGTTCCACAGGTGCACACCTTTACAATTTTTGGGCCTCCTTCAACACCAGCTCTTTGGGGTTAAGGTGGGGAGGCTATGCTAAAACAAAAACTACAATGTTTGCGCACCTGTTCCACAGGTGCACACCTTTACAATTTTTGGGCCTCCTTCAACACCAGCTCTTTGGGGTTAAGGTGGGGAGGCTATGCTAAAACAAAAACTACAATGTTTGCGCACCTGTTCCACAGGTGCACACCTTTACAATTTTTGGGCCTCCTTCAACACCAGCTCTTTGGGGTTAAGGTGGGGAGGCTATGCTAAAACAAAAACTACAATGTTTGCGCACCTGTTCCACAGGGGCACGCCTTTACAATTTTTGGGCCTCCTTCAACACCAGCTCTTTGGGGTTAAGGTGGGGAGGCTATGCTAAAACAAAAACTACAATGTTTGCGCACCTGTTCCACAGGTGCACACCTTTACAATTTTTGGGCCTCCTTCAACACCAGCTCTTTGGGGTTAAGGTGGGGAGGCTATGCTAAAACAAAAACTACAATGTTTGCGCACCTGTTCCACAGGGGCACACCTTTACAATTTTTGGGCCTCCTTCAACACCAGCTCTTTGGGGTTAAGGTGGGGAGGCTATGCTAAAACAAAAACTACAATGTTTGTGCACCTGTTCCACAGGTGCACATCTTTACAATTTTTGGGCCTCCTTCAACACCAGCTCTTTGGGTTTAAGGTGGGGAGGCTATGCTAAAACAAAAACTACAATGTTTGCGCACCTGTTCCACAGGGGCACACCTTTACAATTTTTGGGCCTCCTTCAACACCAGCTCTTTGGGGTTAAGGTGGGGAGGCTATGCTAAAACAAAAACTACAATGTTTGCGCACCTGTTCCACAGGTGCACACCTTTACAATTTTTGGGCCTCCTTCAACACCAGCTCTTTGGGGTTAAGGTGGGGAGGCTATGCTAAAACAAAAACTACAATGTTTGTGCACCTGTTCCACAGGTGCACACCTTTACAATTTTTGGGCCTCCTTCAACACCAGCTCTTTGGGGTTAAGGTGGGGAGGCTATGCTAAACAAAAACTACCATGTTTGCGAACCTGTTCCACAGGTGCACACCTTTACAATTTTTGGGCCTCCTTCAAAGCCAGCTCTTTGGGGTTATGGTGGGGAGGCTCCGCCAACACCAAAACTACCATGTTTGCGCACCTGTTCCACATGTGTACACCTTCATAATTTTTACGCCTTCTTCAACACCAGCTCTTTGGGCTTACAGTGGTATGGCTCCGCCAACACCCAAACAACAATTTTTGCGCACCTGTCACACAGATGCATATCATTGTAATTTTTTTCCTTACAAAGGCAATTATTGCCTTCATTACCAGCACTTTCATAGGGATATGGTGTCAAGGCATCGTCCGCACCACCAAATGCCCAATTTTTAAGCATCCTTTACTTCTATTCAAAGTCAAGAGACAACAGTATTCATCCAAAACATCTCTAATCTTGTTCACTGTGCACTACATTGTGGCCCCTACCCCTAACCCTAACCCTCAATGTATCCGTGCATATATGTCTGTTTCTTGTGAGAATTCAAGTTAAAGTGCACCAAACACCATTTTACATGAAATAAAGTGCAATTACATACATCTTTGGACTTCTTGAAACATTTGGTAATAATAGCCCCATTGTGGAAATACACCCGTTAATTATATGCACATTTAAAGAGACAGCACCTTTTTCCAAAAAAAAATCTAATCTTGTTCCCAGTGCACTGCATTATGTCCCCATCATACACATTGGCTGAGCCGTTGATTAGGAGCAAAAGAAAGGTGCGGTTAAGCAAAAAAGTCATTTTTGAAGGTTTGGTATGCTATAATTCTGGTTCTGGACATGCTACAGAGCTGAAACTTCACAGATACACCTTTTAGACCCCCCAGACACTAAATCCAAAGAAATCTCTCTTTTTTTTTTCTTTTTTTTTTAAATTTTTTCAATAATTGGCTCTCTATCAAAAACGACAATTTTTAAGAACTTTTTTTTGTGTGATTAATAGTCCCTGGGGCATGACCCAGAACCCTAGGCACTTTTTAGGGGCATTTATTGGGTTTTAGGGCTTAAAAATTGTGTTTTTTGATTCCAGAAGTTCGGGTCCCATTGATTTCAATGGGGTTCTGAAATCCGAACCGAACTTTCGGGAAGTTCGGGTGTTCTGGTCGAACCGAACTTTTCAAAAGTTCGATCATCCCTACCACTTACTACTGCATGTAGTACCACTATGCTAGCATCCCTTTTTATACCTGTAAAAGTAAAAGTCCCAGTTTGACTTGAAGGCCCCTCGTAATTGGTGTATACGTTTTTTACTGTTTTTTTATATTTGTGGTCTGCCCCTTTAAGCCATGTGACTGAGATGGGCGACCATGTGACCATGTATGTACTATTTAACCACTTCAATACTGGGCACATTCATCCCCTTCCTGCCCAGGCCAATTTTAAGCTTTCAATGCTATCACAATTTGAATGACAATGACAACGCGGTCAAGCAATGCTGTACCCAAATTCATTTTTTATCATTTTCTTCACACAAATAGAGCTTTCTTTTGGTGGCACAGAGTGGCATCACTGATGGGTACTGTTGGAGCTGCACTGTGGTTAGGGCACTGATTATCAGTGCCCTGATTACCTATACATGTCTCCCCTGTGAGGAGATGCCACTGATCAGCATCTCCTTGTTTACATCTGATCGGTGACAGCCGATCACATGGGTAAAGAGCCATGGCCACCTGCGATCGCCGTGCTGCGTGTCCACGCAAGTGCACGATTGCGGCAAAACTAAGATGTCGGTCCAGAACTAAAGCTACCCTGCTCTGCCATCATTTTACTATACAGTGGGCTGGAGGCAGTTAAATAGTTATGTGTTATATGTATGTTAGCCATGACTAAGGCCTAATGACTAAAATTGGCTTTGTGTTTTCTATCATGAATAAAGTTTTTGGAAGCATTTTCAGCAGATTTTTGTGGCACTCACCTTTTTCTTTTCACTGCCTTTGTTGGAGGTTAGGGAGGTCTGTTTTTAGGTTGGAGACATCCAGTAAGGGTGTTATTCCTTCTACTGCTCCTACTTCTTCCTACTTCTATTTTCTCTGTTAAAGATGTATGTTTCTCTGTTAAGGAAAGCTTTACAGTCCACAAACTATGGTATTTATCTGAAAATTAATCAATCCTGTTGTACTGATGGCCTATCTCATTTCTTCAGGCCTAAAAATTTCAGGACTGTACAGATATCCCTCCAAATGACCCAATTTTGGAATGTAGACAGTCCAAGGTATTTAGTAAGAGGCATGGCAAGTTTTTTGAAGTTGTAATTTTTTGTGAATTTTTTATGTAATATTAAGAAATTAAAAAAAAAAACGTTTTTTCACAATTTTTCTTTTTCACTAGTGCAGTACAGTGTCATTATATAACTGGTGTGCCAATGATCAGGGACACTGACTGGTGACAGAAGTTTAAAAAAAAAAAAGAACAAAAAAAAACATTTTTAATACTTTTTTTTTTAATTTTTTAATTTTTTTTTCTTATATGATTTTTTTAAACACACTGTGACCAGAGCATTACAGTGTTACCATAGTAACATTATACCACTCTGAGGAAGTGATTGCTTATACCAGAGAGTTTCACTGTTTTAAAGCAACCATTTTTAAGGAATTAAATCGATTTACTTTTTGGTTAGCTGTGATTGGCCACAGCTAATCACACAGTAAAGACGGGCTGTGATTGGTCCTGTCTGTACCATGTGTTTACTATAACCAATCACAGATTTAAACAAAATAGTACACAATGAATAGCGTGAATTAAAACCATCCATTCTGTACAATTGTCATGTGATCTGCTCTGATTGATCACATGGTACCGGCAGCGGACAGAACACTGATCGGTTATCAGTTGTGCCTGGTCGATACAGCGGGTGACAGATCACGGCACAGCATGTATTTTTGGGCACAGGAGAGGTGTGTTCTGGGGAGGAGGTCATATGACAACTGCCTGGAACAGCGTGTGTTCCGCGCAGCTGTCAATTGTTTATAGACCGGCGGGAACTTGTTAAAGGATAAATTCACTTTTGTAATAAAATAATAAATGCTCATGCTTTTGGAGGCAAAGATTGTACATTTAATTTTTTTTAAACAGGCACCCACAAAGTATTACACCTGTGATCACTGAATTGCAATTGCAATGTCAGGCTGCTACAGACACTTACTCTAGCTTTCTGCCTGTATCTGTGTACATGCTTTCAGTTTGAAAGCTGGAGAAAGTGTGAATGGACTGAACACAATATTTTTTTTTAATCTCCAGCATATTAATAGAAACTTTAGCACCAATTTATATTTGAAACAATATCACTTTATGCTTTAAATGTATCTACTTTTAAAGGTAGTATATCTTTGAGTTATGTGGCTCAGACAGTAAGAGGCACTGCTAGCTAATGCTTACACAGAGAAAGTATAACCAGATAGGTTGTGGTTAAGTGAACTTAAATCCAGAAAAAAGAACCCTCTAATATATCAGTATAAAAAACTATTAAGATTTCTTAAAACAAAGTATTTTCATTTCTCACATCCATAGCAAATAAAAAACATGTAGGATGGTGGATAGAGCCATGCAAATAATTATTGTAGGTCACTGGGCCAACTGTACATCCAGAACCACTGGATCCCAAATATAATTGCTGTACACAGACATTACAGAAACTTTGTGCCAATGAGTATGAACTAATTATATATATAGTATCTCACAAAAGTGAATACACCCCACATGAAAAAAAAAGAATTGTTGCTCTTGCCTAGGCTATAAAAAGATTGGCAAGACCCTGACACTGAGCTGCAGCACGGTGGCCAAGACCATACAGCGGTTTAACAGGACAGGTTCCACTCAGAAGAGGCTTCACCATGGTCGCCCAAAGAAGTTGAGTGCACGTGCTCAGCGTCATATCCGGAGGTTGTCTTTGGGAAATAGATGTATGAGTGCTGCCAGCATTTCTGCAGAGGTTGAAGGGGTGGGGGGTCAGCCTGTCAGTGCTCAGACCATACGCTGCACACTGCATCAAGTTGGTCTGCATGGCTATCGTCCCAGAAGGAAGCCTCTTCTAAAGATGATGCACAAAAAAGCCGCAAACAGTTTACTTAAGACAAGCAGACTAAGAACATGGATTACTGGAACCATGTCCTGTGGTCTGATGAGACCAAGATAGACTTTGGTTCAGATGGTGTCAAGCATGTGTGGTGGCAACCAGGTGAGAAGTACAAAGACAAGTATGTCTTGTCTACAGTCAAGCATGGTGGTGGGAGTGTCATGGTCTGGGGCTGCATGAGTGCTGTCAGCACTGGGGGAGCTACAGTTCTTTGAGGGAACCATAAATGCCAACATGAACTGTGACATACTGAAACAGAGCATGATCCCCTCCCTTCGGAGATTGGGCTGCAGGGCAGTATTCCAACATGATAATGACCCCAAACACACCTCCAAGACAACCACTGCCTTGCTAAAGAAGCCGAGGGTAAAGGTGATTGACTGGCCAAACGTGTCTCTTGACCTAAACCCTATTGAGCATCAGTGGGGTATCCTTCAAACAGAAGGTGGAAGAGCGCAAGGTCTCTAACATCAACCAGCTCTGTGATATCATCATGAAGTAGTGGAAGAGGACTCCAGTGGCAACCTGTGAAGCTCTGGTGAACTCCATGCCCAAGAGGGTTAAGGCAGTGCTGGAAAATAATGGGGGCTGCACAAAATATTGACACTTTTGGCCCAATTTGGACATTTTGACTTAGGGGCGTGCTCTTTTGTTGCCAGCGGTTTAGACATTAATGGCTGTGTATTGAGTTATTTTGAGGGGACAGCAAATTTACACTGTTATACAAGCTGTACACTCACTACTTTACATTGTAGCAAAGTGTCATTTCTTCTGTGTTGTCACATGAAAAGATATAAAATATTTACAAAAATGTTAGGGGTGTACTCACTTTTGTGAGATACTGTATATGTATATATATATATATATATTACACACACACACACATACGTAGAATATCTGTACACATCCTCCCATCTCAGCCCCAAATCAATATCAGCTTATTATAATTTGGGTGGATAGCAGAAGAGGAGGAGAAGATGATATCATACAAACAGTTGGAACCACTATCACGGATAAAAACAGGCGTAACCAAAAATGTGCGGACTTGCACGGAGAACACCAGGCCCAAATATGATATAAAAAATGAATTTTTTTTAATAAAGTTAATAACAACAATATAAACTCACCTCCAATACACCAGAACCACATAAACCAAAACCAGAGAATCTAATGACTGTAAGAACAAATAATGAGAAACTACCTAAACCAAATATATACAGACAGTAGTATATGGCTGAGATGCATAGTCCATGTCAGAGCCAGGGTCATGCACATACAATCAGGCAGAGGGAGCAAGTCAGGCCAGAGACAGGGTACATGGGAATGGGAGCAAGGAAGCAGACAGAGGATCAGTAATGGGAACAGGACCAGGATCAGGATCAGAGCACACAGTTTACAGATCAGAGGCACATGGGCAGAACACCAATGCCATGGCAAGTAGCACAGGAAAGACTAAATACTCTTTCAGCAACAAACAACAGGTGATGACTGATTACTATGATCTCCTGGGTGCTGACAAACACCCTCTGGTGAACACTGGAACTGCTGCCTATAGGTCTGGGATCCACAGTGCCACCAGCAGGTGAACCAATTCCTGACAACCATCCTGTAAGATGATTAACAAAGTAATGTGGGGCAGCTTGGGAAGAAAATGATGAAGTGAAAACTTCACTCAGGGCAAATGGTGGAGCACATGCACTGCTAGTAGCAACGCAGCAACCAGAGGATCAGCTGCTATTACATTGCCATTGAGGAGAGGGATGTCCATTAAAAAAGCAGGATCAACCTAATATTTTTAACAAATAAAAATATGACCTAGTGGAAGCTTCAGTAGACAGGTATTATTATATTATAAACCACAAAGAAAACTTTTAAGTTTAATGACAATTTAATGATAGCATGCAATGCCAAGCTGCAGTTTCTAAAGCTAGCAAAATACTTTTTTGTGTATTAAAAGATGTATAGATTACAGAGAGAGAACAACATAATTTTGCCACTGTACAAATCATTTATAAGGCTGCATCTAGAAAAATCTGTTTCGTTTTGGGCACCAGTTCACTGAAAGGATATCAAAGAACTGGAGAAAGTGCAGAGAAGGGCAACCAAACTGGCAAGAGGCATGGAGGAGCTCAGCTATGAGGTAAGATGAGCTGAGCTGAATTTATTCTCTCTTGAGCAGAGGTGATTAAGGAGGGATATGATCACCATGTATAAATACATAAATGGTCCATACAGTGAATTTGGTGCAGCGTTATCCACTTTCAAGTCATTACTGAGGACAGGTGGCACTCTTTATATTTGGAGGAAAAGATATTTAATCTCCACAAACAGAAAGACTTCTGCACAGAGCTGTGAAAATCTGAAACAGACTTCCTCAATAACTAGCTCTGGCTAGCTCAGTATATAGTTAAAAAAAAAAAAAAAAAAAAAAAACAGCTGCATGGATTCCTAAATGCACACAATATAACAAAATATTAACATTTATAGGTAATAACACCAGGAATTGTTGATCCAGGGAATAACCAATTTCCACCTGAAGGATCAGAAAGGATTTTTTGCATCAATTTAAGCAAATTGGACCATGCTTTACTGGATTTTGTTGCCTTCCTCTGAATCAATTGTTGGTATGGAATTGTGTTTATGGAGGTTTTCAGTCTAAGTATTATCTTCAACAACCCATGTGTAAGACAGGTGATTACATAGCTTGCTTTGTCTCCCTGCTCTAAATTTAGGGTATCCAAAATGTTGTTACTATAGCAAGATAAGTGGGTATGTGAAAGGGCATCTAAGATCTGTGAAATAGGTATATATTAACAGTGCATTTATACATGAGACGAATGGCCTCCCTCACTCATCCCTTGTTTAGGGGAGGGAGGTCCAATGAGCCTCCTTATTGTTCAATTAGAAAGATAGGGGGAATACCCAGTTTATTCTCTTGTGGAAAAGTCTGTTTCCATTAGTCGTTTGTAGTCCTAAAATGTGTCCAACAGGCCCATGTATGAGAGAACTTAGAAGGAGTATCTCTAGCTATGTAGATTAATTCTTCCATTTCTGCAGTTCTACCAATTCATTTAAGCCATTCGGTGATAGTTGGAGCATGGGAAGAGCCCCAGTGTACCGGAATGCACATTTTAGCTGCGTTTATCATGTGGATGACCAAGGATCGGCAATAGGATTGTCATGATAAGGCTGAGTGGTGGAGTACGAATTGGACAGGTGGGTGTTCCAATGGTAATGTGGAAATTCGTGTTATCAATTCATGGACTTTGGTCCAAAATTGTTGTATATTTGGGCAAGTCCACAAGAGATGTAGCAGCGTGGCCCGGTCACCCAGACATCTTCAGCATATGTTGGGTATATTAGGGTTAAATTTATTGAGAACTTCAGGTGTTCGTTACCATCGGGAGATCGTTTTATATTTGTTTTCCTGTATCGAGACATTGATCGAGCCTTTATGTGCAAGAATAAATATGCGCTCCCATTGTTCTTCTGACAGTTCTAGATCTAGATCTTTTTCCCATGCACGGCAAGCTCTGCCCATGTTTGGCGATATGGATTCAAAGATTAGGTTGTGCACAGTGGCAATGACATGGGAGTTGATTGGGAGCATAGTGCTTCGAAAGAGGTTAGTTTGCGGGAGATTGAGGAGGATCGATCAATATCACGAAGGAAGTGTCCTATTTGGAAATATGCCCAGTAAGGGAATGTTTTAGTAGTCATGTCCGCAGCTAGGGTGCTAAGGTCTAGGAGGCTACCATCTCTAAAGAATTGGTGAGCTTGCATGTCTGTATGTGGCCAAATGTTGTTTAAGAAGTTTGAGGATAGGCCTGGAGGGAAGTCCGGCTTGTTTCGTATGGAAGTGAGTGGTCCTGGTATCGATGATATTTTACAGTTTCTGCAGACTTCTCTAAAGCTTTGTATTGATGGGTAGATACGTGGATGTTGCGTCAGGACTCGTGGAGTGCGACGTGGCAGAATCAATTTTTTTGTCTATCAGTTAAACTAGATAAACTGGTGTCTTTTTCAACCTGACTAACTATGTAACTATGATCATACATTTAGTTTGAGGGATAAAAAAAGGAAGACTTCTTGCTATGAAAACCAAAGGTTTATTTACCACATGTGAGAGAACGATGAAAGCAAGTGATCATTCTGATTCTACAGTATGTCAGATATACACTGCTTTTTATTGCGATCCAAAGACATGAGCTGATATTACGTAACATATTACATAGCCAATGATATGTACAGTACATATTTTTGGATGTTTTTTTTTTTCTAAATTCAAAACAGCTGTTTTGCCTTCCAGCTCATAACAACTATGATGATTGATTTTTAGATATGAACAGCTGAAGGCCAGAATATGCAGGTGTTCTAATTAAACAAGATAACATATGACCAGATAATGACATTACAAGAACATAAAGTAAAGGTCATTTAAACTATTATTTCAACAAAACAACAGATGTCCACAAAAAGATTAAATAAGGACGTGACTGTCTTTAGGTTAGAAAATTAAGGTTTTAGCAAAACGGCTGAGATTGTTTAAGCAAATAAGTCACTCTTATGTTGAGAGTAAGTGCTTTGCAAATGTCCATAAGTTTCCAGCTTGTAAAGAATCCACATCAATGTAAATACCAATTTTTCAAAGGTTGCATGCTTTTGGTAGTACAACATTGCAGGTTTTGCAGATTTGCATCTTCAGGATAACTATAGATCTATGAATTTACAAAACATATATCATTCATATTACCCAGATATGTTTAGACATAATAAAATCACTAATATCCAAATGAGCAGGGTGCAAAAAATAATTTTCACTTACAGGTCAGTGTTCAACACAACAAAGCACACTAGAGTAACCAATGCAACCAATGATGCTGGACTGCTGGTTGGCAGATTCAGCTGAGCTCATCACGGCTTGAAGA
Organism: Pelophylax lessonae; assembly: GCF_965119305.1. Taxonomy (NCBI): domain Eukaryota; kingdom Metazoa; phylum Chordata; class Amphibia; order Anura; family Ranidae; genus Pelophylax; species Pelophylax lessonae. Next base: position 155,304,382 of record NC_138773.1, read on the forward strand.
GACAAAGAGGATGTGGAAAAGGGGAACTTGGTATTGGAGTTTCAGTCATGCCAGGAGATGGTCGGTGAGGGGAATAGTGGCATCCAAACTTTACCTTAGCTTAACATTAGTAACACCCACAAATCAAGCTTCTGATAGGGAAGGTGATGACGGGCCAGAACTAAAGAAAATATTCTGTTTACAATCCATTAGCATTTCATAGGCAAGACGAAAAATGCATTTATACATATGAACTGATTTTTAATTTAAAGTTCTTCTTTTGAATAATTATATTTTTCCTCACTCAGAAATCACCTCTCTTATATCCATATGCCTCCATATTATTTAGTGAACCTAACTGGGTTAACCACGTCTGTCAGATATACGTATCTAAATTTTTTATTTCCCTTCATCCAGCAATTTTTGTGCTGGACTACACCATGCCTTGCAAATATCGTGTGAAATTCTGAGGATCATCAACTTTCCTCTGCATCCTCATCCAAATTTAAAAGTGAATTTTTTAGCTGCTGAAGAAGTTGCTGAATACATTAATAATTCATTCTTGTCAGTTCATTTGATCTAAGGGTTGGTGACGCTTCAGGTCTATCTACCCATCTAGTCAGGTAAGAATTTCCTGGTAGTTTAAGCATCTTGGTGAAATGTGTGTTGGAATAAAAAGAAAAGTACAGAACATATATACTAAATTCAGGGAGAAACTGCAGTGAACCATCTAAGATGGCAAATATGTAATCTAAAAAACTTCTACAATGCCATGCCTTGGCTAGTGAAGAATTCATGACACTAGATGTAATGACATTCATACTAGTTCATAAAGGAATTAGTATGAGATGCTGTCACATTTGAGACTGTTACTGTCCTCATCAATTGTAAAAATAAAGATTTGTAAATTGAAAAATGCCTTTTAGTACCATTTCTAGTAGTGCCAAAAAGCACTTCACAAATGTGTATGTAGGCATTGGTAAAAGTTCCTAGACTTCTGTTAAACTGGCAATACATGAAATGAAATTATGCCTGTTAGTAGGCACTGGCTGAATTTCAATCCATGTATGGGCCGGAAGATGTACAGAAGTCTATCTGCCACCCTGTACAGCCTCCCTGTCTGATCTTCCCCACTCGATCAGTGCTGCAGGCTATAGCGGGTAGTGCTGATCAGTGTATTTTGACAGCAGGAATGCCTCTTCGCTGTCTGATTACAATTGCTCAGTGTGGAGGATTCCCCCATCCACATAGAGTGTGTGGATGGGGGAATAAAGTCAGTTTTTTTTTTGTTTAACCCACTAGTTGACTAAAAAGAACTGACTCATCAATGGACAATTATCATTGCACAGGTTATGTAATTTAGACACAAAAAATCTGATTCCTCAAGTTGGATGCACTTTGACTTTAAACTACATGTGAGAACCACAAGAAATTGATCTAGGAGCTGAGAAAAGTATGTAAATACAGACAAAATTTCTTGTACATTTTCTTCTTAGGATGTCCCTGTCGGCAGGTAGGATGTATTTATACATTTAGCAATACATAAAACACTGATATAATAGAAAACAGTATCTTAAAGCACATTTCCATGCATATAGGTAAAGTGGATTAGCCATAATGGATGGCTAAAAGTTGAAATGGCTCCAGAAGTGACGTCACCAGACAGGCAATTTCAAGCAATGGAATCGTAGGCAGTATTTTTTCTCTATTTTTATTAACCTGGACATAACAAAAAACGAAGATGCTGTAATTAAATTTAAAATATTTATTTGGAATTATTTTGGCCGCAGCTTTATTATTGGTATAAATATAGATAGATATTAACCCATTAATAAAATTAAATCATATCTACTAAACAAGAAAACAGTTCAGCCACTAAGACTCGAACCGTCATAAAACATAAGAAAATAACATTTTGTAAATAAAACTGTCCCCTCTTATTGAAATACAAGAGGGACCACAACACATAAAAAGCTGTGAAAAGGGGAAGGGGGGGCGGTCAGTGCTGCCTCAAGGTAACTGACAAAAAACTGGAATGCTGTCCATATTTATAGGGAACATTTGGGCTTTCCAGAATATTCCATGGTCACCTGATTTTTATTGACCTATCCTGATGGGATAACTGACCTTCCATATCTTTCCTTATCAGCTGACTTTGAATAACCAATCAAATTATTCCCATATTAAACTGCTACTGAATAGCCCTTACTTATTAATTGAACTGCCTGCCTTTTTTATTTAATTATTTAACTGCCACGATCCCATAGGGAAAAGGGGGCCTTATACAGGCATATCCCCTTTTCCCCTCATGGGGGAAGCATGACACTTTGTAGCATTCACAGCAGGGACTCCGATTTAAAGCAAGACCTACTGGGCATTTCAAAACATGCAAATTATTTTTTCAGTATAGCAGGTGCACCATGTGAGCAAGTTGGTGATGGACCAGATTACGTTTCAGTCTTTTCTGCTGAAACGTCATCCGGCTGAAGCTTTCCTGCAGTTCAGGACTCCTGCATAGGGAACTATCGGGGAGAACAAACCTACTATCCTGCTTCAATGTTTTGAAGCCGTGTAAAATCCTGATAGAGGGTATTGTCAGAGATAATAAAGTGCTCAGGGAATCGATAATAGTTCCATAGATGACACCATGGAGTTTTGTAGAACAAATTGATGACTTCTGGCCAACTATAATATTCAAAAAAATTGAATTTAGAGTTATCATACCCTAAAGACATGTTACATAGTTACATAGTTACATAGTTTGTGAGGTTGAAAAAAGACATCAGTCCATCCAGTTCAACCTATGATGTGTGTGTGTGTTTACATGTCATGCAGAAACATTAAATGTAGGGGCATCACTTTAATGAATCTTCCTGCATAGCTGAGACAGTATATACACTGTACAGCTTTACTGCCTCCACCTCTCATGCATGTGTAACCCTGTGGAGTTACACAGGCTGTATTATCTGAAATGCCCAGTAGATGGCAGATGGACTCAGTATGCTGTTAATAAAACATTGAGCATTGATCACAGGACTTGCTGCCTTTTCAGTCACATGGTTGTGACATCATCGCAGGTCCTGGAAGACTTCTAGAGGTTACCTCATTGCTCAGCCAGAGAAAGGACATGCTACTAGCTGGGAGAGACTGCAGCACAGAGATATAACCCTGCTGAGAGAACTTGCTTCACCCAAGACCACACCAGCTGAGAGAGGGACCCCTGGCAAAGACAAGCACTGAGTCCAGATGTCTGGTGAACCCAGTGAGAGGAGACTGACCTGGTTAATTGCGTTGTGAGGGTAAGCCAAGCCTCTCCCTGTATCACCACAGGGCACCTGTCTCCTCACTCACAGTAAAGACTCTGAGGTCCAGAGTGGACATTGCACAGCTCAGGCTGCTTCAGTGACCCTGCGGAGCAGGACTTATAAGGGCCCCAACTCTCCTATGTGCACCAACAGCCACTAGGGCGAAGATAAGGGGGTGGGATGCAGGTGTGCTAGTGGGTGGGTGAGGAAAATCCACATTGCATTGTTATCTGTGTTACTCTATTTCTATTTTCCCATGTACAGTATGTTGGTTAATTTGCTACTTACTATATAAAGTTAGTTCCAGTTAGGCTGTGTCAGTCTCATTGCACCAAGTATGTTCCCAGTGGGACCCCACATCCCTACCCCGGATGCCGCACTGGGTGGAGGCACTGCCGCAGACATGTACCCCAGCTCCCAGATAGCGGACGCTCAGGATCCGCCTGTCAGGCATAGTGAGTTAACTAGGTTCAGGGACCCCAAAGACACTAGGGGGCACCCTCAAAACCCCGTTACATATGGAGACAAGGAAAATAGTTTGTATGGTTTGCCCACAGTTGTCCAAAAGCCTCCATCCCTTAGTGTAAATGTGTAAAAGCAAGAAGGATTTGTGGGACTTTAATTGAGGACAATTGGACATAAAAATATTCTTTATTTAATACCATGGATACTATAACATAAAACAATACTGTAGCATTATTGGATACAGGGATCAAATACACAGTAAATACAGCAATAAATAAGACATCCAAAGTAAATACAATTTTTTCTAGGACCAAAAATGGATCACTCAAGAAAACAATGGGTCAAATATAATACATGCTCTGTGTGCTCACGATATTCAAATATATTATAGTTAGATGAAATATGAGTAATTGTAGGCTCAACGCGTTTCGTGGACCTCCGTCCACTCATCAGGAGCTTTGAAAATTTATCTAAGAATGAAAATATAAATTATATTGATGTAATGGTGTATGAGCTATAATGAGAAATATTTATGGATTGGACACTACCTTAAGTCGTGTCATGTATCCAGGAGCCGTCCAGTCTAAAACGGTAAGATCAAAGCCGGTCATAGGAAATGCCTGACCCGGGGCTGAGGCATGGATCACAACTGGTAACACAAGGGCGAACAAGGAGGAAAGGACCATGATGGCATATGAATGAACCAATAGAGAGGCTTCAAGGATATAAATCCAGGAAATGATGATAAAGGCGCTTGGGGAGCATATACAGTCTGAAAAGATATTTATAATATTTTTTACATAAATCTTTAAAATAGATCTACTGAGAAGAAACATTCTCAGAAATATATCTATAAATAAATAGAGTGTATAGGGTCAGACGGATGAGCCAAAAAAGAGAAGTGCCTATAAATAATCATCATAAAGTCTTGGATCAAAAGAGGTTTTAAATGCATATGGTCAGAGCAATAGTCCGGGGAGGAGTGTATGAGATTGGAACACCAAAAGTGATATGTGGAGAAAAAGTAAATTAGGTGCATATTGGGAATATGCGTGCAACAAGTATATCCAAAATAAAAAGTGAAGTGCAGTAAGGTGAATAGGAAAGTTTAGCAACCACCAATCAAAAAGAGAAAGGGGAAAACCAGTGAGGCTAAAGATAAAGGAATCATTATATTGGACGAGGCACGGCTCCTATGGATAGGGTGCCAAAAAGTGCTATGAGTAGAGAGAAAAAAAAGTGCAAATTAGTGAAAGATATTGCTGAAAGGAGACAGACTATGTTGGTAATATAGCATATCATAGACAACAAGGATATGGAGAGACTGAATGGTCAGAAATACCAGAAAATGTAGAGTCCCGAATAGAGGTGATCAGCGGTCCGTCCAAAATGTGTGCCCGAGGTGCAGGAGTGATATCATGCCAGCGCCATACTGGCGTCATTATATAGGCAGCTGAAGTATCCCCCACATCCGGTACTCCAGACCGGATGTCGGTAGAAGCAGCCCGCCTCTGACGTCCCGGAAGGTGGAAGGGTTGCCTTGGCAACAGGACGCCCGAAGGCGTCTTGTACCGTGCAACCACTGCATGGCGCCGATGGAGGGCGTGGCAACCCGTTCCCAGCCCGGATGTAAAAACAGAGACAGGCATCGGGAGGGGGTGACTGGCCGTCCATCGCAGCCCCGGTCAGGAAACCCGTGAAGGCTCCAATCCAACAGATCCAGACTGAATATGAAAGGCTTAAAAAATGGTTTATATAAATGTTATATATGAATTGCAAACCAAAACTAGTTATTAAAAGGGTATACATAATATATAGATATAATAATCATATATGCCTCAAAAAATAATTAGTTAAAGTACTGTGGCAAACCAAAAAACGGGTGTCTTCCACCCCAATGTATACAAGGAAAATAGTTTGTATGGTTTGCCCACAGTTGTCCAAAAGCCTCCATCCCTTAGTGTAAATGTGTAAAAGCAAGAAGGATTTGTGGGACTTTAATTGAGGACAATTGGACATAAAAATATTCTTTATTTAATACCATGGATACTATAACATAAAACAATACTGTAGCATTATTGGATACAGGGATCAAATACACAGTAAATACAGCAATAAATAAGACATCCAAAGTAAATACAATTTTTTCTAGGACCAAAAATGGATCACTCAAGAAAACAATGGGTCAAATATAATACATGCTCTGTGTGCTCACGATATTCAAATATATTATAGTTAGATGAAATATGAGTAATTGTAGGCTCAACGCGTTTCGTGGACCTCCGTCCACTCATCAGGAGCTTTGAAAATTTATCTAAGAATGAAAATATAAATTATATTGATGTAATGGTGTATGAGCTATAATGAGAAATATTTATGGATTGGACACTACCTTAAGTCGTGTCATGTATCCAGGAGCCGTCCAGTCTAAAACGGTAAGATCAAAGCCGGTCATAGGAAATGCCTGACCCGGGGCTGAGGCATGGATCACAACTGGTAACACAAGGGCGAACAAGGAGGAAAGGACCATGATGGCATATGAATGAACCAATAGAGAGGCTTCAAGGATATAAATCCAGGAAATGATGATAAAGGCGCTTGGGGAGCATATACAGTCTGAAAAGATATTTATAATATTTTTTACATAAATCTTTAAAATAGATCTACTGAGAAGAAACATTCTCAGAAATATATCTATAAATAAATAGAGTGTATAGGGTCAGACGGATGAGCCAAAAAAGAGAAGTGCCTATAAATAATCATCATAAAGTCTTGGATCAAAAGAGGTTTTAAATGCATATGGTCAGAGCAATAGTCCGGGGAGGAGTGTATGAGATTGGAACACCAAAAGTGATATGTGGAGAAAAAGTAAATTAGGTGCATATTGGGAATATGCGTGCAACAAGTATATCCAAAATAAAAAGTGAAGTGCAGTAAGGTGAATAGGAAAGTTTAGCAACCACCAATCAAAAAGAGAAAGGGGAAAACCAGTGAGGCTAAAGATAAAGGAATCATTATATTGGACGAGGCACGGCTCCTATGGATAGGGTGCCAAAAAGTGCTATGAGTAGAGAGAAAAAAAAGTGCAAATTAGTGAAAGATATTGCTGAAAGGAGACAGACTATGTTGGTAATATAGCATATCATAGACAACAAGGATATGGAGAGACTGAATGGTCAGAAATACCAGAAAATGTAGAGTCCCGAATAGAGGTGATCAGCGGTCCGTCCAAAATGTGTGCCCGAGGTGCAGGAGTGATATCATGCCAGCGCCATACTGGCGTCATTATATAGGCAGCTGAAGTATCCCCCACATCCGGTACTCCAGACCGGATGTCGGTAGAAGCAGCCCGCCTCTGACGTCCCGGAAGGTGGAAGGGTTGCCTTGGCAACAGGACGCCCGAAGGCGTCTTGTACCGTGCAACCACTGCATGGCGCCGATGGAGGGCGTGGCAACCCGTTCCCAGCCCGGATGTAAAAACAGAGACAGGCATCGGGAGGGGGTGACTGGCCGTCCATCGCAGCCCCGGTCAGGAAACCCGTGAAGGCTCCAATCCAACAGATCCAGACTGAATATGAAAGGCTTAAAAAATGGTTTATATAAATGTTATATATGAATTGCAAACCAAAACTAGTTATTAAAAGGGTATACATAATATATAGATATAATAATCATATATGCCTCAAAAAATAATTAGTTAAAGTACTGTGGCAAACCAAAAAACGGGTGTCTTCCACCCCAATGTATACAAGGAAAATAGTTTGTATGGTTTGCCCACAGTTGTCCAAAAGCCTCCATCCCTTAGTGTAAATGTGTAAAAGCAAGAAGGATTTGTGGGACTTTAATTGAGGACAATTGGACATAAAAATATTCTTTATTTAATACCATGGATACTATAACATAAAACAATACTGTAGCATTATTGGATACAGGGATCAAATACACAGTAAATACAGCAATAAATAAGACATCCAAAGTAAATACAATTTTTTCTAGGACCAAAAATGGATCACTCAAGAAAACAATGGGTCAAATATAATACATGCTCTGTGTGCTCACGATATTCAAATATATTATAGTTAGATGAAATATGAGTAATTGTAGGCTCAACGCGTTTCGTGGACCTCCGTCCACTCATCAGGAGCTTTGAAAATTTATCTAAGAATGAAAATATAAATTATATTGATGTAATGGTGTATGAGCTATAATGAGAAATATTTATGGATTGGACACTACCTTAAGTCGTGTCATGTATCCAGGAGCCGTCCAGTCTAAAACGGTAAGATCAAAGCCGGTCATAGGAAATGCCTGACCCGGGGCTGAGGCATGGATCACAACTGGTAACACAAGGGCGAACAAGGAGGAAAGGACCATGATGGCATATGAATGAACCAATAGAGAGGCTTCAAGGATATAAATCCAGGAAATGATGATAAAGGCGCTTGGGGAGCATATACAGTCTTGCTTTTACACCTTCTTGCTTTTACACATTTACACTAAGGGATGGAGGCTTTTGGACAACTGTGGGCAAACCATACAAACTATTTTCCTTGTATACATTGGGGTGGAAGACACCCGTTTTTTGGTTTGCCACAGTACTTTAACTAATTATTTTTTGAGGCATATATGATTATTATATCTATATATTATGTATACCCTTTTAATAACTAGTTTTGGTTTGCAATTCATATATAACATTTATATAAACCATTTTTTAAGCCTTTCATATTCAGTCTGGATCTGTTGGATTGGAGCCTTCACGGGTTTCCTGACCGGGGCTGCGATGGACGGCCAGTCACCCCCTCCCGATGCCTGTCTCTGTTTTTACATCCGGGCTGGGAACGGGTTGCCACGCCCTCCATCGGCGCCATGCAGTGGTTGCACGGTACAAGACGCCTTCGGGCGTCCTGTTGCCAAGGCAACCCTTCCACCTTCCGGGACGTCAGAGGCGGGCTGCTTCTACCGACATCCGGTCTGGAGTACCGGATGTGGGGGATACTTCAGCTGCCTATATAATGACGCCAGTATGGCGCTGGCATGATATCACTCCTGCACCTCGGGCACACATTTTGGACGGACCGCTGATCACCTCTATTCGGGACTCTACATTTTCTGGTATTTCTGACCATTCAGTCTCTCCATATCCTTGTTGTCTATGATATGCTATATTACCAACATAGTCTGTCTCCTTTCAGCAATATCTTTCACTAATTTGCACTTTTTTTTCTCTCTACTCATAGCACTTTTTGGCACCCTATCCATAGGAGCCGTGCCTCGTCCAATATAATGATTCCTTTATCTTTAGCCTCACTGGTTTTCCCCTTTCTCTTTTTGATTGGTGGTTGCTAAACTTTCCTATTCACCTTACTGCACTTCACTTTTTATTTTGGATATACTTGTTGCACGCATATTCCCAATATGCACCTAATTTACTTTTTCTCCACATATCACTTTTGGTGTTCCAATCTCATACACTCCTCCCCGGACTATTGCTCTGACCATATGCATTTAAAACCTCTTTTGATCCAAGACTTTATGATGATTATTTATAGGCACTTCTCTTTTTTGGCTCATCCGTCTGACCCTATACACTCTATTTATTTATAGATATATTTCTGAGAATGTTTCTTCTCAGTAGATCTATTTTAAAGATTTATGTAAAAAATATTATAAATATCTTTTCAGACTGTATATGCTCCCCAAGCGCCTTTATCATCATTTCCTGGATTTATATCCTTGAAGCCTCTCTATTGGTTCATTCATATGCCATCATGGTCCTTTCCTCCTTGTTCGCCCTTGTGTTACCAGTTGTGATCCATGCCTCAGCCCCGGGTCAGGCATTTCCTATGACCGGCTTTGATCTTACCGTTTTAGACTGGACGGCTCCTGGATACATGACACGACTTAAGGTAGTGTCCAATCCATAAATATTTCTCATTATAGCTCATACACCATTACATCAATATAATTTATATTTTCATTCTTAGATAAATTTTCAAAGCTCCTGATGAGTGGACGGAGGTCCACGAAACGCGTTGAGCCTACAATTACTCATATTTCATCTAACTATAATATATTTGAATATCGTGAGCACACAGAGCATGTATTATATTTGACCCATTGTTTTCTTGAGTGATCCATTTTTGGTCCTAGAAAAAATTGTATTTACTTTGGATGTCTTATTTATTGCTGTATTTACTGTGTATTTGATCCCTGTATCCAATAATGCTACAGTATTGTTTTATGTTATAGTATCCATGGTATTAAATAAAGAATATTTTTATGTCCAATTGTCCTCAATTAAAGTCCCACAAATCCTTCTTGCTTTTACACATTTACACTAAGGGATGGAGGCTTTTGGACAACTGTGGGCAAACCATACAAACTATTTTCCTTGTATACATTGGGGTGGAAGACACCCGTTTTTTGGTTTGCCACAGTACTTTAACTAATTATTTTTTGAGGCATATATGATTATTATATCTATATATTATGTATACCCTTTTAATAACTAGTTTTGGTTTGCAATTCATATATAACATTTATATAAACCATTTTTTAAGCCTTTCATATTCAGTCTGGATCTGTTGGATTGGAGCCTTCACGGGTTTCCTGACCGGGGCTGCGATGGACGGCCAGTCACCCCCTCCCGATGCCTGTCTCTGTTTTTACATCCGGGCTGGGAACGGGTTGCCACGCCCTCCATCGGCGCCATGCAGTGGTTGCACGGTACAAGACGCCTTCGGGCGTCCTGTTGCCAAGGCAACCCTTCCACCTTCCGGGACGTCAGAGGCGGGCTGCTTCTACCGACATCCGGTCTGGAGTACCGGATGTGGGGGATACTTCAGCTGCCTATATAATGACGCCAGTATGGCGCTGGCATGATATCACTCCTGCACCTCGGGCACACATTTTGGACGGACCGCTGATCACCTCTATTCGGGACTCTACATTTTCTGGTATTTCTGACCATTCAGTCTCTCCATATCCTTGTTGTCTATGATATGCTATATTACCAACATAGTCTGTCTCCTTTCAGCAATATCTTTCACTAATTTGCACTTTTTTTTCTCTCTACTCATAGCACTTTTTGGCACCCTATCCATAGGAGCCGTGCCTCGTCCAATATAATGATTCCTTTATCTTTAGCCTCACTGGTTTTCCCCTTTCTCTTTTTGATTGGTGGTTGCTAAACTTTCCTATTCACCTTACTGCACTTCACTTTTTATTTTGGATATACTTGTTGCACGCATATTCCCAATATGCACCTAATTTACTTTTTCTCCACATATCACTTTTGGTGTTCCAATCTCATACACTCCTCCCCGGACTATTGCTCTGACCATATGCATTTAAAACCTCTTTTGATCCAAGACTTTATGATGATTATTTATAGGCACTTCTCTTTTTTGGCTCATCCGTCTGACCCTATACACTCTATTTATTTATAGATATATTTCTGAGAATGTTTCTTCTCAGTAGATCTATTTTAAAGATTTATGTAAAAAATATTATAAATATCTTTTCAGACTGTATATGCTCCCCAAGCGCCTTTATCATCATTTCCTGGATTTATATCCTTGAAGCCTCTCTATTGGTTCATTCATATGCCATCATGGTCCTTTCCTCCTTGTTCGCCCTTGTGTTACCAGTTGTGATCCATGCCTCAGCCCCGGGTCAGGCATTTCCTATGACCGGCTTTGATCTTACCGTTTTAGACTGGACGGCTCCTGGATACATGACACGACTTAAGGTAGTGTCCAATCCATAAATATTTCTCATTATAGCTCATACACCATTACATCAATATAATTTATATTTTCATTCTTAGATAAATTTTCAAAGCTCCTGATGAGTGGACGGAGGTCCACGAAACGCGTTGAGCCTACAATTACTCATATTTCATCTAACTATAATATATTTGAATATCGTGAGCACACAGAGCATGTATTATATTTGACCCATTGTTTTCTTGAGTGATCCATTTTTGGTCCTAGAAAAAATTGTATTTACTTTGGATGTCTTATTTATTGCTGTATTTACTGTGTATTTGATCCCTGTATCCAATAATGCTACAGTATTGTTTTATGTTATAGTATCCATGGTATTAAATAAAGAATATTTTTATGTCCAATTGTCCTCAATTAAAGTCCCACAAATCCTTCTTGCTTTTACACATTTACACTAAGGGATGGAGGCTTTTGGACAACTGTGGGCAAACCATACAAACTATTTTCCTTGTATACATTGGGGTGGAAGACACCCGTTTTTTGGTTTGCCACAGTACTTTAACTAATTATTTTTTGAGGCATATATGATTATTATATCTATATATTATGTATACCCTTTTAATAACTAGTTTTGGTTTGCAATTCATATATAACATTTATATAAACCATTTTTTAAGCCTTTCATATTCAGTCTGGATCTGTTGGATTGGAGCCTTCACGGGTTTCCTGACCGGGGCTGCGATGGACGGCCAGTCACCCCCTCCCGATGCCTGTCTCTGTTTTTACATCCGGGCTGGGAACGGGTTGCCACGCCCTCCATCGGCGCCATGCAGTGGTTGCACGGTACAAGACGCCTTCGGGCGTCCTGTTGCCAAGGCAACCCTTCCACCTTCCGGGACGTCAGAGGCGGGCTGCTTCTACCGACATCCGGTCTGGAGTACCGGATGTGGGGGATACTTCAGCTGCCTATATAATGACGCCAGTATGGCGCTGGCATGATATCACTCCTGCACCTCGGGCACACATTTTGGACGGACCGCTGATCACCTCTATTCGGGACTCTACATTTTCTGGTATTTCTGACCATTCAGTCTCTCCATATCCTTGTTGTCTATGATATGCTATATTACCAACATAGTCTGTCTCCTTTCAGCAATATCTTTCACTAATTTGCACTTTTTTTTCTCTCTACTCATAGCACTTTTTGGCACCCTATCCATAGGAGCCGTGCCTCGTCCAATATAATGATTCCTTTATCTTTAGCCTCACTGGTTTTCCCCTTTCTCTTTTTGATTGGTGGTTGCTAAACTTTCCTATTCACCTTACTGCACTTCACTTTTTATTTTGGATATACTTGTTGCACGCATATTCCCAATATGCACCTAATTTACTTTTTCTCCACATATCACTTTTGGTGTTCCAATCTCATACACTCCTCCCCGGACTATTGCTCTGACCATATGCATTTAAAACCTCTTTTGATCCAAGACTTTATGATGATTATTTATAGGCACTTCTCTTTTTTGGCTCATCCGTCTGACCCTATACACTCTATTTATTTATAGATATATTTCTGAGAATGTTTCTTCTCAGTAGATCTATTTTAAAGATTTATGTAAAAAATATTATAAATATCTTTTCAGACTGTATATGCTCCCCAAGCGCCTTTATCATCATTTCCTGGATTTATATCCTTGAAGCCTCTCTATTGGTTCATTCATATGCCATCATGGTCCTTTCCTCCTTGTTCGCCCTTGTGTTACCAGTTGTGATCCATGCCTCAGCCCCGGGTCAGGCATTTCCTATGACCGGCTTTGATCTTACCGTTTTAGACTGGACGGCTCCTGGATACATGACACGACTTAAGGTAGTGTCCAATCCATAAATATTTCTCATTATAGCTCATACACCATTACATCAATATAATTTATATTTTCATTCTTAGATAAATTTTCAAAGCTCCTGATGAGTGGACGGAGGTCCACGAAACGCGTTGAGCCTACAATTACTCATATTTCATCTAACTATAATATATTTGAATATCGTGAGCACACAGAGCATGTATTATATTTGACCCATTGTTTTCTTGAGTGATCCATTTTTGGTCCTAGAAAAAATTGTATTTACTTTGGATGTCTTATTTATTGCTGTATTTACTGTGTATTTGATCCCTATATCCAATAATGCTACAGTATTGTTTTATGTTATAGTATCCATGGTATTAAATAAAGAATATTTTTATGTCCAATTGTCCTCAATTAAAGTCCCACAAATCCTTCTTGCTTTTACACATTTACACTAAGGGATGGAGGCTTTTGGACAACTGTGGGCAAACCATACAAACTATTTTCCTTGTATACATTGGGGTGGAAGACACCCGTTTTTTGGTTTGCCACAGTACTTTAACTAATTATTTTTTGAGGCATATATGATTATTATATCTATATATTATGTATACCCTTTTAATAACTAGTTTTGGTTTGCAATTCATATATAACATTTATATAAACCATTTTTTAAGCCTTTCATATTCAGTCTGGATCTGTTGGATTGGAGCCTTCACGGGTTTCCTGACCGGGGCTGCGATGGACGGCCAGTCACCCCCTCCCGATGCCTGTCTCTGTTTTTACATCCGGGCTGGGAACGGGTTGCCACGCCCTCCATCGGCGCCATGCAGTGGTTGCACGGTACAAGACGCCTTCGGGCGTCCTGTTGCCAAGGCAACCCTTCCACCTTCCGGGACGTCAGAGGCGGGCTGCTTCTACCGACATCCGGTCTGGAGTACCGGATGTGGGGGATACTTCAGCTGCCTATATAATGACGCCAGTATGGCGCTGGCATGATATCACTCCTGCACCTCGGGCACACATTTTGGACGGACCGCTGATCACCTCTATTCGGGACTCTACATTTTCTGGTATTTCTGACCATTCAGTCTCTCCATATCCTTGTTGTCTATGATATGCTATATTACCAACATAGTCTGTCTCCTTTCAGCAATATCTTTCACTAATTTGCACTTTTTTTTCTCTCTACTCATAGCACTTTTTGGCACCCTATCCATAGGAGCCGTGCCTCGTCCAATATAATGATTCCTTTATCTTTAGCCTCACTGGTTTTCCCCTTTCTCTTTTTGATTGGTGGTTGCTAAACTTTCCTATTCACCTTACTGCACTTCACTTTTTATTTTGGATATACTTGTTGCACGCATATTCCCAATATGCACCTAATTTACTTTTTCTCCACATATCACTTTTGGTGTTCCAATCTCATACACTCCTCCCCGGACTATTGCTCTGACCATATGCATTTAAAACCTCTTTTGATCCAAGACTTTATGATGATTATTTATAGGCACTTCTCTTTTTTGGCTCATCCGTCTGACCCTATACACTCTATTTATTTATAGATATATTTCTGAGAATGTTTCTTCTCAGTAGATCTATTTTAAAGATTTATGTAAAAAATATTATAAATATCTTTTCAGACTGTATATGCTCCCCAAGCGCCTTTATCATCATTTCCTGGATTTATATCCTTGAAGCCTCTCTATTGGTTCATTCATATGCCATCATGGTCCTTTCCTCCTTGTTCGCCCTTGTGTTACCAGTTGTGATCCATGCCTCAGCCCCGGGTCAGGCATTTCCTATGACCGGCTTTGATCTTACCGTTTTAGACTGGACGGCTCCTGGATACATGACACGACTTAAGGTAGTGTCCAATCCATAAATATTTCTCATTATAGCTCATACACCATTACATCAATATAATTTATATTTTCATTCTTAGATAAATTTTCAAAGCTCCTGATGAGTGGACGGAGGTCCACGAAACGCGTTGAGCCTACAATTACTCATATTTCATCTAACTATAATATATTTGAATATCGTGAGCACACAGAGCATGTATTATATTTGACCCATTGTTTTCTTGAGTGATCCATTTTTGGTCCTAGAAAAAATTGTATTTACTTTGGATGTCTTATTTATTGCTGTATTTACTGTGTATTTGATCCCTATATCCAATAATGCTACAGTATTGTTTTATGTTATAGTATCCATGGTATTAAATAAAGAATATTTTTATGTCCAATTGTCCTCAATTAAAGTCCCACAAATCCTTCTTGCTTTTACACATTTACACTAAGGGATGGAGGCTTTTGGACAACTGTGGGCAAACCATACAAACTATTTTCCTTGTATACATTGGGGTGGAAGACACCCGTTTTTTGGTTTGCCACAGTACTTTAACTAATTATTTTTTGAGGCATATATGATTATTATATCTATATATTATGTATACCCTTTTAATAACTAGTTTTGGTTTGCAATTCATATATAACATTTATATAAACCATTTTTTAAGCCTTTCATATTCAGTCTGGATCTGTTGGATTGGAGCCTTCACGGGTTTCCTGACCGGGGCTGCGATGGACGGCCAGTCACCCCCTCCCGATGCCTGTCTCTGTTTTTACATCCGGGCTGGGAACGGGTTGCCACGCCCTCCATCGGCGCCATGCAGTGGTTGCACGGTACAAGACGCCTTCGGGCGTCCTGTTGCCAAGGCAACCCTTCCACCTTCCGGGACGTCAGAGGCGGGCTGCTTCTACCGACATCCGGTCTGGAGTACCGGATGTGGGGGATACTTCAGCTGCCTATATAATGACGCCAGTATGGCGCTGGCATGATATCACTCCTGCACCTCGGGCACACATTTTGGACGGACCGCTGATCACCTCTATTCGGGACTCTACATTTTCTGGTATTTCTGACCATTCAGTCTCTCCATATCCTTGTTGTCTATGATATGCTATATTACCAACATAGTCTGTCTCCTTTCAGCAATATCTTTCACTAATTTGCACTTTTTTTTCTCTCTACTCATAGCACTTTTTGGCACCCTATCCATAGGAGCCGTGCCTCGTCCAATATAATGATTCCTTTATCTTTAGCCTCACTGGTTTTCCCCTTTCTCTTTTTGATTGGTGGTTGCTAAACTTTCCTATTCACCTTACTGCACTTCACTTTTTATTTTGGATATACTTGTTGCACGCATATTCCCAATAGGCACCTAATTTACTTTTTCTCCACATATCACTTTTGGTGTTCCAATCTCATACACTCCTCCCCGGACTATTGCTCTGACCATATGCATTTAAAACCTCTTTTGATCCAAGACTTTATGATGATTATTTATAGGCACTTCTCTTTTTTGGCTCATCCGTCTGACCCTATACACTCTATTTATTTATAGATATATTTCTGAGAATGTTTCTTCTCAGTAGATCTATTTTAAAGATTTATGTAAAAAATATTATAAATATCTTTTCAGACTGTATATGCTCCCCAAGCGCCTTTATCATCATTTCCTGGATTTATATCCTTGAAGCCTCTCTATTGGTTCATTCATATGCCATCATGGTCCTTTCCTCCTTGTTCGCCCTTGTGTTACCAGTTGTGATCCATGCCTCAGCCCCGGGTCAGGCATTTCCTATGACCGGCTTTGATCTTACCGTTTTAGACTGGACGGCTCCTGGATACATGACACGACTTAAGGTAGTGTCCAATCCATAAATATTTCTCATTATAGCTCATACACCATTACATCAATATAATTTATATTTTCATTCTTAGATAAATTTTCAAAGCTCCTGATGAGTGGACGGAGGTCCACGAAACGCGTTGAGCCTACAATTACTCATATTTCATCTAACTATAATATATTTGAATATCGTGAGCACACAGAGCATGTATTATATTTGACCCATTGTTTTCTTGAGTGATCCATTTTTGGTCCTAGAAAAAATTGTATTTACTTTGGATGTCTTATTTATTGCTGTATTTACTGTGTATTTGATCCCTGTATCCAATAATGCTACAGTATTGTTTTATGTTATAGTATCCATGGTATTAAATAAAGAATATTTTTATGTCCAATTGTCCTCAATTAAAGTCCCACAAATCCTTCTTGCTTTTACACATTTACATATGGAGACACTGCTGAGATCTATTGGGGTACGACCAGCGAGAATAGGTTGAGTCCTCAGGCCACTTCCTCCTTTGCAAAAGAGTGGGCCCAGCAAAGAAATGTACCATTACAGCAAGCTGTGATGTTATGCAAAGTCCCCTCCTGCTGTGAGATGAATCACGTCATCTTGTGTATAGAAATTCGATTGGGAATAGAAATGGCGACCATCAGGGATATCCTGCAGGATTCTGAAGGCCAAACTTACATGTTAATATATTGTCATACGGACTTGGGAGACCATGAGATGCCTACCAACGTTCATTTATATGGAGCCCCGGATGAAGGATGCTCCTTAGTGTACGCTCTCCTTGATAAGGAAGAAAGGGTCTCACTGCAACCACCCTTTAAATTAGAACAGAAAGACTATGTCACAGAAAATTATTCTAAGCTCCTGACTCCCATCTCCGGAAAGGCCAGAGCCATTCCTAAACAAGCTGCCCATCCTATTACAGGACAGCTTATGATTACTCCTAAAGCAGAATTTCATCCATCTGCAGCATTACTGAAACCAGACAACCCTGAAGTACGCACCCTGCCTACAGGAGGTAGTGATGTATCGGACATACTACAGAAACTCTCAGAAGCCATAGTGACGGCAAACCACACCCATAGTTACCGCAAACTAAAGGTGTTTTCTGGGAATCAGCCTGTTGCTGCAGGAGAAGAGCCTTTTGAGGTCTGGAAGGATAATGCTATGCAGTTGTTGGAGGAATGGTCTTGTACGGATACCATAAAGAAACAGCGGTTGGTAGAGAGTCTTCGTTTTCCAGCTACAGACATGATAAGACTGTGCAAGGGAGTAAATGGGCAAGCTACTGTGCACGACTATCTACATGTCTTACAGGATGCTTATGGGAAATCAGAAGATTTGGATGATCTGTTGGTTAAGTTCCTAGCCACTAAGCAGAAGGAGCATGAAAAAGCCACTGACTATATCAACCGGTTACAGCTATCGCTAGGAAAGTTATTCCATAAAGGAGCAGTCACTGCCTCTGAGTTGGATGCTCGGCTATCTAAGCAAATTCAGAGAGGTGGTTTGACCAATAATCCAGTTATGATTCTGCTGAGAGCCAAGTTAGATGATAAAGTTCTGCCTTATTCCACATTAATAAATACAGCCAGGAGATTGGAAGACCAGACGTGTCCACCCCTACAGAAGGAGAAAGAGGATACAGAATTGTCAGCTCTTAGGAAGAAGGTGGCTGAATTGGAGCTCTTATGCAAATCACCACCAGAGAGAGCAGATCCTCCCCCTGGAAGTGGGGGGCAACACAGGAAGACTCAGAAAAAGCTGTTTCCTGAGGATTCACCCCGCCGAGGGGACTGCTTTAAATGTGGAAAGTCAGGGCATTTTCAGCGGGAGTGCCCTGTGAATTCCATGGAGGTGGATGTGGAGGTGCTGGCAACCGAGCTCGAGGAGACTCAAATGACTAGGTCTTACAAGCGAAGGAAGACCCGGCCTACATATAGTCTATCTGTTGGGGCCAAGATTGGGCCTAAATCTTTGATACACGTGCAAGTAGAAGGAATTCATGCTTCAGCGTTGCTAGATACAGGTTCTCAAGTCACCATTATCTACAGAGACTTCTATGAACATCATTTGAAACACATTCCTATGGAACCTGCAGGAGAGTTTCAGCTATGGGGCGTTGGGTCTCAAGCTCAACCTGTGGAGGGATGCATAAAAGTGACCATAACTATTCCCCAGTTAAACACCGGGATGATATGTCCTATGGAGCTGGAAGCTTTGATATGCCCTGCAGCCAAGAAAGTGTGTGCCCCAATAATATTGGGTACTAATGCAAAGATGGTACAGGATGTATTCAGGGCCTATCTGACAGAAGTGGGATGTCTTCCCTTTCCTAGGAAAAGAGTGTCAACGACTAGCCCTTGAAACAAAACGAGGGTTGTGCCACTATTCAGGAACAGAACCTGCATTTGTGAAGCCTGGTGAGACCAAAACTTTATGAGCCATAGCCTCAATGCACCATGAAATGTTGGGGGGAACTGGACAATACCTTATTGAGTCTCTGCCTGAAGAGGATCAGAATAAGGGCTGGACTCTCATACCTGAGGTAAAAGATTGGCGAAAAAGGTGGTGTCGGAGCTTTCCTGTGATGGTACAGAATTTAACCCCCACAGAAATCCGGATTGATCGTCATCAGAAGATTGGTGTGATACACCTTTTAGATCAAGTTTTGTCCATCATGTCTGTGAGTGCAGAACAGAAGGATCATGTGAAAACACCTTTAGATTTTGATCTAGAACAGTGTTTCTCAACTCTGGTCCTCAGGGCACACTAACAGGCCAGGTTTGCAGGAAAACTGAAACACATCACAGGTGATATAAGTTGCTGCTCAGTGATTGCACTTTTCTAGTCTGCATCTCCCCAAGGTAATTCTTAAAATCTGGCCTGTTAGTGTGCCCTGAGGACCGGAGTTGAGAAACACTGATCTAGAATATTCTCCTCTACCACAGCAGTGGAAAGACAGCCTTTGTTCAAAACTGGCCACCCGAGAGGGAGTGTTCTCCAGAGCAGAGATGGACATGGGGTGTTCTAAGAGTGCCACTAATGCTATAAGACTCGCTGATTCTACTCCTTTCAGAGAAAGGTCAAGAAGAATACCCCCTCGAGATGTGGAAGATGTCTGGGACATACTCCAGCAGATGGAAGGAGCAGGCATCATCACAGAGTCCCGGAGCCCCTATGCCTCACTTATTGTGGTAGTGAGGAAAAAGAATGGTTCAGTTCGGCTATGTGTGGACTACCGTACTCTGAACAAGAGGACTGTGCCAGATCAGTACACTTTGCCCCGGATAGAGGATCTCCTGAACGCCCTATCTGGCAGCCAGTGGTTCAGTGTGCTTGACTTGAGGTCTGGATATTATCAGGTACCCATGAAGAAGGAGGATCAGGAAAAGACAGCTTTCATCTGCCCTTTGGGGTTCTTCCAGTTTACCAGAATACCACAGGGAGTCACAGGAGCTCCTGCTACTTTTCAGAGGCTGATGGAGAAAACTGTGGGGGATATGAATCCTAAAGAGTGTCTAGTGTATCTAGATGACCTAATTGTTTTCGGGAAGACGCCAGAGGAGCATGAACAAAGGTTGCTAAAGGTGTTGGATCGACTTCAAGCTGAAGGCCTGAAGCTATCAGTGGACAAATGCCGATTTTCCCAAAACTCTGTCACTTATGTGGGGCACATAGTCTCCGCTGAAGGAGTAGCCACAGATCCTGCTAAAATTGAAGCAGTGTTGAATTGGCCAAGACCAAATAACATCAGTGAGTTGCGGTCCTTTCTCGGATTCTGTGGTTACTACCGAAGGTTCGTGAAAGACTACTCAAAGATTGCTCGAGAGTTACATGACCTGCTGAAGATTACCTCTGACGTAAGGGGTGCTAAGGCACCATATCCTAAAGACCCCTTTGGAGAGAAATGGAATTCAGGATGTGAAGACGCCTTTCTGACATTGAAGAAGAGACTTACAGAAGCTCCTGTCTTAGCCTATGCAGACCCTGAGAAACCATATATCCTCCATGTGGATGCCAGTATGGAAGGCCTAGGGGGTGTACTGCACCAAAGTTATACAGAAGGATTGAGGCCGGTGGCTTACATAAGTAGAAGTCTTACAGGTACAGAGAAGAACTATCCAGTTCATAAATTGGAATTTCTGGCACTCAAGTGGGCCATCGTGGATAAGCTGCATGACTATTTGTATGGAGCAACATTCGAAGTAAGGACTGACAACAATCCACTTACCTACATACAGACTACAGCTAAGCTGGATGCCACAGGACATAGGTGGTTGGCTGCCTTGTCAAGCTACAGTTTCAGCCTGAAGTACAAGCCTGGGCCCAAGAATGTCAGCGCAGATGCCCTGTCCCACAGACCTAGACTCCCTCCTCACCGAGAAGAAGAGGAGTTGGAAGAGATCCCTGGGCTGGGGGTAGGAGCCTTTTGTCAGATGTATGTGGTGGCCGAGAGTCAAGAAGAATTTGCCGAGCTAAGAGGGATTGACTCCATTAGCCACTCTCCGGAAGCTGTGCCTGAGGTGTTCCATGCTCCAGTCATGCTTCAACAGTGGTCCAGTATAACCACAGAAGACAAGAGGAAGGCTCAAGCGCAGGACTGGTATATTGGGATAGTTATCAGAGCAATAAAGACTAAGAATCCTAAATTGCTGACTTCTCTACCTGTGAGTCAAAGAAAATTATACCGAAGAGAATGGAGCCGACTACATCTCGAAGATGGAGTACTCTATAGGTTTGTGAAGTATCATGATCACCCTGACAGAAAACAATTGGTACTACCGCACAGATACAGTGGCATGGTCCTGAGAGCTCTCCACGATCAACATGGGCATCTCGGGGTGGACAAGACCTATGGCCTAGTACAAGATCGGTTCTATTGGCCTCGCATGAGGGAACATGTCGAGCAACATGTACAGACATGCAGGAGGTGTATCCAGAGGAAGACCCTGCCTGTGAGAGCTGCCCCTGTGGGTCATCTGAAAAGTACGGGACCCATGGATCTTGTGTGCATGGACTATCTCTGCATTGAGAACGATACAGCGGGAATTGAAAATGTGCTGGTGGTAACGGACCATTTCACCAGATATGCTCAAGCCTTCCCCACTAAAGATCAAAAGGCTGTGACTGTAGCCAAAGTCCTTTGGCAGAAGTATTTCATTCACTATGGACTACCCAATCGGATACACTCTGATCAAGGTAGAGACTTTGAGAGTAAGTTGATCAAGGAGCTGTTGGACATGTTGCAGGTGCAAAAGTCCAGAACCACACCTTATCATCCGGAGGGCGATGCACAGCCAGAACGGTTCAATAGGACCCTCCTAGATATGCTAGGGACTCTAGGGAGTCGAGAAGCGGTCTTGGAGTAAACATGTGGAAGCCATGGTCCACGCATACAACTGTACAAGGCATGAATCTACAGGGTTCTCACCCTATTTCCTAATGTTCGGAAGAGAAGCTCGATTGCCGATAGATGTCCGTTTGGGAGTGTCTCCTGATGGAACAGATTCAACTTCACGCTTTCAATATGTGAGGAACCTCAAACAAAACCTTCATCGGGCCTATGATTTGGCCACCCAAGCTGCAGCAAAAATGGAAGAACGGAACAAAAGAAGGTATGATGCTAAGGTGAGATATCGGGAGATTCAAGCAGGGGATAAAGTTCTTCTCCGGAATCTAGGTGTGCCTGGAAAACACAAACTGGCTGACAGATGGAAAGATACCCTGTTTGAGGTTGTGTCCAAACTGGAAGGGCTGCCAGTGTACAACATTAGGGGCCCGGAGGGCCGAATAAAGGCTTGGCATAGAAACCATCTGCTGCCAGTTGTGTATGCTGATGAAGAGGAGGAGAGTAGTGAAGAACTGAGGGAAAACCCAGCAGAGAGTCCTGGAAATGGGGCAGAGGAGACCCCGGGAACTCCCAGTGCAGAGGATCAGTGGTGGTCATCACCCGCTGAAGAAACACAGCAATTGCCTCCTTTAACTCCTGTGGTTTCACAAAGTTCTCCAAGGATGAATCCAGAAAGTCCATGTTTTGTGCCTGGAACTTCCCTTAGAGACTCTAGTTCGAGGGCAGGAGTCGAAGTTCCACAGTTGATGTCCCAAGATCCTCTCCCACAGCGAGAACTGAGACACAGCACCAGAGTGTGGCAACCCCTTAGGGCCCTAGTTTATGATAATATAGGAGAGCCCAGTTATGACCCGCTGACACAAGCGGCATCTAAAATGGCCACTTTCCTACATGCACTAGCTGAAGTGGTAAATGTTAGTGACTCTTTACCCTAGATAACTAGCTAGCTAGGATGTTACTGTGCTAACTGTACTGTATGTATGCTAAACCTTTTTCTGTTGAATTTTTGTTAGCCCCCTGGCTAGGACTTGCCAGTGGAAGGCAAGTATTTTTCAAGGGGGAGCATGTAACCCTGTGGAGTTACACAGGCTGTATTATCTGAAATGCCCAGTAGATGGCAGATGGACTCAGTATGCTGTTAATAAAACATTGAGCATTGATCACAGGACTTGCTGCCTTTTCAGTCACATGGTTGTGACATCATCGCAGGTCCTGGAAGACTTCTAGAGGTTACCTCATTGCTCAGCCAGAGAAAGGACATGCTACTAGCTGGGAGATACTGCAGCACAGAGATATAACCCTGCTGAGAGAACTTGCTTCACCCAAGACCACACCAGCTGAGAGAGGGACCCCTGGCAAAGACAAGCACTGAGTCCAGACATCTGGTGAATCCAGTGAGAGGAGACTGCAGCAGACTGACCTGGTTAATTGCGTTGTGAGGGTAAGCCAAGCCTCTCCCTGTATCACCACAGGGCACCTGTCTCCTCACTCACAGTAAAGACTCTGAGGTCCAGAGTGGACATTGCACAGCTTAGGCTGCTTCAGTGACCCTGCGGAGCAGGACTTATAAGGGCCCCAACTCTCCTATGTGAACCAACGGCCACTAGGGCAAAGATAAGGGGGTGGGACGCAGGTGTGCTAGTGGGTGGGTGAGGAAAATCCACATTGCATTGTTATCTGTGTTACTCTATTGTATTTTCCCATGTATGTTGGTTCATTTGCTACTTACTATATAAAGTTAGTTCCAGTTAGGCTGTGTCAGTCTCATTGCACCAAGTATGTTCCCAGTGGGACCCCACATCCCTACCCCGGATGCCCCACTGGGTGGAGGCACTGCCGCAGACATGTACCCCAGCTCCCAGATAGTGGAGGCTCAGGATCCGCCTGTCAGGCATAGTGAGTTAACTAGGTTCAGGGACCCCAAAGACACTAGGGGGTGCCCTCAAAACCCCGTTACACATGTCAAAGAGAAGATTGCATGAAACATCACACCCCTTCCTGATCCCTATTTTGGTGTCATGCTGCTTGCTGATTTGTAGCAGAGTACTATTCTGGCTCAAAAAGCGCTACTTCCTGTCACTAAAACCTATGAAAAACAAAATTTACTATAATGATGGACCTACCCTACCATTCTTCTTATCATGAAATATGACGCAGTCTACAAAGTTTTCTTTTGTGGAAGGCCTGTGCCTTATGCAGAAGTGGGTCCTACTCCCTGCAGTGGAAGACTCAAACCCTGCTAATTTCCCTAGCAAAGTAAAATTGCTCTGACCTTGGAAACACCATGCTGTTTACTCTGTTTAGACCTTTACACTTTGCATTAAATTATTTGCCTCCTGCATAGTTATGCATGCTCCTATGGTCACCACAGTGATGCCTGTATCTGATTGGGTTATTGTATATCCATAAACATTAACCCACAAATTCTGAACAGCAGCATAATGCTGTCATTCGCAGACACTCAATTGCTACCAAAATGTTCAGCATCTGCATTCTTCCTTGGTAAGGACTGTATTTTACAAGGTAACTCCCTCTGCTAGCCGTACCTGCATGCAATTTGGATATCTATCAGCATATCATTTATGCTGTTGGATATCCATGGTGCTGAAAATTGTGCCTCCCAACATTAATAGTCTCAGTAGCAATCATAAGAGGAATCACACTTCCTATCCAAAAACAACATAAGTGCTCCCATAAACTATTCCCACACATCTTCTTCGCTAACACTGATAAAAAGAAATAGGAGTGATGTTCACTGTGAAGACCTCAATCTCCCTCCAACTACACAATATCCAAATAGATTCTATGGTCAGATACATTATTCTGGTGTGTGACTTAAACACCTTGACTTTTACACTTGATAATGTGTACACTCCTAATGTGACACAAATGACATTCCTCTTTAAATTGCTGTAATGCATTACAAAAATCAATAAAAGAAGGGTAACTGCTCTGTGGAGATTTCAATTCCATCGCTGATTCAACATTGAATGTACTGTACTACCACCATTGATTCTTCAATGAGACATACAGTACTTTTCTCTCATTCCTGCATACATTAGGTTTAGGTGATCCACGGAGATGCCTGCATTCCTCTTAAAAGGACTTTCACTTCCACTCCACTTCACATAATTCCTACTACAGGATTGACTTTTTCCTCACTGATCAGTAGTTGCTTTAGGGTGCATCAAAAGCGAATTTCCATAATATCACATGGTCAGACCATGTACTGATCACAATCGATTGACTATCAAGGAAAAATATATTACTAGTCCTACATACTTATGGTGTAATAATACCTTCTTGCTTTCTAGCCCTGATCATTAAAAAAAGATCAATAGTCAACTCCAAATTTTTTTCAGCTTACCTATACTGCAGCAGGTCGGCTCTGTCCCGTGAAACAACGTAACTGTTTGCCGCAGGGGAATCTGTGATTACCTGCCGGGCACCCACAATCTCTCCCCGTAGAGACAGTACTGTTCTGTCAGCAATGAACACAGAGCTCCTGTGTTCCTCTTATTTAGGAACACAGGTCCCTGTGTTTATTCTATAAGTCCGTACCCCACACAGTTAGAAAGCACCCCCTAGGGACACATTTAACCCTTTGATCACCCCTGGTGTTAACCCCTTCCTTGCCAGTGTCATTAGTACAGTACCAGTGCATATTTTTATCACTGATTACTGTAGTAACATCACTGGTGCCTCCTAAAGTGTCAAAAATGTCAGTTAGGTGTCTGATCTGTCCACCACAATGTCACAGTCCCGTTAAAAATCGCTGATCCCTGCCATTACTAGTAAAAAAATAAATAAATAAAAATGACATAAATATTTCCCCTATTTTGTAGACGCGATAACTTTTATGCAAACCAATCAATGTACACTTAGTGGGATATTTTTTTACTAAAAATATGTGGCAGAATACAAATTGGCCTACAATTATGAAAAAAATTTGATTTTTAAATTTCTTTATTGGGAATGTTATATTGCAGAATGTAGAAAATATTGTTTTTTTTTTTCAGAATTGTCGCTCTTTTATTGTTTATAGCTCAAAAAATAAAAATCACAGAGGTGATCAAATCCCACAAAAAGAAAGCTCTATTTGTGGGAAAAAAAATACATGAATTGTATTTGGGTACAGCATCGCACGGCCACGCAAATTATCAGTTAAAATAAGGTAGTGCCAATTTGCAAAAAATGGCCTGGTCATTAAGGGGGAAAACCTTCTGGTTCAGAAGGCCTCTTCACTTACAAATGTGGGTTTTTTTGTTTGCACTCATAAGGCTTCATGTACACTGCTACTTGTATACAGACGTTTAGGAGCAGTTTGACGATTTTTTCAGAAGCCCCTGAACCCTCCTCTATGTCATTTACAGTCATTTAGAGGCAGTTGAGTTTAGTACCGTTTTTTGGAAAGCAATTATTTGCGTTCAGGATGTTCAGAACGTGTGTTTACTGATGTTTCAAATGCCAAACACGGCTAAACGCGTTTAGCGCTTGAGTTTTTACTGTTTAAAAGGGGAAGGAATTTTTGTCTCTAAAAAAGGATCTGAGCGCAAATGCCGCTAAACGTGGCATGCAAACGCGTCACAACGGACGTTTTAAACGTTGTTTACATAGCTGTTCAGTTCCAGCGTTCAAAGGAGGTTTTTAAACGTCCTGTGTACATTTAGCCTAAAGTCTACACCTAAAAGATTTCTAATGCAATTATTAAAAAGGTGTCACTAAACCCACAACATTAAAATCAGTTTCTACATGCAGCAAAGCATGCTTGTTATACTTACTGTGGAACCTAAGAAGTTATTCCTCCGCATTGTGTTAAAAGACTGTTTGATCCTGTCCTCTCTGATACCCCCCTTCTTCCTCTTCCTCATACCATCTGCTAAGACAGAACCATTGAAGTCACTCTGCACATGCTCACTTGGGGTGGATTGCTATGGAGTTTTTTTTTTTGGGAGGGACACTGATAGAAGTCACAAGACTGCAATATACTACTAATGAAAAAAGGTATATAGCCATTTATATTTACTAAAATAATTGCATTTCTATGTTTTGTGTACTGTGGGAGACCAGATATAGTGAATACAGGGTCCTGAGTTTAGGAACACTTTAAGGCAGAGGAAACTGAGGAGGCAACACATTTTTCTACTAGATCAGAATAAATAATTAGAAGCCAAACACATCATCCTCTAACCCAACTATTATTACATCTTTACTAAAATGTAGGATAGACCTAAGAGCAACTCTAGTCCTAGAACACAGAAAATACTTAAAACAATTAAAATAAATAATTGTTCCCAAGATAACATGGCAGGCAGACATCCTGCCTCTCAAACTGCATCCTCAAATAATATTAAATATTTAATCCTCAGGACATAGCTAATGCTTTTAAGGATTGTTACAGCACTCTATATAAACTTACAGTACAATGTTACTACCCCTCAACCTATGCAACCATTTTGGAGTTTTTGCACACCCTTAATTTATCTTCTATCAATGACAATATTTTAAGCCACTTAAATCACAATCACCCAGGTTTGGAAGTTAAAAAGGCAATTTGGCTTCTGGACATGGCGGACGTGTAACTTTTGAGCTACGGACCCCGCTGACTCTCCATGCCCCTGCTCCGCTTCCAGTCGCAATTACAACCTACAGGGGTAAGCTCCTCCACACTCTGAACCTCTGGGGCACCCAATGGGCAAGATTGGCCAGCAAAAGCAGGCATATTCTGTGCTGCCGGAGCCGCGCTCACAGGCCGCCATGGATTGGTTCCTTACTAGGCTGCAATCACCGGCCTCGATTTCCCAGCCGGACCCGTTCTCCTCCGCGGACCACAGGGTGGGAAATGGGAAGGCCACAGATCCCCCCTTGGGTACTCTGGCCCAGCTGCACCAGTCGCCGCTGTCAGACCAAGCGGTGCTCACCCCTATACCAGATCACTTGCAATATTGCTGCAGAGGTGGGCAAGCTGTCTCAGGAGCTTAGGGAGGAAATCACTCAAATTGGGGACCGCACAGATGCCCTAGAGACCAAAATGGATGACATGGTGCAGTATGTACAAGTTTTGGAGGATGAAAATGCGGCCCTGAAGCACTCAGTGACACAGCTCCAGAACAGGGAGAGACGGCAAAACCTCAAATTCAGGGGTATCCTTGAGACGGTGGGGGACAATAATCTTCGTGCATATATTCTTGACTTATTTAATAATCTGGCGCCTAACATAGTGGATATAGACTGGCGTGTGGATTGGGCTCATAGGTCCCTGGGCCCTAAACCCCCGGAGGGGCTAGGTCACGTGATGTAATCGTCCGGTTCCATTACTATGATAGTAAGGAGGCCCTGACCTTGGCCACCCGCACCAGATCTCAGGTGGATTACCAGGGAGCCCAGATCCAGATTTTTAATGATCTCTCCCGCTAACACTTGGCAAGCGAAGGAATCTCAGGCCTGTGACCACTCATATTCAACATCATCGTGTCCCCTACTATTGGGGCTTTCCTTTTCGCCTTGTTGTTTCCAAAGATGGGGTTCATCATAGTATGCATGATCCTTATGAGAGTGAGGCCTTCACAAAGGGTCTGGGCATACCCCCGCTCCCAGATGAAGAGATGCCACAACTACCACCTTCTATCCGTCCCTGGCCAGTGACACCGAATCGAATGTGGACCCCCGCCAAGAGCCAGCAACGGAGATCGTCTTCCACTCCTCAGTGTTCAAGGCCATCCAGACCCCCCACCTGAAGCAACTATCGTGGATAGCTGTCGGTATCTCTCTCTCCCCTCCGGGAGTTGTGCCTTATGTGGCCTTTCAGTCTTTTAATTGCTACCATGCTCTGGGTAGCTCTGACCCCCCCACCATGGGGAAATTGTTATTTTTCTTTTTGATATTTGTTTTTTTCCATACATTTGGAGTGGTACTTTGGACTTCCCCTGGATCTTTATGATGTCCTAGTGTCAACAGGTGGACACTGTACTTTACTTCACCTCCTTGGGGGGTCCTGGTGCCATTTACTTCATCAGTTTAAAAGTTTTCACTTGCTGGAGTGTCGGCGAGTCTCCCACTCATTTTCTTTTTTCCTTTTCTTGGAGTTCGCCCCCGGGAGCTCCCATGTTGCCCTACTGTGCCAGAGATTTGTTTCCCTGGTGCCCTGAGGAGCTACGGCGCCTCAGGTTCTCCTTCAATGATTTTTGAGGACTGTTTTTTTTTTTTCTTTTCTTTTTTTTTATTATGTTTTCGTTCTTGTGTTCTGGTCATTGCAATGTATTACTTGCTTTCTAGTCCTAGTTGTGCCTGTTTATAAGATGCTCCCTCTGGGAGCGGTAGACACGTTGGGGTGGTGCCTCTGTGCCTGGTCGTCAGACCTGTCACAGACAGCTGAAGGGAATGTTGGTATCTACACCTTGTTTTCTCTGTATGTATATGTTGGGCATAATGTGTTCACTGCTTCTGTCCTCTTGATTAGGAAAATTTGTCCACTCAGAATTCGGGACTTGTACCTGGATCCTCAGGGACGTGCCATAGCCTTGGTTTGTGACTATAAGTCTACCTCCTTCACTCTGTTCAATGTCTACGTGCCCAACTCAGGTCAAATATCCTTTTTAGAGGCGCTGCTGGAGAAGGTTTCCCGCCTCGCCCAGCCCTTCATGATAGTTGGTTGGGATTTTAATTTGGTAATGTCCCCTCACCGTGATAGGTGCTTGTCCAGGACACCCCCTCCAGCAGCCTGTTGACCCAGTCAAAGGCCTTCCAAAAATGAGTTCGGACACATAAACTTTTTTATTCCTGGCGAATTAAACATCCCACATCTAAACAGTTTACCTTTTATTCAGCAGCCCATAAAATGCATTCCAGATTTGACCACTTCTTTATCTCCTCTCCCCTGATCCCCTGCACAGTAGACTGTCAAATACTCCCAATCACTTGGTCGGATCATGCACCTGTGATCTTGGTGTCTCGCCCCCTCTCCCACAAGGGCCTGTCATTGGAGTCTAAACGACCGCCTTCTCCAGACCCCGGTCATTTGTGATAGACTGGCCACTGGCCTGGCGGATTTTTTCGATCTTAATGAGGGCTCTGTGGATGATATTTCCAGGCTTTGGGAGGCACACAAGGCTGTTTTCCGGGGCTCTTGCATCGCTGAGAGCTCCAGGATGAAGGAGGCCGGAAGCCTTAGGGCCTCCCTGCTGGTCGATCTGCGGTTGGCAGAGACCCAGCTTGTGGTCTCCCCCTAAGTGTTGAAGCTCAGAAAAGTTGTACATCCTCGGGAATGTATTAAGTCCCTGGACTTGTCGAGGATCGCCAAATCCTTGACCTGGGCGAAGCAAAAATTTTACGAATTCTCAAACAAACCACATAGGATGTTAGTTAATAAACTTAGACCCCGTCCCTTCCATTCCGTTCCTGACCTTCTGGTTCAGCCCAATGGTACCCCTACGCACTGTCCCTATACAATGGCTAAAGTGTTTAGTACCTTTTATGGCAAACTCTATAATTGCCTCACCCCGGAAAATCACTTTACTTTCACCCAGGAGCGTTTTGATGATTTTTTTAAGGATCTGTCCCTCCCCTGTTTGTCCGCCTCTGCTTTATCTAAGCTGAACGTTGACATAACTGTGGTGGAACTTGCCGCTATGATCAAGGAGCTTCTGTCCAATAAGTCCCCTGGCCCGGACGGTTTACCGTACCTTTATTACAAAACTTTCCAGCCTATCTTAGCACCCCATCTGCTAGACTTATATGCCTCCTTGCTTCAGGGGAAAATTCCCCACCCCAATTCACCCACTTGTATATCTCCGTTATCCCGAAGCCCGGGAACGTATTAAGTCCCTGGACTTGTCGAGGATCGTCAAATCCTTGACCTGGGCGAAGCAAAAATTTTACGAATTCTCAAACAAACCACATAGGATGTTAGTTAATAAACTTAGACCCCGTCCCTTCCATTCCGTCCCTGACCTTCTGGTTCAGCCCAATGGTACCCCTATGCACTGTCCCTATACAATGGCTAAAGGGTTTGGTACCTTTTACGGCAAACTCTATAATTGCCTCACCCCGGAAAATCGCTTTACTTTCACCCAGGAGCATTTTGATGATTTTTTTTAAGGATCTGTCCCTCCCCAGTTTGTCCGCCTCTGCTTTATCTAAGCTGAACGCTGACATAACTGTGGTGGAACTTGCCGCTACGATCAAGGAGCTTCTGTCCAATAAGTCCCCTGGCCCGGACGGTTTACCGTACCTTTATTACAAAACTTTCCAGCCTATCTTAGCGCCCCATCTGCTAGACTTATATGCCTCCTTGCTTCAGGGGAAAATTCCCCACCCCCAATTCACCCACTCGTATATCTCCGTTATCCCGAAGCCCGGGAAGGTTCCTTCCCTCCCTGACAATTATCGTCCTATAGCACTGCTAAATTCAGACTACAAAATTTTCACAAAAATCCTTGCAAATAGATTGTCTTTCCTTATTCCCAAATTGATTGATAGAGATCAGGTGGGCTTTGTTCTGTCCCGACACGAGGGTAATAATACTAGACGTACTATAGACCTGATCGACCTCCTCAACAGATTCCCCCGTCCGGCTTTGGTGCTGAGTTTGGATGCCCAGAAGGCATTTGATCGCTTGAGCTGGCCGTACCTTTTTGCGACTCTGAAGCGATTTGGCTTTCGAGGCCCCTTTTTCAGGGCGTTGGAGGCCTTGTACTCGCCAGCTACAGCCCAGGTACGGATGTCATCTGCTTTTATGTCACCCTCCTTTGCTATGCACAATGGTACCCGTCAGGGGTGCCCTTTATCCCCCATACTCTTTATACTTTGCTTGGAGCCCCTGGCGGAGGCCATTAGACAGCATTCAGACATCAGCAGGATACTGATGAGACAGAGGGAGTACACTTTATCATTATTTGCAGATGATATCCTATTGACTTTGAATAACTTGTTGCTATCTTTGCGATCCCTCAATGCTGTGTTGTCCTCTTTCAGCGCCATCTCCGGTTATAAAGTTAATACTACAAAAACTGAAGCTTTGCCACTCCATATGCCCCCAGATCTCCTCTCCCAGCTGCAACGGTCCTACCCCTATAGATGGTGCACGTCAACCCTTTCATATTTGGAGATTAAACTTACGCCCTCACACGATACTCTTTATCAACACAAATTTGTCCCCCTGTTTCGGGAGATTTTGGGTTCCCTTCGCCAGTGGATTAGGTACCCCCTTTCGCTCTTGGGTCGGATCAATGTTCTTAAAATGTCCATCCTGCCTAGACTGCTTTACTACTTTGACACCCTACCGGTTCAGGTTCCAATGACACCGCTTAAAGCTTTGCAGTGTAGTTTTCTGAATTTCATATGGAATGATAAGGTTCATCGGATAGCTAGCTCAGTAGTCTTCTCCCCACGATGTAGAGGTGGGCTGGGGGCTCCGGATATAGTTAAGTACTATTTTGCATCCCACCTCTGAGTGGCGGCCTCATAGTCCTCTTTGTCAGCCCCCAACCGGTGGTCGGAGATTGAGAGGGGTGTGATTTTTCTGGTCCATCCTTGCTCTTTACTGTGGTCAGCCAACCTACACACCCCTTTTTCAGCTCCGCAATCTTGTCCACCCGGTCTCGCGCACCTTGTATTCCTTTGAAACCTTGAGGGAGAAATTTAACATTCCTAAACACACTTTTTATTTTTATTTGCAAATTCATCACCTTTTTTGCTGTTCTGGTACAGGACTCCGGCTAAATTGCATAAAATTGACCCATCGTGTCCGGCCACTTGTTGGCGCTGCAGCACTGGTTTGGGCACGCTTTATCACATTTTTTGGCAACGTCCTCTCATACAACCTTTTTGGGACATGGTAGGGTCTAAGATACAGTCGGTAACTGGCCTGTCTTTCCCGCTTGATCCTCTTCATTATCTCTTGGGCCTTCCCTTCCCCGGGGTTTCCAAACCCACCAGGCGATTGATCTCCTACCTTCTAGTTGCGTCCAGGAGAGCGATCCCCTTGTGCTGGCGTCAGCCGGGACCTCCCGACGTGGCTCTTTTTCAGCGCTTGGTGGTGGAGATACCGCGAATGGAATTCCTGACGGCTATGGTCCATGATGAAGTTTCTCGCTTCAATACTATCTGGGCAGATTGGGACCTTCATGTTTCTAATTTGACATGATTGTGCTTTTGTACAATATTGATTAGTCTCTCATTCCTTCCTGTCTGCTAATTACTCTTATGGTCTGTTACATGCTCTGGCGTACTTTTTTCTCTTTTATATGCTTACACCTACTGGGATTGCTATGTAGTGCTTTGCAATGTCCTGTTTATGGGGTGGTTCACCCCTTGTCTGTTAAAATGTATCTGTTTCTTTTTTCAATAAAAAATACAATTTTGAAAAAAAAAAAAGGCAATTTGATTTTTACCTAATAATAAATTGCCTGGTATTGGTGACATTTTACCCAAATCTAACATTTTTGCACGCATTTTCCCAACATATTTGCCTCATCTTTTTATAAAGCTGCATCCTCCTGTAAGCATGATGCATGATTGCACCTTTTCTCAAACCTAGAAAGAAGCCTAACCATCTTCAAAACTTTAGACTAATATCCCTCCTTAATTTTGAAATGACAGTTTAGGCAAAATAGTGGCTAATTGTTTTCTCATTGTAATCCCATTGCTTCTTAGCTCTGACTAAGTGGGTTTTGCAAAAGGCCAACAGGCCCCCAGTGGCAGCAGAAGGATGATAAATACGGTTAAATATGCTGACAATCATAAAATGCTGTCTTTAGATGTAGATAAGGTATTTGACAGAGTGCACTGGAGGTGCTTATCTAATATGATTGAAAAAAGTGAACCTGTCTAATATGTTGTCCGATACTTCCAAATATGCAAATATCTTCCACTACTGTTTGATGTACCCTATAAGTTTAATATAATGCCAATATTGAATCAGTACACAGTTTATGTTCGATCACTTAATTTTTTCTAGTGAATGCTGCTCTGTTGTTGATACGTTGCTATGTGTCCCTTGTTATTTATACAACATGTATACTATTATAATTCAATAAACATCTATTGTTGAAAGAAAAAAAAAATAATGGATGTCACTTGCCCGAGCTGGCCACTTTTACCAATGTTTTTTCAATAATAATGGAACCACTGGCAGTTGCTGTCAGAGCAGATCCCTTAGTGTTGGTGTTACCATAACAAGCTACCTCTATAAAACTGGGTTATTTGCTTTGGGTGTAATTCTTACATTTTCTTTTGTTTTTTATCCTTTTCTTTTGTATTAATATTTTTTATTTAGAAAAAGTTTAGCTTTAGTAAACAAGGAAAGAGAAACAAAACAAAACAAAAAAAAGAGTCACAAATAGTTTACACACAAGTGGATGTTGATGAACAATTACATTTCAAATATATATTGCAGATAGCAAAATGCATTTAAATAACTGTCAATAGAGATGAGACTTATCAGTAACAACGCTAGAAACAGTTCAGAATTAGCTGCAGCTAACAAAGTAAGGCACAGTAGGTTATTTGTCCAACCAGATCTTCCAAGATTTATCGAACAATGTACAGGAGAGAAGAGATGGACGAACATCGGCCAGGGCGGTTCGGGAACGTCAGCCGCAAATTTTCTCAAAAGTCAGCGAACCGCAAGTTCGCGGTGGGCCCCATTGACTTTAATGGGAGACGAACTTTAAAAACCTTTAGGTCATATTTGCAGCTACAAAAGACGTACTAGCTGTGCACAAATAGTCCCAGCACATGGACAATGTCATAACAGAAGTATTGAAAATTGGAAAAGTTGCCCTAATTTTTTTATTTTTTTTAACAGCAAAAAATTTTTTTTTTTTCCATAAATCAGCCAGAACTGACAGCAGCCGGTAAATACATGTCTAATACATATAGGGTCCATTCACACATCTGTAAAATGGGTCCGCATCCATTCCACAATTTGGCAGATACTTTATAGACCCATGGTTTTTAATTTCCAGTCTGAAAAATTAGGCATTCACAGGATAGAGAAGTAAGTGTCGGCCATTCCAGGCCCCAAAAATTATCCCACATGTGTTTACCTGACAGCTAAGAATGTAGTATTCTGTGGCTGAAGGTACATTAGGCGTTCACAGGATACAGAAGTAAGTGTTGGCCTGTATAGGCCCCAAAAATTAGCCCACATTGGTTTAACTGACAGCAAAGAACGTAGTATTTGATGGCTGGAGGTACATTAGGCGTTCACAGAAAAAATAATTGTCGGCCCTGAAAGGCCCCAAAAATGTGCCATTCAATGAACATGAAATGCCTTTTATGCGGCTGTATGTAGCGAAGCCAAGGACCAGGAATTGCTGTGGGTGGATGGCGGTCTGGCGGATATTTGTGGCCTGGCATGAGGAATTTCAATGAAACATGGTCTACTGGTCACATGTGTTGAATTCCTCAGAGATCCATGCCTCATTCCTATTTTTAAATGTGAAGTAGTCTACACTGTCATGAGCTAGGTGAGTGCGCTTATCGGTCACTATCCCCCCTGCTGCGCTGAACGTCCTTTCGGACAGGACACTGGACAGGGGGCAAGCCAACATTTCCATTGCAAATTGTGCAAGCTCTCGCCAGAGGTCAAGCCTGCCCACCCAGTAGTCCAGGGGTTCATCACTCCTCAGAGCATCCACATCGGCCGTTAACCTGATGTAGTCAGACACCTGTCGGTATAGGCGTTCCTTGTTGCTGGATCCGGAGTACAGCTGTCGATGGTTCAGCTGAAAGAAGGATCTCATATCGGAAGTGACCAAGACATCTTCAAGCCGCCCTCTTCTTGCAGGCGCTGTTGGATTGCTACCCGCAACTGTGTCTCTGTGACTGGAAATTCCTCTGCCAGCGCACGGAAAAGCAGAATGCAGCATTTCCCGCAGCAAGGCCTGGAAGCGCTGCATTCTGACCGCCCTCTGTGATTGTGGTAACATTTCCGCCATTTTGTATTTGTACAGGGGGTCTAAGTACGTTGCCACCCAGTACTGCTCCTTGGCCTTTATGCGTTTTATATGGGGGTCCCCCTTAAAACACTGGAGCATGTAGGCCCCCATTCGCACTAAACTGGAAGCGGTGTAGTGGCCTGCTTCCACCTCATCATCCAGGATAATGTGGTCCTCGTTTCCCCCCCCCCCCCCATCCACAGATAACACCAGGGATACAAGAAGAGTTTAAAGCATGCTCTTCTTGCTCCTCCTCATCCCCCCAGCACCATCCTCCTCTGACTCCTCTCCAGACTCCTGCTGTTGATTTGTCTCAGATGGAGTAGCACCCCCTGGGAATTCCTCCAACATTGCGACTTCCTCATCTTCCTGCTCCTGCTCTTCGACGGCTTGATCAATGACACGATGCAATGCATGCTCCAGAAAGAAGGCGTAAGGTCACTTATGGCGCCCTGGCCGTAACTTACCAGTTTGGTGATCTCTTTGAATGGCCGCAGAAGTCTGCATGCATCCCGCATGAGTAGCCACTGGCAAGGTGAAAAAAACCCAAGCTCCCCAGAACCTATCCTGCTGCCAAGTTCGAACAGGTAGTCGTTAACTGCACGTTTCTGCTAGAGCAGCCTATCAAGCATATGCAACGTTCCATCACGTCGGGCAGTCACAAATAAGACGCCTAAGGGGCAGGTTGTGTCGCAGCTGAATGTCAGCAAGGCGATCCAAGACTGTGTAAGATCTTCTTAAATGGCCTGAGATTTTCCTGGCCTGCCGCAAGGCGTCCTGGACCCCAGGGTATTTGGCAACGAATCTCTGCACCACCAAGTTCAGGACGTGTGCCATGCATGGCACGTGTGTTATTTTGCCCTGTTTCAGCACACTCAGCAGATTGTTGAAAGCCTATAAATAGTCAACTATTACAGGGTACCAGCTTCCAGATGATAGACTATATCTGAAATGGGGTATGGGGATAAGAGAGACCTCGAGCTCCCCAAGTCAAGAGGTACTCAATGGGGTAGGGGAAAGGGGAAGGGAATTGTTACTGGATTTTTGGGTACCGGTATCTATTAATTGTAATTCAACATAACATATAGATAAAAATAGTCTTTTATTTCATAAAAAAGTTAATACACAGACATACATAATGAAAAAACAAAAAACGAGATTGTTATACAATCAGAATTGACTAGGGTTCATCTGACACAATATTGAACTGTGGAGAGTAGTCGGGATGTCTCCACGGTTGGTTCTCTACATGTTTCGCGGGCTGAGCCGCTTCTTTAGGAGAAACAATAATTAATTAAAAACGATTCTATGGAATAGAACAGAATTGAATAAGTCACAGCATAATTTGTATAGATATTCACATCAACATCAAGATATGGGATATAAAAATGGGTAAAGAGGCGCTGGTGATCTTTTAGTTGGATATAAATATTAGTTGGTCACGTATTTTATAAAAATCATATATAAGAAAATTAACAGTATTATATATGAAACACATGCATTAAAAAGTATGCTTATTATATAACAACGTGCTTGTTAATATTTATGTCCCAAGTATTTGATAGTGTATAAATTATATAGATAAAATATTATTATTTAGGTGCAACAGACAAAAAAGTGCTTATTAGTGCATATACCTAAATAGTGCATATAGTGCATATACTTAATTAAAGTGCAAATGCTGACCTTAATTTTCCAATAAATTATTAAGTATTATAAAAGTGCTTGATATCTCCACCAATAAATTATATTCACATATAATAAATAAAGAAAAATAATAGTGCTCAAAAATTTGTGAAGAAGGTCTCTAAGATTCAGAATTTTTCATGCAATCAAATTGTGCGTTTTGTGATCTTTGATTCTTTCATTAAAAGGTGCTCCAAGTGCTGGGGTGTGTTACACGTGGCCTCTTACCAGCTTTCCACAGGTCACAAGGACCTCCAGCGCATGTGATCCCTTTAATTGGGTGGATCAAACCTCTCCTCGGTACTTTGTATATCCTGCTCCTACGTTACTTGAGGCGGACCATATAGTCCGTACATATAAAGATAGGAAAAAAGCCTCCAATAGTGAAATATTGTTTATTTGGTAAAAACACACATTAAGGATAACAATTTGCCTCTTACTCTTAGTTGTGCCCTCCTGGCACTGGGCACTTCAGCAGTATGGATCACGGGTGTTGGGAAAATATCCTCAGGGGATCTGCAGCTCCCTCATGTATCTCCCTCCCTGTTCCGTTTGTGCCGGTCGGCTTGCGTCCCAGCCACTGCCTCAAATGCCAGAGTCTCACCGGTGAGTATGGGAGACCTTAATATTATTGTATGGAATAGATATTTAAGAATATAGATTCGATATTGCTGTAAGTTATATCAATGTATAGGAAAAAGAAGAAGAAGTGAAAGGAAATAGAGAGAAAGGGGAAAGAAGAAGGGGGTAGGAGAAGGGAAAGGAGGAGGGGAAGGGATGGAAAAGAGGGGGGGAGGGGGGAGGGGAGGAGGGAGAAGGGGGGGGGGAAGGAGGTAGGGGTGAGAATCAAGGGTAAGGAAGGGAATAGAAAGAGAAACAGGAGAGAAGACAGAATATACATTGACAACTCATATTAGAATATGATAATAATCACCTTTCAAAAATATCACATAAGTTACAACCATGCAGAGAGGGTGTGAGGACTTGATAGCCGTGAGGTATAGGAGGTAGTTTAGTATCCAGCTTGAGAGTCTGGTCAATAGAAAGGCCTGGGGGGGCCCCCGTGGACTAAGTCCAACCAGGAGTGACCCCTAAATTTAGCCTATTCTTTGTCAGCCCAAATAGCCATACGATGGTCCGTAAGTTATGACAGTATCCCAAATAGTTTATAGGAAAGGGGATAATCCTGTAGAGAAATAGATATGCCAAGAATAAGTGGGATATCCCACAGTAAGAGGGTAAAGGTAGTGTGGGCAGTGTCTAATATGTTGTATTTGAGGTGAAAGGATGGCAATATAGGAAACATTACCAAAGTGCGCTAAACAAATAATGAACCAATGATTCAAAAATACATGGATGGTGTCCGGGTTGACACCAAAATCATATGCATTCAATCCAAACAAAAGTGCAAAAACTATAAAAAAGTCTTTCTTTTCAAATTGGAGTGAAGGTGAGGGAGTGTTGGGAGGTGGGTGGGGCCTCGTCCCAAAAAATGATCCAAAGTGGTTCTCAGTGGCCTGATATACACATGTGGACACCCAGTGTTAGGAGTGGACTCTTACCACAATGTGGAGAGATGTGAGCATGTGCTATGTTGTGTCCAGAAGTCCCAACTGATCAAGCTGACAGGGATGGCTCTCGGAATGGACCGGAACAATCAGCTGCTTCCAAAGTGGGGAGGGATCTGTAGGCTTCCAAGCAGGGGGAGATGCCTGATATCAGCCTCTTGTAATCCCCGTACAGCAGGACCTGCCTGGAACGCGACATCTGGACAGATGTCCGCGTCAGCCTCTTATGTGTCTCCAAGCGTCTGTGACGTCAGGACGCCGCAGTCGCAGCGCCTCGAGTCACGCGCCCAGTCCCTCCTAAGTGCGCATGCGCAATGGCGCAATCGAACTCCGCCGGATGTCTGGCGGGACCAGCGGATGTCCGCTGGTAAGGGGGACACATACCCGCTGAAGAGACCGGATCCAGCCGCACTGTCCCCAGGGCCCCATATCCAGACGACAACAGGAAACATCATAAACCATAGAAAACGTTTTTACAACAGTACAGCCCACAATACAACACGATCATATGGATATAAACATGTATATAAGTGGATATAACATGCATTTATACTTGAATTAGTCCAAATACCGAAGTACCGATATTGGGAATTTACATTATTACAATGTGCATAATTAATATCAGCGTATATAAGGACTCATTGAAAAAACAAAACACATAATGTGTTTGGACATCCATAGGAAAAAACAATGAAGGAAAACAATAAGAGGGGGAAAAACAAATATATATATATATATATATAGGAGATACATATATATTTGACAGTAGGGGGAAGAAGGTAACGGGGAGGAAAAGGGGGGAAAAAAGAAAAAGGAAAAAAAGTGGAAGATCAAGTCTGGTCCCAAAACCAAATAGGTATTAAAGAAAGGGCTTCTATGAAACAATTTCATTCAAGCCAGGGGGAGTATTGGCGTTCCACCTTTCAATCCACTGGGTCTCACGTTGGAGCAATTTTTGGTCCCAATTGCCCCCACGTGGATCCTCCGGTATGGCATCAAGAACAAAGAATTTGACTACCTCAGGGTGGTATCTGTGATATAGGCCAATGTGGCGCCCAACTGCTGTCAGTTTGCCCCCTGAGGAATAATACAAGCGGTCTCCTATTCTCTGGCGCAGTTCTCGTCTTAGAAAATTGTGGAAGATTGGGAAGGAAGGATTTTCCAGGCACATAGATAACTTAAAAGACAATTTTATTCAAATTCCATAACACATAACACTGGGGAGGGAAAACAAATGATCATAAGACAAAAAATTGAAAATATATAATAAAATTGACTGAAACCAAACTTGGCTAAGCAGTCAAATAGGTAACATACAGCAGTTCTACTCGATATAGTCATGCATAGTTACAATGCTATTAGTCACAAAATGCGACTATAGATACATATCGTTATTTGTTCGATCCGGATAGGAAAAGGGAGCAACAGGAAAAGGAATTATCAGAAAGTATCAAACATTTTACTATGAAAGAATTCCGAACACTACGTGACCTCATTCTGTTACTTGAAGAAAGCACCCCCTCGGACTCCCAATGCCCGAGTCAGGGAACCCAACCTATTTCTCCATTGATACATTCAACTAAGTTCAAACCCAAATCTACAAACTTTCCAGATTTGACCAGTAACCCAAATGTATGGGCCTTCCTTACTACATGTGTTGGGAAAATAAAAAGATGCCAATTAGACAAGAAACAAAGCAATCTTTCACACCAACAACTACAAATACTGACCAGACTTAAAAACCACCCTGACCTGGTTATTAAAACGTCAGACAAGGGTGGGAATGTGGTCTTAATGACAAAGCCATTCTACGAACAAATGTGCCTTGATATACTAACAAATTTGAATTGGTATAAAAAGATAACTTCCAGATTCAAAACCGAATACCTTGAGCTGATTGGATGGGCGCACCAATCGGCTCTAATTGATCAAGACACATATGACTTCTTGAATAACCGCTTCCCCAGACAAGCAACGTTTTACGCCCTACCTAAAACACATAAAAACCTTATATCTCCACCTGGTCGACCCATCGTCTCGGGCATTGGGAGTCTGACAGAATGCCAGTAGGTACATTGATTTCTTTTTATTGCCACATGTAACTAGCCTTCCATCCTATATCAAGGACACTTCCGATTTCCTTAAAACACTGAATGATATGGTCGTTCCTCTCAATGCCCTGCTCGTGACTCTGGATGTTGAGGCATTGTACTCCAGCATCCCTCACGAGCAGGGCATCGAGATGATACGTACCTTTCTATATGAACAGAATCATCGAACCTGGCCTTTCTGTGAATTTTTGTTACAATTACTTTCTTACATTCTCAATTGTTTTGTCTTTAACGGTTCCCACTACCTCCAGGTACAGGGCGTGGCCATGGGCACTTGTTGCGCACCGGTCTACGCCAACCTGTACCTGGGGGGTGGGAACGACAGATCACGTCTGATGACGTTTTATCTGAATTCTTCACCCATGTAGCCGTTTGGTTATGATATATAGATGACATATTTGTAGTATGGACAGGATCTAGACCCATGCTTGAGGAGTTCATTACAGCACTCAATGTGAACACATTCAATTTGAAATTGACGAGCATGATTAATCCATCTTATGTCACCTTCCTTGACCTTACAGTGCATAAATTGGAGAATGGACTCTTGAGTACGGATCTCTACCGTAAGGAAACCGCAGGAAATGTCATTCTGCGCGCTTCCAGTGTACACCCCCCGGCATTAATTCGAAGCATTCCGTATGCCCAATATGTCCGCCTCAGACGTAACTGTACGTCTGATGCTGATTTTAGAAAACAAGCAAATTTACTTCGTAACCGTCTCAAACACAGAGGCTACAGTAAACGCACACTCAGAGATGCATTTAACCGAGCTGCAGGACAGAATAGGAATGACTTGCTATTTAAGAAAAAAACAGTCCCCACTCAGCAAACCGTTAAATTTATCACAAAATACTCAGTACACACAGATGTTTTACGCTCCATCTTACAGAAACAATGGCATATACTCTACAATGACTCTATCATTAAAAAATACATTAGTGAATATCCTCAAATTGTATTCAAACGCACAACGTCATTGAGAGACCATCTTATGTCAAGTCATTATCAGCCACCTAAAATTAAATCTAGGTCCCCTCAAGGTACTTATAGATGCAAACATTGTGAGTTTTGCCCCTGGGTTGAGGAATCCACACATTATCTACTCCCTGATGGTGAAATCCTAAGACCAAAATTCAGAGCAGATTGTAGTATTCGAGGCGTAGTATACTTAATGTACTGCGCCTGCGGTACCTTTTATGTCGGAAAGACAATCAGGGAATTACGTCAGCGGATAAAAGACCATGTTTATGTATCAGCGGGGGGGAAAATGATCACACCAGTAAGTAGGCATATAGATCTTCACCATAGATTTAATCCTAGGAAGGCCAGGTTCTTCGTTCTAGAGATCATCCCCCAAGACCCCCGAGGGGGAAACTGGGATAAACGGATTCTCCAGAGGGAAACCCTCTGGATTGAACGTTTAAATGCCACCCAAAGGCCAGGGATCAATGAAATGCAATCCTACAAACCATTTTTGTAGGTCTAATCTTCAAAATCCAGTTGATATGCAAGATCATCATGTGTTTGTCTACATGCATTACCGGATTGTATGGTTGATCTTCTTTGGTGTGTGGACCCAGTACCTCTGTATGGCATCTATTTAACCTGCTAACACTCTTTGGTTGTTTATGGTCACAGTCTGTGGACAGCTTTTCCATTTAAATTAAATTTTCTTCCATCTATGTCCCCCTTTCTTTGAAGTTATATTGCAATGTGATTTATAGTGGGCCCAAATAAACTATATTGAGCGTACTGCTCATAGTACACCATCCAATTAGCTTCATTTTAATATAAGATATATGCTTCCCTTCTATTTGGCCTAATATATATTTGTTTATATTTATGTTCTTCTATATATGTACAAATGTAATACAGTTATCTGTAAATACTATTACAATATTACTGAATTGTCATTTTTTGAACCGATTACCTTCTTTGGTACTCGATTGTACAATGGTGATAAATAGTTATCTAGATTGATAAGTTTCTATTGTCATAATCGATATCGTTTTCTTTCTCTCTTTTATGCTGCAGTGGTGATCTATCCTGGGTTGTCGCTGATTGGGTTTTGCTTGCGCTGCGGACGGTGACCTGAGGTGGCGCTGTGGCGTGCTCCCTTGGAGAGTCCCCCTTGTTGACACATGTGCGGCCAGACAAGCCGCAGTGACGTGACGCACTTCGGGTGCTGACGTCCTGCGGCATAACGAGCGTGTGTGGGGACATTCGTGTCCCGCACACACGCTTGTTCCCTCCGTATGGACCCGCGTTTGCCGATGCGACCTCCGGTTCGCTCGGTATATCGCAAGGTTACGTCGGGGGGTGTGGCCGGAGCGGTGACGTCATCGACGAGCCGCTCGGGGTCCACACTATAAAGAGGCCATACACGCTGGCTTCAGTATGGCGGCAGTTCCCCATCCGGAGCGGACATCATGGAGGCATAGGACAGAGCTGAGATAAGGTATTTTCTTGGGCATAAATCGACTCAATTGTATTTTGCTAATCACTA
Source organism: Pelophylax lessonae (assembly GCF_965119305.1). NCBI lineage: Eukaryota > Metazoa > Chordata > Amphibia > Anura > Ranidae > Pelophylax > Pelophylax lessonae. Next base: position 155,348,582 of record NC_138773.1, read on the forward strand.
CCAAGAGTCTATAGAGTATACTTTAAATACTATTTTATTTACGTCCACTCCAGGCTACCGATACACCATTACCTGCTGGTATACTTTGCTGGCTTTTTCCACTGAATATATGGAGCTATGCTTTCATAGTGTAATGTCTGGTAAGACATGAGGCCCCTTTTGGCAATCCACATCATTTAACTACTATTCCTTTTTACCCTATTGCATGTCTCCACACGGTGTTTGGGGGGTGTATATTAGATCTTATCACAATTTGCCTGGAAATATATCTCTCGCTCTATAGTCCCCTATAGTCTCTCTGACTATATCTGATATTTAAATAAATATTAATTGATGTACTATTATGTCCTTACCTAGTTGGCACCCAGGCTTTACCACCCCTGGGCCAGTCCCTCTTGTATGATATCGAGCTCTGTACCTATCCATGAATGTCCCTTTGTTATTAACTATCATGTTTCTGCGGTGACGTTTGTCCTGCATAACAAATACACAGGTATGTATAAAACCAATTGCCTACTGGTATCTATATCATCCATTGATACCCTTTATATAAATTGCTATTGTGTGGTCCCCCACATGTGATCTTTTGGGAAGCTTCCGGGGTGCATTTTCCGTTGCACCCACGGGGATTTCATCACTCGCTCGTTTTGCATTGACCTAGTTAGTGATTGGATACCTCACCATGAACCTGCTTGTAGTTCTCAAACTTTATACGTTATTTATATGACACAATTTTGGAAATAACTGCATTACTAGTAATCATATATTTTTATTCCATACAGAATTATCCATTCTAATTACAAGCAGGCTCCAGACGAAGCCTCTATATGAGGCGAAACATGTTGAGCAATTTGAGCAATTGAACTACTACTCTTTGTCACCATTACCTGAGTATATAAACATGTATCTATAGTCACATTTTGTGACTAATAGCATTGTAACTATGCATGACTATATCGAGTAGAACTGCTGTATATTACCTATTTGACTTCTTAGCCAATTTTGGTTTCAGTCAATTTTATTATATATTTTCAATTTTTTGTCTTATGATCATTTGTTTTCCCTCCCCAGTGTTATGTGTTATGGAATTTGAATAAAATTGTCTTTTAAGTAATCTATGTGCCTGGAAAATCCTTCCTTCCCAATCTTCCACAATTTTCTATGTAGTAAACTCTAGGATTGGCACGTTTAATATCAAACTTATATGCTCAGATTGCTGCTATCTGATGGCATTTTTTCATTGAATGCAGTTCTCGTCTTGTTTTGCCAACATAAAAAGAACTACACTGACAGATCATTAGATAGATGACACCTCTTGTCCCACATTCACTGTGGCAACGAGGTGTCCACAATTCCCCATTGGGGAGTCGATATGTTGAACCCTCTAGTATCCAGGGGCAATGGGGGCAATCCCGACAAGGGAAGGTGCCCCTAGTGCCTATGGAGCGAGGTCTGTCAGTGGTATAATGGCTATGGACCAACTGGTCACGAAGTGATGTAGCCCTTCTAAAGACCAGTTCTGGGGTATCCCTAACGTAGTTCCTTAAAATATGATGATCAGTAAGTAGGTGCCAGTGATGGGTAATCACTGAGCGTAGTTGTTGATGATGAGCTGAATATTTTGTAATCAGTTTGACTGTTTGAGGTGTATCAGGCTGTCTGGATGGGTACAGCAAAGACGATCTGTTCCTGGCTCGGGCCTTATTAAAGGCCTTCCTAAGTATAGTGTGGGAGTAGCCCCTTTGGAGGAGGCGCTCCCGAAGGGCATTGGCTTGTGTATGGAAATCATCATCTCTCGTACAATTTTGCCTTAGGCGTAAGTATTGAGCGAAAGGGATACTTTGTATTAATGGTTGAGGATGTGCGCTGGATGCATGTAATAAAGTATTACCTGCAGATGGTTTCCGGTAAAGGTCCGTAAAAATAGTGCCATCCTCAGATTTTAAGATGGTGAGATCCAAGAAAGTGATTTGAGATCTATGACATGCATATGTAAATCGTAGATTCCAATCATTTCTATTTAACTTCTCCAGAAATACATGTAGCATCTCAGTAGGGCCTGTCCAAGCCAGGAGCAGATCGTCTATATATCTGTACCAAAAAGGCACAAATAGCAGGTAGTCTGCATAATTATCATTGGCAAAAATAAACCTCTCCCAGCCCCCCAGGTAGAGATTCGCATATGACGGTGCACATGTGGTCCCCATGGCCACGCCCTGCCTCTGTAAAAACATATCCTCCATAAATGTGAAATAGTTGAAGGTGTTTAGCCTCCATGTTGATCTATCCTGTTCCATCAGGAATTCACTAATTACCTTGATGCCCCGTTCCTGTGGGATGCTGGAGTACAAAGCCTCCACATCAACCGCAACGAGTAGGGCATTTTGGGGGAGCTGAACCCCTTCTATATGTTTGAGGAGATCTGTGGTGTCTTTAATATAGGAAGGCAGGGAGTGGACATGGGGAGCAAGATGTGAGTCGACATATTTGCTGGCACAGTCCGTGAGGGAACCTATGCCAGACACGATAGGTCTACCTGGGGGGGGAGGAGAGGCATTTGTGTGTGTCTTGGGAAGTGTATAAAAGGTCGATATTCGAGGGAATTTAGTGAATAGAAACTGGTAGGTGTCTTTATCGATAAGACCTTTTTGCCAGGCATCAAGGATAATACAGTTGTATTCCTCACGGAAGCCCTGTACCTCCATGGCGAGATTTTCTGATACCAATCTTCGTTGCTCAGAACATCTAAACACATTTTTTGATACTGTGTATGGGACATAATAACAATGTTGCCCCCCTTATCGGAGGGCTTAATTACTATGTCCTGTCTTTTTTGTAGTCTCTTAAGGGCTAGGTTTTGCTCAGGGGTAAGATTGGAACCGGGGTTTACCCAGTTGGTCTTTTTGAGGTCTGCAATGGAGTGATGTAGGAAAGACCAAATGGTAGGACACGTCATAAGGTCAGGAAATTGTGTTGATGGAGGTTTAAAGGTCCGTTTGGAAACAACATGTTCCGTGGGACTAGCAACCGTGGAAGGGGGGGAGGTCGAGGTGGATTCATCAGGGCCATTACTTTCATCATAGAGCAACATGAGGTCACGTAAAGCTCTAAATTCAGCCATTGAGAAGTGTTTCGTCCGTTGGGTCAATTAATTTTCTAGATGAAGGTTTTGTCTGTCTTTATCAAAAATAAACTTGTAGGTCAAGTTTCTCGAAAATAAATAGATCCTTAATGGTATCCATAACATTGATAGAATCAAAGGGGCAGAAGCCGAGGCCTAAATAGAGGACTGAGGTTTCGTCCTGGGTGAGGGGATGGTTAGTGAGATTGATAATATTTAAGCCTGTGGATTCGTGGGGGAGGGGGTGTTTGGAAGTGGTGGAATGGGTGCTTGTGTTTTGGGAAAGTACATGTCTAGGTTGCCCTGTGACTTTCGGTGTTCGAGTAAAGCTGGGTCTAAAAAAACCATCGTCAGCTAGTGTAGGGGTACGGGATGTGCTAGCTATAGAGTTGAGTGCCTTGGGGATGGTGTTGTGTAACGTGGCATTAGTCTTGGGTTGTTTACTGGCTTTTTTGCCCTTGGGGTCGTTGGGTGAAATTCCAGGATGAGACCGTTTCCTCGAGGTCCCTTGGTTAAATTGACCTATAGGTCTAGACTGACTATGTAACGAAGAGACCGAGGAGACAGAGGAGTCTGATTCTGTATATTCATAGGTTTGGGGAAGATTGTGGGAACGGGGAGGACCCCTTCTTCCCACAGATCTTCCTGACCATTTGTATGCATATCCTTCAGAGAAGGCTAGTTGATCTTTAATAAATTTGTTTTGTTTCTTAGAAATTATATCTTTGTTTAGATTTTCAATTTTGTCTCTTATTTCTTTCCATTTGGCAGGAAAAGACGGAAGCTCCAAAATGTGTTTGTATTTTTCTTTCAAGTTTTCAATTTCTTTGTCTAATACGGTAATGTCATCTAAATATTGCTTTCTTAACACTTTCATAAGGTCTGAACTGCATTGGGTCAGACATTTTTCCCACTCCTGCTTCAGGGTTGCCGTAGGTTCCCTGATGGTGGGAAAAATCTGTACCCGTAGACCTATAGGGCAGATTTCCTGATCGATATAATATTTAAAATACTCTAAATGCCAGTATAGATTCGACTTACGTTTAAGCAGACCAAAGATTTTGTTATAGAAATGTTTGGAGTCTTCCTCAATTTTTCTACCTGTTAGGCAAGAGGTATGAATGCCCGTCATGAATCCTGTCCACGCTGTCCCAAGAACGTCCATGGTGGTTAACCCAGGTTATGGGGGTACAGACTGGAATAGAGAGAAAAGAGGACGGGGGAAGAACAAACAAAAAGGAAAAGGGGGGGGAAATGGAAAAAAGTAAGGGGAAGGGGGAAGGTTGGGAGGGAAGGCTAATGGATGTCAATTTCAATGAGTCCTACAATAGAACTAAAACATTCAATATAAAGATTAGTTATAAAGGCTGAGGGGGCCTTGTGGCTTTTGGTGAGAACTCCGAAACCCGGTTCCCCCCAAAAAAGGGAAAGGAATTCGGGGTCAGGATGTGCAAACAAAAAACCACGAAAATGGTGTATTATCCATTTTCTTCCCCCTACTGTCAAATATATATGTATCTCCTATATATATATATATATATATATTTGTTTTTCCCCCTCTTATTGTTTTCCTTCATTGTTTTTTCCTATGGATGTCCAAACACATTATGTGTTTTGTTTTTTCAATGAGTCCTTATATACGCTGATCTTAATTATGCACATTGTAATAATGTCAATTCCCAATATCGGTAATTCGGTATTTGGACTAATTCAAGTATAAATGCATGTTATATCCACTAATATACATGTTTATATCCATATGATCGTGTTGTATTGTGGGCTGTACTGTTGTAAAAACTTTTTCTATGGTTTATGATGTTTCCTGTTGTCGTCTGGATATGGGGCCCTGGGGACAGTGCGGCTGGATCCTGTCTCTTCGGCGGGTATGTGTCCCCCTTACCAGCGGACATCCGCTGGTCCCGCCGGACATCCGGCGGAGTTCGATTGCGCCATTGCGCATGCGCACTTAGGAGGGACTGGGCGCGTGACTCGAGGCGCTGCGACCGCGGCGTCCTGACGTCACAGACGCTTGGAGACACATAAGAGGCCGACGCGGCCATCATGGCGGCGTCGGCGTCTTATGCACCATGCGGAGAGGACGATTGTGAGGCAGCCCATCAGGTAATACAACATATTAGACACTGCCCACGCTACCTTTACCCTCTTACTGTGGGATATCCCACTTATTCTCGGCATATCTATTTCTCTACAGGATTATCCCCTTTCCTATAAACTATTTGGGATACTGTCATAACTTACGGACCATCGTATGGCTATTTGGGCTGACAAAGAATAGGCTAAATTTAGGGGTCACTCCTGGTTGGACTTAGTCCACGGGGGCCCCCTCAGGCCTTTCTATTGACCAGACTCTCAAGCTGGATACTAAACTACCTCCTATACCTCACGGCTATCAAGTCCTCACACCCTCTCTGCATGGTTGTAACTTATGTGATATTTTTGAAAGGTGATTATTATCATATTCTAATATGAGTTGTCAATGTATATTCTGTCTTCTCTCCTGTTTCTCTTTCTATTCCCTTCCTTACCCTTGATTCTCACCTCTACCTCCCCCCCCTTCTCCCTCCTCCCCTCCCCCCTCCCCCCCCTCTTTTCCATCCCTTCCCCTCCTCCTTTCCCTTCTCCTACCCCCTTCTTCTTTCCCCTTTCTCTCTATTTCCTTTCACTTCTTCTTCTTTTTCCTATACATTGATATAACTTACAGCAATATCGAATCTATATTCTTAAATATCTATTCCATACAATAATATTAAGGTCTCCCATACTCGCCGGTGAGACTCTGTGATGATCCTGCCGCCCCCATTGGCCAGTCCTGTCCTATGGTGACCTCAGGTAACTTGGACATTTCTCCCCACTTGTTATGGGCTCCCATATCTTGATGTTGATGTGAATATCTATACAAATTATGCTGTGACTTATTCAATTTTGTTCTATTCCATAAAATCGTTTTTAATTAATTATTGTTTCTCCTGAAGAAGCGGCTCAGCCCGCGAAACATGTAGAGAACTACCGTGGAGACATCCCGACTACTCTCCACAATTCAATATTGTGTCAGATGAACCCTAGTCAATTCTGATTGTATACCAATCTCGTTTTTTGTTTTTTCATTATGTATGTCTGTGTATTAAATTTTTTATGAAATAAAAGACTATTTTTATCTATATGTTATGTTGAATTACAATTAATAGATACCGGTACCCAAAAATCCAGTAACAATTCCCTTCCCCTTTCCCCTACCCCATTGAGTACCTCTTAACTTGGGGAGCTCGAGGTCTCTCTTATCCTTATACCCCATTTCAGATACACTCAGCAGATTGGCCCTGTTGTCGCACACCACATTACCAACTGTCAAATTCAGCGGTGTCAGCCACTGATCTGCCTGTGAACGCAAAGCTGAAAGGAGTGCAGGACCAGTGTGGCTCTTGGCTTCCAGGCACAACAGACGCAGCACATCATGGCATCGTCTCACCTGACATGTGGAATAGGTTCTGGGGATCTTGGGCGGCGCAGTGAAAGAGACGGTAGCAGCGGTAGAGGAGGAGTCAGCCGAGGAGGAGAGGGAGGATGTAGGAGGAGGAGGAGGAGAAGAAGAGGCAGGCCAGCTTGCAATCCACGGCGGTACAACTAAATCTACACGGGTGCCACGGGTTACATGCTTGACGGCCGTCAGAAGGTTCACCCAGTGGGCAGTAAAAGTGATATACCTTCCCTGCCCGTGTTTGCTAGACACTGTGTGCCAGAGATATATTCACTTGCTGCTGAACATGGCCATACAGCTGTGGAATGCCCTTCTGCGAGAAATATTTCCTGCCTGGGACCTTCCATTGTGGTGTTCCAATGGCCACAAATTTACGAAAGGCCTCAGAGTCCACCAGTTGATATGGCAGTAGTTGGCGGGTTATCAGTTCCGACAAGCCAGCAGTCAAACGTTGGGCAAGAGTGTTATCCGGCGTCATCATTTTTTTCCGCTCCAATATTTGGACCACAGAAGCCTGCCTTTTTCCAGAACAACGTGACGACTGCATCATGGAAGGTGGAGTGGAGGGCAAATGTGAGGAGAGAGGAGAAGGAGAAGGAGAAGGGGCTGGACAGTGAGAGCCTGGAGTGTGGCTTTGTGGGTTCTGACGGTGTTGCTCCCACTGGGCTCGGTGATGGGAGTTCAGGTGCCTTCTACCTGTTAGGCAAGAGGTATGGCGGTTGTCCCTAGGTGAGTGTTGGGCTTACCGCGAATTATGCGTTGACTGCAAAGGCTGAAGATGGCAACACTGTTGTCAGCAACGGACACATTAAAAAAAACCCACACTGCTGAGCCATGTGCTGGCATCCTGGGAGCGCCAGATGTGACTGTACATGGTTGATGGCTCGCTCCTGATACATTTGCAGTCTGCTTTGTACCTCTTGTGCAATGCAAGTTCTGCCTGCCTCTCCTCCCTATCTGCCGGTCCATCTCTCCCTCTGAACTCCCTTCCTCTTCCTCTCCTGTGGCCACCCATGTGACGTCCATAGACTTGTCACCATCCACGTCACCTTCCCCACCACTAACATTCGAGATCTCGGAGTAGGCAGCAACAGCGGGGACCAACCTCCTTGGGCTGATCTGGGTACTGTTGTTAGACTGCTGAGTGGCGGCTGTTGCTACCTCCTCTTCCTGATCCGATTCCAACAATGGCCGTGCATCGCAAACCTCTTGTGATGGATAGGAAAATAATTCCAGTGACTCAAGCGGAGGGTATGTGGTGGTGGTGGTGTCTTTGGGGGTGCACACAGCAGAGAGTGAAGAGGGTGCAGATAGAGAGGATGAGGAGGGTGCAGAAGAGGAAGGCTGAGTGAGCCACTCAACCAAGTCTATCACACCAGTTGTTGAAAAAAATGGCCAGTGAGTTTGGCACTGTGTGTACAAGACTTTACTCAGCAAAAGAGGCAATATTGTTGCAGGACACAAATACACTTGTAAAAGTATACTCAGATAAAACCCTGCTTCACTGTGTGGTATTGGGGGGGGGGGGCACAGGTTTATTACAACAGTTCTACAAATAATTGGCCAGTAACTGTTGTCACTGTGCGTAGCACAGTCAACACAGCAAGAGAGGCCAACATTTTGCAGGACTAAAATACACTCTTAGAAAAGTATACTGTTAAATAACACTGCACTTCAATATGTGGTATTGGGGGGCCACTGGTCTATCACACCAGTTGTTCTAAAAATTGGCCAGGGAGTTTGGCACTGTTTGTAGTATTGCTGCAGCAATGCTCAGTCCCCACACCTGTCACAATGCTGCACAGTGCACAATAATACTACTAATCCACTATAATATGCTTTCTACAAAGTATATTGTACTGTGGATTACCCTCTCCCCCTTTTTACCAAAAAATTTGCTTCCCTTTAAATGACTTTTGTGGTCATTAACAGAGCGATTTCTGTTGCTGCAGATGCCGATCTCTAACTGCCCATAAAGCACAGACTGGATACCTGACCCTATACTGAAGAGACTGTAATAGACCTATACCGACATTGCAGCCCTTTAAATGACTTTTGTGAAAATTAACAGAGTGATTTCTGTCACTGCAGATGCAGATTTCTAACTGCCCCTAAAGAACAGACTGGATACCTGACCCTATACTGAAGAGAGACAGGACCTATAACGAAATACCAGCCCTGAAAATGACTTTTGTGGACATTAACAGAGCAATTTGTGTGACTGCAGTCGATCTCTAACTGCCCCTAAAGCACCGACTGGATACTGTACCTGGCCCTAACCTGAAAAGATACTGGTAGACCTATACCGAAATACCAGCCCTGAAAAGGACTTTTGTGGATCTTCACAGAGCTATTTGTGTCTAGCAAACTCTCCCTCATGAGCACAGCAGACCTCTCCCTACACTGGCAAAATGCGGAGTGTGTAAGCCGACAGCTCAGGTCTATTTATAGGGTAGGGGGCATGTCCATGTGCTGAAATGTTTCAATTGGCTGTCCTGTTACACCTGACAGCTGTGTCATGGGTCAAAGTTCTCTCCAATGTAAACTAATATGGCCGACGCAAACAACGCCATGTGTTTGCAAAATTGGCGGGTAGCGAACAAGCAAAATTTGCCGCACACCGACCGCCGGGCGAACCGCAAGGCCATCTCTACAGGAGAGGGTGTTGATGGCTAAAAGGCATTTAAACGTGTGATTTTGTTGGACTATCAGTTATACGACAGTCAAATTGACAGATGTGATGGCTTTCCAGTTGCGAAGTACCAGATTGCGAGCAGCTAGTAACACAGGAGTGATGACCAGTGTAAAGGAATGTGGGTACTTCCCCATATCTTTATGAAGTATCGCTAAAGCAGGACTGGGGCATGAAATGGTAACCGTAATGACTGAGATTAGTTGGAACACCTGGTTCCAAAAACTTTTCAGACTTGAGCTCTCCCAGAAAAGGTGAAGAAGGTGTCCCTTCTGGCCGCATCCACGCCAACATAGGGGAGATGTAATTGGGGATGGGGAGTAAGTGGCCAGCCTGCAAGGTGTATATTGCCATCTATTATGTATAGGATTGAGCGAACCCTGACTGTACTGTTCGGGTTCGCACCGGACTTTTGGGTATTCGGTACCCGGCCCAGAACCTGAACATTTCACTGTATGTTTGGGTACTGTCCATTGTTCGGTAATGTTATTTGATGTTTTGGCACAGTTTTAATGGCGCAGTTTCAACAGGTGCAAGGCAGCCAATCAGCAAGCGTTTAACTAGCGTGCCCTAGAAGCCATCACAGCCATGCCTACTAATGGCATGGCTGTGATTGGCCAGTGCAGCATGTGACCCAGAGTCTATATAAGCTGGAATCAGCGCCGCGCATCACTCTGCTATAACTATACTAGGGAGAGGTTCCTGCTGCTTTTGCTGGGGAGAGATTACTGCAGGGTCAGGCTGGAGATTGCTTTGAGGGAAAGCATAGGAACAATCTTCTTTAATCATACAGCAATCTACATTGATTGTATTGTGTGGGGGTGCAGTGCACGATCTTTATGCCCTGACCTGAGGAGGAGAAAGGAGAAGAAAAAAACTTTTATCAGTCTGTTAGGTGGGCAGCGTGCAGTGCTGCACATTTAACCACTTTACGACCGCTCACATTGCTGCTACTGCGGCAATGTGGCTCGTTATCGTCCAGCAACATAGACCTACATCGCTGGACTCCTCCCCTTGTGGGCGGCGCGCGGGCGCCGCCAGAGGCTCACTCCCGCTGTATTCAGTTACAGTGGGAGTCGGGCCTGGGGAGGAGCAGCGGTGATCACCGCTGCTCTTCCCCGATCATCGGGGATTGAGTCTGGAGATCCGCCCGCTTGTGTAAACAAAGCGGGCGGATCTCCTAAGTGACAGGCAGGGTCAGATTGCAGGATTCAGCATAGCTGAACCTGCGATCTGTCCCTGTGTCACATAGTCCCCTCCCCCCACACACGTTAGTAAGCACCAGGCATACATTAACCCCTTGATCACCAATAAAAATTAACCCCTTCCCTGCCAGTGTCATTTTTACAGTAACAGTGCATATTTATAGCACTGATTAATGTAGTAATGTCACTGGTACCCCCAAAAGTGTCAAAAATGTCAGTCAAGGGTCCTATCTGTCCGCCGCAATGTCGCAGTCCCGCAAAAAAAATCGCAGATTGCCGCCAGATCGCTGCCATTACTAGTTAAAAAAAAAAAAATAAAAATGACATAAATTTCCCGTAGATAGTAGCTACGATAACTTTTGCGCAAACCAATCAAAATACGCTTATTGCAATTTTTTTTTTTACCAAAAATATGTAGCAGAAAACAAATAGGAAAAAAAGTTAAAAAATTTAGATTTTTACATTTTGGGGGGCGGAATTTCATATAAACAAATGTGAAAAATGTTGTTAGTTTTTCAAAACTGTCGCTCTTTTTTTGTATATAGCGCAAAAAGTAAAAATTTCACAGGTGATCAAATGCCACCAAAAGAAAGCTCTATTTGTGCGGAAAAAGGGACATACATTTAATTTGGGTACAGCATCGCACGACCGCGCAATTGTCCGTTAAAATAATGCAGTGCCGAATCGCAAAATATGACCTGGTCAGGAAGGGGGTAAAAGCTTCCGGTCTTAAAGTGGTTAAAAATACGCTCATTGAGAATTTATTTGTCAAAGACATGTAGCTAAATACATTTTTGCCTAAATATATGACAAAAATTGAATATATTGGATATTTTTTAACTGTCAAAGTAGAAAAATATTGTTACTTTTTCAAAATTGTCGCTTTTTTTATTAATATCGCAAAAAATGAAAAGCACAGAGGTGATCAAATACCACCAAAAGAAAGCTCTCTTTGTGGGAAAAAAGGACGTAAATTTTGTTTGGGTACGGCGTTGCATGACCGCGCAATTGTCAGTTAAAGTCGCACAGTGCCGAATCGCAAAAAGTGGCCTGGACGTAAGACAGCAAAATCCTCCGGTGGTAAAGTGGTTAATGCAAGCTCAGTGCATATGTGTCTGCTTAATCTGCATTTAAAAAAGAAAAACATTTTTTTCCTTCATATTTAACTTTGACACACAGTGTTTAGACAGACACTGCTTTTCTAACCTGCTCTTCAAAAAGCACCAATGTAAGGGGAAAATAATTATTTTTCAGTATTTAGGGAAAATAAATAATTTTTCAGTTTTTCATTCAAATGTTTTTTTTTTTTATTCAATAGCGGAATAGAACAACAACAGTATCCAACCTGTTAGACGAGCGGTGTGTAGCGGCCATTTTCTGCAAGCTCAGTGCATATGTGTCTGCATTAAAAAAAGGAAAAAAACTATTTTTTACTGTGACTTACAGTGTTTAGACACTGCATTTCAAATCTGCTATTCAACAAGCACCAATTAAGGGGACAATTATTTCAGTCATACGTTACAGTGTGATACACCCATTGCATACTGTTGTTGTATTCCACTTTGCAATAAAAACCAATTTAGGGGTGGTCAGCTCAAATGGGACCATTGATACACATTTCAGTTCTCAGAAATCCATGAATGCCACAACCTCCATTTTCCATCAAATTCTTTTACCCTGCCCGCCTTATGTGCCAGGATACTTTCGTATACCTGGTTAGTCCTGACCAAGTCTAAAACTGCAGATACGCTAGGTGTCTCAACCTCTTTCCATTTTCGGGTTATCAAATTTCCAGCGGCTAGCAGGATGTGTGAGACCACACACCAACAATCCTTAGGGAAACGATCAATACCCACATTCAGAATGGCTAATGCTGGAGAAGGTCGGGTGAGGACGCCTGTGATGTCCGAGATAATAGAAAATAGCTTGTTCCAAAAACTGGTCAGGTTTTTGCAAGACCAAAAGACATGTTTAAGGTGGGCTACCTCCCCACAACCCCTCCAGCACAGAGGTGAATATGCTGGTATGAACTTGGAAAGTTTGTAGGGTGTGAGATACCAACGCAGGTTAATTTTTTGAGAGAGTTCCCAATGATTCACACAAGAGGAGGCGGATCTGATGGAGCGAAAAGCACTACACCATTGATCATCTGTGTAAGTCTCTGCCAGATCAGCCTCCCATTTAACCAACGGGGTTGATTTATGGAACACCATTTTCTGCTGTAGGCAATTGTAAAATAGAGAGGTACCTTTAGCCGCACGGGAAGTACCCAATAAAAACAGCCAACCCGAGGACGGGAGGTAGACGTGTGGGGAAGACAGTGAGTGAAGCATATGGGATACTCTCATGTATAGGAAGAAGTCGTGGGGGGGAGATCATATGCGACCTGTAGTTGGGAGAATGGTTTCAGAACATCTCAGTTTAGTATATCATCAATTGTGGACATGCCTTTCGCAATCCAACTTCGAAGAGATATATGGGGCATAACTATTTCTAAGACGTGGATAGGCACAGGCACTTTTACCAGCATAGAGGGGTCTGATGTGGATGAGGCAAACTCTCTCCAAGCTTGGAGAGAGGCTTGGACCGATAACGGTAGGTCTTTCAAGGATAAGGGGCGCCACCTATCTGCCAGGAGCACTGATCGCAGGGGGAAGGGAGCACAGAACTCTGCTTCCATAGCACTCCAAGTGGTCCCGTGCGCAGGCGAAACCCATGCACGCCACTGGGCCAAGTGTGATGCGAGTAGATAGTCCTTGACGTCTACCATGCCCATTCCCCCCGCGGACCAATGCCTGACCAGAAGAGCGTGCCTGCTCCTCGGACGTTTGCCCCTCCACACCAGTCCCTTGAGGGCAGCCTGGAGCTGCACAATAAATCTACGGGGAATAGGAAATACCAGAGTTCTAAATATGTAAAGAATTTGGGGCAAGAGAATGATCTTAAATGAGGCAAGACGGCCCGACTATGTAAGTTCTGTTTTAGTGATACGGATGCATTCAGTAGCTATTTTAGTGATTAGAGGGGGCAAGTTGGCCTCCACCAGTTGAGAGGATTTGGGAGTTAGGTGGATTCCCAAGTAAGGGATATTATGCGATTTCCATGTGTAGGGATATTGTGTGTGCAGGGAGTGGCATAGCTGCGAGGGGATGGCCATCGGGAGGACCAGCGATTTCGAAAAGTTAACCTTATAGTATGACACCAACCTAAATCTTTGTAGTATCTCATGAGTTGCAGCCAAAGACCTAGCAGGGTCAGACAGGAAGATGATGACGTCATCCGCAAATAGATTCACTACGTGATGCCTATTACCGATGCGGAGACCGCTGATCGCTCCCGAGGACTGGACCGCCTCCGCCAGTGGCTCAATTAACAAATTAAAAATGGAAGGGGACAGCGGGCAGCCCTGCCTTGTGCCATTAGTAATGGAAAAAGGTTGAGAGAGCATATTGGAGGTATAGACTCTGGCGGATGGATTCGAGTACAATGCTAGAATCGCTGAAGCGATAGGGCCACTGAAGCCATATTTTAGCAACACCTGAGACATATAGGCCCAATGGACTCGTCGAATGCCTTCTCCGCATCCAGCGACAGCAGCAGAGAAGGCACCCGACCAGAGCCAGCCTTTTCGATAAGGCCAATCACTCTTCTCGTTGTGTCAGAGGCCTGACGACCCCGTACGAACCCAGTCTGGTCTGATTGAATCAATTCAGGCAAGATAGGGTGCAGCCGCAACGCAATAACCTTAGCATATAATTTTACATCGGTATTTAATAAGGATATTGGCCTAAAATTGGGGGGAGACGTAGGGTTTAGGCAATGTCACAACGTAGGCCTGAAGCATTTCTTGCGGTAGAGAGGCAGAGGATACAGCAGTCTCGAACACTGAAGCCAAGTGTGGGACAAGCGCATCACTAAATTTTTTGTAATAGAGATTTGGTAGGCCGTCAGGGCCAGGAGACTTCCCACATGGCAACAGGCGAATAGCCGTCGCTATCTCCAGCGGTGAGATAGGAGCATTGAGAGCTTGGAGCTGGTCAGGGGTAAGGCGAGGCAAGTTAATGGAAGACAGGAAATCAGAAATGGATTTAGCTGTAGGTTGGGGAGTGGAGGGATCGTCTCCTAAGTTGTACAGGGAGCTGTAATAGCTTGCAAAAGAATCAGCGATTGCCTGTGGATTCATAGGTTTCGCATTTGTGACAGGGTCTATCAAATAGGCAATTCTATTTTTAACCCGCCTCGCCTTCAAACGATTGGCTAACATTTTGCCTGCCTTATTGCCTTGCGAATAGTGGGAGAGTCTCAGGGCCCTGAAAAATCTATCTTGGTTTGCCACCAGCATCTGCCTGAGGTCCGACCGAAGCTGGGAGAGCTGTTGAGCCAGAGCCTGTGACGGGGAAGCTTTATTCAGTGGCTCCACTCTCTTGATCTCGTTCAGAATGCGGTCGAGCTGCTGACTCCTCTGCCTTTTAAGTCTAGCACACAGTTGTATCAAGATACCTCGTATGTAGGCTTTATGTGCGCACCACACCACTGTGGGGTCCGCCACAGAGCCAGCATTTTCATTAAAATAATCTTTTATACATTGTGCAATATACTGAGCATGTTGAGGAGAGTCCAGGACCTGGCTGTTTGCTCTCCACAGATATGCAGGACCAACCACCCCACTCTCTCGTAAGACTACGGAGACCGGAGCGTGGTCCAACCAGGTAATGGTGTGTATCTCCGCAGATATTGCAGACTGGAGCAAATGTTTATCAACTAGGATCATGTCTATTCGTGAATAGGAGTTATGGCGTTGGGAATGATAGGAGTAGTCTCTTTCGCCCGGGTGTAGACACCTCCAGGAATCGTACATATCCATAGAATGTAGTAAAGGTTGCAAGGCGGGAGGGGTACGACGGGGCACTGATGTGGTATCCAGCTGTGGGTCAGAAGTGATGTTAAAGTCCCCACATATCACAATGGAACCCCGTTTAAGTTTGGTAGCCAAGCGGAATATTTTCCTCCAAAAACGGAGCTGATGCATGTTGGGGGAATATGCGTTTATCAACGTGAGTGGCATGTTATTTACTTCGCAAAGAGCTATGACATAGCGTCCATTGGGGTCCACAATGAGGTCTACTAAGGAAAAAGCCACAGAGTCGCTGATCGCAATCAGTACTCCCTTCCTTTTTTGAGATGCTGACGCCTGAAATACATGTGGGAAGTTCCTGTGAGCAATGGCGGGAGCAGAGGTCTGCTGCAGGTGGGTCTCCTGGACACAAAGCACATCGCACTGAAGCTTCAGTGCCTCAGTCCACATAGATGTCCGTTTAGCCGGATGATTTAGGCCCCGGACATTAAAAGATGTTATCTTAATAGTCAAGGAATAATAGTAAGAAGATGGCGAAAGTACCTGTAGCAAGTTGCATCAGAGGATCATCCGAATGGAGGGCAACCGTACCTTTAGGAGACACGTAGGGATCAAGGCTTACATCTGTCCGATGGAACATCAGCGATCCAGGCAACCATGAAGTGAGCTGACCAGGAGTTTGCAAGGGAGAAGGAATCTCATAGGGAGAGGAAACATAGGGAAAAAACACAAAAACAGTCAATAAAAAGGTGAGAGTACACTCAAAAGCAGTTTTGCTGCACATCGTAGTGGAGGGGTAGAAGTAACAGTGGTCTGAGTAGCCATATACCCAGAGACAATTAGGTGTGGTTGCTTTGAGGCGGCAAACCCTTGGAAAATTTCTTCCCCTTTTTCCCATATGAAACCGTCTTCCGGGAGTGGGGAGACCCGATCGGGGGGTTCAGGAGGAGCCGCACCTTGCGTTGGGAGAATGCCCCATGCCTGTAGTAGATCTAAACCTTCCTGCAAGGACATAACAGTGTGAGCTTTGTTGTTATATGTCACAGTCAGTTTAACAGGGAACCCCCATTTGTAGATGATAGCATGATTCCTAAGAGCTTTGGTAAGCGGTTGGAGGTTCCTCCTTTTCTGTAGGGTATGCTGAGATAGATCAGCAAAAAGCTGGATCCTGGCATATCTATCCGGGATGGGAGTCATCTTACAGAATTCTGACATCAGGTGATCTTTCACATGGAAAAAATGAACCCTCATGATGACGTCCCTAGGTATGTCCTCAGAAAGGTGAGAGGGTTTATGGAGACGGTGTATACGGTCAATCACCAATTCAGAGGAGGGAGTGGATGGAAGTATTGCCTGGATAAGATCCCGGGCGTAACGCTCTAGGTCACTGGGCTGTACCGATTCGGGGATACCCCGAATCTTGACGTTATTACGCCGTGATCTATCCTCCATATGCGCTATTTTATTTTTCAGTTTATCAATTTCCTCCTCGTGGCTGTAATGGGAGTCTATCAGTTTGTTGTGGGATGCTGCAAATTCCCTCATCTTAGTCTCCACCTTGTCCATGCGTCCCCCCAAGGCCTTGACCTCCCCCTTGAATGATTTGACACAGTCCATCAGGTCTGCATGCATAGAAGCCCTGAGAGACATCATCATGTCCTTCAGCTTCAGTTCTGAGACCGGCCGGTCACTAACTGGGAAGGAGTCTATGTTGGCAGGCAGCTCCGTCGTGGAGTTTAGTGAGGAGGTGTCCCCCTGGCTTACCTCCCCAGATGGCGAGTCCTCTGACAGTCTAGGTCTGCTCTTCGCCGGGCTCCTGGAGAGCGGAGTCGAAGCCGATAGAGACCGGGGCTGTCCTGCCTTCTGACAGGGTGGAGGTGAGGGGCTGTGTTGCGATTGAGATGTCCCGCCAGAGGAGGCCGGGGAGCTGTTGCCAGCGCCATCTTGGCTTCGCTGCTGGCTCTGCGCCATGAAGAAGTGTTGCAATTGGCGAGGTTGGCCGCTGTCCTTCTTCTTTCTGGCCATGGCCACTGAAGCAGGGAGCTTGAGGGATGCCGGTGAGGGTTACGATAAGGTGGCAAACGATGTCTGGGCGCTGATGATGGTGGATATTGTCTCCGTGCCGGCGGAGCTGAGAGCTCACACGTCCATACAGCTACGCGGCGACTACGCCCCCCTCGGTTTTAAATAATTTTTAGATATCTTATTTATAAATGTATTATGGATTTTGTTACTATTTTGTTGTAATATATATGTTGTGCTTTGTCTTGTGGGTGCAGGATCTATAGGGATGATGGCGGGTGCAGTGGCGTAGCGTGGGGGGTGCAGGGGGGGCGGACCGCACCGGGCGCAACATCTGGGGGGGGCGCATCAGCAGTGTCACTCTGTCTGTCTGACTATGACATACACAGTTCACACACTGTCTGTGGCTGCCTCCATCTTTAGGCTGGGAGATGTCCAGCGCGGCCGCCCTATGGCTGAAAATGGCGGGGGGGGGGGGGCGGGGAGGGGCTGGACTGTGCCTCACCTGTCCATTGGTGTAGGGTGGGGTGGCGTTGCAAACCAAGCCCTGCCTATGCCGCCTCTCCTCACTGCTCAGTCAGTTTAGCAGTGAGTCAGCAGCCTGGTGCTGTCACAGAGTGGGTTTTTATTTTTTTTAATCACCTGATTAGAGCCAGAGGCTCTTATAGGCTTCAAAAAAGGGTGGACCCGGGGCGCAGAGCAGTGCGCCCCGAGCCCACCCATTGTGTGACAATAGCGAATGAAAATTTGCTATTGTCACATGGATCCTCCTCCTGGCCAATCAGGAAGCGGGTCCGAGACCCGTTCCTGATTGGCCGAAAGGAGGAGGCGGGAGGACTCGAGGAAACGCGGGGAACTGAGGAGAAGCCGCCGCTGCAGGTATGTCTCTTTGCATTGAAAGGGGGCAAGCTGGTCACTCTGCATTGAAAGGGGGCATGCTGGTCTCTCTGCATTGAATGGGGGCATGCTGGTCATTCTGCATTGAAAGGTGGCACGCTGTTCTCTCTGCATTGAATGGGGGCACGCTGGTCATTCTGCATTGAATGGGGGCACGCTAGTCTCTCTGCATTGAATGGGGGCACGCTGGTCATTCTGCATTGAAAGGGGGCACGCTGGTCTCTCTGCATTAAAAGGGGGCACGCTGGTCATTCTGCATTGAAAGGGGGCATGCTGGTCATTCTGCATTGAAAGAGGGCACGCTGGTCATTCTGCATTGAAAGGGGGCGC
Source organism: Pelophylax lessonae (assembly GCF_965119305.1). NCBI lineage: Eukaryota > Metazoa > Chordata > Amphibia > Anura > Ranidae > Pelophylax > Pelophylax lessonae. The sequence continues at coordinate 155,367,200 of NC_138773.1, forward strand.
GCTGGTCTCTCTGCATTGAATGGGGGCAAGCTGGTCTCTCTGCATTGAAAGGGGGCACGCTGGTCATTCTGCATTGAAAGGGGGCACGCTGGTCTCTCTGCATTGAAAGGGGGCACGCTGGTCTCTCTGCATTGAAAGGGGGCACGCTGGTCATTCTGCATTGAAAGGGGACACGCTGGTCTCTCTGCATTGAAAGGGGGCGTGCTGGTCTCTCTGCATTGAAAGGGAGCACGCTGGTCATTCTGCATTGAAAGGGGACACACTGGTCTCTCTGCATTGAAAGGGGGCACGCTGGTCATTCAAACTTGTATTTAGATGCATTTTACTTTAATTACATCAGTATTTTCATAACAAACAATACATGTGCTTAGGGGGTAAGGGTTTCTTTGACTAATCTAGTGGAAGAGACTCGAGTGCTAAAATCCCGCGGCTTAGGGGGCGCAAATTACTTGCCTTGCCCCGGGTGCTGACAACCCACGCTACGCCACTGGGCGGGTGATTAGGGAAAAACATTTTTTGCCTTTTATATATTCAGTTTAGTCTGATATATAGGAATTTGAGCAAGTTTCTCTAAAATGTAATTATTACATCAGCCACTAGATGGTGATGAGAGACATTGCAGTCTCAGCAGTGCTCGTTACAATGATTATCTGGTGCTATTTAAGGAAGTGGGCGACAGCCAAACTTCACCCCCGCTGACGAAGTCCCCTTATTGGACGATACGTGTACGGGAATTGGAGCCACACGTCACCCGCCGCCATCCTTTGGATCAGCTGCATCTTGAAGCTGTGCTGTATGCATTGGCACCGTGTCTCTCCGGTCTAGAGGCACAGTGACATGAAGAGAACACTATGCTCTAATATACTTTTATTTCAAGCTGTATGTAAGTGCAATACCTTCTTTTATGTTTAAAAATAAAGTGTGTTACAGAGAGCACTTAGAGTATCTCTCTCTTTTATATATGGTATGCACATTGATGAGTCCGGATTTGAGCAGCTGATAGAATCCCTTGCCTGAGCAGTGGTTACTGAGGAGTGTTCCTGGTGATTAACCCCTTGGGGAAATCGCTATTCATTTAATTTTCAGGTGAGCGCGGTGTATTCACTGGTGGAGGGGACTGAGTTGTTTCCTTATTTCCTGCACAACCCGAATTGGATTGGGATCTTGCTGTCTATGGACTATCTTTTTATCTTGCGCTGCACTTTATTGTTTATGGAATATTTTATGAGATAACAGTGATTTATCTTTTGTGTTCAGCTGCAATATTTTATTTAATTTTACATCATCTGTCTGTGCTGATTGATTTTTGTATTAGTAGACCTCCTCTGTAAGTCTAAAGAGGTAACCTGTACAGACTTTTAAAGGCTTTTAAAATTGTACGTAGTTTGTTGCCGCTGCACAGGCGTGCGCAATTTTTAAAGCATGTCATGTTTGGTATCTATGTACTCGGCATAAGATCATCTTTTAAATTTTACCAAACCATTTGGAATTATATAGTGTATTTGTGCAAAAAATTTAAAAAAAAATTATTTTTTTCACAGAAATTGCGTTTGGAAAATCTGTGCCCAAATACCATGTGACAAAAAAAATTGCAACATCCACCATTTTGTTCTATAGGGCCTCTGCTTTAAAGAAATATATAATGTTTGGGGGTTCAAAGAAGTTTTGTAGTAAAAAAAATATTTTTCATGTAAACAAAAAGTCACAGAAAAGGCTTGGTTTTCAAGAGGTTAGAAGAGAGGGTGATGTGTGGCTAAGATTGAGCATAAAATGCCGGGACAGTTCAAACACCCCCCAAATTACCCCTTTTTGAAAAGTAGACACCCAAAGCTATTTGCTGAGAGGCATATTGAGTCCATGGAGTATTTTATATTTTGCCCTAACTTTCGGGAAGATGACAATTAGGTTTTTTTTGTTTTTTTTTTTACAGAAAGTTGTCACTAAATGATATATTGCTCACTAGGGATGATCGAACGGTTCGGGTCCACCATCGGTTCGGCCCGAACATTGGGTGTTCGAGGTTCGGCCGAATTTAGAACTTTTTGCCCAAAAAGTTCGGAATTCGGCAACCAGAACCGACCAAAATGCAATGCTTCAGGAAATGGGCTTTAAAAGCCCGTGATTGGACCAGAACCATTAGCAAAAGCCAATTGAGGGGGCAGGAGAATGCTAGGAATGTGATTGGAGTGACTAGGGGGTCCCTAGACCAATCATTAGTGAATACGCCCCCCAGTATATAAGATCGCCCCCGCCAAATTCCTAGCATTCTTGTACGGGACATGGAAGAGAGTGGAATGCTGTTCTGTTCTGTAATGTGTTACAAAGTGTAATTTAGCTATTTTTAGTGTGAGGAAAGGGATATCTAGTGTAGTTAGAGTGCTCCTTTACACTTAAGTTAGCTTCAAAAATTTAGTTTCTGTAGGGAAAGTGTTAAGTGTAAAGGGACCGTAGTGTAGTGTAGGGTTAACTGACAGTGACTGCTATGGAAGGGTGAAAAAACCCTTCCATAGCAGGGTGACCGCTATAGAGAAATGATCATTTCTCTGAGTTGCTTCGGGACAGGAATATGGCTTCTCACCAGCAAGCATTTTTCATGCTGCAGTGGTTGCCATTGCCAGTGCTTTTTTGAGGACATGTTTGATGTCAGACATGACATCTGAACATGTGTAGAGGGGGTATATATACACATATATGTCTGTATATATACCCCTAGACATATATAGGTGTGTGTAATGTTCTGGTACCTCTGGTACCCTTTATTCCACTTTCCAAGTCAGTGTATGCGTCCCACCATTCTCTTCTGGATGGTGCGCATACACCTTTAAGACCGATGCTGTCATCACTGAGTGCCGCAGAGCGGCTATTTCAACCGCCGGCGTTCTCACTCACATGTTCGTTCAACCTGCCTTGAAGCTCATATGCTCACAAGCGTACCTCGCTGTCGGAACCTCGCTACTGATCCCTGTATCCCGTTACCGGATCACTCGCTCATACCGAACCTCTCTACTACTGCTTGCTATTAGTTACATATAGTTAGTGAGGTTGAAAAAAGACATCAGTCCATCCAGTTCAACCTATGATGCGTGTGTGTTTGCTTTTAACCGTACATTGTATACCCCTGTATGTTGTGGTCTTTAAGGTGTCCATCTAATAGTTTTTTGAAACTATCAATGCTCCCTGCTGATATGACTGCTTGTGGAAGAGAATTCCACATCCTTACCGTTCTTACAGTGAAGAACCCCTTACGCACTTTAAGGTTAAACCGCCTTTCCTCTAGTTTTAGTGAGTGGCCACGTGTCTTATTGTATCTCCTTTCTCTGAATAGTTTGTTCCTTATGCTCGGGTCACCAGTACAGTATTTGTACATTGATATCATATCCCCCCTCAATCGTCTTTTCTCCAGAGAGAAAAGGTTCAGGGCTTGTAGTCTTTCCTCATAGCTGATGTCCTCCATTCCCCTAATTATTTTTGTTGCCCTTCTCTGGACTTTCTCCAGTTCCAGCACATCCTTCCTGAGGACCGGTGCCCAGAACTGGACAGCATACTCCAGATGTGGCCGGACCAGAGTCTTGTAGAGTGGGAGAATAATCTCTTTATTTCTGGAGTGAATCCCCTTTTTTATACATCCCAGTATTCTGTTGGCTTTGCTTGCGGCGGCTTGGCATTGCATGCCACTGCCAAGCTTGTTGTCTACCAGTACCCCCAAGTCCTTTTCCATCCTAGACTCACCCAGAGATTCCCCCCCCCTAGTGAGTAGCTTGCTTTCTGGTTTCTGGCCCCCAAGTGCATTACTTTACATTTATCAACATTAAACCTCATCTGCCATGTAGTTGCCCACCCCGTTATTTTGTTCAGGTCTGCTTGCAAGGTTTCCACATCCTGCATAGAAGATATTGGCATGCCTAGTTTAGTATCATCTGCAAATACTGAGATTGTACTAGATATCCCCTCCTCTAGATCATTTATGAACAAATTAAACAGGATTGGTCCCAGGACAGAACCCTGGGGGACCCCACTTTCCACACCCGCCCAATCCGAGTACTCCCCATTAATCACCACCCTCTGTACTCTCCCCTGGAGCCAGTTCTCTATCCAGGTACTCACCTTCTGATCCATACCTACCTTCCTTAGTTTGTACAGTAATCGTTTGTGGGGAACGGTGTCAAAGGCCTTTGCAAAGTCCAGATACACCACATCCACAGGCTTACCTTTATCTAGGTGGCTGCTCACTTCATCGTAGAAGGTTAATAGATTGGTTTGGCACGAACGATTTTTCATGAATCCATGCTGATTACTACTTATAATACCGTTTTCATTACTAAAGTCTTGAATGTGGTCCCTTAACATCCCCTCCAAAATTTTGCAGACTACAGATGTTAGGCTGACCGGCCTATAGTTACCCGGGATATATCTCGGCCCCTTCTTATATCTAATATTGGTACCACGTTGGCTTTTTTCCAATCAGCTGGCACCATACCCGTCTGTAAACTATCCTTAAAGATCAAGAATAATGGTCTGGCAATCACCTGGCTGAGTTCATTAAGAACCCTCGGGTGCAAGCCATCCGGTCCCGGGGATTTATTTATGTTAAGTTTCTCTAGTTTGGCTCTAAGTCTAACTTCTGTTAGCCATGGTGGCACTTCCTGAGGTGTATTATTTAGTTCGGCCTTACAAGCTGGGTTAGTGTAGCCCCCCGATTCTTTTGTGAAGACTGAAGAGAAGAAATTATTTAACACTTCCGCCTTTTCTCTGTCCTCAGTGGCCATATTTCCTTTATCATCTTTTATGGGGCCAATGTGTTCTGGCCTCGCTTTCTTACTGTTTATATACTTAAAAAACTTCTTGGGGTTCTTTTTGCTCTCCTCCGCTATATGTCTCTCGTGTTCTATTTTAGCCGCCCTGATTTCGTCTTTACATTTCTTATTACACTCTTTGTAATGCTTAAATGCTGCCAATGACCCCTCAGTCTTGTATTTTTTGAAGGCCTTTTCCTTAGCACTAATATGCATTTTTATGTTGGAGTTTAGCCATCCAGGGTTTATTTTTGCTCTTTTAAATTTATTTCCCTTTGGAATGCACTGGTCAATCCCCCTGTTTAGTATACTCTTGAAGCACTCCCATTTTTCCTCCGTGTTCTTTGTTCCCAGGGTTCTATCCCAATTGATATTTTCTAGCAGTGAGCGCAGTTTAGGGAAATTGGCTCTTTTGAAATTCAGTGTCCTTATATTACCCCTCTGCTTCCTATTACTGTAATTAATACTGAAACTTATTGACCTATGGTCACTGTTTCCCAAGTTGTCCCGTATTTCTATATCCGTGATCAGGTCTGTATCGTTGGTAATCAGTAGGTCAAGTACCGCATTGTTTCTTGTCGGTGCATTCACCATCTGACCCATGAAATTGTCCTGCAAAACATTTAGGAACTGCCTAGCCTTATTAGTGATAAGTACCCCGCAGGGGAATCCTCCATAAACCTTCCTACTAAGCTTACACTATCTAGCTCTGCATATTAAGGACTGTTACTATCATCTGCACTATTATTTAGATTGCTAGCTCTTGAGCCTACTAACATGTATCCTTGCACTGGGTTAGTCTCTCCTGTATGTCATCTGCTATCCTACCACCTACTACCATACATGATTGCTAACCTATCTGCATCCTACCTGTTACCATCTATACTCTCATGAACATTTCTCTCAAGTGCTGTTCACCTATTGTCACTGTCCATACCTGTCTCTTTAGCTCATCACCACTATACTGCTATATACATCTATCACTCCAGGAACATCTTATTGAGTGTGTATATTTGTATGCTGAATCAGACAGACCACAGTGATGAGTCTTGGGAGTTGGAATTGGTATTTCAACTTATCTCTACATGACTGCTGAGTGGAGTTTTTCTGCAGCTGCAAATCCATCTTGTTTCAGAAAACGCAGGAGCGTTACAGATTGAACGCACCTAAAATGGATTCAGCAGATTTACCCACTCAAGTGACACAATTAAAACAGCAAGTGACTGCGTTAATACATGCTCTTACTGAATTAAAAGAAGACAATCATGCTCTGAAGCAGCAGGTAACCCGTCTATCACAACTTGCCGCTGCTCAGCCCCCTGAACCCAAAATAAATCCTCCTCTAGTGTTTACAGGTGATCGCAAAAAATTTCGTGAATTCAAAAAAGCCTGTCTCTGTGAGTCTTATTAACGGTATTCCGTTATTTTCTGGCCCAATCACTAATCAGACACAAGCACTCCTAGTCACCACTAACGAGTCTCATACGGAGACCACTACCTTCGACCTATTATCTTCGCCCCACTTTCCCATTGTTTTGGGACTTCCCTGGTTACACACGCATCAACCAACCATAGATTGGAAGAAACGGACCCTAACCTTCCTCTCTTACTATTGCGAGAGTACGTGTAACCTCCCGTCTTATGGAAAGATCCTGTCTGTGGTGTCAGATGAGATTGCACCACTATGCTATCAGGATCTGTCCGAAGTTTTTCTTGAGAAAAATGCTCAAGTACTGCCTCCCCATAGGGATTATGATTGCACTATTGATCTACTCCCAAATAGGGATGATCGAACTTTTGAAAAGTTCGGTTCGACCAGAACACCCGAACTTCACGAAAGTTCGGTTCGGATTTCAGAACCCCATTGAAATCAATGGGACCCGAACTTCTGTAATCAAAAAACACCATTTTTAAGCCCTAAAACCCAATAAATGCCCCTAAAAAGTGCCTAGGGTTCTGGGTCATGCCCCAGGGACTATTAATCACACAAAAAAAAGTTCTTAAAAATTGTCGTTTTTGATAGATAGCCAATTATTGAAAAAATTAAAAAAAAAAAAAAAAAAAAGAGATTTCTTTGGATTTAGTGTCTGGGGGGTCTAAAAGGTGTACCTGTGAAGTTTCAGCTCTGTAGCATGTCCAGAACCAGAATTACAGCATACCAAACCTTCAAAAATGACTTTTTTGCTTAACCGCACCTTTCTTTTGCTCCTAATCAACGGCTCAGCCAATGTGTATGATGGGGACATAATGCAGTGCACTGGGAACAAGATTAGAGGTTTTTTTGGAAAAAGGTGCTGTCTCTTTAAATGTGCATATAATTAACGGGTGTATTTCCACAATGGGGCTTTTATTACCAAATGTTTCAAGAAGTCCAAAGATGTATGTAATTGCACTTTATTTCATGTAAAATGGTGTTTGGTGCACTTTAACTTGAAATCTCACAAGAAACAGACATATATGCACGGATACATTGAGGGTTAGGGGTAGGGGCCACAATGTAGTGCAGAGTGAACAAGATTAGAGATGTTTTGGATGAATACTGTTGTCTCTTGACTTTGAATAGAAGTAAAGGATGCTTAAAAATTGGGCATTTGGTGGTGCGGACGATGCCTTGACACCATATCCCTATGAAAGTGCTGGTAATGAAAGCAATAATTGCCTTTGTAAGGAAAAAAATTACAATGATATGCATCTGTGTGACAGGTGCGCAAAAATTGTTGTTTGGGTGTTGGCGGAGCCATACCACTGTAAGCCCAAAGAGCTGGTGTTGAAGAAGGCGTAAAAATTATGAAGGTGTGCACCTGTGGAACAGGTGCGCAAACATGGTAGTTTTGGTGTTGGTGGAGCCTCCCCACCATAACCCCAAAGAGCTGGCTTTGAAGGAGGCCCAAAAATTGTAAAGGTGTGCACCTGTGGAACAGGTTCGCAAACATGGTAGTTTTTGTTTAGCATAGCCTCCCCACCTTAACCCCAAAGAGCTGGTGTTGAAGGAGGCCCAAAAATTGTAAAGGTGTGCACCTGTGGAACAGGTGCGCAAACATTGTCGTTTTTGTCATAACCAAAATGAGGTTCTGTGAACGTAAAGAGAATGAGAGGAGGGTTTGAGGGTGGCACCATGGTCCAGGCTTAAACTGAGGCTCAACTGCCACATCACAACGATAGCCTAGTCTACAAGGTCTGCACCAGGTGCATCAAAGCTTGATATCCACGACTGATTCATCTTAATGAATGTCAAACGGTCGACTGAGTCGGTGGAGAGTCTAGTTCGATGGTCTGTGACGAATCCTCCTGCTGCGCTGAATGCCCGTTCCGATAGGACACTGGAAGCAGGGCAGGCCAACAACTCCATGGCATACTGGGCCAGTTCTGGCCAGTGGTCTAATCTTAAGACCCAGTATGCCAGTGGATCGGATTCGTCACATGAAAAGCCCTCTGTGTCACTTTGTGCCCTCACGTAATCGTCCACCATGTGATGCAGACGGTGTCGATGCGATGTGGCAGCTGAGAGGCCTGGGCGGTGAGGACTAAAAAAAGACCGAAAGGCATCCGTCAACCGCACGCCTTCTCCAACGCTCCTCTCGTGACCACCAGTAGAATCCATGGTAGGTTGTCCCCGCCCCTGCACCCTACGGGAGTCGGGGAACATGTTCACCAGATTCCTCTTGAGACTGTCCTCAAGGGATTTGATCCTGTGGACTCTATGGGTGGATGGGAAAAGCTCAGAGACTTTACACTTGTACCGGGGGTCAAGTAGGGTGGCCAACCAATAGTGGTTAGTCTCTTTAATGGCCTTGATTCTGGGGTCCTTTCGCAGGCTCTGGAGCATGATGTTTCCCATGCGTCGCAAATTAGCGAAGGCCTGAGAAGCTGACTCCTCGGGGTCACTCATAACGACATTATCTTCAATGGGCTCCTCCTCCTCCCAGCCACGTACTACTCCAAAGTGTCCCGAGGGAGTCAAACTAGGCCTTGCAGATTGCCGCATGTCTTCCTCCTCCTCCTCCTCAAACCCTGCAGAAGTTCCCGCAGAATCGTCCTCCTCCTCCTCTTCCACCCCTGGATCCTGCTCGGGCCTCTGGGAGCTAGGCATAATGGGGTCAGGATTCTCAGGATAAAGGGGGCCTTGAGAGGCAAGGAAGTCCTCCTCTTCCTCCTGCTGCTCTGCCTCCAGTGCCCTGTCCATAATGCCACGCAGAGTGTGCTCCAACAAAAACAGTACCGGTAGGGTGTCACTGATGCATGCGCTGTCCCGGCTGACCATCCTTGTGGCCTCCTCAAATGGCGAGAGGACAGCGCATGCATCCTTAATCAAAAGCCACTGCCGTGGTGAAAAGAAGCCCAGGCGCGCAGAGCCAGTGCTGGTGCCGTACTCGCATAGGTATTCATTGAGGGCCCTCTGCTGCGTGTACAGGCGCTGCAGCATAGCCAAGGTGGAGTTCCAGCGGGTGGGCATGTCACAGATGAGGCGGTGTACCGGCAGGTGAAACTCGCGCTGCACTTCGGCCAAACGTGCAGTGGCACTGTACGACCGCCTGAAGTGACTGCACACCCTTCTTGCCATCCTTAGCACATCCTGCATTCCCGGGTACGAGTTCAAAAACCGCTGTACCACGAGATTCAGGACATGCGCCAGGCATGGCACATGGGTTAACTTTCCCTGACGAAGGGCGGCCAGGAGGTTTGACCCATTATCAGTAACCACCATCCCTGGCTGCAGCTGGCGTGGTGTCAACCACCTCTGGGCCTGTGCCTGCAGAGCCCCAAGAATCTGAGGGGCAGTGTGCTGCCTGTCCCCTAGACACACAAGCTGCAGCACTGCGTGACACCTTTTGGCCTGAGACATAGAATGGCCCTTTGAACGTTTACGTGGTATCTCATCATATTCAAAGGACCATTCTGCAGAGGAGGGCATGGAGGAGGTAGAGGAGGAGGAGCAGGAGGGGGTAGAAGTGATCGATCTACCCGGATCAGCGACACCACCAGCTGTTTGCAGACGTGGGGGCAACACTGGCTGCAGCACCGAGCCCTGGCTACAATCCCTTCCACTGGCAAGCAGTGTCACCCAGTGAGCAGTGACAGAAATGTACCGTCCCTGCCCATGTTTGCTTGACCAAGTGTCAGCCGTCAAGTGTATCTTACGGCTGACTGACTTGGCCAGGGATGACACTACATTGCCTTCCACATGTTGGTATAGGGATGGCAGGGCCTTACGGGAAAAGTAATGCCGACTTGGCACCTGCCACTGTGGAACTGCACATTTTGCGAAGTCACGGAAGGGAGCAGACTCTACCAGGTTAAATGGTAATAGTTGCAGAGCCAGTAGTTTAGCCAAACTACTGTTTAGACGCTGGGCATGTGGGTGGCGGGGAGTATACATTTTTTTTCGTTCCAGCATGTGTGGAATCGAAATTTGGCGTCTAGATGATACAGCTGGTGGTGTGCTGGAGGTAGATGCGACACTGCCTGCTATATCATCATCCCTGCCAGTGGAGGCTGCCAACAGGTGACGAGTGACTATAGCAGGGCCAGGAACAGACTGATGTGCAGGTGGAGCAGATGGAGCATGAGGAGGAGCGCGAGGAGAACTAGGAGGCCGACTGACCAATCTTTGGCCCTTTTGTGGGTTCTTTAAATGCTCCTGCCAACGGGCCGAGTGGTGGGTTGTCAAATGCCTGTTTAGGCAGCTTGTACCCAGGTGGTTGACATTTTTGCCACGTTTTATACCCTTCTTACAAATCTTGCAGATCGCAACTGTTTTATCTGCATGGGATGTCTCAAAAAAGGCCCAGCAAGATGAGGTGTGTATAGTGGCCCGGGAGACAACAGGTGCGGCCTTAGATGGAGTAGGCCGTCTGCTCTCCCCTCTTGCTTGCTCTGCCTCCTCCTCAACCTCAGACCCAACATCTGACTCCATCAAAGAATGAGCATCAGGCCTGGCCTGGGAGACAACAGGTGCGGCCTTAGATGGAGCGGGCCGTCTGCTCTCCCCTCTTGTTTGCTCTGCCTCCTCCTCAACCTCAGACCCAACATCTGATTCTATCAAAGACTGAGCATCAGGCCTGGCCTGGGAGACAACAGGTGCGGCCTTAGATGGAGCGGGCCTTCTGCTCTCCCCTCTTGTTTGCTCTGCCTCCTCCTCAAACTCAGACCCAACATCAGACTCCATAAAGGACTGAGCATCAGGCTGGAGTAGATGGCCGACACTGTGGTCAAACAGCTCAGCTGACTCCTCTGCCATGTCTGAAATTGGGTCTAAGGGAGGACATGAGGTGGACATGGACTCATCTGTATTTGTTCTGACAACTGCAGAAGACTGACCACTTTTCTCTGCCTGGGTCACTGTAGTTGCAGATGATGCCGATGATGAGGGTTTGTTCATATAGTCCACCACCTCCTGTACATACTGTGGACGTATAGCTTGGCCACTGCCGGAGAACAATCCAAATGGTGGCCTGGCTGAGGACTGACCACCACGTCCACCCCTGCCTCTAGACACCCTAGAAGCTGTGCCCCTTTCCGCAGCAGGGCCACGTATGCCTTTTCTTGGTCTACCAGGCATATTTCTCACTGATGCGTTGGCAACTGTGTGCGGTGAAAAACGCACACTGCTATGCGACCCACAGTTGTCGCTGGATACAGCACAGCAGTTGCGGTTCACGCACAGTAGCAAAGCCTTTTGCACAGTGGACCTAACGCTTTGAACAACAGGCGTTAGGTTGTCACTGATGCGTTGGCAACTGTGTGCAGTGAAAAACGCACACTGCTATGCGACCCACAGTTGTCGCTGGATACAGCACAGCAGTTGCGTGTCACGCACAGTTGCAAAGGCTTTTGTACAGTGCACCTAACGCTTTGAACAACAGGCGTTAAGTTGTCACTGATGCGTTGGCAACTGTGTGCGGTGAAAAACGCACACTGCTATGCGACCCACAGTTGTCGCTGGATACAGCACAGCAGTTGCGGTTCACGCACAGTAGCAAAGCCTTTTGCACAGTGGACCTAACGCTTTGAACAACAGGCGTTAGGTTGTCACTGATGCGTTGGCAACTGTGTGCGGTGAAAAACGCACACTGCTATGCGACCCACAGTTGTCGCTGGATACAGCATAGCAGTTGCGTGTCACGCACAGTTGCAAAGGCTTTTGTACAGTGCACCTAACGCTTTGAACAACAGGCGTTAAGTTGTCACTGATGCGTTGGCAACTGTGTGCAGTGAAAAACGCACACTGCTATGCGACCCACAGTTGTCGCTGGATACAGCACAGCAGTTGCGGTTCACGCACAGTAGCAAAGCCTTTTGCACAGTGGACCTAACGCTTTGAACAACAGGCGTTAGGTTGTCACTGACGCGTTGGCAACTGTGTGCGGTGAAAAACGCACACTGCTATGCGACCCACAGTTGTCGCTGGATACAGCACAGCAGTTGCGTGTCACGCACAGTTGCAAAGGCTTTTGTACAGTGCACCTAACGCTTTGAACAACAGGCGTTAAGTTGTCACTGTATTTTGCTGCCTAGCAAGCACGTATACCTGCTGTGATACAGCAGCACTGTGCCACGTGCTCACTAAACAGAACCCTCACACTTTCCCTACAGAAACTAAATTTTCAAATCTAACTAATGTAGTACAAAGTTCCCTAACTACACTAGATATCCCTTTCCACTAAATAGAAAGCTCCATACAGCAGAAGACTGACACTGTCCCTTAAGTTTTTTTTTTTTTTTTTTTTTTTTTAACTCTAAGAACCAGCACAATCGCTGTATCTAACTACACTGGCTGTAAGCTAAATACAATTCTGCTATATGGAGCTTTAGAACCACTCGATATGTAGGAAATGTAGTGTAGCAAGCAGGAGTCAGACAGAACTGCTTCAACTCTCTTCAACAGGCTCTGGATAACTGTGCTAGGGGTTAGGCGGGGCCATCTTATATAGTGTGGGGCGTATTCACTCCTGATTGGCCTCTGGTCCCCGTAGTCACTCCAATCACGTTCCTAGGAGACTCCTGCCCCCTCATTGGCTTTTGCAGACGTTTCTGGGCCAATCACGGGCTTTTAAAGCCCAGTTCCTGTCCCAGTGCATTTTGGGCGGTTCTGGTGGCCGAATACCGAACTTTTGCCGCAAAAAGTTCGGTATTCGGCCGAATATCGAACATCCAATGTTCGGGTCGAACCGATGGTCGACCCGAACCGTTCGATCATCCCTACTCCCAAATAGTAAACTGCCTTTTGGTCATGTTTATCCTCTTTCGCAGGATGAACTTTCCCATCTCAAGGAATACTTGGATGAGAATTTGACAAAAGGTTTTATTAGACCTTCCACTTCTTCCACAGCTGCAGGACTTTTTTTGTCCGCAATAAGGACTCAAGTCTCAGGCCTATTATCGACTATAGGCAATTGAACGACATTACAGTAAAAGATCGCTATCCTTTGCCGCTTATCCCTGAACTCATTGAACAAGTGCGTGGAGCTACCTACTTTTCAAAATTAGACCTGAAAGGGGCATACAATCTAATCCGAATCCGTGATGGAGATGAGTGGAAGACAGCATTCAGAACCAGATACGGATTGTTCGAATATCTTGTAATGCCATTTGGGCTATGTAACGCTCCCGCAGCTTTCCAACGATTCATAAACAATATCTTTAGAGACTTACTTGATGTCTGTGTTGTGGTATATCTGGACGATATACTTATTTATTCACGATCCTTGTCTGAACATATAAAACATGTAAGACTTGTGTTATCCAGATTACTCACACACAATCTATACGTGAAACTAAAAAAATGCTTATTTCATAAAGAAGAAGTATTATTCCTAGGATACATCATATCCAAAACAGGAATCAAGATGGATATGAGTAAGATATCCTGTATTCAGGATTGGCCTATACTAACCACCTGCAAAGCACTACAGCGATTCCTTGGATTTTAAAACTTCTATAGGAAGTTCATCAAGAACTTCTCTGCCATTGTGAGACCTCTCACACAACTCACAAGTATTAAGAAACCATTTAAATGGTCAGATGAAGCAAATGAAGCTTTTCGCTTGTTAAAAACAAACGTTACCTCTGCTCCCATACTACGCCATCCAGACCCATCCCTCCAATACATTCTGGAAGTAGATGCGTCAAATATGGCAGTAGGAGCAGTACTCTCCCAACGACCAACGAATACTTCACCACTCCATCCAGTCGCCTTCTTCTCTAAATCTTTAAGCAGCCCAGAGGTGAATTACCCAGTGGGTGAAAAGGAACTGCTTGCTATAAAACTGGCTCTGGAGAATTGGCGACATCTACTTGAAGGCACCCGATTACCAATACTCATATATACAGATCATAAAAATCTTCAATATCTTCAGACTAACAAAACCCTCTCCCACCGGCAGGTACGATGGTCACTATTCTTCCTAAGATTTAACTTCCTAGTGACCTACACACCTGCAGACAAGAATAAAAAAGCGGATGCGCTATCACGATTAACTGAAGATAATTGCCCCGAAATCCCTTCCGTTCCTATAATACCCTACAAGCGTATTATTGGGGTTGTCCGTTCCTTGAAGGAAGAGATTCTGCACAGTATAGGTTTGGATTCACCTCCACCACAACTAAGTGCTGATGCAGAAGGCTTCCTCTACTACAACGACAAACTCTACATACCCCCTACTATGCGCACCAAGATCTTGGAATTGTCACATGATGTGCCTATGGCAGGACATATGGGTATGACAAAGACCCTTAATTTGCTTACCAGGCAGTTTTGGTGGCCTGATATGAAGACATCTATACAAAAATTTGTCTCTTCATGCAACGTCTGTGCCAGGTCCAAAATTGACACTACAAAACCATCCGGTCTACTATGCAGTCTACCAATACCCCAGACTCCATGGGAAGTTGTGTCCTTGGACTTTATAGTAGAACTACCACCTTCCAAAGGATTTAATACCATTTTAGTGTCAGTGGACCATCTGACAAAGATGGCACATTTCGTTGCTATTCGCAGACTACCTTCGTCCAAACAAACAGCGGAACTACTGATGAAACATGTCTTTAAGTTACATGGAATTCCAAAAACTCTTTTGTCTGACCGTGGATCACAATTCATCTCCAAGTTTTGGCAAGAACTATGTCACATACTACGAATTGAGCGAAAGCTCACTTCACCCTACCATCCTCAGACCAACGGACAGACTGAAAGAGTCAACCAGTGCATCGAGCAATATTTACGTTGCTACACATCATACCTACAGGATGATTGGGTGGATCTCCTCCCTCTGGCAGAATTTGCCTACAACAACGCAACCCACAGTACGACCAAACAGAGTCCGTTCTACTTGAACTATGGGTTTCATCCCACTATTCTTCCACCACGCATCCTTCCATCAAGTAACCCAGTAGCCTCAGACTATCTTACCCAAATAAAGGACTCTCTGGGTTTACTTAATACTACCATCTCACATGCTCATAGTCAACAAAAAAGGTACTATGACCTTCGTAGAAGACCTTCTCCTCAGTATGCTATTGGAGACCTTGTTTGGCTATCAACAAAAAACTTAAGATTGAAGATCCCTAGCAAAAAGCTTGGGCCTCTATTCTTGGGACCCTTCCCAATCAGGAAACTTATTAGAAAAGCTGCAGTACAGCTCACATTACCAACAGACCTCAAGATACATCCCATCTTCCATGTGTCGCTACTGAAGCCCCATGTTCCTGACCAAGGAATAAGGCCTACCATCCCACCTCCACCTCCTGTACAAGTTGAAGGCGGAGAAGAATATGAGATAAAGGAGATTCTGGATTCTCGTATCCACAGAAGAAGACTCCAATATCTAGTACGATGGAAGAACTATGGGCCCCAAGACGACACCTGGCTGGATACCTCTGATATACATGCCCCTAGACTGATTCGCAATTTTCATGCGAAATACCCGGAAAAAACAGCTCTAGAGGCCTTCAGGAGCCGGCCTTAAGGGGGGGGGGTACTGTAATGTTCTGGTACCTCTGGTACCCTTTATTCCACTTTCCAAGTCAGTGTATGCGTCCCACCATTCTCTTCTGGTAGGTGCGCATACACCTTTAAGACCGATGCTGTCATCACTGAGCGCCGCAGAGCGGCTATTTCAACCGCCGACGTTCTCACTCACATGTTCGTTCAACCTGCCTTGAAGCTCATATGCTCACAAGCGTACCTCGCTACTGATCCCTGTATCCCGTTACCGGATCACTCGCTCATACCGAACCTCTCTACTACTGCTTGCTATTAGTGATAAGTACCCCGCAGGGGAATCCTCCATAAACCTTCCTACTAAGCTTACACTATCTAGCTCTGCATATTAAGGACTGTTACTATCATCTGCACTATTATTTAGATTGCTAGCTCTTGAGCCTACTAACATGTATCCTTGCATTGGGTTAGTCTCTCCTGTATGTCATCTGCTATCCTACCACCTACTACCATACATGATTGCTAACCTATCTGCATCCTACCTGTTACCATCTATACTCTCATGAACATTTCTCTCAAGTGCTGTTCACCTATTGTCACTGTCCATACCTGTCTCTTTAGCTCATCACCACTATACTGCTATATACATCTATCACTCCAGGAACATCTTATTGAGTGTGTATATTTGTATGCTGAATCAGACAGACCACAGTGATGAGTCTTGGGAGTTGGAATTTGTATTTCAACTTATCTCTACATGACTGCTGAGTGGAGTTTTTCTGCAGCTGCAAATCCATCTTGTTTCAGAAAATGCAGGAGCGTTACAGTGTGATAGTACCAGAAATATATGCTTGCGCTAATGAAAACATTTACAGTAATATATTTCCGCTACTATCACACCTATATATGGCTAGGTGTCTATATACACATAATTATGTGTGTATATATACCACTATACACAAGTTCAGATGTTTTGCCTGCCTCAAAAGAACCAAAAAAAATGCCAAAAAAATGCTAGCGTCAAAAAAAAAAATGCCCAGGTGTGTTTTTGCTGGCATTTTTTGGGGGGTTTTGGAGGCAGGCAAAACATCTGAACTTGTGTATAGTGGTGTATATACACACATACATATATTTATATACACACCTAGACATATATAGGTGTGATAGTAGCAGAAATATATGCTTGTGCTAATGAAATCATTTACAGTAATATATTTCTGCTACTATCACACCTATATATGGCTAGGTGTCTATATACATATAATTATGTGTGTATATACACCACTATACACAAGTTCAGATGTTTTGCCTGCCTCAAAAGAACCCAAAAAAATGCCAAAAAAAACGCTAGCGTCAAAAAAAATGCCCAGGTGTGTTTTTGCTGGCATTTTTTGGGGGTTTTTGGAGGCAGGCAAAACATCAGAACTTGTGCACAGTACCACTATACACAAGTTCAGATGTTTTTCCTGACTGCAAAGAACCCAAAAAAATGCCTGCTATTAAACCGGCAAGGTGTGAAAACTCCTGTGCTGAAAGTGTTCTAATACAAACGATCTTTTTTTTATGGTTCTGGACATGCTACAGAGCTGAAACTTCACATGTACACTTTTTAGACCCCCCCCAGATATGAATATAAAAATCAAAAAATCTCTTTTTTTTTTTTTTTTAATTTTTCAATAATTGGCTTTTTTTATCAAAAATGACAATTTTTTTTTGTGTGATTTTGTGTCTGGGGGGTCTAAAAAGTGTACATGTGAAGTTTCAGCTCTGTAGCATGTCCAGAACCAGAAAAAAAAGATCATATAGGTGTAAAAGGAGGGTCCCACATCCCTGTTCTACTGAAAAATTATCTTTTTTTTTCATGGTTCTGGACATGCTACAGAGCTGAAACTTCACATGTACACTTTTTAGACCCCCCAGATACTAAATCCAAAGTCAAAATCAAAAAATCTCTCTCTTTTTTTTTTTCAATAATTGGCTTTTTTATCAAAAATGACAATTTTTAAGAACTTTTTTTGTGTGATTAATAGTTAATGGGGCATGACCCAGAACCCTAGGGACTTTTTAGGGGCATTTATTGGGGTTTAGGGCTTAAAAATTGTGTTTTTTGATTACCGAAGTTCGGGTCCCATTGATTTCAATGGGGTTCTGAAATCCGGGCCGAACTTTCGGGAAGTTCGGATGTTCTGGCCGAACCAAACTTTTCAAAAGTTCGATCATCTCTATTGCTCATGCATGCCATGGGTATATGTGAAATGACACCCCAAAATACATTCTGTTGCTTCTCCTGAGTACAGGGATACCACATGTGTGAGACTTTTTGGATTTTACTCCTCACTTCACATCACAGTTTCGGAGGCCCTGAAATTTCAAGATAGCACAAACCCCCCCCCCCCAAATGACCCCATTTTGAAAAAATTGAAACCCCAAGCTATTTGCTGAGAGGCATGGTGAGTCCATGGAATATTTTATATTTTGCCACAAGTTTTGGGAAAATTACGTTTTTTTTTATTTTAACACAAAGTTGTCACTAAATGATAAATTGCTCACACATGCAAAGGGTAGATGTGGAATGACAATACATTCTACTGCTTCCCCTGAGTACAGGGATACCACATATGTGAGACTTTTTGGGAGCCTAGCTGTGTACGGGACCCCGAAAACCAATCCCCATCTTCAAGTTTTCTAATGGCGTAAATTGCTTATTTTACCTCTGCACTACCTGTCACAGTTTCAGAGGCCCTGAAATTTCAAGATAGCACAAAACCCCACCAAATGACCCCATTTTGCAAAGTAGACACTCTAAGCTATTTGCTGAGAGGCATGTTGAGTCCATGGAATATTTTATATTTTGCCACAAGTTTCGGGAAAATTATTATTTCTGTTTTATTGTTGTTTTTTTTTACACAAAGTTGTAACTAAATGATATATTGCTCACACATGCCATGGGTATATGTGAAATGACACCCCAAAATACATTCTGCTGCTTCTCCTGAGTACAGGGATACCACATGTGTGAGACTTTTTGGGAGCCTAGCTGTGTACGGAACGCCGAAAACCAATCCCCATCTTCAGGTTTTCTAATGGCGTAAATTGCTTATTTTACCTCTGCACTGCCTATCACAGTTTCAGAGGCCCTGAAATTTAAAGATAGCACAAAACCCCCCCAAATGACCCCATTTTGCAAAGTAGACACTCCAAGCTATTAGCTGAGAGGCATGATGAGTCCATTGAATAGTTAATATTTTGCCACAAGTTTCGGGAAATTTTTTTATTTTTTTTACACAAAGTTGTCAGTAAATGATATAATGCTCACACATGCCATGGGTATATGTGAAATGACACCCCAAAATACATTCTGCTGCTTCTCCTGAGTACAGGGATACCCCATGTGTGAGACTTTTTGGCAGTCTAGCCTCGTACAGGACCCGGAAAACCAATCCGCACCCTCTGGCTTTCTAAGGGCGTAAATTGTTGATCTCACTCCTTACTAACTGTCACACTTTTGAAGGCCATGAAATGTCAAGATGGCACAACCCCCCCCCCCCCCCCAAATGACCCCATTTTGCAAAGTAGACACTCCAATCTATTTGCTGAGAGGCATGGTGAGTATTTTGCAGCTCTCATTTTTTATTTTTTTTATTTTTTTGAAAATTAAGAAAAAACAGGAAAATGCATTTTTTTCCTCTTTTTTCAAATTCCAAAACTTTGTGACAAAAAGTTAGATCTGCAAAACACTCAACATGCCTCTCTGCAAATAGCTTAGGGTGTCTACTTTCCGAAAAGGGGTCATTTGGGGGGGGGGGGGGGGTCATGCTGTCTTGGCATTTCATGGCCTCCAAAACTGTGATAGGTTGTCAGGAGTGAAATCAACAATTTACGCCCTTGGAAAGCCTGAATGTGGGGATTGGTTTTCGGGGGTCCTGTACTCGGCTAGACTGCAAAAAAGTCTCACACATGGGGTATTCCTGTACTCAGGAGAAGCAGCAGAATGTATTTTGGGGTGTAATTTCACATATACCCATGGCATGTGTGAGCAATATATCATTTAATGACAACTCTGTGTAAAAAAAAATATATATATATATATATATATACAGTTGTGTTCAAAATTATTCAACCCCCCCCAATGCTGTAAAGGGTTTAGGGAATTTAGTGTACATTTGTAATTGTATTCAGAATGAAATTCTACAAGGACTTCTTAAAGAACCATATGCAACTAAAATGACATCAATTGGTTTTGTAATACAGTAGTAAATGTTTCTTTTGTGAATTCTTCATTGACACAATTATTCAACCCCTTAAAGACTACCACTCTGAAGAACAGAGGTTCATTGAAGTGTTTTCAATCAGGTATTGAAAACACCTGTGGATGTCAGGGAGCAGCAATAAAGCCTAATAAGCACCAATTAGGCAGCTTTAAAATGACTGTGATACTCAGCTCCTTCTAAACATTTACTGGTTTGGTTACAAACATGGTGAAGTCAAGAGAATGGTCCAGGAAGACAAGAGAAGAGGTGATTACTCTTCACAGGAAGGGCAATGGCTATAAGAAGATTGCCAAGATGTTAAACATACCAAGAGACACCATAGGAAGCATCATTCGCAAATTCAAAGCAAAGGGCACTGTTGAAACGCTGCCTGATCGTGGCAGAAAGAAGATGCTGACTGCGACTGCTGTGCGCTACCTGAAGCGTGGAGTGGAGAAAAGTCCCCGTGTGACTGCTGAGGAACTGAGAAAAGATTTGTCAGATGTGGGTACTGAAGTTTCTGCTCAGACAATACGGCGCACACTGCGTAATGAAGGCCTCCATGCCAGAACTCCCAGGCGCACCCCCTTGCTGTCTCCAAAGAATAAGAAGAGTTGACTGCAGTATGCCAAAAGTCATGTGGACAAACCACAGAAGTTTTGGGATAGTGTTCTGTGGACTGATGAAACAAAATTAAAAAACTGTTTGGGCCCATGGATCAACGCTATGTTTGGAGGAGGAAGGATGAAGAAAAGAACACCTTACCTACTGTAAAGCATGGCGGGGGGTCAATCATGCTTTGGGGCTGTTTTGCTTCTGCAGGTACAGGGAAGCTTCAGCGTGTGCAAGGTACCATGAATTCTCTTCAGTACCAGGAGATATTGGATGACAATGTGATGCAGTCCGTCACAAACCTGAGGCTTGGGAGGCGTTGGACCTTTCAACAGGACAATGATCCCAAGTATACCTCCAAGTCCACTAGAGCATGGTTGCAGATTAAAGGCTGGAACATTTTGGAGTGGTCAGCAGTCACCAGACTTAAATCCGATTGAGAACCTCTGGGGGGACTTAAAGAAAGCAGTTGCAGTGCACAAGCCTAAGAATGTGACTGAACTGGAGGCTTTTGCCCATGACGAATGGGCGAAGATACCCGTAGATCGCTGCAAGACACTTGTGTCAAGCTATGCTTCACGTTTAAAAGCTGTTATAACTGTAAAAGGATGTTGTACTAAGTACTAAGATTGAATGTCACTTGGGGGTTGAATAAAACTGATAATGATGTGAGCACAGAAAAAACATTTGTGGTTATTTCATTATAAATGTTATGTTATACTTGTCTGACCTACACGTGCCTCTTTGATTTAATTGTAAGCAGGATGACTGAATGATCAAAATCAATGTCAAACTGGCCAAAACAATCAATTTCAGTGGGGGTTGAATAATTTTGAACACAACTGTGTGTGTGTGTGTGTATATATATATATATATATATATATATATATATATATATATATTTCCCGGGAACTTGTGGCAAATTATAAAATATTCCATGGACTCACCATGCCTCTCAGCAAATAGCTTGGGGTGTCTACTTTCCAAAATGTGGTCAGTTGGGGGGGGGGGGGGGGTTTGTGCTATCTTGGAATTTTAGGGCCTCCGAAACTGTGACAGGTAGTGCAGGGGTGAAATGCACAATTTACGCCATTAGAAAACCTCAGAGTGTTGATTGGTTTTCGCGGTCCTGTACACAGCTAGGCTCTCAAAAAGTCTCACACATGTGGTATCCCTGTACTCAGGGGAAGCAGTAGAATGTATTTTGGGGTGTCATTCCACATATACCCATGGCATGTGTGAGCAATTTATCATTTAGTGACAACTTTGTGTTAAAAAAAATGTAATTTTCCCAAAACTTGTGGCAAAATATAAAATATTCCATGGACTCCCCATGCCTCTCAGAAAATAGCTTGGGGTGTACATTTTTCCAAAATGGGGTCATTTGGGGGGGGGGGGGGGTTTGTGCTATCTTGAAATTTCAGGGCCTCTGAAACTGTGATGGGTAGTGAGGAATAAAATCTAAAATTTACGCCATTAGAAAACCTGAAGATGGTGATTGAATTTCGGGGTCCTGTACACAGCTAGGCTCCCAAAAAGTCCCACACATGGGGTATCCCCATACTCAGGAGAAGCAACAGAATGTATTTTGAGGTGTCATTCCAGATATACCCATGTCATGTGTGAGGAATTTATCTTTTAGTGACAACTTTGTGTTAAACATTTTTTTAAATTTTTTTTTAATTTTCCCAAAACTTGTGGCAAAATATAAAATATTCCATGGACTCACCATGCCTCTCAGCAACGGCTTGGGGTGTCTATTTTCCAAAATTGGGTCATTTGTTGGGGTTTTGTGGTATCTTGACATTTCAGGGCCTCCTAAACCGTTATAGGTAGTGAGAAAATGCTATGAAAAATGTACGCCCTTTGAAATTCTGATGGTGGGGATTGGATTTCGGGGTCCCGTACACAGCTAGGCTCCCAAAAAGTCTCACATATGTGGTATCCCTGTACTCAGGAGAAGCAGCAGAATATATTTTGGGGTGTAATTACACATATACCCATGGCATGTGTGAGCAATATATCATTTAAATAACAACTTTGTGTAAAAAAAAAAAAAAAAAATTTTTTTTTTCAGTCATTTTTTCAAACACCTGTGACAAAAAAATGAAATATTCAATGAGCTTCAACATGCCTCTCAGGACATTCCTTAGGATGTCTACTTTCCAAAAAGTGGTAGTTTGGGGGGTTTTGTACTGCCCTGCCATTTTAGGACTTCATGAAATGAGATAGGCAGTCAGAAATTAAAGCTGCGTAAATTTCAGTATTTACACCATAGTTTGTAGACGCTATAACTTTTGCGCAAACCAATAAAAATACGCTCATTTAAACTTTTTTTCTCAAAGACATGTAGCTAAATACATTTTGGCCAAAAAATATGACATAAATTGAGTACATTGGATATTTTTTAAAAGACAAAGTTGAAAATGTCATTTTTTTCTCAAAATTTTCGCTCGTTTTTTTATTAATATTGCAAAAAATAAAAAGTGCAGAGGGGATCAAATACCACCAAAAGAAAGCTCTGTTTGTGGGGAAAAAGGGACGTAAATTTTGTTTGGGTATAGCATTGCATGACCGCGCAATTGTCAAAGTCACGAAGTGCCAAGTTGAAAAAAGGGGTCTGGTCAGGAAGGGGGTAAAATCTTCCAGGGCTTAAGTGGTTAAAACCGCGCCAAAACATCAAATAACGTTACCGAACAACGGACAGTACCCGAACATACAGTGAAATGTTCTCGTCCGGGTACCGAATATCCAAAAATCCGGTACAAACCCGAACAATACAGTCCGGGTTCGCCCAACACTACTAAAGAGAGCACATAAGAAAGGAATTTTAAATAACAAAGAGTACCGATACCTCCTACCTGAAGCACCGAAACTACCCATCATCTACCAACTACCAAAAATTCACAAAAACCCCATTAAACCACCAGGAAGACTCATCATAAGTGGGATTGATTCCCTATTCTCAAGAATCTGAGAATACATAGACACCTTTCTACAACCCATGGTAAACAAGTACCCCACACACTTAAAAGACAGCAAACATCTCATCAATCTACTCAACACCATCCCCAGAGAAAAAGATAAAGAAATAATACTCGCAACAATCGATGTAGAATCCCTATACACAAATTTTGACCAAGACGATGCACTCTCAGCAAGGGAGTGGGCCTTGGAGCATGAATCACACCTGGAACAAGAACAAAAAAGTTTTCTCCTCAAACTACTAAAAACTATGAATAGAAATTATTTCTGGCATCAAGGATCATACTACAGACAACATAAAGGCATTGCTATGGGCGCAGGATATGCACCCAGCATCGTAAACCTATTTCTAAGCAAATAGGAAGAGGAGGAAATATTTGGAAAACACATAGAGGGATTACACACATATAAAAGATTCATAGATGATATCTTTATAATGTGGACTGGTTCTGAGGAGACCCTACAACAATTTCTTCAAGATATAAACATTAACAAATATAAAATAAAATTTACAGGATCATGGGATGCGAAAGAGGTGAACTTCTTGGACCTCACTATAACACAACAGGATGGAGACTTAACCACTAAAACACACTTCAAGACAACAGACAGGAACAGTTATATACCATCTCACAGCTGCCATCATCGAAATTGGATAAGCGGTTTCCCTAAGGGACAAATGATGAGACTAAAACGAAATTGCGGAGATCAACAAATATTGGAAGAACACGCTCAGATTCTCATGACAAGATTTAAAGAAAAAGGGTACAAACAGAGTGAACTGGAGAAGGTAAAGAGAGAGGTATACGAAATGGACAGAAAAAAAACTATTAGACGATAAAACTAAACAGAACGAGGATTATGGATTATCCTTCATCACCAACTACAATATTCGGTATCGAGAAATTGAACAAATAGTACACAAACATTGGCATTTATTATTAAGAGATGAACAACTGAGAGGGATATTACCGGAGCGCCCCACATTTATCTACCGGAGGTGCCCAAATTTAAGAGACAGATTAGCCAAGAACATTCCAGACCCCCCCCAAAAAACTTGTCACCTTCCTTGACCAAAAAGGTTTCTATACCTGCGGGAGGTGCAAACCCTGCAAGACAGTAAAAATCAGAAAGAAAAGAACATTTGAATTAAAATCCAATACCACCAATAAAACCTATAAAATCAAGAGCTTAATAACATGTCAAAGTACACATGTCACTTATTTACTAACCTGCCCATGTAATTTACAATACGTGGGACGCACCACGAGGCAACTGAAAACACGCATTGGGGAGCATATAGATAATATAAAGAAAGGATTTAAATATCATAGCGTCTCCAATCATTTTTGAACAACACACAACAGAGACCCGACTTTACTCACTTTTTGTGGAATTGATAAAATTGAACCACACTGGAGAGGGAGAAACATGCGGATTGCGGTTTCACAAAACAAATCCAAATGGATCTACCAATTATTTACATTACATCCCAGGGGAATGAACATCGACATGGACATCAATTGTTTTATATCAAATCCATAAATCCCCATCCACCTTGATTTTCATTCACTTTATGATTTTTGGCCACCTCTAGCCATTTCATTTTATTATAAAAACACTGTTCCCTTATTATGATTAATATACAACATATATCACTAACATTCTTTATAGCACTATTTAATTGTTTGTTTAGAACAAGGATTCATCAAACCTAAAGGAAGTTCATAACACAACGCTAATCTATAATTTTTAATCACCATTATTTATAATTTTATCTAAATTTAATTTATTATTTATTTTCACACATTTAATTTTTAGACACTTAATTTTTAGACACTTGATCATCATCCGCTAATTAATTATTTTATATCACAAAATTAATTATTTGACACATCACATTATTTATATATTTATAATTATATTTATATTCACCAATATATTACTAATGGACTTCAAGAAATACATACAAAAGTTGATTTTATAAAAACAGGTACATATGGGCAATTTTAAATAGATTTTTATATAATTTTTTATATAATTATTAAAGAAATGTATTGCATTCTTTTTTGTCAATCACCATGGCAGGGACACGTCCGCTTCCCATCTATTCCGGCTGCAATTAATATAGGCAGAGATAGGGGCGGTACTATCACTATAAACATCCATCCATCGCTATGCCTTCTAAACTCTGAGGACGTCACAGGAAGTGACGAAACACATCAGTTTGGAACGCATAGCGTCAATACGGTACATCAGGTGGAACGCAAGCCGGAAGCACCGCTCGCCACTCTGCAGAGAGGACGCGCTGCCCGCCCCAGCCGACCACTGACCACCACTGCTTTTTACTTGTACAAATCTCTTGCTTTTAAAACCCACTATTGTGGGTAATAAACAAATCTGTTGATACTACACCATCTGGAGCTTCTTTTTCCTTTGCAATTGGCCCATATCTTGGTGTGAGGAAAAGCCTTTTACCAGCCCATTGGAGCTTAAATGGGAACCCATCCCAGCCCAGGGGGCAAAAAAGCGCGAGTGGTCCTAGTGCTGTAAGGCATATAGGACCCACTGGTTCTGGTAAGTGATTGGTTCTGGTAACCCACTGGTTCTGGTAAGTCATCTACCCACAAATCACGGTGAAATGGATTGATGTCACAGAATTTATGGACACCCATGCTTGAGCACTTGCACCTTTGAATCATTGAATCATACAGTCACAAAGGACTCCTTTGATTACTTTGAGCACTATAGTCCCCTAAAATTTCATTGGACTTTATTATATGTGATCAGTCACGTTATATTATTTGTCTGTTTTTTGAACATATATTGTACATATATTGTATTTATTTATTTATTTAAATTATGCAGTCACTAATTTTAATATTGCTGCACATAATATTTACAAGATACTAAAATTTCTTTGCTAACAGGACCCAGTATTCAGCAAGCACTGTAGTTAGCTTTTTTGACCTAATAGCTAAACATTTGCATTTGGGTTTTTTTTATATATCTTAATATGTTATATGTTTTTGTTTTTCGATACGGGTCCTTTTAATATGACCCTGGCTTACAGGTTACCTTCCAATGCCACCATACTTGTATGCTCTTTCCGCACTGTAAAATTTGACTGTACTTATTGTGGTTACTCATCTACCCACAAATCACGGCGAAACGGATTGATGTCACAGAATTTATGGACACCCATGCTTGAGCACATTATTGTTAAAGTATAGATCAGTAAAAAGAATGGGTCTCCCAGTCTACTGGATTATTATACAGCCACCCCACTGGACCAACTGAAAACTTGTTTTTTTTCCTGACCCTGATTAACTGCGGTTTTCTATTAAATGAGTGGTCCTGGGGCGTGACCGAGCAGGGCATGGGAGCGGACACACTGCATGGAGCTCCCTGATCCTTCCTCCGGTTCCTGATCCGTTCGTGACCACCGCCGTTCACTTCCTTACTCCCCGGGGAATCGTTTGACACCTCTCTCCCTGCGCTGAGTCATGATGACCCAGAAAGTCAGGGAGGATGGCGTGGCCTTGGAGGCACAACATGGCGCTGCGGCGGGCCTGCAAAATGGGACGCCGTGCGGAGCGGAGAAGGTGAGAGAGCAGGGCGGCAAGGCCGGCAAGACCGCTCATAAGGATGGCCCTAAAGATATGCTGTATTACGCCCAGAAGCTCACATATGCCCAAGTGACCAGTGCCCAGGACGGTGGAGAGGAGGGAAGCAGAGAATTATTGACTATGGACACTGGCACAGATACAGAGCCTGCTTCTTATGTTTCCCCTGATGCTATGAACCCAAATGCTGGGGAGGACATGCAGGAGGGGGATCCTCAGCCTACCCTGAGCCAGATACTTGCTGCAGTCCAACAGTGTACGGCCTCTGTGAATACAGTAAAGGAGAGGTTGGGGGGGGGGCTCACTGAGGAGGTCTCTCTGCTGCGTCATGACCTACAAAAAATGTGGGAGTGCACTACTGCTGTGCTTATTAGTGACTCCCAGGCCGCATCCACACTGGCACAGGCTATACAGGATAAAACTGATGACATTGAAAATCGCCTCAGGCGCAACGCCATCCGAATTGTGGGGCTCCCTGAGAAAGTGGAGGGCAGGGACCCCACAGAGTTTATAGAGAGCTGACTGCTGGATGTTTTTGGCAGGGAGGCATTCTCTCTTCGCTGTGGAAAGGGCCCATCGCACTCCTACAAGGGTGTAATGCACCCCAGCCGGTCCTGGCACATCTATTACACTATCGTGACCATGAGAAAGCACTCCGGCTGGCCAGGTAAAAGGGAGTGTTTAAATATAATGGGGTTCGGGTGTCCATATACCTATTTCTCAGCGGAAGTACAGAAGAAAAGGGCCAAGTTTCAGAAGGTCAAGCAATGCCTACAAAGGGTTCCACTGAGCTATGCCATGCTGTACCCAGCTCGCCTGCGGGTTACTGCAAGGGGTCAAACCCATTTCTTCAATACGGCTAGAGAGTCTGGCTGGATGTTAATGAGCCATCACTGCGGGCACGATAGCATGAGGCGGTGGATACTTGAAGTTGCTGGTTGCTCGGCTGCTTTGCACTTAGTTTAATGTGATTGCTGTGACAGGTTGGCTCCAAATGGAATGTTATGTCTCTATCCAAATCTACCTGGCAACATCCATGATGTTGCTCTTCTCTGTTCACCCATGCAGTGGGTGCGCTCTGGAAAACTCTTTTGCCCTGTTGGCAACGTTGTGGTGTTTTTTTCTGAGGCAATAAACTACTTTGACCTGGATGGGTGGACTCTACTTTCCTTTCTGCAAAGACTTCCCAATTTCTGTTGAAAACATGTAATTTCTGAGGAGGACAGGTCCCTGCTGAGACTACACACCGATGTATCCCGCTCCCTTACTCTGCCTGGGGGAGTTGTTCCTGCTACATTGCCTTGTATATGATTGTATGCATTATGGACCATGTCTAATGTCCCCTTGGTTTCCCCTTGGTTTCGTGGAATGTCAGTGGTATATATTCCTCCTCCCTTTTCACTGGATGTGTTGAGGGAGCTTGTGGAATTTGTTTTAGATAAGCCTGCTGCATTACTGTTTGTTATGGGGGACTTCAATGTCGGTGGACCCAAAACCTTGCCTCCTTGGTGTGGTGGAGGAATATATGCCAGACGTCAATGTTAGATTGGCGGTGTCAAGGGCTCTGTTTCCGGCCCGAAATATCATTTTGCAACATTGGATTTCTCTGTCCCCTCCCACACTAAAGATGTGGGTACATGCCATGGGTGCCACTCTGCGGTGTGAACGTATGAGTTACCCACATATAGAAGTACCACTTAGATATGACAGGATTTGGGGTGGCTGGCTGGCACTCCCGGGTTTGGCTCCTGCTGACCTGGTTCTTGATCGATTTGCTACAGTAATGTAATGTTTCTGCTATTGGTGGGTGGGCTTCTTGGGGAGGGGGGGGTATGATGTGTGTATTGTTGATATGATTGATTTGCTAACTGTTTTTAAGCAAGGGACTGTTCTTGAGGGTGTGTGATGCTCTTGGTATATGGATGTACCTTCCTCTGTGCAATGCATGTTCTATGTGAAGTCTGTAACTTCCAGTTTTCTACAATAAACTTTGTTTCTGGTTTTAAAAAAAACGAGTGGTCCTACCAGGTCATGACTCTTGATCTTAGTATTATATGTATTAATCAAAAAATAGAAACGGTGCTGCTGTTAACACATGTGGAAATAAACAGCTGCTGGCAAGGCAAATCTATGCATCAGTATATAACATGTATGTTGCCGCACTAAATCAGGGATAATAAATACTAAATCAACAAAATGTCCCAATAGAAAGTGAAGAAAATATGAATTTGTGAAGACTTTAGAGTCCAAAGTGTGAACCGTGACGACAAATACCACGGATGGAATTGAACGAAAGTCGTGCTAATTCATTGCTGTGTCACGTGAACTTTCACCAATAGGCAAAATGCAATCTTTGTAAAAAGGGGTTGAATATTGCGCTCAACAAGATTACTCACAATAAAGTGCTAATGTGCATAAATAAATATAAAAGCCAATATAAGTCTTAAATTGCTAAAACCATTAATAGCATAAACTACAACAATGATAAAAGCAGAAGACCAGCTAATATATAAATAAATAAATAAATAAATAGATAAAGTCCTTAAGGTGCTCAATTCAAAGTGATAAATATTCTCAGCAATGTGAACAGCGTGGACTTGGTGGGAATGATGGAAAGCCTTCACCTCAAAAACCTTCACCCAGTGCTCTGATTAGGTACTTCTTACCAGAGGGATATGACCCCTTTATTACAGGGGGTCATAATCAGCATTGATATCCATAAAAGCTCCAAGCCATCTTCATCACTGTCCTCTCATCAGCAATATAATATCCACTTTGCGCAGTTAATTTTGGTTATTTCACCATTTTTTTCTAAAATGCAATCTTACCAGATTGGAATGACTCAACTACAGAGTCTTTAGGGTGCAATCCAGTTTGCATCACTTGGTTGCAGTATATCGGACTGACTCACTTTCCAAGGTGTATGAACCCAGTAAGGACCATATATTGCAGACATCCACATGGAATCAAAGCGAAGGAAGCCACATAGTGTAAATCCGCTAAAAGCTTTAACCACTTGCCGACCGCCCACAGTATATTTACTGTGGCAGTCAGCCCCTTCACAGGCAAAGCGACGTAGGACTACATCGCTAGCCTGTGAGGCTCTAGGGGGTGAGCGTGCGCCGCCGGAGGCGCGCTCCTGCCCCTGTTCGCTCCTCCACATCCCCGTGCGTGTGACCGGCGGACCCAATGCCCGCCGGTCACTCGCGATCATCCGGTGCAGAGGGAGAAAGACAGGCGGCTGATGTAAACAAAGCCACCTGCCATTCTCCCCTATGTAAGAACAGAGATCATACGGTCCTGCTATGTAGGATCGTATGTCTCTGTTACACCACTAGCCACATCCCTTTACAGTTAGAAGCACGACCCTAGGACACACTTAACCCCTGCATCACCAATAAAGTTAACCCCTTCCCTGCCAGTGTCATTTTTACAGTAACAGTGCATATGTATAGCACTGATTACTGTAGTATTGTCACTGGTACCCCCAAAAGTGTAAAAAATATCAGTCAAGGGCCCGATCTGTCTGCAGCAATGTCGCAGATCAGCAAAAAAAAAACGCAGATCGCCGCCATTACTCGTTAAAAAAAAAAAAACAACAAAAATGATTTGAAAAATCGCAGATCGCCGCAATTACTCTTTTAAAAAAAAAACAACAAAAATGACAAAAATCTTGACCTTAGTTAGTAAACGCAATAACTTTTGCGCAAACCAATCAAAATACGCTTATTGCAATTTTTTTTACCAAACATATGTAGCAGAAAACAAATTGGCCTAAAATGTTAAATTTTGATTTTTAAATTTTTTTGGGGGGGAATTTCATATAAAAAAAATGTGAAAAATATTGTTATTTTTGCAAAATTTACGCTCTTTTTTTTTGTTTATAGCGCAAAAAGTAAAAATCGCACAGGTGATCAAATACCACCAAAAGAAAGCTCTGTTTGTGGGAAAAAAGGACATGAATTTTGTTTAGGTACATCATCGCACCACCGCGCAATTGTCCGTTAAAGTCATGCAGTGCCGAATCGCAAAATAGGGCCTGGTCAGGAAGGGGGTATAATCTTCCGGGGCTTAAGTGGTTAATATACATACACGGTACAGGTGATTTATAGCAATGGATTTGCATAACTGTCATTCAATTCTATCCATGGTGTTTGTCGCCAAGGCACACACTTTGGACTCAATATTCATATTTTTTTCACTTTCTTTTGGGACTTTTTGGTAATTTAGCATTTATTATCACTGCTTTAGTGCAGCAACATGCATGTTATATAATATTAGTATTGGCTGTGTCTACGAACATATAAGCCCCCAACAACCTGACTATTGCCGCTGCTACAATCTCCCTTGTTACCCTTCTGCATGCACAGCCATTAAATACTCAGAAGGTCTGGGTGGAGATTTACCTACAAACCTATGAACACCTTATTCTAAATTGAAAGTAAAAAACTAGATACACAAAGAATGATCCACTTTTTCAAACTTACCTGTAGATCTTTCTGGGGTGGACAATATCAACATATAGAATTTTTAACTCCTAAACTATGAGAAAGGGTGGTATATCCTTTTTCTACAAATTATACCATAGTACAAATATTTTCTTGAAATTTTACCCAATGTTAAATTGGGAAAGGGATCTACAGTACAGCAATCTTTTCTGAATACGAATAATGGCAAAAATTTATGAACAACAATTATATAGTGAACACAATTATAAAAACACAACAATTGTTTTTGCCCCCATTTTTCATGAGCTGAGCTCAAAGATCTAAGAAAACTGAAATTCATCCGTGAAGAGAACACCTCTCCAAAGTGCCAGACGCCATCGAATGTGAGCAGCATTTGCCCACTCAATTCGGTTATGACGATGAACTGCAGTCAAGTCGAGACCCCGATGAGGATGACGAGCATGCAGATGAGCTTCCCTAAGATGGTTTCTGACAGTTTGCGCAGAAATTCTTTGGTTATGCAAACTGATTGTTGCAGCAGCTGTCCGGGTGGCTGGTCTTAGATGATCTTGGAGGTGAAGATGCTGGATGTGGAAGTCCTGGGCTGGTGTGGTTACATGTGGTCTGTGGTTGTGAGGCCGATTGGATATACTGCCAAATTCTCTGAGACGCCTTTGGAGATGGCTTATGTTAGAGAAATGAACATTCAATTCACGAGCAACAGCTCTGGTGTACATTCCTGCAGTCAGCATGCCAGTTGCAGGCTCCCTCAAAACTTGCGACATCTGTGGCATTGTGCTGTGTGATAAAACTGCACATTTTATGGCCTTTTATTGTGGCCAGCCTAAGGCACACCTGTGCAATAATCATGATGTCCAATCAGCATCTTGATATGCCACACCTGTGAGGTGGGTGGATTATCTCGACAAAGGAGAAGGGCTCACTAACACAGAATTAGACAGATTTGTGAACAATATTTGAGAGAAATAGGCCTTTTATGTACATAGAAAATGTCTTAGATCTTTAAGTTCAGATCATGAAAAATAGGGCAAAAACTAAAGTGTTGCGTTTATAATTTTGTTCAGTGTAACTATTTCAGCTGTATAAACCATTGGAAAAAAGTACACCATTGGTATATGATTTCTTGCAGGCTCTCTAAAATGTATCTGACCTACTCACCACTATGTGACCAAATGAGTAATTTATTTAATTATTCTATGGACTACAAAACCTTAATGAGCTTTTAGAATTCAGTGTTCAAGTTTATATCTGCAGTTAATTACATTTGCGGTCTAACTAGCATTTCTTGGCTGTAAAAAAGAGGTGTTTATAGCGGTAGATAGAAGAATCTTAAGATTCATGCTAGCATTTTTGCACATAAATTGCACATTACTATTTAACTACTAGCTTGTATGTACCCCTCCATAACTAGGCCATTTTTTAGATTTTATTCCTGTGATAATTCGACTGACAATTACGGTCATGCAGCACTTTACTCCCAAATAATTTACTTTTTTTTAAGATAGAGATTTTGTTTTTAATAACCACATTTTTATAAAGGGAAAATGTAAAAAAATTGTTTTTTTTAATCAATTCCCGTCCAGCCATCATTTTTCTATAGTCCCAGTGGGACGTTCGTCAATCTGTGTGAACGTCATACGATGTCCTCCCGGATTGCAACTTGCGTGCAGCCTGTCCCTGGCAGATGACTTATCAGTGTACCAGCAGTGTTCATTTTGGCAGTAAATTTCGATTTCGTTTTAGTTATAGTCTTTTGACTGAAAGTTAGTTTTAGTCGTATTTTAGTCATCTGAATTGTTTTAGTTTTAGTCATATTTTAGTCGACTAATATCTCCAGTACATTTTAGTCGACTAAAATCTCATACATTTTCGTCAACTACAAATCGAATAGGTTTAGGTTAATTGTAATGCATTATTTAAACATTTCTCTAGCATTTCTCAAAATGCGGTGGTGCAATGCATGTTTAAACTTTAATGTGCTATTATTACAGGCTCTGGATGGATTTGTGTTGCCGATTTAGAAATGGCCAGCAGAGGAGTGTTAATTTTGATTATGTCAATTTTCAATTTAGTTTTAGTTATAGTCTTTTGACTAAAATGCCATTTTAGTCGTATTTTAGCCTTATGACTAAAATCCCATTTTTAGTTTTAGTCGTATTTAAGTCATCTGAATTGTTTTAGTCGTATTTTAGTCGACTAAAATTGTGTTAATTTAGTCGACGAAAACATTTTTGTCGACTAAATAAACACTGTGTACCAATCCGCAAAATGTACCACGCGATTGCTGTGACAAATCACAACTAATCACATGACAATTGTAAACAATGGATGGCTTCCTTTCATGCCATTGTGTGCAATTGTGTTGCTAGCTGTGATTGGTCACAGTGATCACATGGTACAGACAAGGCCAATCACAGCCCCTACTGTATGTATCAAGTGATTAGATGTGACCAACCACAGCGAATTACAACAAAACACACTGAATGAATCAGTTTAATTAAGTAAAAATGGTTGTTCATACCAGTGAAGTTCACTAGTGTAAAGCAATCATAATATGTAAAACAAAAATCCTGATCACTTCCCTAGAGTAGTACAGTGTTACTATAGTATCACTGTATTGCTCTGGTCACAGTTTTTTTTTTTCTTTTACATACTGTCATCAGTCAGTGTCCCTGATTACCGCCACATCCATTATATGATAATGTTGTACTACACTGGCAACAGTGTGTTAAAAAAAAATGGAAATCTTAATTCTTCAATTTCCAAACAATTGTGACAAAAAATTACAACTTCAAAAAACTTGCAATGCCTCTTAACCACTTGCCGACCGCCGCAAGTACATATACTGCGACGGTCAGCCCCGTGCAGGCAAAGTGACGTATGGGTACGTCACTAGCCTTTGAGCCAATAGGGGGCGAGCGCGCACGCCAGAGGCGCGTTCCCGCTCGTTCACAGGCATCCCCGCGCGACTGATCAGCGGTTCCGATGTCCGCCGTTCACTCGCGAACTCCTGCTGGAGAGGGAGAAAGGCAGGCGGGTGATGTAAACAAAGCCGCCTTTCATTCTCCCTGATGTAACAGCAGAGATCATACGATCCTGCTATGTAGGATCATATGTCTCTGTGGTTACATCAAAAGCCATGCCCCTTTACAGTTAGAAGCATGCCCCTAGGGACACACTTAACCCCTTGCTCTCTAATAAAGTTAACCCCCTTCCCTGCCAGTGTCATTTTTAAAGTAACAGTGCATATGTATAGCACTGATTACTGTAGTAATTACACTGGTCCCCCCAAAAGTGTCAAAAATGTCAGTCAAGGGTCCGATCTGTCCACCGCAAAGTCGCAGTCCCGCAAAAAAAAAATCGCAGATCGCCGCCATTAATAGTTAAAAAAAAAAAAACAATAAAAAATGACATAAATCTTTCCCGTAGTTAGTAAATGCAATAACTTTTGCGCAAACCAATCAAAATATGCTTATTGTGATTTTTTCACCAAAAATATGTAGCGGAAATCAAATTGGCCTAAAATGTTTAAAAATTTTGATTTTTACATTTTTTTTTTGGGGGGGGGGATTTCATATAAAAAAATGTGAAAAATATTGTTATTTTTTCAAAATTGTCACTCTTTTTTTGTTTATAGCGTAAAAATCGCACAGGTGATCAAATACCACCAAAATAAAGCTCTGTTTGTGGGAAAAAAAGGACGTCAATTTCATTCGGGTACAGCGTCGCACGACCGCACAATTGTCCGTTAAAATCACGCAGTGCCGAATCGCAAAATAGGCCTCCGGGGCTTAAGTGGTTGATAAATACCTTGGACGTTCTACTTTCCAAAAGGGGGTCTTCTTGGAGGATATTTGTACTGTCATGGTGTTTTTGGGCTTCGAGAAATAAGGTCAGATGAGCTGTCAGTAGTACATCAGGATTGATACATTTTAACCACTTGCCGACTGCTCACTAGAGCTGTACTGCGGCAAAGTGGCTCTTGTAGGTCTGACGACGTAGACCTACGTCGCCAGACACTCCCCTTTCTGTATTAAGTCACAGCGGGAGTCGGGCCAGGGGAGGAGCAGCAGCGATCGGGGAATCGGGTGTGGAGATCCGTCTGCTTGTGTAAACACAAGCGGGCGGATCTCCTAAGTGACAGACAGTGACAGATTGCAGGGTTCAGCATAGCTGAACCTGCGATCTGTCCTTGTGTCACCCAGTCACCTCCCCCCACACACGTTAGTAAGCACCAGGCATACATTAACCCCTCCCTCTCCAATAAAATTAACCCCTTCCCTGCCAGTGTCATTTTTACAGTAACAGTGCATATTTATAGCACTGGTTACTGTAGTAATGTCACTGGTACCCCCAAAAGTGTCAAAAATGTCAGTTAGGTGTCCGATCTGTCCGCCGCAATGTCGCAGTCCCACAAAAAAAAAACGCAGATCGCCGCCATTACTCGTTTAAAAAAAACACCAAAAATGACAGAAATCTTTCCGTTAGTTAGTAAACGCAATAACTTTTGCGCAAACCAATCAAAATACGCTTATTGTGATTTTTTTTTTACCAAACATAGGTAGCAGAAAACAAATTGGCCAAAAATTTTAAAAAAATGTTGATTTTTACATTTTTTGGGGGGGGGGAAATTCATATAAAAAAAATTGAAAAATATTGTTATTTTTTCAAAATTTACGCTCTTTTTTTGTTTATAGCGCAAAAAGTAAAAATCACACAGGTGATTAAATACCACCATAAGAAAGCTCTGTTTGTGGGGAAAAAAAGGACATAAATTTAGTTTGGGTACGGCATCGCACAACCGCGCAATTGTCCGTTAAATTCATGCAGTGCCGAATCGCAAAATAGGGCCTGGTCAGGAAGGGGGTATAATCTCGCACAGTGCCGAATCGCAAAAATTGGCCCAGACGTAAGACAGCAAAATCCTCCGGTGGTAAAGTGGTTAAGGTATATACCATAGTTTGTGAACTGTATAACTTTCCTACAGACTAAATAATATACAGTGATTGGGTTATTTTCACCAAACAATGTAGCAGAATACATTTTGGACTAAAATTATGAAGAAAGATTTATTTTAAACATTTTATAACAGAAACAAAGAAAGTGGGTTTTTTTTTTCAAAATGTTCAGTCTTTTTTTGAGTATTTAGCAACAAATAAAAAACCATTGGTGATTAAAAATCACCAAAAGAAAGCTTCATTTGTGTGAAAAAAAAGATAAAAGTTTTATATAGGTACAGTGTGACCTGGGCAGGAAGGGGGTATAAGTGCCCGTATTGAACTGGATTTTCATTACATTTACGTTTAACTTCTTGACCTATAAAAATCTCACTATTCTTGGTGATCAGTGGCACTTGGATTCTGCCCCCCTCTCCAAAAAAATGCAAATCCAAAATTATTGGCGATCACCTTTAAAATAAAAAACAAAAACACAGTCATTGGTGGTCGTTTTCACTTTAACCCCCCACAAAACAATTCTACAATAATTGGTGGTCGGTGGTGCTTTAACTCCTTTATTAAACCCAAACAAAGGAAAATTATAACAAAAGTTATGTTGTTGTGGCACATTTCAAACAATAAGATCTTTCAAATTTAAGTGAAATGTGAATACTTGGTATAGGCAACAGCTAAAATTTGCTCTCAATTTATTTTATCTATATATCATTTATGACAAACATACTGCAAGAATATGTTTTTCTCCTAGCTACAGTAGCACATTTTCTTGTTCTAACAATCCTTTTTCTTGATGATGATAATAAAAATCCAATAATACATATTCTTTTCGCTGTGGCTCAGTAGTATCAATAGCAACTTCAGAGTAGGGATGATCGAACTTTGACTGTTCGAGGTTCGGCCGAATTCCGAACTTTTTGCTGAAAAAGTTTGGAATTCAGCAACCAGAACCGACCAAAATGCAATGGGACAGGAAATGGGCTTTAAAAGCCCGTGATTGGACCAGAACCATCAGTAAAAGCCAATTGAGGGGGCAGGAGAATGCTAGGAATGTGATTGGAGTGACTAGGGGGTCCAGAGGCCAATCATTAGTGAATACGCCCCATAGTAGATAAGGTAGCCCCGCCAAATTCCTAGCATTGTAATACAGGGATGTGGAAGAGAATGGAAGCAGTTCTGTTACTTATGCTTCAAAGTGTCATTTAGCAATTATTAGTGTGAGGAAAGGGATATCTAGTGTAGTTAGGGTACTATTTTCCACTATAGTTAGATTTAATAATCTAGTTTCTGTAGGGAAAGTGTTAAGTGTAAGGGGACCGTAGTGTAGTGTAGGGTTAACTGACTCTGACTGCTATGGCAGGGTGACAAAACCCTTCCATATCAGGGTGACCGCTATAGAGAAAAGATAGTTTGTATTAGAACACTTATAGAACCGTGATATGGCTTCGCCCCTGTCACCCTGATTGTTGCTGCAGGCGTTTATAGGGCTTTTTTGAGGACATGTTTGGAGTCAGGCATGACATCTGAACTTCTGTGTAGGGGTATATATACACACACACATGTATGTATATATATATATACACATACACATATATATAGGTGTGAAAGTAGCAGAACCCTATGCTTGTGCTAATGAAATAATTAACAGGCATATGGCTCTGCTCCTATCACACCTATATATGTGTATGTGTATAAATACATATAAGTGTGTGTGTATATACCCCTATACAGAATTTCAGATGTTATGCCTGCCTCCAAAGACCCCAAAAAATGCCCAAAAAAAAACGCCCGCTGCAAAAACACACCTGGGCGTTTTTGTAGCTGGTGTTTTTTTGGGCATTTTTTTTGGCGTCTTTGGAGGCAGGCAAAACATCTGAAATTCTGTATAGGGGTATATATATACACACACACTTATATGTATTTATACACATACACATATATAGGTGTGATAGGAGCGGAGCCATATGCCTGTTAATTATTTCATTAGCGCAAGCATAGGGTTCTGCTACTTTCACACCTATATATGTGTATGTGTATATATACATACATGTGTGTGTGTATATATACCCCTACACAGAAGTTCTGATGTTATGCCTGCCTCCAAAAAATGCCCAAATAAAACGCCAGCTACAAAAACGCCCAGGTGTGTTTTTGCAGCAGTCGTTTTTTTGGGGGATTTTTTTGGGGGTCTTTGGAGGCAGGCAAAACATCTGAACTTCTGTATAGGGGTATATATACACACACACTTATATGTATTTATATACATACACACATATAGGTGTGAAAGGAGAGAAGCCATATGGGTGTTAATTATTTCATTAGCGCAAGCATAGTGTTCTGCTACTTTCACACCTATATATGTGTATGTGTATATATACATACGTGTGTGTGTGTGTATATATATATATATATATATATATATATATATATATATATATATATATATACCCCTACACAGAAGTTCTGATGTTATGCCTGCCTCCAAAGACCCCCAAAAATGCCCAAAAAAACGATTGCTACAAAACCGGCAAGGTGTGAAAATAGCGGAGCCATATCCCTGTTCTATATTAATTCTAATACAAACAAAGTTTTTTTTCTGGTTCTGGACATGCTACAGAGCTGAAACTTCACAGGTACACCTTTTAGACCCCCCAGACACTAAATCCAAAGAAATTTCATTTTCAATAATGTTTTCAATAATTGGCTCTCTATCAAAAATGACAATTTTTAAGAACTTTTTTTGTGTGATTAATAGTTCCTGGGGCATGACCCAGAACCCTAGGCACTTTTTAGGGGCATGTATTGGGTTTTAGGGCTTCAAAATGGAGTTTTTTGATTACCGAAGTTCGGGTCCCATTGATTTCAATGGGGTTCTGAAATCCGGGCCAAACTTTCGGGAGGTTCAGGTGTTCTGGTCGAACCAAACTTTTCAAAAGTTCCATCATCCCTACTTCAGAGCACACATTATTCTCAGTGTGTATATATATATATATATATATATATATATATCAGCCAACAGCTGCAACTGTGTGTGTTTTAGGCTACTGACTTTTCAAATAAGGAGGAAAATTGTGCTCTCTACTCTATCTCTATAACTGACCTTGCCTAAATCCTGTTTTCCATATACATGTGGAGATAATAAGGAGAAATAATTATTAACATCTAATATCTATTGCACTGAAAGTTTGCAACGGTATGTTAAGTGACAAAAAAAAAAAAAAATGTACTGTTGATTTTAGGTTAAAGTGTATGTAAACCCGATTCATGAAATTTTACTTGGGCACATATATTTATAGCATTTACTTATCTCTCTCCAAAGCCCTAAGTCCCGTGGCTTTCCTCGTGCTCTATTCTTCTATTATCAAGATGATAATTTCTAACAAGTTCTCTCTCAACTGGTGCTGGGGGGCGCAGCGCTCCTACTCCCACTCCCACTAGGCAGTGGGGAAGCCGATGCACGGGGCCAGTGGCCGCGATTTCTGCCGGCCACCCGCGATCGCTCCCCGCTGAGAGAGAACGAGCAGCTGTTGTAAACACAGCTGACTGTTCTTCTCTCTGAAAGGATTACAGAGTGCCTGTGATCCTTCTGTATAAGATCACAGGTCTCTATGGTCATTTCAAAAGCCCAATTCCCCAAAGTTAGTAAACACACCCCCTAGGCTTACATTTAACCCCTTGATCACCAACTAGGTAAACCCTTTCCCTGCCAATGTCATTTTTTCAGTAACAATGCATATGTTTAACACTGATTACTGTACTAATGTCACCGGTCCCCCCAAAAGTGTCAAAAAGGTCAGTTAGGGGTCCGATCTATCCGCCGCAATTACACAGTCCAGCTAAAAATCGCCATTACTAGGAAAAAAATTAAATAAATAAATATGACATAAATCTTTCCCCTAGTTTGTAGACGCGATAACCTTTGCGCAAACCAATCAAAATAGGCTTATTGCAATCTTTTTACCAAAAACATGTAGCAGAATACAAATTGGCTTAAAAGGATGAAAAATTTGATATTTACATTTTTTTTTCGAATGTTATATAGCAGAATGTGAAAAATATTGTTTTTTTTTTTTTTTCAGAATTGTCGCTCTTTTTTTGTTTATAGCGCAAAAAATAAAAATCGCACAGGTGATCAAATACCACCAAAAGAAAGCTCTATTTGGGGGGGGGGGGTTATCAATTTTATTTGGGTACAGCTTTGCACGATCGCGCAATTTTCCGTTAAAGTAACGCAGTGCCGAATCACAAAAAATGGCCTGGTCATTAAAGGGGCAAATCCTTCCGGTCCGGAACTAGTTAAGGAGTTACAATGCATTCTGTGATTAAAGAAAGTAGAATGGCAGTACTAACTGATGTGTCCAACTCCAAGTGCAGTGAGAAAACAGCATATGCATGCTTCTAAATGCTTTTAAAAGGGATTCTGTGTGATAACAAAACCCAATACTATCTGACTGTCAGAATGGGCTGAAATGCATAGATAAAGATAAGAGGTCTATACATTTTACCAGATTGTTGACATCTATAGGTGTTTATAGAAAAACCAATCTCTAACATTTTGGGTGTAGAAAAATTCAAGATACACTGGAACCTAATGCTTGAAATGTAGCTGCTCTAAATGTCATTTTACAATCAGTAAAAATGTCCTTTATGCTTGTAATCACCTTAAGTTCATTGGGAGAATGATGAATGAAAGGAATTAAAGAATTCATAGTTTTAGCACACGCCATCAGACAACAATGTATTCTCAGAGAGTGCAGTTGGCTGCATTTTCCTTTTGTTTACATTTGTTTACTATGCAACTAAATAATGCTAACAAGTTTAAACAGATCATATTAAAGCCTTGTATAATATTATTATTATTGCATTTCAGCTGTTCAAGACATATGTAAAACTCAGACAAAAATTAGCATTCCAAAAGCTGCAGATTTGCACATTTCCATCTGGGAGTTACAAAGGCAGCTGAAAGACAAAGCTTTGATGTGGACGTGTTATATCCACTTGAGAACTGCTGAGTTCTTCTATTGTGCTTTGCAAGTTAATGCACCTGTCAACATTCAAAAGTCTGACTTTTTTTTTCTATAGCCTTGATCTGGCCAGACAATAATTTATGCTAGAAATTATCTGATCTACCCCCAGTGATGTCCAAGGGGCCCTTATAAACAGATTTTTTTTTTCTAATAAGTCTTGTATTAGCAATTAGAATTGTGGAAAATCATTTTAATATTCACATACATTTATTTCAAGAAACGTCCACATTTATTGCAATTATAGGCACATGCATATTGATGTCCCCTTCACAATGTAGGAATAAACCTATTTTTGTAAACCAAAAAAATGTTGCACCCTAAAGCTATTTCTTTTTGTGAATCAATAAAATCTGCAAAATGAGCTATTAGACAATTTAAGTGATCATTTTGTGTAGGAGCATTATTGTTTTACTATTAACATTCTCTTACCAAGTTCACTTGTGAGCTAAGTGTGAGCCCAGTGGTATCAGCATTAGATCTAGCTTAACTCTGGAAATCAGCAAATATCACAGCTTTTCTGACTGCCTGTGCTCTCATATGAGCAAATATAGGAGGTTCTCTAAATATCTCCTCCGACTTCAGATCACCAGCTAAAACTCACCAGTATTTCCTAATAATGTGCTGAATTTAGGAGGATTGCATTGAATTGGTAAGTACCACAGGAATATGTTTAGATTAGACATTTGTGTTACACAAAGTGTTACTAAATCCACAACAGTAAAATCAATGCATACATGCAGTAAAGCATGCTTGGTATAATCATTCTGCAACATAAGGGGTTAATTTTATGCATTGTGTTAAAAGGCTGTTTGATCTTGTCTCCTCTGATTTTCCCCTTTTTCCAGAGGTCTCCAAACCATCTCCAGAGAGTACAGAGGCCAGGGGACATGCTGCACATGCTCAGTTTGGTGTGTATTGCTAGAAGTTTTTTTTTTCTTAGAGGATTGCATGTGATCAGCATAAGGCCAATCAGTACTATCCAGAAGGAGGGTCAGGGGTCCTGCATCATAGGACAATCATGGGAGAATGAAAACTTCTCTTACAAGCTTTAACCAGACACTGATAGAATTCACAAGACTGCTCTAACTCCTGGCGAGAAAAGGTATTTAAATGTTTATATTTACTAAAACTATTGCATTTCCATGTTCTGTGTAATGTGGGGGACCAGATATAGTGAATTCAGAATCCTGGGTTTAGTAACACTTTAAGAAAGAATATCCCACCCTTGGACAAAGCTTTATTAAGTGTTTTCTCTTTTTCTGACAAAGGTACCCACTCTCAACAAAGTTCTTAAGCATGAACCTGGCTTCACTCAAACAAATGTTATCTGTTGAGATTATACAGTGTATTCTAATGAATTGACTATAGGGAAAGCCTGCTTTTAACTTTCTCAGGATGAAAGTTATCATATTGCAAATATGTATTCCTGTCTCTAGGTTTTTGATATACATGTGTCATCATTTTACCTTCAGATTGTGTCACCAAGACATCAAGAAAGTGAGCCAAAGAGAAGCTGATTGTAGCAGCACAGTTGCTAAAATACTTGAATTGAAGAAGCTCAGTTTCAGAGCCCTGCCATATGAAGTATATATTATCAAAATAGAGATGACTAGATGGACTGATGTCTTTTTTCAACCTCACTAACTATGTAACTATGTAACTAAGATGCCAGGTGTGAATGTACTGCAAGAATGAATCATGGCTATTGACCAAATTTTCTTCAAAATGGGCCATATATAAGTTGGCATAGCTGGGAGCCACAGTTGAGCCCATTGGTGTACCCTGGAGCTGCTGGAAAAAATTGTTATTGAAAACAAAATAGTTGTGAGCAAGGACTATCTCCAGCAGCTTCATGGTAAAGTCAATCAGGCCAGCAGGAAAATGTAAATCCCTCAATACTCTATTACCCTCAGCCCTTCATCATGTGGTAGGGATATGTACAATCTATTCACATCTATGCTGCATAATAGGCAACTAGAGATGGCCTTGTGGTTCTCCCAGCGGTCGGCTCGCGGTGAACATTGCTCAATCGCTGTTCGCCGATCATGCGAACATATGGCGATGTTCGCGACCACCATATTATTTTACATTGTGAAGAACTTTGACCCATGACACATCCATCAGGTGGTACAGGACAGCCAATTGAGACATTTCAGCACATGGACATACCCCCTACCATATACAGTAAATAGACCTGATCTGGCTGCCATTTTACATTCTGCCTTTTGTCAGTGTAGGGAGAGGTTGCTGTGTGGAGCAGGGACAGACTGTTAGTGACACAAATCGCTAGCTAATAGGTCCACAGAAGTCCTTTTAAAGGACTGGTATAGGTTTACTATTGTTTGGTGTGCAGTAGATAGGGGTGTAATACACTTATAATATACTTTCTATTATAGAAAGCATATTATAGTGGATTTGTATTGTGCAGCATTGTGACTGGTGAGAGGTTGCTGTGTGGAGCAGGGACAGGCTGTTAGTGACACAAATCGCTAGCTAATAGGTCCACAAAAGTCCTTTTAAGGACTGGTATAGGTGTACTATTGTTTGGTGTGCAGTAGATAGGGGTGTAATACACTTATAATATACTTTCTAATTGTGATGGATGAACATCGGCTGGGGCGGTTCGCGAACGTCAGCTGCAAATTTTCTCAAATGTCCTAGAACCGCAGGCCCCATTGACTTTAAATGGGAAAGGGAGCTAGGAGTCATCTTTTCAGAGGAAGACATTTGTAAATCCTGTACAGTATATGGACGCAATCTTCTGTTGTGAGCAAAATACAAGAACGAAACAGGAGATGGTAACGCTGTCCCTGGATACTAGACAAAATATTTCAAATTTATCAGACCAGTGCTGGTGATGTCTATCTCATGTAGGTACCATGCAACACATATGGTGGAGTTGCCCTGCCTTGAGCCAATTTGTCTTTTTTTTATATTTAATTATGGTCTTTAATGTTTAATTTTGAATGCAAACTGGCAATTACATTTTAATATTTTTCATGGAAATCTATGTTAATATTCATGAACATAATACTAAGTATATTTAGGGCATCTATGAATTTCACAGTGTATTGTCATGTTGTTAATTTAGTTTTTTTTCTCTCTTCTGTAAATTTCTA
Organism: Pelophylax lessonae; assembly: GCF_965119305.1. Taxonomy (NCBI): domain Eukaryota; kingdom Metazoa; phylum Chordata; class Amphibia; order Anura; family Ranidae; genus Pelophylax; species Pelophylax lessonae. The sequence continues at coordinate 155,411,972 of NC_138773.1, forward strand.
CCAATTTCTATGATGAAAAGATCTTAATAAAAAAAGAATACATTTATAATATATATTATGTACAGTATCTAAGAAAAGTGAGTACACCCCTCCATTTTCCACAACACTGAAGAAATTACACTTCTCTACAATGTAAAGTCGTGAGTGTACAGCTTGTGTAACAGTTTAAATTTGCTGTCCCCTCAAAATAACTCAACACACAGCCATTAATGTCTAAACCGCTGGCAACAAAAGTGAGTACACTCCTAAGTGAAAATGTCCAATTTGGGCCCAAAGTGTCAATATTGTGTGGCCACCATTATTTTTCAGCACTGCCTTAACCCTCATGGGCATGGAGTTCACCAGAGCTTCACGGGTTGCCCCTGGAGTCCTCTTTCACTCCTTCATAATGCCATCATGGAGCTGGTGGATGTTAGAGACCTTGTGTTCCTCCACCTTTCATTTGAGGATGCCCCACAAATGCTCAATAGGGTTTAGGTCTGGAGACATGCTTGGACAGTCCATCACCTTTACTCTCAACTTCTTTAGCAAGGCAGTGATTGTCTTGGAGGTGTGTTTGGGGTCTTTATGTTGAAATACTGCCCCGCGGCCCAGTCTCTGAAGGGAGGGGATCACACTCTACTTCAGTAGTAGTTTGCGTGTCTTCAGCAAACTGTTTTCAGGCTTTCTCGTGCATCATCTTTAGAAGAGCCTTCCTTCTAGGATGACAGCCATGCAGACCAATTTGATGCAGTGTGCGGCGTATGGTCTGAGCAGTGACAGGCTGACCCCCTCACCCCTTCAACCTCTGCAGCAATGCAGGCAGCATTCATATGTCTATTTCCCAAAGACAACCTCTGGATACGACGCTGAGCACGTGCACTCAACTTCTTTGGTTGACCATGGCAAGGCCTGTTCTGAGTTAAACCACTGTATGGTCTTGGCCACCGTGCTGCAGCTCAGTTTCAGGGTCTTGGCAATTTTCTTATAGTATGGGCCATCTTTATGTAGAGCAACAATTATTTTTTCCAGATCCTTAGAGAGTTCTTTGCCACGAGGTGCCATGTTGAACTTCCAGTGACCAATATGAGAGAGTTAAAGCGATAACCTCACATTTAAAACATCTGCTCCCCATTCACACCTGAAATCTTGTAACACTAATGAGTCACATGACACTGGGGAGGGAAAATGGCTAATTGGTTCTAATTTGGACATTTTAACTTAAGGGTGTACTCACTTTTGTTGCCAGCGGTTTAAACATTAATGGATGTGTTATTTTGAGGGGACAGCAAATTTACACTGTTATACAAGTTGTACACTCATTACTTTACATTGTAGCAAAGTCTAATTTATTCAGTGCTGTCACATGAAAAGATATAATAAAATATTTACGAAAATGTGAGGGGTGTACTCACTTGTGTGAGATGCTGTAAATATACACATCATCTATAAATATATGATATAACAACTATTGGGTGGGTTTTTGGGCATACACCATGTCCCTTTCCAATCTGGCCATAAACAGGTTGGCAACACTTGGGGCAAACCTGCCCCCATGGCTATGCCCTTGATTTGTTTATAGTACTCCCCTTGGTGCCAAAAAAAGTTGTGATCTAGACATAAATTAAGACGCTGTAAAATATATTTTTTGTTGTTTCCTACACAAGCCCCCATCCATTTTTAGTGTCCATTTAACTGATTGGGTTTCATCCTTATGACAAATAATGGCATAAAGGGATCCAACATCAACAGAAGCCAATATACACTATTTGAGACTCCTAAATCCTGTAGAAGCTGAAGTAAATGTTTGGTGATTTTAAGGTACGCTGGAGTTTTTTGCAGTAATGGCTTCAAAAACCCCTCTTTGTATTGGCCTAATCTAGCACACACTGAGTCTATGCCATTTACAAAGGGCCTCCCGAGGGGGCTGGAAATGAGTAGATAATGGAAAACCTGCAGACAGAAGGGACTACGCATTTTTCCTGCTTAGTATTCAATATGTTCTAACACCTTTTTTTCATCAATTCAACTAGTTTATCTTTATATTTTAAGGCTGGGTTGCCTGTCATGACCTCTTAAGTGTCTATCACTCAAAAGTCTAATCATTTCCTGTTCATAATGAGTTTTTGACATCACCACAAAACATCCCCTGCTGGTCTGATCACCACTTCCTTTTTGGCTTCAATTTGTTTGATACCATTAATGATATATGTTGGATCTTTGTATTTTTTCACCTGTAATGTATCTAAATCATCATTAGCCATTTTTTAAAAAAAAAACTTCTATACATTTATAATGACTAATTTGCAGGTTAAATGTGGACTTGTTACGAAGAATACTATGTACTATATGTGTTCCTAATTTTTGGAGGTAACTGCTACCGATTCCACGAGTAGATACTTTTTTACATTTAATTTTCTCACAAATGTTTGTATGTTGATACAGTATATGTTTTAAATTAGTTTTTTGTAGAGTCAATTTAGGAACCTCTGACCGGTGCTTTCATTTCATCTTGGCTAAGATCTACCCAACTAATGTTGTAGATGCTTTCCCCTATTATTCTCTTTTTCTTTTCGCCCCCTACCCCCACATCTCCTTTTGGTTCAGGTGACCTTCGACTTCAATCCTAGTATGCTCCAGATTCCTGAGGGCATCTCCACCAGTCTAAAGAATCCCATAGGGGGTCCTGGCTATGTGGCTTGTACCTATTGTTTATGAGTACTGGACTATGGTATAAGTAATTGTCATTGAAATTGGGTTCTCTGTTCATGTGTTTATTGGGGTGGTCTCCTTCCCTTCCCTTATGGGGGGCTGGGAACCTCCTCCTTGTCCTCCTCCGCTGGGTCCTCCTACTGTTTTCCAGTCCGAGGTCCTAGGGGTTACCTGATAAGTACCTTTGGTGGGACGGTATGAATTACTTCCCCGGCTGTTATTCTCTACTCCCCTTTTATTGGGTGGGTTGGTATTTTTGTCCTTGGATTCCTTAATTTTATTCACCTCTGTTTTTTTCTAGGGTGATGGTAGTAGACCAAGGTTCTTTTTATTTGCTCTGCCATTTGTAAACCTATTCTTTTTTAAAATCATTTAAAACCCTTTTGTAATTTTACCATTTTCTATCTTTGGTGTCTCTGTCTGCCTTATCCAGGTTTTTGTTAATATTAATAGTTATATTTAAATCTTCTAATTCTTTATAAGGTTCCAATTTTTTAGTCTTTTTTTTATTTGCTCCTCAATAATTTTCATTTTTCTTTGCTTCCGTTTCAATAACAAATATACAATTTCTTTGCCTTTTAGATGGAAGAAATCATACAATTTTTTTTATGGACTCTTCATCTATAGGACCATCATTGATGGGCAAGTCCCATCTCCGTTTGCATATTATTAGATCTTCCTTTGTACAGTATATCAGTCAGATATGACCACATTCCACCAAAGAGTGACTTTCTTTTCCTGTAGTCTTCCCAACTTGTACATAGTGCTCTTTAAATCACCATTTACCTCCTTATAAGTATTAAATACTTCATCCAGAATAATATTTTGATTTATAAACCCACAAAATATACAGTATACAGTATGATTTATGCAGTAAGTGAGAGGATAATAAAATAAAATTTAAAAAAGTGCTAAAGCTACCTCGCAATCACCTCAATCAACTCAATTAGTAAACATATTTGTATTTGCTGACATTGACATGTGTCCCCACACTTTATTAAATGTAAAAAAGGAAAAATGCAGCAGTATCTGTAATAATTTAAATAGCTTGTAAATGTAACTGCCCTAAGCCCACTGTGATGTACTATATACAATGTACCTGTGGCCTCCAATATGTGGGCTGCATTAAGAGAAAATTGTCCAAATGTATTCAGGAACATATACATGTACATATACAAAATACAAACGGGATTCAAAAAATATTCCTTATCTAAACTTTTTGGGATGGTACATAATAGAAACCCAGTGAAAAGTACACAGGACATTGGAGGGGTTCTAATACGGTAAAAAGCCTGAGTCAGAGAGAATCATAATGGCTGTTTGAGATAGACACCATAGTTCCAAAGGGCTTAAACGTAGAATTTGATTTAAATGGTTTTATTTTGGATGAATAATATTATTACATTTAATTTTCTATTTCTGATTTTATCTGTAGTAGATGTGTGTATTTTTATGGTCTAGAGCCCCCCCCCCCCCTTGGGTGATAACAGTGGTTAGGGCACCCCTTTAAATTTGTTTATCTATCTCAGTACTGATGCTCTTCAATAGGTGGTGCTGTTTATATAAGTATATGATGCGGTTTTGTCAGCTCACTTTTTATATTGCTCAAGCCTTTTTTAAAGTGATTGTAAATAATCACATAAAAATAATTTTTCATTTAAAATAGAAATGAAAGGCAAAACATTTTTGCATAGATATATAAAAAAATAATAAATACCTTTTTTAAGTGATCACTTTCCCTTTGTTCTCAGTTGCATAAGAGCTGGGGGGAGGAGAAGCAGCAGTACACTAATCTTCCCAATGAATGGCTGTTCAGCAGGGGGGTGTCAGAACAAGTCTGATCATTAGAAGAGATTACTCTGAGTTCCCAGTATAGCGAGAGAACTGATCACAGTGTGCTCTCTTGCTTAGTGTGGTCTGTTTTTAATAGGAAAGCAAGGGGCCTAGCAGGAACACCAAGGATTTTACATAAAGGAAGCAATACAAAGAGAACAGGATACTTTCTCATACAAGTACTTGTTACAGCAGGCATAGATCAGGAATATGAAGTGTTGTGGTAACAAACGCTTTAAGGTCAGTTTTAAGACTTGTTAGTAACATATTTTAGTATGTTCATATATTTAGGTTCTTTTTAAGGTTTTGAAAGAATTATGGATCATCATGCATATATAATTAGGGAGTATAGAAGATTAGCCACACATTCAATGCGCATAGGCTATTAGTTTCTAATTCAGCCTCAGGGGAGCATTAGTATGCCCCAACCATTATAAACACAGCGGCTGCAGAATATATATTTATGAAAGCATCCATTCTCTTTAAACTCCCACCAATAATATGGCCGCTTGGGCTAATATGCATGGTCATGAACAAAATGGCGGCAACAGATAGGTTTCCAGTATGGCGGTGGTTCCATACACATTCATTTTAATTAGACCCATGGTATAAATATAGCCGTGGCCAAAAGTTTTGAGAATGACCCAAATATTATTTTTCACAAAGACTGCTGCCTCAGTTTTTATGATGACAATTTGCATACACTCCAGAATGTTATGACAGGTGATCAGATGAATTACAATTCATTTTATAGTCCCTCTTTGCCATGAAAATTAACTGAAACATTTCCACTGCATTTGTGAACAAGGCTTCAGGGTGCCCAAGAAAGTCCAGCAAGTGCCAGGACCATCTCCTACAGTTGATTCAGCTGCGGGATCAGTGTAGAGCTTGATCAGTAATGGCAGCAGGCAGGTTTGAGTGCATCTGCACACACAGTGATACGAAGACTTTTGGAGGATGGCCTGGTGTCAAGTTTAGCAAAAAAGCCATTTCTCTTTGTCAAGGTCTTACCTTGCCCTCCTGTTGGAAGCCATCTTGGACATGTACAGACGGGCATCGCACAGTGATGATGCTGCACATCTGAGTATATCACTTGATGGGTTGCAGTGCTTGCCCTTGTGTTTGTGCTCCAAGGTGCCCCTTTGCTAGCAGTCTTCTAATTTCCATGTTCCTCCATGTATGACTTGGCTTGGCTGACGACTCTCCTGGCTCTCGACCCGGCATCGGCAGATGACCCGGCATCGGCAGACTACCCACTTCTTGACTCGACCCTGGCTTGGATAGCTACCCACTTCTGGACTTGACCCCGGCTTGTTTCTGCTCCCACTTCCTCACTCTTGCTGTGCGTTTATTGTTGTTTGTTATAATAAACTGCTTCATTTTACCTGCATCCCCGTGTGGTCTGGTTTCCTGGCACCCTGACAGTACACAAGGGCCATGCATTCTGACGATGCAGGTGCTCCTATGCTCCCCATGCTTGTTACCAGGTTTAATCAACAAGATCACCTTTTGGGTCAGTTTGCTCAGGCGTTGCAGACGTTGCATGCACAGCGCACCTTGCTCCTGGGGCTGCAAGGCCGGTGGTTCCTCCTGTTGTTGCACCTGCTGCTGCTTCTGCAGTTGCAGCTGGGGTCGCTGTTACCAGAGGGATGACTGGTTCAACCCCCCCTCCCCCCCGCAGCGCCGTGTGGGTGAACTGAGTCAGTGTCGTTGCTTCCCAAACCAAGTGTGCGTTTCTTATGAGATGGTTCCTCAGGCATTTCCTTCTGACAGGTTTAAGGTGGGCTTCCTAATCTCATTGCTCGCAGATAAGGCCTTGGCCTGGGCGAATCCCTTATGGGAGCTTGATAATCTTGTGATACTCGATTACCTGTGTTTTGTTGCCTCGTTTCGTAGGGTATTCATTGTTCCTTTTCACTCTGCCTCTGATGCTAAGCTGCTCCTGTCCATTCAACAGGGTACACAAACCTTTGCCAAGTATGCCATCAAATTTTGTACCCTGGCAGCAGAGGTGGGCTGGAATAATGAGGCTCTGGTTGCTGTCTTCTCTCATTGTCTCTCTAATGCATTGAAGGATGAGATCGCGGCCAAGGATCCCCGTGAGGAGCTCGAGGCTCTCATTTCCTTCCAGATTTTGATTGATACCAGGCTCAGGGAGAGATCATTGTTTAAGGAGTGCCTGCGGAGGCCTCCTACCAGGTTGGCTCCTATTTTTTCTTTCCCACCCATTCCTCCCTCACCTCCCATGCCTCCTGGGGATGGTGTGTCTGGCTGTGAACCCATGCAGCTGGTGTTCACTCACCTTTCCAAGGCTCGGTGGGCCTTTAGGAGGAGGAAGGGCTGGTGCCTGTATTGTGGTCTTGGCTGGCATTTCCTGAAATCTTGTCTCACCCATCCAGAAAACCCTTGCACCTAAGGTCCTGTCAGGGGCAGATCTTAGGTGGAATTTATAAAGATAAACCGCTAATCACAGTTGTCCTCTCCTGGGCAGCGGGTTTGGTAGACTCCAGTGCTGGTGGTTATTTTATTTTATTGACAGTACGTTTGCTACTGCAAATTCCATGCCCTTGCAGCCTCATGTTTCTCCACTAGTTATCAAGGCGATTGATGACAGACCCCTGCAACCGGCACAGGTTACCCACGAGACTGTTCCAGTTGATATGGTAATAGGGGCTGTTCACAGGGAGTCGACCTGTTTCCAGGTTATTTCGTCCCCACACTACTTTGTTGTTTTTGGGGTACCCTTGGCTGCAGAAACACAATCTGACCTTTAATTGGCATTTGGTGAAGATCCTCTCTTGGTCTCCACAGTGTGGCGGTGTTTGTATCCATGGGCATGTTAAGGTGCTTTGTACCTCCTCAGATTTAGTTTTGCCTATTGAATATCGTGAATTATAAGATGTATTTGAAAAGGTGCACGCTGGTACTCTTCCTCCTCATTGTCTGTACGTTTGTGCCATAGATTTGCAACCTGGTGCCATTCTCCATCGTGGCAGGGTTTGTTCTCTCTCGGTTGTAGAGAATAAGGCCATGGAGGAGTATGTTGTGGATGCGCTTGCCCGGGGGCACATTCGCAAGTCCACTTCTACAGCGGGTGCCGGTTTTTTCTTCGTAAAGAAAAAGGGGGTTAGTTGAGACCTTGCATTAATTATAGGGGCCTTAATCACATCACGGTCAAGAATGCATACCTGATTCCATTGATTATTGAATTGTTCAACCGCATCAAGGGAGTAACAGTCTTTACCAAGCTTGACCTAAGGGCTTAACTTCGTAAGGATTAAGGAGGACGATGAGTGGAAGACCGCGTTTAATACTAGAACCAGTCATTACGAATCTCTGGTGATGCCCTTTGGCTTGTGCAATGTGCCCGCTGTCTTCCAGGAATTCATCAATGATATCTTTTGTGATTTGTTGTAGCAATGCGTGATAGTCTATTTGGACGACATCTTGATTTACTCAAACTACCTGCAACGGTTATGTGAGAATGGGCTTTTCTGTAAGCTTGAGCAATGTGAATTCCACCTCTCAGGTTGCCTTCTTGGGCTGCATCATTTTTGCTGAAGGGTTTTCTGTGGACCCTCAGAAGGTTTTGGCTGTTCTACAATGGCCTCGCCCCAGTGGTCTCTGTTCCATTCAGCGTTTCCTTGTGTTTGCCAACTACTATCGGACATTTATCAAGAACTTTTCCTCTTTGGTCAAACTATCTCAGATATGAGCAAGAAGGGCAGCGATTCCCACAATTGGATGCCTACTGCCATCCAAGCTTTTGAGGCCCTCAAGTCTGTTTTCGCTTTGGCTCCCATCCTGTCTCATCCCAATCCTGGTTTTCCCATTGTCCTAGAAAGAGGTGGATGTGTCTGAGATGGGAGTGGACGTCCTCCTGTCTCAGCGTCGGACACCCGATGGACCCTTACTTCCTTGTGGGTTCTACTCCAAGAAGCTGTCTCCAGCTGAATCCAATTACAGATTGGAGACTGAGACCTCTTGGCCATTATCCTGGCTCTAAAAGAGTAGAGACACTTGCTCGCAGGTTCCGTGGCTCCAGTTCGCATTCTCACTAATCATAAGAATCTGACTTATGTCTCAGAGGCCAAGAGGCTCACACAACGTCAGGCCGGATGGGCCTTATTCTTGTCTCGTTTTAACTATGTGGTCTCCTGTTTGCCCAGTTCCAAGAATGTTAAGGCTGATGCCTTGTCTCGCCAGTATTCTGTGCAGACACCGGTCATACCTTTAGATAATATCCTTCCAACTGCACCAACTTAACCTCTCCTGTTGAGGAACAGATCTTGGCTGCCCATCCTCATGCTCCCACTGAGAGACCTGCTGGCAAATGTTTTATACCTGAGGGGTTTCACATCAGATTGTTGCACACGTACCAGGATTCCAAGACTGACGATCATCCTGGTAAGAACCAGATGTCCTGGGTTATTTCCCGTCAGTTCTGGTGGCCATCTCTCCGCACTGATGTTGCTGCATATGTGCTGCTTGTTTGTTCTGTGCCCAGAACAAATCTCCTTTGCACCTTTCCTTGGTCCTACTGCATCCCATTCTCAGTGGGGAGCATCCCTGGTCTCACCTGGCCATTGATTTTAATGTGGAACTTCCTTGCATCTCGAGGTTACACAGTTATCCTCATGGTTGTTGAACGGTTCTCCAAAATGTGCCACTGTGTTCTGTTTAAGCGGCTGTCCATTGCTCAGGAGCTTGCCTCTGTGTTTGCCAGGGAGGTCTTTTGTTTACACGGGTTGCCTAAGGAGTTTGTCTCCAGACTGTGGTAGCCAGTTTGTCTCCAGGCTCTGGTGCGCCTTTTGTTCTCAGTAGGGTATTCAACTATCCTTCTCCTCAGCCTACCATCCGCAGTCAAGTGGTGCTGCTGAGCGTTCCAACCAAACCTGGAGTAATTTCTCCGCTGCTATATCTCTAACCATCAGGACAATTGGGTTAATCTGCTACGCTCGGGAGTTTGCCAGGAACTCATTTTCTGGAATGTCTCCATTCATGGTCAATTATGGGTTCTAACCTGCTGTGCTACCCAAGTTGTTCTCACCACAGGACATCCTGGCTGTGGAGGATTACCTTTGCCCTCCGTTCTTCTTGGGTGCAAAGTCAAGAGTCTTTATGGGTCTCTACACAGCGTCATAACCTCCAGGCAGACTGGAGACATTTATCTGCTCCTTCGTACCAGGTCAGGTATAGGGTGTGGTTGTCGACCTGTAATCTAAACCTCAGGGTTTCCTCTCCAAACCTGGCACCCCCTTTTGTTTGTCCTTTTCGCATCCTCCATAAGGTGAACCCAGTGACCTATGCCCTTGGTCTTCCTCCTGGCATGTGTATCTTCAATATCTTTCACGTGTCACTTTTGAAGCCACTGATTTGCAATTGCTATACTTCTTCACCTCCTTGCTCTCATCCCATTCCTGTGGGCAATCATGAGGAGTAGGAGGTTAGCAGCATCTTGGATTCTCGTCTGTCCCGAGGTCAGGTTCAATTCCTGGTGCACTGGAAGGGTTATGGTCCTGAGGAGCGCTCCTGGATTCCCTCCACTGATGTTCATGCTCCTGCCCTGTTCTCCATGCTTGCTTTCCTCAGAAACCATTTTTTGCTCTGCGGAGAAGGGGACATTGAGGGGAGTGTACTGTCAAGGTCTTGCATTGCCATCCTGTTGACAGCCATATTGGACATGTGCACACTGCTGCCTCCTATAGACTCTGATTGCATCATCACTCGCCTGCTGCCTGGGCATCGCACAGTGATGATGCTGCACACCTGGCTATATCTATCACCTGATGGGTTGCAGTTCTTGCGTTTGTGCTCCAAGGTGCATCTCTTCTAGCAGTCTTCTGTTCTCCGTGTTCCTCCACGTATGACCTGGCTTGGCTGACAACTCTCCTGGTTCTGGACCTGGCATCGGCAGACGATTTGTTTATTGTTGTTTGCTCCAATAAACTGCTTTATTTTACCTGCATCCCCGTGTGGTCTGGTTTCCTGGCACCCTGACACTGTTCAGTAAAAACATTACGGACAGACTGAAATTCTGAAAAGGTACAGGGATTAGACTGTTGAGGACTGGGGTAAAGTCATCTTCTCTGAATCCTCTGATTGTTTAGGGTATTTGGAAAAAAACATGTCCAGAGAAGAAAAGGTGAGTGCTACCATCAGTCCTGTGTCATGCCAACAGTAAATCATCCTGAGACCATTCGTGTGTGGGGTTGCTTCCCAGACAAGGGAATGGTACAAAAATATCCTTTGACAACAACTTTTCCCAACCATCCAAGAACAATTTGGTGATGAACAATGCTTTTTTCAGCATGATAGAGCAGCTTGCCATAAGGAAAAAGTGTTAACTAAGTGGCTTGAGGAACAAAACATCAACATTTTAGGTCCATGGCCAGGCCAGGAACTCTCCAGACCTTAATAAGAACGTGTGGTCATTTCTCAAAATGAACACCCCCCCCCCCCCCCCCCACAAACACACACACACACACAACTTCTGACAAACTCCAAGCATTGTTTATGCAAGAATGGGCTGCCATCAGTCAAGATGTGGCCCAGAAGTTGACTTAGAGCATGCCAGAGCAAATTGCTGAGGTTTTGAAAAAGAAGAGTCAACACTGCATATATTGACTGCATAAACTTCATGTCATTGTCAATAAAAGTCTTTGACACTTATGAAATGCTTTTAATTATACTTCAGTATACCACAGGTAGCTAGGTAATTTTCTCATACATTTCCATTTCTTAATCCACTTTTGATGTTCTGTTCATCTTCTATGACTCTCTGATTTATTTAAATTCACTTTCCCTTTATCTCTTTATAATATAATATTTAAATATTTTACTTTTAGTATATATATTACCAGATATACTTTGTTAATGTACGCAGTTCCCATGCTACACTGATCCTCAATTTTAATTCTCTATTATATTTGGGATCCGTTTTTTCCTTTACACATCATTTGTCATAAGATTACTATAGACGTGGCTTTTCCCGCTTTGGAATACAACAAAATGGCGCCAAAACCAGACTTCATAATGTTTACATTACGTGAACAGCGAAAAATATACCGGAAGTGACGCCAGTATTATGGCGCCGAAAACGGAAGTGGTGTCTCACAGAACATGTCCCCAATTAGGGAGAATCAGTTTCAGGTGAGGGCTGCATATATATATATATATATCTGTGTATATATATATATATATATATATATATATATATACACACACACATACTGTATACATATATAAATATATATATATATATATATATATATATATATATATATATATATATATATACACACACAGTATCTCACAAAAGTTAGTACACCCCTCACATTTTTGTAAATATTTTATTATATCTTTTCATTTGACAACACTGAAGAAATGACACTTTGCTGCAATGTAAAGTAGTGAGTGTACAGCTTGTATAACAGTGTACTTTTCCTGTCCCCTCAAAATAACTCAACACACAGCCATTAATGTCTAAACCGCTGGCAACATAGGTGAGTACACCCCTAAGTGAAAATGTCCAAATTGGGCCCAATTAGCCATTTTGCCTCCCCGGTGTCATGTGACACATTAGTGTTACAAGGTCTCAGGTGTGAATGGGGAGCAGGTGTGTTAAAGGGCAGTATTCCAACACGATAACGACCCCAAACACACCTCCAAGAGGACCACTTCCTTGCTAAAGAAGCTGAGGGTAAAGGTGATGGACTGGCCAAGCATGACATAAACCCTTTTGAGCATCTGTGGGGCATCTTCAAACAGAAGGTGGAGGAGCAGAAGGTCTCTTACATCCACTATCTCTGTGATGTCGTCACGGAGGAGTGGAAGAGGACTCCAGTGGAAACCTGTGAAGCTCTGGTGAACTCCATGCCCAAGAGGGTTAAGGCAGGGCTGGAAAATAATGGTGGTCACACAAAATATTGACACTTTGGGCCCAATTTGGACATTTTGACTTAGGGGTGTACTCACTTTTGTTTTTGTTTTTTTGTTTTTTTTTTTGTTTAATTTCTTTTTATTGAAAAATGTTTTAAGAAACAGAGAAAAACAGAACATTGACAATACAATCCGACATGGAATGAAAGAGGAAACAATGTAAGGGACCACATACAAGACTTTAGTAATGAAAACGGTATTATAAGTAGTAATCAGCATGGATTCATGAAAAATCGTTCATGCCAAACCAATCTATTAACCTTCTACGATGAAGTGAGCTGCCACTTAGATAAAGGTAAGCCTGTGGATGTGGTGTATCTGGACTTTGCAAAGGCCTTTGACACCGTTCCCCACAAACGCTTACTGTACAAACTAAGGAAGGTAGGTATGGACCATAAGGTGAGTACCTGGATAGAGAACTGGCTCCAGGGGAGAGTACAGAGGGTGGTGATTAATGGGGAGTACTCGGATTGGGCGGGTGTGGAAAGTGGGGTCCCCCAGGGTTCTGTCCTGGGACCAATCCTGTTTAATTTATTCATAAATGATCTAGAGGAGGGGATATCTAGTACAATCTCAGTATTTGCAGATGATACTAAATTAGGCATGCCAATATCTTCTATGCAGGATGTGGAAATCTTGCAAGCAGACCTGAACAAAATAACGGGGTGGGCAACTACATGGCAGATGAGATTTAATGTAGAAAAATGTAAAGTAATGCACTTGGGGGCCAGAAACCAGAAAGCAAGCTACTCACTAGGGGGGGAACCTCTGGGTGAGTCTAGGATGGAAAGGGACCTGGGGGTACTGGTAGACAACAGGCTTGGAAGTGGCATGCAATGCCAAGCCGCTGCAAGCAAAGCCAACAGAATACTGGGTTGTATAAAAAAGGGGATTCACTCCAGAAATAAAGAGATTATTCTTCCACTCTACAAGACTCTGGTCCGGCCACATCTGGAGTATGCTGTCCAGTTCTGGGCACCGGTCCTCAGGAAGGATGTGCTGGAACTGGAGAAAGTCCAGAGAAGGGCAACAAAAATAATTAGGGGAATGGAGGACATCGGCTATGAGGAAAGACTACAAGCACTGAACCTATTCTCTCTGGAGAAGAGACGCTTGAGGGGGGATATGATATCAATGTACAAATACTGTACTGGCGACCCGAGCATAAGGAACAAACTATTTAGAGTAAGGGAATACAATAAGACACGTGGCCACTCACTAAAACTAGAGGAAAGGCGGTTTAACCTTAAAGTGCGTAAGGGGTTCTTCACTGTAAGAGCGGTAAGGATGTGGAATTCTCTTCCGCAAGCAGTCGTATCAGCGGGGAGCATTGATAGTTTCAAAAAACTATTGGATGGACACCTTAAAGACCACAACATACAGGGGTATACAATGTACGGTTAAAAGCAAACACACACACATAGGTTGAACTGGATGGACTTGTGTCTTTTTTCAGCCTCACTAACTATGTAACTATGTAACTATGTAACAGTATCATTGAATGCATTAAAACCCCAGCATGTGCCGTGCACACAAAGTCGTAAGACAGGTGGCTATTGTCTAGATAAACACAGCAAAAATAAATCTGGGAAAGCATAACTATAACACAACACCTTGCATAATAAAACCAATGTCAGGAAGAGCACAGAGAAAAAACGAGGGGATAGTGAAGAATACAAAAGAAAGGGAAAGAAAAGAAAAGAACAGCCAGAAAGAAAAGGGACAAGAGGTGAGGTGGGGGGGGGGGGGATTAGGCCACGGGTGACATATATTCCACATAAGAAAATCTTAAACAGTCAGGTTTGCATTAGAAGGCGATAAACCAGTGGAGGTGTCCTCAATGAGTAAAGCAACATAGGACAAAGTGGTTTTAAAGGAGGACCAAGGATACCAGGTAGAACAAAAACGGTCTAGATTGTCATGGGCTATGAAGGTAAGTTCCTCTAGTTGGTATGTTATGTCCACCTTCCTTAGCCATTGTCGCACTGTGGGAATGGTCGGTGTGCCCCAGAAGGTGGGTATTAGGGCTTTAGCCGCGTTGAGCATATGAGGAATCATTGATCATTTTTACTTAGATAGCGGCTTGGTAGTTCCATGCAGCAGGACAACCCATGGATCAAATGGAATAATATCTTCCGTGATTACTTGAATGAGTCGGAGAACTTCCAACCAGAACTGTTGTATCACTGAACAGTGCCACCAGATGTGTGCATGTGAAGCAGTATCTCCGCATCCCCCTCCAGCATAATGGGGAGATGGCCGGAGAAATATTGTGTGGTTTCCGTGGAGTATGGTACCATCGGGATAGTAGCTTGTAGTTGGATTCTGCCACCTTGGTGGAGAGAGAGGAAATGTGAGCCAAGGCAAGAACTTTGTCCTTCCGAGCATTGAGCGAGTTGAGTTATTTTGAGGGGACAGCAAATGTACACTGTTATACAAGCTGTACACTCTTTACTTTACATTGTAGCAAAGTGTAATTTCTTCAGTGTTGTCACATGAAAAGATATAATAAAATATTTACAAAAATGTGAGGGGTGTACTCACTTTTTTGAGATACTGTAAATATGTATATACTGTATGTGTATATATAGATTTATATATATGTGTATATATAAAACACAAAACAACAAATAAATAGTGTGTGTGTGTATAGATATATATATTTAAAAAATATACAAACAAGTTACATATTGGTAATGCATTTTAGAAGAAAGTTACATATTGGTAATGCATTTTAGAAGATGTCTATAGAAACACAAACTGATTCACCCTTTTCATCGATTCAATCTTTTCAACATTATATTCACAAAAAAAATATGATAATGAAATTGGGTATAAATAAATAGATACATACATCAACACTGCAAGCTCTGGTGGTCGACATGTTTGGCTGAGATTCACCATCATAAGATGGATGTGCACATTGCAAAGACAGCGGCCTGTTCAGGTCTCCAAAGGATTGCATTGGATAAACAAGCCAAAAAGGCAGGACATGAGTCTGTGTTCACTTGATACTGATGTGATAACACTGCGAGTCGCCTGCGTGTTAATGGATCGCATTCACAGCACAGCAGCTCACACTGGCATATGTGAATCCATGGGGGTGTCAATTGCAAGTTACCAACACCCCCAGATCAGATCGCAGTGGGATTTGACAGGTCGCACATGAATCGGATGGCACTGCTGTGAACTACTATGCAATCCAATTCTGCTGTGGACCACAAAAAGGATAATGTGTGATTTCACTGTGATTGTGTTTCAAATTCAGCCACACAAACTGTATGGCTGAATTTGCACCACACAGACATTGCATGTGATTTTATGAGCATTGTGCTCCAAATCACATCCGATGTCTGTCATAGCAAAAGTGTGAGCCGGCACTAATAGCTGCTCCAAAGTTGCACCCAAGTAGTGGAGTAACTTTTTAGGATGGTGCAGCGACTTGAGTCACTCTGCTTAGAAGGGTTCTATTGCACACAATGGAGCATGACTTGTCAGGCGACTAAAGGCCCGTACACACGTACCGATTGTCGGCCGAAACTTCGGCCGCCGAACGATCAGCCGATTTTCGGCTTGTTAGTATGATGCTTCCGACAGCCGACAGCGCACTTTCGGCCGAACAGAATCTGTCGTGCAAGCATTAAAATTTTTGTATGCCGACACCAGAACGGCCGATTGTTCGCCAGTCAGTACAGAATTCGGCCGACAGACAGCAGATTTGCAAGACTGGGCATGCTCAGAAAAGAAAAAACACAGGGAAAGTTAACCATCACATGACATCACTTCTGCAGCCGGCGGACAAAATTCGTGTGCAGTCTTTTGCACTTTTCAGCGGACACGACAGCCCGGGGACAAAAGACGGCCGATCGTTCGGCCGACTATCGGTACGTGTGTACGGGGCTTAAGTCATCAGACAAGTCACCCCAGTGTGAAAGACATCATTAGCTTTACCAATAATGTATGTTTTTTTTTTAAGTAAATTTTTATTTTGTAGTAAAACAGGGAGAACAAAAACTGCAAACAAACCCAATAATGAATGTTTGTTTGTGTCGAGACTTCGATGTTAGCTTTAACATGTGAGTCCAAAAATTGCATTGGTACAGATACCAAGATGGTTAAAGAGTGACTTTAGCATTTACATGATAAAACGCCCCAAAAATAAAACATCATTCAAACACCATGACACCAACAATAGAGATGGTGCCCTTTGCTGCTTGTCTAGCTTTTGGGAAGTAATAAATAGGCTACAAGTTGTGCTCAGGTAATGTCAGGGCTCCCCCCTAACCAAAAATCTCTAGGCGACCTGTCATCAATAACCTAAAGAAGTGTGTCCATATCTTGAAGGCCAGGAAGGCCCCTAAAGGGTTTCCTCATCTCTGTGTCCATGAGACTTTGGGATGTCGTAATTACTCCTTTAAAAAATGTGTTCACATATCATAGGCCCTCACCATTTAGAATGCCCTCCCTCCTGTGAATGAGTATGGATTGTGGTAAGTAACACATAACTAAAGTACTTATTAGACTTTTGTTTGTGGGGGGTGGGGACAGGATCTGGGTGTCTGACAAAAAGGATCCTGCGAGCAACCTCTTAATGATAAATTAATAAATTGCTGCAGACACTCCACTTCTCATAGCAGTGTAAACAAATCAATAAAATTAATAGTGCTGCGCAAAAAAATATATGTAGTTGAAAAACTGTCAAGCAGTGAAAAATAATCAGTGCCAGAATAATAAACATATATATAATAAATATATGCAATAGATATCCAGCAGTGCAAAATAGTAAAGTGTAAATGCAGAAAAAGTGTCAATAAAGGAATATACAATAAAATCCAGTATATATAAAAAAATGTGCAAACAGTTTATATGTGCAAAAATTGCAAAGGAGTCCAATAATTAAATAGTCCACGTGAATAATAGTGCTGAAAAAATAGTCATATAACAGTGAATCGGCCAACTAAAGGTGGCTAGTGCTTCCCAATGATGAGTGACCAGAGTGTCACAGTGAAACAGCAACCGTGCACCCCCCTTGTGAATGGGTGCTCACCTTTTAAAATATATACAATAGGGCGTATATATATAAGAGATCTTAGTAAAAATCCATCCGGCTCCCTATGACTCCTCTCATCCGAGATAACCAAGGCTGGTATACCGTATCCATCAATGCAGCATCATGTATAAATAGAAAGCTCACAATAGTGCATGAAATCCTTATAAAACTTTTATTTCATAAAAAAATAGACAATCTCACTCACATGTAACAGTGAATAACATGCACTCTCAACGGCCATATCAGTAAAAACAATCCATCCGGGAAAAACGATTATATTGTGGTGGTATAGCAGGATCTGGGTTTCTGATTTGAAATGGGGCTTCAACCTATGTGAAGACTAAAAACAGCCCGCCCCCCCCTCCCCAAACACTGGCCAGGGTGATGTGTATAAGCCTCCACATGTTGTTATGATACTTTGAGGTGTGAAGGGACAATTGACACAATGCCAACATCATGTTGAGGTCAGGGCCGGTGCAAGTATTTTTTTCGCCCTAGGCAAAATAAAAATTGCCGCCCCCCATATGCTCTCCCACCCCCCCCATCCCAAGTTACTGAAGGGGTTAAAACCCTTCAGTGACTTACCTCGGTGCTGGGTCAGGCTCCACCTACTCTCCTCCCCCGCCGACATCAGTCAGCGGGGGAGACCTAATGTGAATGCGCGGCTGGAATGGACCATTAAGGAATATGGATTGATAGACATTGACGTGTCCCTCTTCCAGAACTTGGATGGAAAGGATCTTTGCAAAATGACAAAGGAGGATTTCCTGCGCAGCACTACAACACGGAGGTTCTACTTTCTCATCTCAGCTACCTCTGGGAAAGTGAGCGTCACCATGTTCATCATCATAGATTCACCAAGCAGCTTCTTGCAGCTCTTCAGCCTTGGGGATATCCAGGTCACAGTAACCACTCTACCATATGGGTCCAACTGTAATTTATCAGTAGTAGGCAGGGAGGCCCACCCTGTTTTTATAAGGGTAACCCTTTTTTATATTCAATTGCACTTCAATCTGTTACATCCCCTTGTCCTTCATGTTAAAAGTGGAACCAAAGCATTAGATGTAAAGAGCAGTTTGAAAAAAAAAAAAAAAAATCAGGTATAATAAAGCAGTTTTGGTCAGTTCACAATACAATACTATGTGATATAGTCACTGATGAGGCTCTCTAAGTCACTATATCATACAGAGACTTAGAGAGCATCACCAATGGAGAGCCTGTGTTCCAGCCTCCAACCCCCCATCCCAAGTTGAAGGGGTTAAAACCCCTTCACACAGTGAGTGACTACTTACCCTGGGCTGGTGGCTGGCGGAGTCAGCGCTGAGTCAAACTTCCCCGCTGTCCTGACTCGCGCATGCGCATTAGGTCTCCCCCCGCCCCGTCTCCTCTGCCGGCTGATGTCGTCGGCAGTGGAAACGTAATGCGCGGCACCACCGCTTCTCTACGAAGATTTCTGACGCTGGAGCCCGGCGCTCAGCCCTGAGACTCACTCAGATTAAAAGCGCCCACACAGGTACAGTCAGGCATGAGGGGTGCCACCCGCACTCGCCGGTCCATACTAATTCTGGGACCAGGTGCAGCAGGCAGAATGCTGGCGTCCCTGCCGATTTGCGCCCTAGGCGACTGCCTGGGTCGCCTTACAGGTAGCGCCGGCCCTGGTTGAGGTAATCCCCAGTGTGGGTGAACCTATGGCATGGAGATAGATTTGGACATAGAGGTATACCGAAAACGGGATTCATTGTTCTCCAATATAAAAAAGTGGATATAGCATGTTTTCTGATTAATTCACATTTTTTTACATAGTTTGACTCAAACATACATTGCTGTTTCCACAGGTCCTCCTCCTCCTGGGTTATTATAACATCAACATCCACCTTCACACCAAACACACCATGCTGTGTCATCTCCGGATTAGGTTGCAGCAGAGATTTTGTTTCCGTGCCACCTTTGTGGACCTTCAGCGCTCTTGGAGCAATTTGAAGCGTTGCATTCCAAGAGTGCTGAGAAAGGCTGCGGAACAAATCTCCGGTAAGTAAAGATGTGGATTACATGTGTCCAGATCTGTGATGTTTTATTTGGGCGGGCCTGTGTTTAGGTATGCCCCAATCCCCCCCCCATCAAGTGTCTCTTCACAACCTTTTGAACTACTATTAAAATTTGTCTTTTAATTGTTTCTTCTTTATCTTCTGGTTCTAGCCACAGCGGATGGACGCGAACCAGTGGTGTGTTTGGTGAAGAAGGGGAGGAGGAGGACAGCCACACTACAATATGTGGTCCCTGGGAGCAAGCCGGTAGAGCGTCTCCGAATTGTTGATCGTAAGCAGAACAATTGTAATTTTATAAATGTTAATTATAAAGGGTTTAGGGGTTAGTGATCAGGACAAATAATGTTTGTGCTTTTTTAGAAAGCTACTTATTTATATGTAGTTATCTAACACTTCAGGCTGAACTGTTTTGAAGCAACATGGTAACAGCAAACTACTCAGGAGTGGAGGTGTATCAGCAATGTAGACAAATTATATTAATTGTATAATACTCTAAAAGTGTGTAGATGTTTCCATGGATCATTTGCTAGTTGTTATAAAAAAAGCCTTTACATGGTCAATGTGTAAAATCAAGGGCAGATTAACAAACTTTATGATCCGCTTGCTGTAACTCTGACTAATGTGACTGCAGAATGAACACATGATATTGGGGGGGTGTGACCCATTGGGAATGGATGTTGACCTCCTGTTTCTAAACATGGTCAATGCAGCTCATTGATGTAATTGCTCTTGTATGTGCAGAATTGTAGGGGCATTGAGTATGGTGCTAGCATGTTGAGAGGTTGCTGCCTATTTGTGTCCTCAAATAGTGTGTAACTTGGGATGTTGTTCTTTTTAGAAACAAGCGACGAGGAACTAGAGGCTCAACCTTCTCAGGCCCACTGTAAGTAATGTGGCTGTGCTGGTGTGTTGTGTGTTTGGTCTAACTTTGAGTAATGCATTTTTGGTTGTTTTGTTCTCTTTTGTGGTTGATGTAGCTTCAGCGAGAGCTGAGGAGCAGGGTTTGGAGGAGGAGACAGGCCCCAGTCATGTGGCCCAGGGGCAGGAGGGCCAGGACCATGTGGCCCATGAGGAGGAGGGTGGCCAGGACGAGGCTGCATTGGCCCTGACTGATGATGAGGAGGACGAAAGCTGCCCTCAAATGGGAAGTAAGTGCTCTACATATGTTTGTGTCTTCAATGGGTCCTTGTAATTATAAGGGCTGGAATGTATATTTTTTTCTTTGTTTGGGGTTATGTAGCAGCTGACATTGATGATGTTTGTTGTGGCGGACTGGGGAAGCGGGGCCGCTGCTCACCCAGTCCACTGTAACTACTACCTTCAAAGTTTAGGGACTACTTTCTGTGTGCCTTTAGAAAATAGCTGTTGTTGAATGATTGTATTCTTGTCTTTGTATTTCTAGGGTCTACAACATCATCTCCCCTATTGGCACCCCCTCCACGTGTGGAAGAGGATAATCCTCCAGCAGTGTCGTCCGCCTCCCATGAACCACACTGTAAGTACATTGTATTGTGTGTGCTAGGGTGATGTGTATCTGTGCTAATCTAAGTTGTAGGCAAAGCAAGGGCAGTTTAGCTACATGTGACAGGAAGGTTGATTAGAATTTTGACATGGAGGATTGGGAAGGTCAAGGATGGAGAATATACCATGAGTGTCGATGTAAGGGTCGCCATTTTTTGGTTTGGTGAGCTTCTAAGACTAACCAATATTTG